>NW_022145607.1:34108028-34790528 GCF_000002235.5 Strongylocentrotus purpuratus | reverse complement strand
CATTATAATTAAAAATATTGACTCACTTCTTTATCTGCGACTGATTGAACGATTCCTTTGACCTGGCCCTTCCGACTCATTTCATGATAACAATATCACATATTACTATTTTACATGCAAGATAAACTTACTTTAAAATGCCATACCCTGATACTAGGAAGATGTAAGATACTGTTGTTCGACTCTTGCTCTTGTAACTTTTTTCCGAGTCGATTTTCTACAACAACCGAAGTCTTAACTTCAACCCTGGACCCGACTCCCCACCCAAACCTAACACTAGCCCTAAACCTATCCTTATAGTAAAACGCAATCGCGACCCTAACAGCAAGCACCATACCCAACCCTTTATGACTAAATAAAGCCAGGAGCAATTGTCATATGAACAATAATGTGGGGTCACCGCCGTCGATATTATTAACGTAGTCTATCAAGTCAAGATCTTTCTTATATGAATGGGGTTTGTCCCGGCAAACTAGCAAGCGTTATCACACCAAATTGCAAACGCCTGAATAAATAGTTGTGGGTCGTGGCAAACCAGGGGACGTAATAATTGACATATTACTCTACTTTTTACTTCCAGTTTATTCCCTTGAAAGCGATAGCGTGACTCTCTACAATCGAATCAAATTAGAGAAGAAAGTAGACAAGAGAGATGCGATGGAAGGTCAAGTGTATACCCCCATCAAATCCAAGGGAAGAGCGGGAGGGAAGGTGTCCCCCATTAGATACAATATAAGAGAAAGATAGGGAGAGGGGGGAGCATGAGTACCCCCTCAGATTCAGAAAAGAGGTGGATGGAGAAAGCATGCCCCATAAGATACAAGAGAGAAGGGGAGGTGGCAAGAATGCCCCTATCACGTGACAGAGAAAGAGAGGGGAGGAAGGGGGATGGGAGGGGGAGGGAGAGGGAGTGCTCTAATAAGATTATAAGAGGGGGAGGGGGAGTGCCCCCATCACATACAAGTGAAATAGAGGGGGAGAGGGCAATAGTGCCCCCATCAGATATAAGAGAAGAAGGGAGGGGGAAAGCGCCCCTTCAGATACAAGTGAATTCAAATTTAAATAATTTTATTTTCATGACTCTATCAACAAAATGAGGATCCCCACTATATACGAGATTGAAGGCAGGTTGCCACCCCTCCCACCTCATTAAATCGAAGAGAAGAATGAGGGGCCAGGGGGAGAGTGCCCCCATTAAGATGGAAAAGAGGCGAAGGAAGGGGCAAGAGTGTATCCCCATTAGATTCACGGGAAGAGGGGAGGGAGGGCAAGAGGGCCCTCATCAGATCAAAGAGATACGATGAGAGGACAAGATTGCCCCCATCAGTTCCAAAAGAGATACGGAAGGGACAGAATACCTTCATCCTTTGCAAGAAATGCAAAGGGAAGGCCATAATTTTCGTCCTCCTCCCCCCCCCCTTCTCTCTCTCTCTCTCTCTCTCTCTCTCTCCCTCTCTCTCTTTCCCCCTCTCTCTCCCTCTCTCTCTTTCCCCCTCTCTCTCTCTCGCTCTCTCTCTTTATCTCTCTCTCTCTCTCTCTGTGGCTCTATCCCTCTAATCCTACTCTCTTTATATCATACATTTATTTTTGCCTCCTCCCCCTTACTCTTGATCTATCATTCCCATTTATCTACCCCCCCCCCTCCCCCCCCCCCCCCCCTCTCTCTCTCTCTCTCGCTACCCCTTATTATCTCGAACTATCTTGCTCTTGCTCTTTACTCTTCCATCATCTAAATCCAAGCTTCGTGTAATTTGGTAGCTTCTAGGAATAAATCTGGCGACATTAAGAATCAAATTGCTCTCACGGAATTGCATAAAAAAGGTCGTTTGGAGTGCGTTTTCTTGACTCCCGGAGGTGACAGAAGAGAGTATTATCACGCAAACTTTTCCCGCCTTTATGTCAGCACTTTACAACCAATGTCAAGTCTGTCTATTGTGTCGTCTGCGGAGCCAGACAAACGATCATTCGATTGATTTTTCTTTTTATCTTCCTTTTTTTTAATTTATTGCATTAAGAGTGGTTTTAACGGTGAACTGATATGAACCCGTTATTCACTTGTTCGAATTTCTTTTGAATTTGATACGGGGGTGTTGATTTTGATTATTGATCGACGTCTAAAATGTGACCGCAAATGTAAAATAAAATGAATAAAATTAGGGTAGATTTATTCAGCCCGTTAGGCCTAATACTTCACGATTTACCCCTGATGTAAATACCTAAGACTTTTATATAAAGGACTATAATATAGTGTGTCATTCGTAGACGTATATGCCCTATGTTGCCAGACACAGATGCTGCTGGGCAAAAAAATATCAACCTTCCTGTTTCTGAATTTTGAGAGAGAGCAGAGCGAGAAAAAATGTAGAAAGCTTTTGTTTTCTCACAACAGTACGATACAAATCAAATATAGAACCAGCTCACAGCCCGGTTATAATTAGGGTACCATTATGAAGCTGCACCTTCCAGGATATGAAATTTAAACTTCTCGGGGGTGGGGGGGGGGGGGGGTAAAACATCAATGATGCAAATTATATGAATGATATTACAACAATGCATGGTTATTAGTGATGACACCGTAGCTTCCCATGGGCTTGTCCGACATAGCAACAACTGAAGTATTATGCAAAGTGCGTACTAACTTCTCAAATACAAACACCATTAACAGGTGAGTGACTCTTGGCTCTTGGGAAAAAAGCGATTAGTAAAATACATGATCGGCATTATAGTTTAAATACACTTGGAGGTTAAGCCTTTTACAATATAAAAGCCATTTTTGTAATGCAAATTTAATGTCATCTTTGTGATTATTGTGAAGGCCTTGATACGAATGATTCCATTCACCTGTCATGAATAGTCAGAATGCAAATGGCATATATAACGTGTTGTTAGGTATAGGGACGCCATAATGTTTTCCTACCCAGCAACAACTTATGTATGCAAATCGTATTCTGACTATTGAGATACTATTATTCTGACAGTTGAGTGAAATAATTTGTATTGAGGCACTTCACAAAGGTATATGCAATAAATTTGATTAAAGTAGCTGTGTGAAGAATTTAAAAATTAACTTTATTTTCATTATTGCAAAGGTGAAAAATTTGATTGGACAATTTTATAAAAATTCAATGCTTTGAAACATTCGAAGTAATGATTATTATCAATTACAAAACGCTTAAAAACAGCCCCGGCATAGCACTTGAAGAGCTCCCCGATCACTGCTGAGATGTGTGACATCACAGGTTGGACATGATTGTCCAATCAAAGTTTCACCTTTGCAATAATGAAAATAAAGTTAGATTTTTAAGTCTTCGCACATCTACTTATAATGGCCTGTTTGTCAGCATCGGCTCTAAAAAGAAACATCCGTAAATTTAAATAGAGTTGTTAACTGACTTTTATCTTAGAGGATCAGTGCAATGAGATGCGATTCTCCGACACCGCAGACGATTATTGTCCCGCGTAGAATTCCAAGACTAACCAAAATGTCTAACTTAAACAAGCAAGACTATAGCCCTAACCTTAAACCTAATCCCAAATCTTAAACTTACATACTCAATAGGTCATTTTCGTAATGTATAATAATATATTATGCTTGTCCTACCTAGCAACAATTAATTCATGAAACTTGCATTATGACAGGTGACTGAAATATTTTGTAACGTGGCAATTAACAAAGATTTTTGCTATAAATTTAATTACATTACCCCTAATCGTATATATTTAACGGACTAAATTTCAGGGAAAGTATTACCTGTGCCTAATTAGTTGGTTCATCAGAGTCTGAGAAACAGAACAGCCCTCTCCATGGGTCGATCCAATCATGGATGGACCTACTTCGTAGTAAAGGTCCATGATCCGATCAACACACTCGTCCAGCACCCACCATCATCTCACTAATCCTAATCAACGGCTAAAATTAAGAAGCGCTTCTTGGAATCATTATCCACCTCTTCAACGGTGATATATTAATAACGTCTTAATTGGATGGAACCTCCAGACTGGGATAAAAGTGATTAGTGATGTCAGGAGCGGAGGAAGAGGAAAAATAAAATAGGGTTTGACCTCACAGAGGTAAGTTCAAGATAAAACTATTTCATTCATTGTAAAGACACTGGTAATAGCATCACGATAGCTTGTACTGCTGTCAGGTGGACATTGTCCAGAAGCGTTTTAAAGGGGAGGGGGGGCGATCCCCCCAACCCACCATTGACTTAAAAGGGCCATGAAGTTGGGAATTCCCCCTGGCCCTTGCCAGGCCTGCTGTTGGTTCGAAAATAATGTATAAGATAAAATGTATCATTACATATCAGATGAAAATGATGTGTTTTGTGGATCAGGGTAATAATTTAACAATAACCCGATGCAGAGGTTATCACCTTATGGAAAATGGTTCCTTAACAGAAAACAGAAGGACTTGCTGAAAAAGCTATAAGCTTGCAGCTTGATTATTACATTCCCCAAAACGTTAGATTACTATGTGAGTTGGTCATCAAATAATCAATCGATATAAATAAATTATTTCAGAAATTATCACGAATCGTTGAATAAATAGAGTGTGAAGTGTAGGTTTATAATTTTTATCACCACCCTCTTAGGAAAGGTTTAGAGCATGAACCTCAAGGGGATAAGAAGAGAAGGGCATATGATGAAAGAAAGGGGAGAGAGGAAAGTTAGTGTGAGCGTCTGGAGTGTGTTATGTGAAAGTCGCCTCACATGATTATAAGGAATGAAGAAAGCCTTTTCACACTCTCCCTCTATTTCGTATTTACTATATTGTGTATCGTCATTTAATTTTCACTGAACCACGCATTTGAATCATGCATGATTTTTCTTATTGTCTCTGAAGGTCATGGTGTCTCAAGGTCGGCTCCAAGCATGCGATTAACCCTCTTTATGGCCATTCAAGGGCAGTCATAAAACCGAAAATAGGGCTCTTAAAAAAGAACCGATTATAGAATCACATTACTTCCGATAATTTCATATACAACAGGTTTCCCCTAAGAGCCCGTAAAATGCCATCGTCAAATATGTCTTAAAGCATTATAGCATACTAATGGTGTACCTTTCCCGAAAATCAGAGCACTTTTTGTCAGATTTCTTTGATTTTAGTCAATAAAATAAGCCTACCGATAAACGCATACAATTTCAGACCGCTGCATGATATCTCCACATTATGTATAATGATAGTGAATGGTGAATATTTTGCAATGGTAAGTGGTAGAGCAGCGGCTTCATAACGGGCAGGTCCAGGTTCGAAACCAAGTTAATGAGCTAGTGCCCTTTGGTAAGGCATTAATCCTCATTATCAATTCAACATGACTGAAATTCAAGGCGTTGGTCCCATGGTTACTTTTTTACAAACCTATACATGCTTTCTTAGGAGTCAGGTAAAAAAACAAATGATCAATATGATTGTATTTTATAGATTCTTGGTTATAATCTAAACTATCCTTTGTTTCATTGTTTTCATATTCTGTACCACACACTTATGCAGCTATAGGGCAATCCAAGTAAATGGCTCTTCGGGAAGGGTGGATCTAGACAATGATAAAGGGAGGGGCGGCTACCAAAGGCTACTCTATGTGCGCCGCTTGCACCAGTCCGTTCAATACATTCTCTACCAGAAGATAAGAGTTTATATAACATTGGTCAGGTATATTAATAAGTTGGTTATATTTTTTCTTTGGATTCATTTTTTGAAAGAGAGTATCATAAAACAACCTGTAGTGGCAAGAATTATGCAAGGATTAGTACAAAAGAAAGACATTTGCTGTTCACATAATAGGACCATCCGAGGTTTGGAGTGCGTTTCCAAAATAACTTATGTTAATAAATATACTTTGTACCACCAAAATGCTGGATTTCGAGCCCCGTGCCCCCTTTTAAATGCAAGATACCAACAGCAAACAAAAAAAAAGTCCCTGACTCTCGTATTATGCATGCCCCCCCCCCCGGCAGATTCTGATTACCTCCTTGATTTTTTAACAAAAACAAAAAAATATTCGGAATTGTGCCTTCCACTTTTGATATATTAATCCCTGATCCGCCTTTTCTTCATACACCTCGATGCCGATATTCAAGCACAGACTAGTACAAGTTCGAAAAAGATCTCACAATGCTCCAAGTCTTCATGGAATATATTAATTCCTAGAGTTCGCAGATTTATCTCCTAGAACAATTAATAATTATTACCCTAAACCTATTTGAGTGCTCGTTGTTGTGGGTAGAAGTAGAAGAAATTTGTCGTGATTTTGGCTTATGATCGGAAGGAAAAATGGCAGGAAGGGCTTTGTAACTGGACAAAAAAACCGCAGTCCTTTCGCTTTTGGATAGCACCTCGTCGGATACAGTCTTAAAGGCATCGTTTAACAATGTTAAATCTGAGATGCATGGTCTTACGTGTTATCAGTGTCTGTGATATGGTGTAATATTGAAGCCCTAACAAAATTGCGCTTCAAAATGATCATGAAGTGCCTCAAAAAAGTAAACATCTTTGAGTGACCAGTTTTACCATACTTATTTTACCAAATAGACTGTAGTGTTATAAAAACCGTTAGGAAAACGCAAAATGAAATTTCGAGTTTCAATCATAAATATCTTGATAATCAGACAGGCGATCGGCTTGTAAAGTGATGGGATTCCTGAATTACCTAAAGGTTTATAATTATGATTGCAGCATGAGCTAAATCAAGGATTTCGTTTAAGGGTCTGAGACAAAGTTAACGGTCCCTTTAAAGGCACTACTCAATAATTCTAAAGCCCCCCCCCCCCCAAAAGGGTCATATTCATACAGATATTGAGGGCGAAATGGATAGGTAGCCTTGCCCCTGTGCGTCGGTATCTAGAATGAGGAGGGGCGACGGAGTAGGCATTAATCAGAGTAAGATATGCAGTAGGATACACAGTTAATTCGTAGGATAGGAGCGATGCCTCTCCAATTTTGTTCTTCTTCTCCATCAATTTTTTGATTAAATATTTTGTTATTATCTTTTACCATTATTATAACGTAAAGTTTGTAGAG
Source organism: Strongylocentrotus purpuratus (assembly GCF_000002235.5). NCBI lineage: Eukaryota > Metazoa > Echinodermata > Echinoidea > Camarodonta > Strongylocentrotidae > Strongylocentrotus > Strongylocentrotus purpuratus. Next base: position 34,783,507 of record NW_022145607.1, on the reverse strand, counting down.
ATACAGTTTTAGAATGATGTATTTCATGAATTATGTTATATATCAATAATTGCCATTGATACGCATCGCGATATCGATCAGAGTAAAATGCTGCCGAAAACGTTGATAGCACTGAACTCTACACTACGTATATAGAGTTCAGTGATTGATATAAGCGCAGAATTTTTTTTCATACCCACAGTAGAGGGTGTATACCGCTACAATTGCCCATTTTTCTGCACCATTTTTTAATTACAATTATCTCCCCTATAATTTCTATACAAGAATTACGAATAAATATCTCTATTGTTATTTAGAATAATTGAACAAAATATAATTCAAAATGATACAAAAGATAATTTATTTTTATTTTAAATGCCCCAAAGTAACCTTAGACCCATTAAAAAAAAGAAGAAAAACAATGCTCATAGTTTTCTTTACTACATTTTCTTTCTAAAATGTATGTTTCCAAATACCCTCACAAAAGTTCCCATAATTGACAAATTGACAACGGAATCAAAGAGGAAAGAGGAAAAAGGCATTTACGAAGTCAAAAGGAAATGCTCAGCCTTCTCCAATCCGTATCCTAGCCGGGGCGGGGGGGGGGGGGGGGGGTTGGGGCGGGTGTGACGGTGGGTGAATTAACTTCCGTCTCATAATGCGTTTTTGAAGTTTTGGTAAAAACATGGTAAAGGGTAAAGATTAAAATTTACATGTTCGCTTTATTCGCGCCAACAAACTTATTATAAAATTTAAAAAAAGTAAACGAACAAACAAAGAAATTGTGGGCTATTTGTATGAAATTCAGTGTAATTTAGATTTCCGTATAACCAACAGAAGTTCTTGACATTTTACAAAATGTATTACTTACCAACGGGAACGAGAGGATATGAATTGAAGAGATGCAGTTTCAAATTCGAAAACTTTTACAATTTTGTCACAACATTACAGTAACATCACAAATACATTACAAAAAGAAAAAAAGGTTGGGAAAATATGTCAATTGAGTATAGTTACAGATCTATATTACAAATCCATGCATAATTATGTTTCGTTTATTTCTTAATTTGCGCGTTGAATTCTTATCAATGGGTCATTGTTATTCACAGTGTATGTTTTGATATGTGCTTGAGATAAGTAAACAAACCCAGAACTGAAACCGAAACTAAAACTGAAATGTTTGTTTGCATGATAATCTTTGACATTCGACACATCCGTTGTCTGGTATGATAATAGAGCAGACTATGGGCGTAGCAACGTATAGGGTGGGGGGAAAGTGCCCCTCCAATCGATTTACAAAAATTGCAGACAAGCATACATAGAAGAAGAAGAACAACAAGAACAAGAACAACAACAACAACAACAACAACAAAACAACAACAAAAGAAGAAGAAGAAGAAGAAGAAGAAGAAGAAGGAGAAGAAGAAGAAGAAGAAGAAGAAGAAGAAGAAGAAGAAGAAGAAGAAGAAGGAGAAGAAGAAGAAAAAGAAGAAGAAAAAGAAGAAGAAGAACAAGAAGAAGAACAAGAAGAAGAAAAAAAGAGAAAAAAAGAAGAAAAAGAAACAGAAGAGGAGTAGCTTGAGAATGAGAGAGAGAGAGAGAGAGAGAGAGAGAGAGACAGGCAGACACAGACAAACAGACGTTTAGACACACACACTGGCTTAGCTAGGTGGAGGTGTGGGGGGGGGGGGGCAAGTGTCCCTCAAATCGAATGACAACAAGAATATACAAAGAATAAAGAGAGAGGGAGAAAGAGGGTAATGCAACTTGAAAAGTTGCTTATAAGACCTCTCCCATACCTTCCCCTTACTCGATCGTCTTATTCCCTTTTCATTTAGTCAGATCGGTACGCCCCTCCCCCCTCCCCCCCCCCCCCCCCATCCTCAATGACACCTAGGGCCCCCACAACGTCCGGACCGACGGATACGCCACTGGATGTAGGAACTGTGAGAAACAAGCAACAAAACAATCTGACAAGCAATTACTACGTTTGCGTGACCTCTACACATAAACAAAGAATAATAATATTCATTCAGAAGTCCAAAAAAGCCGGATCTGTCGTATTTCCTTTTCCTCTGTTTTTATCTCCTTCTTCCGTATCCCATTCAGGCTTCGATCATCACTGAACTTGGTCAATATTTGTCCTACTTTGTAACAAATACTTCAATAAATCTATTTATATTTGGTTAAAGACAAAGTTGAGCTCTGGCACGAGGAGATAATAAGTTATAAGCGCTGCTTTTTCTATCACTCTGTATCTTTGTCTCTCCATAATCTGAAACGTCACACACACATGCAGGGCTGCTCTTGCGGTGCCCTTTTCTATCTCTCCAAATTATGACAAGAAACGAGATTAAATTCTGATGCGACTTTTTGCGTAGTCCTGGTACCATGTACCCACATCTGTGTCCATAATTAGCAGTACCAGTATTGTCATGATCATAAGATTATTTATTTTCATTTGTGTGACAAGGATGATCCCAAATCTCATATTATCCATATTTTTTTTCTTCATATTTACTCCACGGCCAACCATTCTAGATGTACACCACTTTTTCGCAATGAAATTCCACGACCAGTAATAATCTTTTTCTTTAAACATCAACGAGCTATTATGAGATTAACCCTGACTTTGGTATGAATTGAAAGTTCAGCATCAGGCAAACTGTTTCGCGGTTTTCCATTGTGATGATATTTTTAGAACGGAAGTATTCATCGATGCAATGAAACGCACCCATTGGGAACAGACATAAAGCCAAAATATGATGACATCATTTTCATCTATCATTAGTAATTTTGATCACCGTTTTGGCCTTGATGATCCGGGTCGTTTAAGAATAGTCCTATGAAGTAAAAAATATGTCATTTCATGGTTATAAAACAATTCGTTTGCTGCCTGCAATAACGCCACGACTGCCATTAACAATGCTTGGCTCTCAATGCCTTCTAGATGACAGCCGACCAATTCCAGTGTAGAGGCTCTCTCCAAAGAAAATAATGAAAATGTATTCTTGAAAAATGTAAAGGAAAAGAGAAGGAATTGATGAGAGGAATTGTTTACCTGAGATAAGTTGAAGAGAGAAAATAAGCAAATAAGACAAAAATTAAATCTGGATGGCAGCCGATGAATTCCAGTGTAGAGGCTCTTTCCAAAGAAAATAATGAAACTGTATTTTTGAAAAATTGTAAAGGAAAAGAGAAGGACTGGATGAGAGGATTTGTTTACTTGAGATAGATTGAAGAGAGAAAACATTAGCAAATAACAAGAAAATAAATTAACTTTGTGAGAAGGTTCTGGAGGTGAAGAAAGGGAATAATAGAATTATAGGGACAAGACGTAAATAATACTGTATCAAGGTTGGCGATAATGATTTTTTCTTCTTCTTTTACTGTGTTCGTATTATTAAAAAAATGAATTAGAGGCCAATGAAACCTTACGGCAAATCAATATATAGAAAATATTGAGAGAGAGAGAGAGAGAGAGAGAGAGAGAGAGAGATAGAGAAAGGAGGAGAAGAAGCCATATACATTTATAATCGTGTCGTCTCTTTTCAAGGTTCGATAATATACATGTACAGTGCGTCCCCGCACAAAAAAAAAAGAACGAAACCCCAAACAAACGTATACTGGGAGCACTGAGCAGATTAAATATATTAATTGCTTTTCATAAAGTAGAAGTACTATGTTTTCAGATAATACTTTAATAGATTGCAGCAATCCAAATATGCTTCACAAAGCAACATTATTTTGAAAATGCCATGTCAAAATCCTTTTGTGCCAGATTTTGGTTAAATATGGAAAGCATTAGTATCACACCCCCCCCCCCCACTCCCCGAGTGCCGCCTTTGCGACAATCAAAGACGAATGAAGGCGATCTGCGGGGACCGTTTTTCCTATTAAAAAGTGAGTATAAGATATATCGATTCTTTGTTTATTCTTCTTTCTAGTGAGATCAACTTCATGGGAGAAAAACTGTAAAAAACGGCAAATAACCAGACCCTTGCAAAACTCATTACGTATATTTATAATCCGGAAAACCACGAACTCATTCGAGCTGAATAAAATACGTGCGAATTATCTTGCGTGGCGCTCTGACTGTTCATCTATACGTACGTTTTTTTATTTATAAATTCAATCAAAGCAGATAATGTTGAGGTTTCGTACTTACGAAATGCATGTACGTGACTAGACGAGTCTTTTTAAGAGCATATAGCCTCGTATTCAGGTTCACACAATTTTACTCTTTTTTATTAAATAATGTTAATAATATTTCTATAAATCTAGAATGTTAGACTAATTCTGTCCACACTTGTCTTATGTCCTAGACTAAATTCCTCTATGTGGGCATGCCTTGAACCATAATGCATAGTCGTACAGAGGACTTTTACCTGTTGGGGGCCGGGGGAAAATGCAATGAATTATTGATAATTTATTGCATTTTTTGCGTTTTTTTTTAAAAATCTGTGGGGGCTGCCCCCTACCCTAGCCCCGCTGCGTACAGTCATGATTCAGTGGCAAAGCATTGGCCTCGTAACTGTGAGGCACCAGGATAAAAACCGTGTTAATCATCTTATTAGTGCCCTTTTGTGAGGCATTAATCCTCATTACTGTAAGGACGTAGGTCCCCTAGTTGATAAACATAGTAACATACACATGCTTTAGCAGTCACGCAAAACAAACACTCGCAAATTATTATTCAATAACATCTCAGAATGTATACAATTATCTAGATCTGTTAGGAATAAACCATTGTCAAAATCATTTCATAAATTGGGGTAAAAAAAAATTATTCCACATTTATGACCAAAAGTGTATATTTATTACCTTTGCAACGGAAGTATTAACTAAGAGAATTAATATAACTAATTCACAAAAAACTTGGTCTTGCACTAATTTTCTCAATACTTTAGTGAAAAAACTCCAACATTAGGAGGAAATATGAACGTATTAAGCCCGGAACACAGGCTACATGGACAGTGAAGACATTTCGGACCGAGCAATATTTTTTTATTTTATGTAAGAACTAGTTTAAGTAGGAGGTCATTGAGTCAGTGACATTTCAAATCGATTACAAGTGTTCTTTATGACCTCTTACATTCTCAAGATATATATTCATAATGAAACGCAAAAAATACATATATACATGAATAAAAGATTTTGACCCCCCCCCCCCCCCATAAAGAGCACTTTAGAATCGTTGAGGATTCAAAAAGGAAATTGAAATTAATTATTAATATGGATTTAAAAAAAGGAGTATGTCTGGAAGTGTATTAAGTGTTTCTATACGTATATACATGAACATCTTTTCCCTGCGTACTCTCAAAGACGTGACGGTAGGTTCTCAAGTGTGTTCCATTAATTGGAAATCTGAAGGCAAAAAAAGGCTAAAAATGCTATTTTAGAAGCGTCAGAGGATTATGATTATAGGCGAACATTCTTCATCATGCTCAATAAGTCATCCTTCCGGGAAATCCTTTATTTATAACAAAAGGTAGTCCTTCAGATAAATGTTTCCAGGGACTTGAAAGACGTGTATTGTATGATGCACGTCATTACATTCTAACTGGAGGGAGACTTTGAACGTTCAAAAAATTTGTTGAAAAATCGAAAAAAAAAAAACGAGATTTTCTTTTACATTTTTTATTTTTTATTTTGTATTGATTCTATCAATACTTGTTATTTTTATTATTATTCGTTTATTTATATGTTCATTAATTTTGCTTTGCTCATTCGTTTATTAATTCAATTTTGTTTATTCATTCATACATGTATTTATTTATTTTGTATCTTTATCCATTCATTTATCTATTCATTTATCTGTTAACTATTTATCTATACTTATCCAATTATTTATTCATTTTATGTATATATATAATATTTTTTGTTTTTATTAATTCATCTATAATATTCATTTGTTTGCTTATGTAGAAAGATGATCTGTTCATTCGTGTGATCGGCGATTCCTGCTGAATAAAAAGGCGTTTTATGAAACGCAATTTCGATTTGTAGCGTGTAATTCATTATATCATTCACAAATTTATTTAGGAGGAGAATTACAGTTGAAGCTGTTTATTTTTGGCAATTCTAATATTGGAGAGACTTTGCGTCACAAAATACTTAACGAAATCTAATAGTTCGCCATGAGCTTAGTATTTGGTTTCAAGACAGTTTTTATACTAAATTTATCAGCATGAATTTTCTCCTTTCCTAACCCACAATCACCTTTCTCTGTCGGTCTGTATATCAGTATGCATATCTAGGACTCTTTCTTTCATCCTTTCCTCTAAAATTCTAATACACTGTTGGTCCTAGTGGTGGAATAATTATTTTTACCCCAATTTATGGAATGATTTTGACAATGATTTATTCCTAATAGATGTAAATAATAGTATACATTCTCAGCAAATGTTATTGCATTTGCTTTGTTTTTTTGTATTTGTGTGGGCGGCGACGTACCTTAGCCCCGCTGCGTACAGTCATGATTCATTGGCTAAGTAATGGCCTCGTTACTGTGAGCCCCCAGGATAAAAATCATGTCGATGTGCTATATTAGTGCCCTTTTATGAGACATTAATCCTCATTACTGTCAGTTATGACTTAATGACGTAGGTCCCCTAGTTGATTAGCATAGTAGCACACACGTGCTTTAGCAGTCATGCATAACAATCACTCACAAATTATTATTCAATAAAATCTGAGAAAGTATACTATTATCTAAATCTATTAGGAATAAATAATTGTCAAAATCATTCCATAAATTGGGGTAAAAATAATTAATCCACCTTTATGACGAACAGTGAAATATAAAATCATAAGCAGATAGCTAAAGTTGATGATTTACGGTCCGCAATTAAATCTTTGTTTTATGTTTATATAAAAAGAAATCGAAAATATTTTCTGACGAGAAGTATGTAGAATAAAATTATATTCATCCTAAAAAAAATTCTCACTCTCACTAATTAGCATATAATGAAGTGACAACTCAAGCGCCAATTAATGAATAAATGCTGGACCGTGGAACTCCCTGATGAAAAAACCCGAAATGTTATTAATAGGCGTCGCTAGAGGAAAAAGGGGGATAATACTCCTGTCAGCAATTTTTTTAGGGAGGGGGGGGGGGGGGGGGGGTCTCATGGTTTATATTAACCTAGTCAGAACATTCCTAAATCCAGGGACCGTTTGTTTACTATTGGAAGAAGAAAAACAGCTTTCGGCAAACAATTATACGTACCCCCCCCCCACACACACACACACAAACACGTACCTATGCCCACTCACACATTTAACTGTTGTATTAACGCATTTGGTAATTGGGTTCAGGGGAAATAAAGTTACCAAGGGAGCAAGCACTGGATGAAAATATCTCAGGTAGACTCTACTGATTTACTTTCCTTAAACATTCCAATTTTATGCATACTTTGAAAAGAAAGGTTGTTCTTTGCAACCCATCAGCTTGTATTGTAATATGCAAATAAACATCCGTCTTAAAGAAATTAAAATTCATATTTTTCCTATAAAATTGCGTCTTTAATTATATTCAATTACAACCAAGCTCTGTAATGGATAATGCTACATGGATTTAGTAGTAATCAGCATTGGTCACCCCCCCCCATCCCCATTGTAACCTTTACAAAATGAATATCATTATTATTATTATTAATTTTGTTGTGTCATAAATGTTGTAAATTTGTTTTAAAATATGATAAACTTTCACTTCTTTCCTTAGAGGGAGGGGAGGGGTAGGGAGTGGGAGTGGGAGGGTCTAGCAATAAAACATAATTTCTTCATGTACTGCGGCATGTATCTTTTTAGATTTTGTTAAGGCCATCGGAAAACATATAACTTTGAACTAAGCTACCTGAAAAAAGGGGGTACCTAACCTAAAAATCGAAGAGAGGTGGAGAAAGGGAGAGTGAGAATAAATGTGAGTGAGAGAGAGAGAGAGAGAGAGAGAGAGAGAGAGAGGGGGGGGGGGGGGAGAGAGAGAGAGAGATGGAAGGGAGAAATAGAAAATACAGAGGAAGAGGCCGTGGGATATTTATAGAGAATGAGGAGACGGGAGAATGAGAGAAAATAGAAAAATTAATGAAAGAGAGAGAGAGAGAGTGTGTGTGAGTGAGAGAGAGAGAGAGAGAGAAAGAGAGAGAAAGATAGAGAGTGAAGAGAGAGATGTTCATTAATTCATATATATACCATGGAGATGGCGAATGCTTTCCCGCATGCATGTGCCGAATACCACCGTTGCGTGAATGTGAGAGACGTGCGGAATTGTATTTAATATTCCGCATCATATCCGAGCGGGCGACCGAAAATAGTCGCCGACTTACGTCGATACTTTCGTGACGTTTTTCATATATCAATATGCTGATGATGATGATGAATAGGGATTGGGCGAGTATGTAAGAGCCGTCACCGGGGGCTTTTATGCCGTGGTTTTATTGCACGAAGCATTCAAGATTGCCCTTTTCATGCCGCAATCGCCGCGCGCTGATCATTTGGGGTTGATGACGTATTAATTTGACAAGCTGCACGAATTCTTCTACTATTGTGACGGTGGAAATATAAAATTGAACTTCGAAATGACTGACTGATTATATCCTGCTGCCTTGCAATAAAAATCGGTGAATGCGTAATTGTGATCGGCGTATTTCTGCTCGATCAAAGCTAGGTCAATAAATTAAGAAATATGTGGTCCTTTTTATTTGTCTATTTTGTTCATTTATTATTTTGTTGCCTATCAGAATCGTTTTTTGAAGCCGTGCCGATAGTTTTTATGATTATAATATGAGTAGGATAATTTTATGTTTACCTTTATTGGATCTGGTGAATTTCTGGTGGTGTTGGTTTAGTAATATGTTTTAGAATAACACAACCGAAATTCTTACACTCCATTCAAAATGGTTTGGCATTACTTGCCCTGTCCCCCTCTCTCTCTCTCTCTCTTTCTCTCTCTCTCTCTCTCTCTCTCTCTCTCTTCCCCCTTCCTCCCTCGCTCACCCCCTCTCTTGCTTTCTCATTCTCTCTTCTCTCCTACCCTCTCTGTATATGTTCCTTTCCATATTCTTGCAATGGCCCTGCTGCGATATTCTCAATGTGAGAATGGGCACATGGATAAAACTGTAATGAAAAAAAAGATTATAACGTCAACAAATATTAATTTCACAGTTGTGAACAAAAAGTAAGGTTATGAAGAAAAATGTTCTTGGTCGTTTGAAGTGTTTTCCCCTCCTTCTTGTCAGAAAATTATGTTTGTTGTGGACTGAAATCTTATGTAGTACATTGTTGTCGACTGAAACCTTATGTAGTACATTGTTGTCGACTGAAATCTTATGTAGTACATTGTTGTCGACTGAAATCTTATGTAGTACATTGTTGTCGACTGAAACCTTATATAGTACATTGTTGTCGACTGAAATCTTATATAGTACATTGTTGTCGACTGAAACCTTATATAGTACATTGTCGTCGACTGAAATCTTATGTAGTATATTTTTGTCGACTGAAACCTTATGTAGTACATTGTTGTCGACTGAAACCTTATGTAGTACATTGTTGTCGACTGAAACCTTATATGTAGTACATTGTTGTCGACTGAAACCTGATGTAGTACATTGTTGTCGACTGAAACCTTATATGTAGTACATTGTTGTCGACTGAAACTTATGTAGTATATAAGGTTTCAGTCGACAAAAAAAGAATTAATCACCCCCTTCGTTTATTGTATACATGTATTTCATAAATTGCTCATTTTAATTTTAAGAAGGAAACGAATGTTTATTGAATTGTGAATAAAATCTTTCAGAGTATGATAATGATGGTAAAATGACATTGTTAGAAAATATAAAAATGTTGACGTCCACATTGAGATTTTGACACAATACGACACAATGTTGAAATAGACATCCAACATAAATATTTCCTTGTAGCTTGTGCGAAAGAAGAAATCGAGATTTTTCGTCTAATATTTTCATACATGATAATAATCGTACACAAGACGATGCGGAGGGGCGAAAAAAGTTTGATTTACTTCAAATCCAACATCGAGGTAAGTCAAGATATGATACTGGCCTACAGGTAATCAATAATATTGCAACCTTATAAAGGTTAATATATTTTACTGTACACGTGACAGCCTTCAAGGCATGGGCAGCGCCAGAGAATTTCACAAGTCAAAATAATGCTTTTATACGTCTGGTATTGTATATACGCGTACTTAATAGGGGGGGGGGGGGGGGGGGGGGGGGAGAAAAAATAAGATGAAAAACAAAAGCCTGAAGAAGGTTGCCGCTCTTATCAAATTTTACCTTTTTGTTTTTTTCCAAGAAATATTCCCCCTAGACTTTAATTTCTATTATCTTGCAGCCCACATTATACTTTCTTCGCGCCACGTACTATAATCTTCGTGCATAACAATCCTCAAGCACAGGTTATTGTGTTTCATTATGCATCACGTATAATGCTTCAGAGATTCTTCCCTCTCATCTCCCATCTCAACAACTTGCCCGTATTCTCCCGGGCCCTCAAATCTAGCCCCCTCCCCGTACCAGGATTGTTGAGGGGCGACACACAGGTCTTCATTGTCAAAATTCTGTTTTTACATTTCGTATTGTCATGTTTTGTAAATGCAAGTATAAGAGAAAGAGAAATAGAGAGATAGGGAGAAAAAGGGAGTGCCTGATGAAAATGTAATAAGATTTCATCTTTTTTATGTTTTTGTTTTGTTTATGAGAAATATTCCCCCTTGACTTTAATTTCTATTATCTTGCAGCCCACAACACCCGATACTTACCCTGCACCAAATATTATTTGTTCTTAAATCTCCGTGCCTATAAAACTCCACAGGCACACTTTATTTTATTCCATTACGTATCACGCATAATGCTTCAGCATATACCCCTTCGGCAATCTCAACCCCTTGCCCCTATGCTCCTGGGTCCCCTAATCTCCCCCCTCATCAATCCGTTACCCAAGGCTAGGGGTATAGGGATGTTCCCTGAAAGAGATAAGCTTCAATCAATCAGCCCGTTACAAGATCGCGCGTTCCTGCGGCGCCCGGTAATATCCGCCTGTGCAGTTCCTCACAAACTTGCTCGCCTTCTTATCCATTTCATATTTTGACCTGAATCTTTGAGGGGGTTCTGTATCTTCTGGCACGATTTCTTTTTTTCTGTTCTTCCGAGGGTTGTGCGGTAAAAAGAGATAATGGCTTGCCCTACTTGTGCGCGCAGTCCTATCGATCTTTGTACTCAATTCGAGTACACTTTGATCTTCCTTCTTTCCCCTCCCTCTCACTCCGTCCCTCCCACTCCTATGTCTTTTTTTTCATAACTCTCTCTTCCACATCTTTCTCTCTTACATCTTTCTCTCTTTCATCTTTCTCTCTTACATCTTTCTCTCTCACATCTTTCTCTCTATCATCTTTCTCTCTTACATCTTTCTCTATTACATCTTTCTCTCTTTCATCTTTCTCTCTTACATCTTTCTCTCTTACATCTTTCTCTTTCATCTTTCTCTCTCACATCTTTCTCTCTTACATCTTTCTCTCTTTCATCTTTCTCTCTTACATCTTTCTCTCTTTCATCTTTCTCTCTTACATCTTTCTCTCTTTCATCTTTCTCTCTTTCATTTCACTCTTACATCTTTCTCTCTTACATCTTTCTCTCTTTCATCTTTCTCTCTTACATCTTTCTCTCTCACATCTTTCTCTCTTTCATTTTTCTCTCTCACATCTTTCTCTCTTACATCTTTCTCTCTTTCATCTTTCTCTCTTACATCTTTCTCTCTTTCATCGTTCTCTCTTTCATTTCACTCTTACATCTTTCTCTCTTACATTTTTCTCTCTTACATCTTTCTCTCTTACATCTTTCTCTCTTTCATCTTTCTATCTTACATCTTTCTCTCTTTCATCTTTCTCTCTTACATCTTTCTCTATTACATCTTTCTCCCTGACATCTTTCTCTCTTTCATCTTTCTCTCTTACATCTTTCTCTCTTACATCTTTCTCTCTTTCATCTTTCTATCTTACATCTTTCTCTCTTTCATCTTTCTCTCTTACATCTTTCTCTATTACATCTTTCTCTCTTACATCTTTCTCTCTTACATCTTTCTCTCTTACATCTTTCTCTCTTACATCTTTCTCCCTTACATCTTTCTCTCTTACATCTTTCTCTCTTACATCTTTCTCTCTTACATCTTACTCTTTGACATCTTTCTCTCTTTCATTTCACTCTTACATCTTTCTCCCTTACATTTTTCTCTCTTACATCTTTCTCTCTTACATCTTTCTCTCTTACATCTTTCTCTCTTTCATCTTTCTCTCTTACATCTTTCTCTCTTTCATCTTTCTCTCTTACATCTTTCTCTCTTTCATCTTTCTCTCTCACATCTTTCTCCCTTACATCTTTCTCTCTTTCATCTTTCTCTCTTACATCTTTCTCTCTTTCATCTTTCTCTCTTTCATCTTTCTCTCTTACATCTTTCTCTCTTTCATCTTTCTCTCTTACATCTTTCTCTCTTTCATCTTTCTCTCTTTCATCTTTCTCTCTTTCATCTTTCTCTCTTACATCTTTCTCTCTCACAGCTTTCTCTCTTACAGCTTTCTCTCTTACAGCTTTCTCTCTTTCATCTTTCTCTCTTTCATCTTTCTCTCTCACAGCTTTCTCTCTTACATCTTTCTCTCTCACAGCTTTCTCCCTTACATCTTCTCTCTAACACATATACCTTTCTCTCTCACAACTTTATCTCTTACATTTTCTCCCTTACATCGTTTTGTCTCGCAGCTTTCTTTATCTCATTATCTTCTCTCTCTCACATCTTTCTCTCAGCCATCAGGCCTCTCACCAACATTAACGTGTGATTTTTTGGCTCGCCAGTATTATAAACAGGATAGTTGATATTCATCCACCAGATAACAGCACCCCCTTAAAACATGCCTATGATTTCAGCGCCCCCATGCAATTATTTATAGTAAAGGCATAACAAATTGCATATTATTTGATTTCAATTATTTATTTCAACATCCCTGCAATTTCATTGCCCCCCCCCCCTTTGTTATGTATCTATAGATACCTCACAGTCGCGACCGATGTTACTGTCAACGAATTTGAGTCAATTGAAATTGAAAGATCATTTCTGTTTAAAAACAAAAACAAAACGATGGAGTACGTTTAAAACAATAACAAAAAGCGTTTTAAACAATGAAATAAGAAGGTTTTATCACAACCCTGCACATAATAATAATACTCTCTCCGTCTCTTTTCACGTATGTCTTCTATCTTCCACTCCTATCTCCATTTCCTTTTCTTCTCTGCTGTACGCTACATCAAGGACGAAGATTGGATCACCTCGAAGCATTTTTTTCGATAAACGTTTCATGTACCTCTTATACAACATATTTCATTTCATTTCAGACTGATCATTGTTGTCATCACGTGACTGATTCACATAATATTGTATTCTTTGAAGAGCGTTTTCAAGCAATCTATCTCCTTATTTTATCTCACGTTCTTTTTTCTTTCCTTTATCTCTCCCTGCGCTCTCAACTCTCCTTACTTTCTTTTTTCCCCTGTTCATTTTTTAAGGGGGGGGGGATACATGCCCCCTGAAAAATCATAACAAGTGGGGAAATATTTTTCTAAAAAAAATTTCTAATGATACTTAACACATAGCGACGGTTACTTTGCCATGACAAGAAAGATAATTGTAATTGATAATATTTGAGTTTCCAATCTTGTTTTAAAGGGTTCCGATGTTTATAACAATCACTTATTGCTTTCTTAGCTGTCAGGTAAAATAACCACCACGATCACTATATTTAAAGTTATAATAACATTTTTGTTACTGTGAATTATAGAGGAACAACTACCCTAAGGTATCTAATGAACTTTGAAGTATTTATTGTAAATGGTTTGTTATGTATGACATATAAATGCCTGGTTGCCATCGACCCATCGTCTGTGGGCTGCATACAGTGTGTATAGACTTCTGCGTGAGACATAGGGAGTTAACATCATTCAAATGTTTTACACTCTCTTCTTTAACATGCACTAGTAGGGTGTGGCTTTCAATGCAAAGGATTGGTAGCTCCTCTAAAAGACTAGCCAATAAGAGCAAAGTGTCTAGTATACCCACAGGGCACACCTACCATGCCAGTGATTTGAAAGTGGAACCTCCAATGCCTTGGAATAGGTCAATAATCTAGTTAGAATGTTATGCTACATGGTTTTAAATGGATTTAAAGTTTAAAACAAAAAGATTCGGCATATATGAGAGCAACTTCTGAGTTTTAAAACGATGTAGGCTGTTATTTAGTTACAATGTCATACGATTGCTTTAAAAACGTTCAAATCTAGTTTCTTACTCTAGTTGCCTTTACCGTCAACCGAAATACATGTCCGAAATTTTTCTTTTCCTTTTTGATTTGTCGTTCTGGAGATACTATAACCCATTATTGATTGGGTAAATAGGTCGCCAGTTTCTACCCCAGTTTCATGGAGAGTTTTCAGAATCTGTAATTTCGCCAATCTGATGGATCGACTATGAATAAATCATCCAAAATTAACGTCAATGCTTCATCCGTAAGTTTGATGACTTTTTCATTAATCCTTATTTCATTATGGTGATGTTGTAACTCAGGAAATACGTGCAATGAAAGACTTACAATTTCATTGCAGTCCCATGCACCAGTTTTGGTGTACTGTAAACCATAGTCTAAATGTTTAGGTTTTAAATCCGATATCCATCTCGTCTCCGTCTAGTCTAGACCGAAAGCTTCAGTCTCTGATATCGATGGTTGTTTGGCTGAGACAAAGTCTGGCTGGCTCCATTGACCGCGCATCCTATGAAGTACCTCGTACGGGATACTAATGGCACTCCTGTGCTGTGGTGCATTACAAGCAAAAAGTTGCAATCAATTGCAAATCCCCAAAATCAAACGTAAGTCTTGCGATTAATTGCAAATTTGCAATTGATCGCAACTCAACTGCCTTGCAAGGTACATAGAACTTTAGCTTACATTTAGCGCATTCGCTGTGCTGTGGTGCATTACAAGCAAAAAGTTGCAATCAATTGCAAATCCCCAAAATCAAACGCAAGTCTTGCGATTAATTGCAAATTTGCAATTGATCGCAACTCAACTGCCTTGCAAGGTACATAGAACTTTAGCTTACATTTAGCGCATTCGCATAACCTTCATCCGATCTCAGCGAATTACAAGTAGCCTCATTGTTCTAAATTGGCGCTGACAAGGCATGTGGAACTTTAGCTTAGTCCTACCTAGATCTACATTGATTTAGCGCATGCGCATTTAGTTGAAACATTTGCTTTTAAATATGACACTCTAAAATCATACTGTTGCCGTAAATTACCATTAATAATGAATAAGTCCTGTAAATTCCAGCTGATTCACAGCTCAAAACCTTAGAAAAACTGAAGAAACTGCCGCTGATGTTTCTTTGTTGCCTCCTATTTCGCGCGCATTTGCAAAGCATTTAGTTTTAGCTTTTCAGGGTTATTTTTTGTGAAAGGAGTGAAAATTATTTTAAATTGTTGATCTGTTTATATTATAGTTGGTTGGCTTGAAGGCTGAGCTTTTCAAGAAGCAGGAGCAGCTAAAGAGAGATCGTCTTCAACCTGGAGGCAGCACTTCATCCAATAAAAACAGACATGGAGAATCTAAGGTAACTTTGGATATCTTTCCAGTTTCCAACTTGTAAAGACTTTTGAACATATTTAAAGCATAAAAATAAAGTCTTGTGTCTTTGAAATTACCTTATTATCGGATGTAGTACTGAAAATATGCATAGATCAATTTTCATTTCCCTTCTCTATTGGTTTAATCTGATGATTTTGCAATGTGGCAGTGTCGGTGTGTGATGTGCACATTGCTTCAATACCAAACTGATCTAATCTTTCCAAGGATGATAATCTATTTCATCACAGCTTATCAAGCCTGGCTTTAAAAGAGATTACAGATAATAATGTGGACTTTAAGAGTAAGAGTAAAAATAAAAACAAGCTAAAAATGCACTGACAATTCTGTCATACACCTTTATTAAAGTGACTTCATGGCATGTTAGGTTGCTAAAATGATACTTTGAATGCAAGAAAAGATACATGGACTCTACTTCAGATACATCATTTCAAAATAATTATGAAATGTATTTGAAGTCACAATTTCCTTATTAATTCACCTTAATTCTTTTGTAATGTGATTGTTTTTTATGATGTTTGTTTTATTTTCTTGTCTTTATCATAATTCCTATTCTGAATCTGAAATCTGAAATAATACTCCTGATGGGCATTTCACAAAGATCCTAAGTTAAACCTATCTTTACGTTGGACTTCAAAATTATGGAAAGCTGTTAGCCTCTTTGAAAATATTTTGTAAAAGTTATATTAAGGCATAAAATGTTGATTCAAATCATTCATATTTTCTATTACAAAGGAGATTTCATGTTCTTGATGTGAAATTTATGAAATGTCTAAAATACTTTTGAATATATTTTATTTTAAGGCTACAAATTGCTCTCCATAATGTTGAAGTACAACTAAGAGTTAAATTCAACTTAGGATCTTTGTAAAATACCCCCCCCCCCTGATGGCCTAAAACAAGTCAGAATTTGTCAGTGATGTGTCTCCAACAATTGTATTGTCAATATATTTTTGGTCCAAATCAGAAGCCGTCCATCTGGAACAAGAAGAATGCTGGAGTGCAAGGAAGAGCTGAGAAGGATCTAGAGCAGCTGGCTGAGGAGAGGGATGAGCTTGATAATGCAAGGTATGATACTCTCATACAGAAGGGACAGAGACTGAACATAGGGGACAAGTATTTAATGGTCCAGTAACTACTGAACGAATCATTTACACCGTCTTTTGCAAAGATTACTCACTGCTGCCTCAACAAAAGTGGTGAATTCCTGTTAGTCCAAATTAGTCTATTCCAATCAACACCCAGCCCGTCTACTATCAATGACCATTTAGGCTAATAGCCATTTGGTCTTATCTCCAATAAGTCTACTAACTATTTTGTCTGTTGCTCATTTAGTCTAATTTGTAGTTGGTCTAATTCCCAGTTTGTCTAATGCCTATTTTGTCTGCTATCCATAAGGTCTAATATTCATTTGATGATTATTAGTTGAGTATTCCATATGGATATGGATTTGGAGACAAAATGGGCAATAGACCAAATAGGAAGTAGGCTCATTGGAGATTAGACCAAATGATTATTAGACGATGTGGATAGTAGATGGGCTGGGTGTGGACAAAATGGCAATAAACTAAAAACAAGCTTCCAGTTTTCTGTTTCGAGTCTTATTTATGTGACTATGTCTAAAATTTGCTCACAGATTAGTTTCTTACAACAGCAAAAGATGTCTAAAATTGAAATAGCATTCAATCCCAATAATAGGTATGAGCAATTTAGTTTAAAATGAAAAAGACTCATTGATGTTGTTACAGTTAAATACAAACACTGTTTTTGTATACATGTACAGATGATTTACTTTTCTTATTTTTTTTACTAAAGATATAGATTGACCTGATTGCTGTAAAATTAACACCTTTTGTTTTATCTTTTATAGGAATAAGTTGGAAGCCAAGGCCATGTTTTATGAGAAGATGACAAAGGAAGGTTACCTCCCAGGTAGGTGTCTTTTTAATTTGAACGGTTCCTGATTCTATTTTAAGCTTGCTTTTAATTTACATTTAACTCAAGCCCAACAATTTTATTTCATTAAATGGGATGTTTGTGAATATATATTATCTTCAGTTCATCATTAAACAAATGATATATAAAGTTTTGATGCTTGGTTTACGCAGAAACAATGATGATGATACAAGGTATTGTTTATATTTGTTGATTTACTCTCTATTCTTCCTACATGACTTAATATGACCCTGTCATTTTACAAGTCTGTCTGTCTCTTTTTCCCCCTGTATGTTCCGTCAGCCTCTTTGATCTCTTTCTGTCACTCCTTTTCTTTCTTTAATTATTTGTGGGGGTCTATTCCTTATAAAGAGTTGTCCATTTTTTTCTTTTGTTGAAATACACCATCAGTCACCGCTGTCTTAATTTCACAGATTATCTGTTGGTTGGTATTTCTCTTCTTTCTTTTTTGTTTGCCCACTCCTCCCTCTCTCTCTTTTCCTCTCTCCGTCTCCCTCTTTCTCCCTCTTCCTCTCTTTCTCCCTCTTCCTCTCTTTCTCCCTCTCTCTCTCTTTCTCCCTCTCCCTCTCTATCTCTCTCCCTCTCTCCTTCTCCCTCTCTTACTCCCTCTCCCTTCCCTCTCCTTGTCTCCCGACTTATCTTTGCATAAATTTGTGTAAATTCACCTCTCTCATTATATATTTTGATATCACAATGTTTTGATTATCAATCTATTGAGCAGACAGTGATTCAGAAGAGAGGTTTCTGGTTGATTTTGAGAGGAAGGCCTTGGATAAAAAGGAAGCATTCAAGCACAGAGTCGAAGAACTTGAAAATGAAGAAGATATCCCACCTCCTGCTAATCCAGACGAAGAATGGTAAGAAATCAATCTTAAAGCCTGTCTGTACTAGTTTTGCCAGGAAGAATAAGACCTCCCTGCAAGGTCACTGACAGGTGGTCATCTCATCAAATCAGCTCTCAATTAACATGAGAAAGAGGGGATCATGGGGGACCAACAGGCACCACTTAGGCATTGTTTGCTATAAAGAGGGCACAAGTAGCTACATGTATAAGTAGTGCAGTGGGGCTTTAAAAGAAACAAAATCTTTGGTTTATTGCCGTTTGGTCTACAACCAGTTTGTCTACTACCCAATTGGTCTATACAAATATAGTAGCCTATTCACTATCCACATGGTCTATTAATAATTT
Organism: Strongylocentrotus purpuratus; assembly: GCF_000002235.5. Classification (NCBI taxonomy): domain Eukaryota; kingdom Metazoa; phylum Echinodermata; class Echinoidea; order Camarodonta; family Strongylocentrotidae; genus Strongylocentrotus; species Strongylocentrotus purpuratus. Next base: position 34,764,674 of record NW_022145607.1, on the reverse strand, counting down.
GGTCTACTTATTATTTAGTCTAATGACCATTTAGGCTAATAGTCATTTGGTCTAATTTCCATATAGTCTATTCTCCCATTAGTCTAAAACCAATTTGGTCTATTGCTCGTTTAGTCTGATTCCCAGTTTGTCTAATGCCCACTTTGGTCTACTATCCATACGGTCTAACAATCATTTAATCATAAAAAATAATACGTATCAAATTATTATTATACCTTATGGATGGTAGATGAAATAGGCATTAGACAAACTGGGAAGTAGAGTAAATGAGTAATGGACCAAATGGGTAGTAGACAAACTGGTTGAAGATCAAACAGAAATTCACCACGGCCAGTTAACCTACTGAACTATCCCCAGGAAAGTTACTCCTGAAGTTATCATATTTATCAAATCTGAGATCTGTCTTGAAACTCTCTGTAAGGTTTGCAGATTTAGCCAAGGAGGGGCACACAAATTTGCCTGGGGAGGAGGGGGTAGCAGGGTTTGTAGAGGTGCCGTAGTCGAGTGGTTTAAGCACTTGACTTGAAAAAAAAAGGTCTCGGGTTCGATCCCCGACATTGCACTGTCAGTTGGCAAGGCATTAATCTACATTTGCCACTCTATACCCCGGAGAGAAATGGGGACCTGGTAGGATGACAAAAGTCTTTGTGTTACTGTTAGTAATTTCCATATGCTGTCACAGTTAAGTGGTAGGAAGACTCCCCATGGAGTGGAGATGGTGCACATTGTGAGAGAATGAATCTGATGCCTGGGGTAATAGCTGTAAAGCGCTTAGAGAAGATTTTTTTCTATTAAGCGCTGTATAAATCCAGATTATTATTAGCACATGTCCACTTTAACCTCCCCTAAAATTTGCCAAGTGCTGATATCTACAATGTATATGTAGCTGTACCTTGCCACAGTGCTAAGCTTCACTTTCCATCTTGCATTTAATTTGCTGCAGGGTGAACTACACTGACACTCTTGGGCGGTCAAGATGCTGCATGAGGAAGGACCTTCCTAATCTGATCTCCATGGACAAGAAACTCAACCCTCAAGTCTATGAGTAAGTCAAGAACTACTACTTTACAATCAACTTTTTTTTCTTTTTTCCGTTATTTTTCTATTCCTTCATCTTTTTCATCTTTTCTTCTTCTTTTTATTTCTTTTATCATATCAACTTCACTAGTGAAAGTCTTATATATTATATCAGTTGCCTATTTTACATTGGACTATTTGCATGTACCCAACTCCATCCAACCCTAGGCTGAAAACAATACATATATACCCTAAACCTAATATAAATCTAAACCTCAATTTTAACTCTAAAAATTGTTCTTTTTGCATTTTTTTTTTAGGCCTAGGATTTCTGTGGATGCATTACTTTGTCCCTTGTAAAAAGGCATAAAAATGGAAAGGAAAAAACATGATTTTTCCAAACTCTGACCATTCTTTGCCTCCAGCTACTCAACAAGTTGCAGCTTTTGCATTATCAAAATTCATAGTAACAATTTGATGATGATGGATAATGATGATAATGATTGTTTTACCCGACTGCTAAGAATTATGCTTGTAAGTAAACATCTAGGGGACCAATGTACTCTCTGAGGGACTTGGTAATGAGGATTAATGCCGTACCAAAGGGCATGGGCTCATTTTCTTGGTTTCTCTAAACAATTTTTAGTTAAGTTTAGTGATGGTTATTTTGCCTGACTGAAAGCATAAATGCATGTTAGTAATCAACCAGATGACCTACGGCTTTAGGTCAACTCCAAGAGACCTGGTAATGAGGATTAATGCCTTACCAAAGGGCACTAGTGCATCGACTTGGTTCAAACCCAGGTCAGTGGATTACGAGACCACTGCTCTACCAACTGAGCTATTGTGCCTCCTCACAATGAGATGCTTATAACTGTATTCAATTTCAACTTCAATAGTGTAGAAATCTGACTCTCACCAGTTATTTCCCTTTTCTGTGGTCACGTCTCTAGCGAACCAGAGAAGAAACAGGTTGAGGAGAAGAAAGATGATCTACCCGATCTGATGTCTAACGACATGTACCGTGAGATGCTACGCAAGAAATGGGAAGAGGAGGAAGAAGAAGCAGCGAAGGGACCTCTCGTCTCCACCCACTTTCAAAATGTCAAATACGATGGTGAGCAGGATGTGCACTAGATTGTTTTAAATGGGGAAGTTCACCTTGATTTTAATGAAAGTAGAAAAGTGGGAGAAACAAATTAGTGAAATTTTGACCAATATCCGATTAAAAATAGATAAATTAGATTAGATAGTTGTGGTTATTTTACCTGACTGCTAAGAAAGCATAGATGCTTGTTAGTATTAAAGCAACCAGAGGACTGATGGCTTTAGGTCCTCTCTGAGGGACCTGGTAATGAGAATTAATGCCTTACCAAAGGGCACTAGCGCATCGTCTTGGTTTCGAACCCGGGTCGCCGGATTACGAGACCACTGCTCTACCAACTGAGCTATCGCGCCTCCTCAATAGGAAAGTTAAGAATGCTTGAAAGTTAAGAATGTTTGAAGTCGTCGTCAGTCATCAGGCGACACTGTGACATTTTCTTTAGGGAAACTAACTGAAGTTTTTAAGTACAGGGCTAATGGGAGGGGAGCTTGCAAGATACACCAACGTGTTGCCAATTTGTCTTTGATTGATCCTACCTTCACAAATTTGTAAGTGTATTATATTTAATCGGTTTTTGCTCAAACTTTCTCTTACCTGTTTCTCTCATTTTTCTGCTTATATTGAATCTTAGCATCAGGGTGGACTTCCCCTTTAATTGTCTGCACAAGTGTGTGAAATTAGTTTGCAGCAGTTTTGTAAGGCAACTTGTTGATTATTATGCATTTTCATAGTTCATTTGATAGAAACATTCCTTGATGTCTAACAAATGAACCCCATTTTAAATTCAGTAAACACTTGCCTTTTATCCAATGATAATTGGATGGTTCAAACTGGCTATGGCACTGAAATGGTTGCATTTTTTGTTGGAAAGGTAATGAATGTTGAAAAAGGAAATATCCCATTCAGTAAACATCTAAACATTTGCAACTTATTCTCCTACTCGGCATGTTGCTGAAATTGCTGTTAATTTCAGAGGACTTGTTTTGTATTTTCATGTCGTAAAAGTGAAGTCTACTCTTGGTGACTGACAACAACTGTTATTGGGTAAACACCAGAATGGTGTCAAATTCCCCATGAAAACCCACTACTTATGCGTCTTTCAATCATGTCTGATATTTTTTGTTCATTGACAACTGTTTCTCTCCGTTTTTGTTTTCAACCGTGTAGAGGTTCGTGACATGGGTGTAGGATACTTTGATTTCTCTAAGGATAAGAATCAAAGGAACCAACAGATGGAGACATTGCAACTACTCAGAGATGAGGTAAGTCTCTTACAAATATAAATGTTGTTCATCACATTGACTTTCATTATTTCATTATTTATGTATCAGACTCAACAGTTTCTTTGACTTTGTTCACAATTTTTCTTCCATTGTTATCTATATATTTGTATTTTTATTTTAATTTTAAATCCAACCTCAAATTTTTTGCAATAAAGAAATAATAATAAAAATAATAATAATATTAATAACAATGATAACAATATTAATAATAATAATAGTATCAATATTAATAAATTCAATGATTTCTTATAGACTTTGGGTCAGAGGGAGAGAAGAGAGAAATTAAAGCTGAAGAGAAAAGCAGCCATGAAAGCCAGACTGGAGAAGATCAAGGAGAGGAAACGAGCGAGGGGAGAAGTGATTGAGGATGAGGAAGAGGAGGAGGAGGAGGAGAAGAAGAAGGAAGATGACAGACTGACTGAAGCAGCAGAGGAAAGCAAGCCAGTGAAGGAGAGCAAAGTCAGAGAATGGGATGTTGGAAAAGGTAACTTCATCAATCAAACCAGAGCCATCTATACACAGAGTTTGGCCAACCCGGTTCGAGTTTGACACAACATGGGGACTACTGCTTCGTTAGGCAAGCACAAAACAAAAGAATATACACCATGTTGTGACCCAGTGAAACCAAGTTGGCCAAACTCTGTGTATAGATGGCTCTGGGTACTACTATCTCTATCTAAGCAATGTATTCGGCAAGCACAAAACAAAAGAATATAGGCCATGTTGTGACCCAGTGAAACTGAGTTGGCCAAACTCTGTGTATAGATGGCTCTGAATCGAACCATTTTGGTGAATTTCAATAATTGCCATAAGTATTTGAATTTTATACACAGTCGGAGTTCACACAATGTCTTATATTTCTGGCTATGGTGTATGAAGAAAACCCTGCCTGTCAGATATAGAGAGGAAATGATTATCCTGGGTGGCGTTTCACAGAACTTGTCATCAGTGACACATGACAGTTCTTGTTATAAGCTACTGAAATCCTTGCTTCAGATTGGTTATCAGCAGATTTGTCACTGATTTTTGTCATTTGGTCATTGAAAAAAGGCTTTTTGAAACGGGGCCCCGAAGTGTATTTTCTAGTATAAACGGTGTAGTTGTGATCACCCAATAGACAGGTTTAATAACATATTCAAATTGTATACATACTGGTTAAAGAAAGGTTGTCTTGACAACCCATAAGCTTGCCCAAATTTCTCCTGACATGGCAACTAATAATGTATGTAGACTGGATTCCAAGTATTGTAAATGGAAAACCTTGTCACTAGGTCCCCAGGAAAGATACACCCATAAGTTTGAATAATTATGTCAGTAAACTGGTCTATTGAGGCAGGTTTTTTTTGTTTTTGTTTGTTTGTTGCTTTAGTACAGGAATTGAGCAGAATTATAGGAAAAGAAAGAAGGTTTTTCCTATGTTTCATATCATGGGAAGATATTGTACTTGATAGCAAGAGCCTTTGTAGGGATGGCAAAAAGCATATATAAAAAATCAAAGCTTAGCATCATATAACATTTGTTTGTAATACTAGAAATGATCTGCTCTGTTATTAAATGATAAAATGATATGTGGCTAGCGATTCACAGGATACATATTTCAGGCTTCATTTATCGTATTATGTGATATAAACTTGTATAACCAAGAGAGTATTTTTTGTCACTTTATAGAACCAGTGTCTGCCTGGGAACAGAAGCTAACGAACATCAGAGAGGAGAGACCGTCTGAATTTGCTCCTCCGTCCATCTACACCGAGTCTGGCCGTAAGAGAGGTCAAAATCAAACACCTACCAGTAGATACCCTCCACCAAAGGACTACAACTCATCCTTCACAAATCCAACCAAGCAAAAGACCGTTAACAAGCCTAGCAGTGCAACATCATCTGAATTTGCCCCGCCAGAGGTTACCCCGTCCGAGTTTGCCCCGCCCGATAGCTACAAGGATCCATCTCTCGAAACACGGCATCGAAGCAAAATTAATTTGCCGCCACCGAGGGACTATTCATCCATGTATGGAAGAGCCAAGGAAAAGACTGGGGAGAAGTCTAGCACTGCCACGTTGTCACAGTGGAACAAACCAAGCGGGTGGTCAGATTCGAATCCACCATTCACTGCTGGAGGGGGGTTGGGTTTTAGCAGCAGTGGAGGGACTGCAGGAAGGACTGGATCAGGGGGTGTATCCACACCTACAGTGCAGGCAGCTGCTAGTGATGTTAATAAAGGGATGGAGGACGGTGAGAGTGCCATAGCCTCGGCCTTGTCATTTTTCAGGAAAAATGCAGGGAAGTAAAAGAAGTATTTTTCTTGACCAATATGGAGTGGATTCAATAATACAGGCAATGTCATTGGTCACATGATGCCACATGATCATGCTTGATCTTTCCTACGCTGCAAAACAATTACTTCAAAGAGTGATAACTCACGGCCATGATGCAAATAGTTGTGCATCTGGCACCATCAAATAAACTGGTTTACTAACCTATTCATATTAATAGATATTTCTATCCTGTGGACCTAGTGACGAGGTATTCCATTGAATGAACTACAATCCAGTCTGCCTTCATTACTTGTTGCTATGTTGGGCAAACCATTAGAAAGTATCTGCGAGCTGTCGGATTGTCAAGAACAACCTTTCTTTAAAAAGTATGCATACAGTTTGAATATGTTAGTAAACCTGTCTATCACTAGCTTGTTTTATACTTTAAAAAAATTGTATTACTTCCCCGTCAAAAAATGCAATATGGAAAGAAAATGACTGACAAATATTTTAACTCTGATAATCAGACATAGTTTTCTGTCTACCTACTTTTAGCTTATACAGTAGGTTTGCGAGAGCACCATGTGAGAGAGAGAGAGAGAGGGTTGAGGAGTCCTGAAAAGGACTCTGACTCAGTAATCTTTCTTGGGGGTGTGGTAGTCCTAAAAAGGACTGTTTGTTATCTTTCTTAGCATATAGTTCTAAGGAAAACTATAGCGCTTGGAGAGGACGAGTGTACTTTGAGCTTATTCTTTATTCAATTTTCATTTTTTTTGGGGGGGGGGGGGGGGCTGGGGGATAGAAAAAAGCTATTAATAATGATACAATGTAATGTGAATAATATATTAATAATAATAATAATAATCCGGTTTTTTATATAGCGCTCAATACACCGATCCAACGATGTACCTAAGCACTTTACAGATATATTATTACCCCGGTCATCGGATTCAGGCTTACCCGCACACAATGTGTGCACATTTTCCACTCCCTGGGGAGCATTCCAGCCAGTCGCCATTTTACAGGCGCACACTTGCTCGTTCAACCACATGAACGTTCGCATCCTACCGGGTACCCATTTAACACCTGGGTGGAGAGTAGCAAGTGCAGGTAAATATCTTGCCAAAGGATATTAGTGCCGTGTCGCAGATTTCTGGGACACAGAAGCCAAAGAGCAAGACAGGACAAACACAACAATCCGGTAAGAAGAAGAAAACCCAAGAAAAATCTCAGCAGATTTCAAAAAGAATATCACCGAGAGCATTGACCAGGAGTAGACAGAATCTTGAGGTATTTTGTGAATAAAGTGCATACATATACCTCCACCTTAAAGAAAAGTATCTTCTTTCTTAAAGTGTTTTTGCTTACCTTTAATATACCATTTCTCACATTTGTCTGCTTGTATTGAAATAAGATCAATACCAGGTTGGAATAGCCATAGAACAGACAATTGGAATTTAATAGCAGGATGCTATGGTAGATCGAGTAGTGGGAATTATACCTAGCTTTTTTAAACAATTGTGTCATGGTCAATAAATACTTGTACTATATATAGAACATTTTCTTACCCCCCCCCCTCAAATATCACAAATGTCTTGATAAAAACGACTAAAAGGAAGAGAGGTAGACATGAAATATTTGTTTGTTATTAACAAAGTGTATTTATTTACTCTCAACAAAACTCGTCATAAACTTGGCACTTTTTTCCTAAAAAGATGGAAAACGTATTCAACAATTTACTCTCAATAGAACAACTCTGTAAGAAAAGCACAAACAGTAACAACATTGGTTGAAACCTTCATTTTACACAATCGATTTGAGTTTTTTGTTTACCTTCAGTGAATACTTTCAAACGCTAACAGCATTCTTTGTCAGACTGATGCCGTCATAGATGGCTTTTAGATGATGGCCTCATTCTGAGGAAGAACGCTGTTAGCTTTCGAAAGTTCTCATCGAAGGCACACAAAATTTCAAATTGATTGTGTAAATAGAAGTTTTCAATCAGTAAACTACCAATCAGATGACCCTATTTTCAGGATCTTAGTAACAACATTGCACACAGAAAACATCTTAAACCAACATATTTATCCCTGCTAAAAATGCATCATCTAAATTTGTGAATTTTAAAGTGCAAAGATAGAATTTACAGTCAAACACTTTACCCATGAATACATTTGCAGGCTTAAACATTTGTATACATTTAAATATTGTTTCTTAAAAGTACACGTACATACATTGTCATATATTTTGTATCTGAGAATGAGACCCTATTTTTAAATTTAAAAAAAAAAAAAAAAAAAAAGGTTTACAACAGATGAAAATTCTAATACCAAAGGAACAAATTTTTTATAATTTACAATCATTGGAATGCAAAACTTCTGCCATCTTGAAATATTACATTATAAATATCGAAGAGACTTCCCTCTTATATTGATCTGCTAATCAATACATGAACTGCATTTTCAAAAAGGTAAAATTGTTTCCGACAAAAACAAATTTCCAAACTTTTACAAAAAGAAAGTTTAAATAGTTTACAATGTCAACATTAGGGATTAAAACTTGAACAAAACAGATGCAACAAAGACACATGCTCATCTGCAATAAAATTTAAATCGCATATATTTCTTTTCCTGCTCATATAGTTCAATAATTTTAAAAAGCTATCTAAAAACATTACCGGTACTCATAAAAGCAATGAAGTTACAAATTCACAAAAATGGACAGGATCGTACGGTTTAAACAACTCATATTTCAGTATTTTTAAACAAAAAACTGTGCAAGCTTAAAGGGATAGTTGAGTTGTGTTTTCAGACCACGAATGCCTTCAAAGTGCATGGTTATTGCTCTAATTCTTATCTATGACATTTCTAGTGCCCTTCTAGAACCTAAAATTGCTATAAAAGTAATTTTAGACCCCAAAATGTGTGAAATTTAGCCAATACGATGATACCAATTCAGCTCCACTTAAAAAAATATACGGTGACCGTTAATTAATTATTTAATTAAAAATAACAAGAATGGGCCGGCTGGTTATGCGTAATATAACCAACACGAAAGTGCCAATAAAAAAGCCAACATTGATATTGGAAAAAATACAACGTAAAAGGCGCTATTTTGCTTTTTCAACGGCTTTTTCAAAATATCTAATATTTGTATTAGAAATCGTTATATTTATGGATATTTCCGCCGTCTCTGAACCGATTTTGATCAAACAAAGATGATTTTGTCATTTAAATTGTATGTCCTTTCAAATTTGATACTCAGTTTTTCATTATCTCACAAAAAATTCTTTTGTGTAGCACCCTCTGCAACAGAACTCAACTATCCCTTTAATATTAAAAACACAAGAAAAACAGCCTTTGATGTCAAAAATTCAGCGCATCATCAATACCAACATAAACCGGATATAAATACATCCATGACAAGGTGATGATTTTACACCTTTAAATACAAAGATATGAAAAATACAAACTCAGAATAACTTAAACCTAAACTAGTTTATAGAATATTGCAAAAATCAAGAATACAAGGACATACCCTGTATATTTGCACTCAACAACACCAATAATAGCACGATAACAGAACAAATTTAAACGGGAACGTTACATAACAAATAAATATAAAATATGTACAAAATAACAATAAGATGCGCTTTGTTTCAAATGAAAAGGCGCTTTATAAATGCAATATATTATTACTATTATTCATTAGATATTTTTCTGACATTCAAAAACCAATTTGTATACAGTACACTTACTTTGGAACGCTTGGATATTCAATAAATCACATATTTAATTTAATTTTCTAGGGATTATTAATCAGTGACAAATTTCTTGATGTATGGCTGAAACATTCAACTCTGAAGATCTCGCAAATCAAATAGGCCAGTTTTGTAAAGAAATCAAATTGAATGCACAAATCTTTATTAAGTGCCATGTTCTAAATTATTTCATTCACCGGTTACAAAAAGTTGTATTTCAATAGTCAGAATGCCCACAGCTTACAGCATACATGTATGCCTGTTTAATAGATGTTGATACATTTTAAAATAATGAGAAAAAAAAGAGAACAACCCATGGAAAGTAGAATAGTGTTTTCAAAGGAGGAAAACAAATTTGTTTACCTGGACAGATAACCTTGATCTATATATCGTCTGTTCGGAGCCAAAAGTACATAAATTCATGCAGAGTTAATCCCTTTCTGGCTCATATCAGACCCTTTAACCTATTTACAAATCTTGTTGAAGAAAGTGATGGTGATTATCTTACCGATCTTAGAATTAAATCATTTTAACCAGATCAATCACCTAGACTTGACCAGCAATGTGTAAATATTTCAACAATAAATAAACGACAACAAAATGAAATACAATGTAATTCATACAGGCATGTGCACTCAATCCGCACATGAATTTTCAATGTCAATTTTCTAACAAAGAACATCTACATAACAATCAAAGGTTTTGAATTTGAATTCATTATATGTTAATGTTCAGGAAAAGAAAGTGTTTACAGTCTACAGATTGAACGCCCTATGTATTTTCCACTGACAACAGAACATGCACTAATTCTTGAAACATTAATATTTTCTAATCTTTACCTCACAAAAACCTCATTTTTTTTGTACAGTATAACATTTATAAACACAATAATATGTGAATGACAATGAAAACCGTAATATGATATGAAAAGAAAATTTGTCACATAGTTTTTTCTCTGTTTGTACATGTAACTGATGCAAGAATATACTTTGGTTTACTAGAATTTCTCTTTAAATATTATGCAGAGATGAAATTCTATCTCAATTTATTTGGTTTTTATTTTGGCACTTTGATATGCTGTCTGTAAATTCATACTTTCTGAAGAAAAAAAACAGCAACATTTAATCCTATAATAAAAGAAAAAAGATTGAGAGAAATCATTACATATAATTTTTATTTGCGAGAACAATAAAAAGAAATTCATTCATTTTTTTCAAACATGAACCATGAAACTAAAATACACTAAAATGTGAGCACACAGATTGTCAGAGAATGTAAGAATTTATTGGATAAAACCATTCTTCATAGATAAGTCAAACCCCAAGGTTTATTAAGCATGGTTTTGCATAGTGCCATGAGCACCGAAAGGTGGACCTGTGCGCTATACAAGTAGCCACTATTATTATTATTATTATTATAGTATCATAGAAAAAAAATACAAAACATACAACCATGTTTATTATATAACGATGCATAAAATATCATTAAAGACATTTTTTCACAATAAATAATAGTAACTTGAAAAGACTAGAAGGAATCAGACCTAATTTGGGGTTTGTAACAACTGAAAATGAATGTTTTATAACTACCAAGGTGTCTTTTTTTTAACACCCTATTAATGGATCAAAAATAAAAATAGAAAAGAAAATCTATTAATAAATATAACTAAGGGAAAAAGAAATCAGACTGGTGTATCACTCTTCTAACTGGAGTTTTCAGTCGCATAGTAGTTGGCTCTCATGAGGAATTCAATTTTTCTTGTGTTTACCCAATAAAAGGTGTTGTCAGTCAGCAGGATTACCCTTCAGTCTTACGACCAACAGGCCTTACGTAATGCATGGCAATTTCCACCCATTCCCCGATTCGGTAAAGTCATTATCTTACATTTTCCTCACCCCAAAAACTCTCCAAGAGACTGGGTAGTATTTATTGATAGGACTACAGGGTTTGCAGTGTGCGGGACTTGGACACCCATTAAAGGAAACCAAAACCTTCATACTAAGTTACTGTTATTGTAAAGTTTAAGATATTTGAAAAATATAAGTGAAAATTTGAACAAAATCGGGCAAGGAATAAGGAAGTAAGAGCTTTTTGAAATTAGTAGTCACTAGAGGGCGGTATTCAATTTGATGATATCATCTGTGGACAACTCTCCATGCCTTTTGTACATCAAATTTCATGTTTTTCCTTCTTTCTTGTGATTGAGATAATGTACTCCCCTGAAAGCAAGATATAGAATGCAAAATGATATTCTACTTCACATGTTATGAAGTCGGATCTAGAACACAAATAAATAAGAAAACAACAAAATTGTGAAATTTTATGTACAAAAGGCATGGAGAGTTGTTCACAGATGATTTCATCAAATTGAATAGCCCTCTAGTAACTAGTCATTTCAAAAAGCTCTAACTTTCTTATTCCTTGCCCGATTTTGTTCAAATTTTCACTGATTTTATTCAAATCTTTTAAACTTTACAATAAAAGTAACTTAGTATGAAGGTTTTGGTTTCCTTTAATGGTATTTCCATCAAATCTGGTGTCAGCGAAAAATGACCTTCTGCACACAGTAACTGACGACCCTCCTCCTTTAAACTAAATGACAACAAATGTTTTGTTAATAGCATAATGATTATGATGTATAGAATAAAAACAAGTACACAATGGATCAATAAATAATAGTAACAGCAATAGGGTTCCTGTATTTGGTGTAATGACACAAACAAAATGTTTAATATTATAATATTGAAAGATATATTTATAATTCTTCTGGTATGTACAGAAAATTTGTTATTTAGTGAGTGGCAGTCAATTCAATTCTTATTTGTATAAATAAATGAGAGAACCACCTTGTAACCAAGTGAGTCAAACATGTGTAACCTTATACTCATTTCTGTGTTATTTTGATTTTATCCAGTAAAGTAGCATGTGGAGGGCTAAATATTATTATTTTTGAATAAATAGTAAAATAAGAAGAAATCAGACTTTGGTGTATAATCAGCCTCCTTGACTTTGTGCTAGGACCTGATAAACTCTGAAGGTCCTGTTCTGGAAGACCATCTTGAACAGTCGCATGAAGTCCTGGCCTCCGTTCTGGATGGCATCGCAGAAGCGCCTGGTCTTGACGATCCTCAGGTCCGGTTCCAGGGCTGGGTTGGCCTCACTGTACAACTGCATGGACAAAGATGGGCAGGAGATACAGACAAGAATATGGATTTTCAAGTGGTTGAATTGGGTATGAATCAATACTGCAATACATTTACCTGTATGAACAGGAAATCTTCACTCAAAAGATTTTTGCTTTATTCTTTTCTCGTGCCAAAACATTAAGCACTCATGCTGATCAGTGATCACAAAATACAGTATAATTGAATGTACATATATGATTCACCAGTCATATCAATGTAAAAGTAAAAAAGAAATTAATAAAAAGTCCCAGGGTTGGTTGGCAATAGTAATGGAGATATGACTGTCAAAAGAAGATGACTGTCTAGGAAAATGGAGTAGTTTTTAGGATATATAGTGGTGGTTATTTAACCAGACAGCTAAGGAAGCAAGAAATGCTTGTAAGTAAGCAACCGGAAGACAGACGGCTTTAAGTCCTCTCCAAGGGACCTGGTAATGGGGATAATGCCTTACCAAAGGGCACTAGCACATCGACTTGGTTTTCGAACCAGAGTCACCGGATTACGAGACCACTGCTCTACTGACTGAGCTATCGCGCCTCCTCATATATGTATGCATGTTACTAATGTATGATGTTTTGTCCATGCTCTAGAAGACAAGCATAGACTTAAGTTAAACTGAACCCTGTTTCAAAAAAACTTCTCATCAATGCTACTGAAAGTCACTCAAACAGGAACAGTGAAAGCCTGGCAGTGGAAAAAGAGCCAGACTTGCTATTTCCTGGTTGAAATATATCGACATATGGACAGGGGAAAAAGCTGTCAGAGGCAACGAGAGCAACATTAGACAGAGAAGGATTGCGTAAACTTGTGATGGCCACAGCAGCGCAGCTTGCGCCACCTGACTGAAAGAAGAAGACTGCAACTTGCAACTAGTTTAATGTAACTTGCTACTAGTTTAATGTAACTTGTAACTAGTTTTATGTAACTTGTAACTAGTATTATGTAACTTGTAACTAGTTTTATGATTCGGGGCTCAGGTTAACTATATAACTCACATGTCCATTCATGATGTCCAGTATGTCAGGGAGTCTGCAGCCTACTTCAGAAGATCTTGCGTAGCAGATACTGTCTTCCAGGATGATATAATCAGTCCCCGTCGCATTGTGGATGTCATACACATCTTGAGCACACCGCCGGGCGTAATACTGATACAGCTGTCAATGAAAAGAAAATTCAAATTGTATAGTATTACTGGTAAGATATATTAGTAGGAAATCTGAGAGAGATCAGATGAACAGAAAATATTATAATAATGGCAAAATATTAATTACAATAAATCTGATTTCATTATGAAGATAAGGCATGTTATATTCCACATACGAAGAATCTTGCTCTACGATTGGTCAAAAGTAAATCACGTGATGAAAGATAGTTTCGCCTATCAATCACCCTGCAGTATTTTGCATTATGCTGATCTTTCAAGTTAATAGCTTTGATCCATAGAATAACAACACACGTTATCACTATTTGGAGTATGAGCGAGATGAAAGTGTTTTGCACTGTGTACTATCTTATCCAAAAGCGCACTAAAATAGGCATACCAGTAAATAAGCGTGCATTTCCAATAAAACACATGAGCGCACCCAGGAGGGGTTAAACTTAAACTTTTTTTGTGTGAATTTGGGCCAAGCTGTCTTTTATGTAGATGAATACACGTCCTTTTCTTTCTGTAGTTAAATTGTTTCAGATGTGGAATATAAAGCAAATAATCACCTTTTGGTTTCAGGCGATGGCAAACAATCACTTCCTCGGCAATTATTTGCTTTATAGTCGGAAAGATAGCTACATCCAGATCACCTCGGAATTGATAGTTTGTCCATCACCTCACCAACGGTAATTATTTGCTTATTATCTGAGCGTTTTCCCGCAAAGACGACGTAATGATGGTAATTAAACGCTTAAATACAACAAGGAACTTGTAACAGGACTACCATTATCATCAATTATATCCCCACCATCATTTCTACATGTATTTCCATGGTAACCAACCAACCTCTAATGTCTTATCTCTGAGCTGTTTATCCTCGTAGTGAGGATGATTGGTCAATCTCCTGCCTGTACACAGCTTGACTCCAGCTAGTAGCTGCATGCTCCCGCTAAATACAGCTGTCTTTGGTGTCTGCTGACTGTAAACAAGGAAAGAAGAATTTCATGTCAATCACATACTTTATCATTAAATAATAATAATAATAATTAAACGTTTTTGTATAGCGCATAACACATAGGCATAATTGCATGTCTCTATGCGCTTTACAGAACATAATGCAGAAGGAGCGGAAATGGTACACTGGGTTCATGATTGTGAGATTTTACAAAGTGCTCAGTGGTTGAAAACTGAAGGATTGTGTAAAAAGAAGTTTTTAACCATTAAATCACAAGACCATTTTTTCAGGACTTCATTCCAATACAAATGTACAACCATGCTCATCATTTGCTTTCGTTTTCAATGACGTACCTGATCCAGTTCATCAGCTCTACTGTATCCGGATCATAGAATTCCCTGAGGTTATTCAGCTCTGCTGATATCTCTGGATAACACTGAGTCAAATCAACACACAATAAACAACAGTTAAGGTCAATTCCGAGTGTTATGTAATGACATTTCCAGAGAATTTTACATCTTGAATGAAGAATATGACAGATATTTTGATATGAATCTACAAATTAATGATATGATATATTATTACCCGTATCAGACATCTGAGCAGTGGTTTTACAAACTCATATTACACTTGCTGGTAATCCTAAAAGGGCTAATCGAGGAATATGAGATCATATTTACCTTTCATGAAAAAGCCTATGGACTTAACGTGTTAAAAAAGCATGATATAAGACCACATTCACCGCGCCCTATTTGGTCATTTTCATTGCGCATCTATTATGCGTACGAGAACCTGCGCACTTGTGCGTACTCTATCGTGACGTAATAATCACATCAAATTGGGTACACTGTTTGCAGTGTATCGAAAATTTTGTCAAGCAGTTGGATGCACAGTGCTGGTTTGACAAAGCTTGTTCAGTTCTATGAGATTGTCATGTATGTATTTGCTCTAGATGTCTGATTTAGATAATGATAACAATATTGACTGGCTTAACTTTCGGGAGATACCACATATGTTTCCCTCACACGAACCATATTGCCCTCGTCTTTGACTCGGGGCAATATGAGTCTAGTTTGGGAAATATTATGTGGTATCTCCCTCAAGGCCAGTCCATATTATATAATTAACCAACATACCATTAACCAAGATACTGTCACAACATATGGGTTTCTTATCAACTATTCATCAAACATATTAAATTTTGAATTTTTATACTACATGTTAGTGTGTTACGGAATGACATAAAAGGTCATTTTTGGTCATTCGGTGACAAAGCTATTCAAATTCACTATTTTATGAATTTGATGAATGATCCATAGGAAACTTATATGTTGTGAAAGTACCTCATATAAGATTTTAGATCATATCATCGATTTGTGGATTTTTATTAAAATATCTATGATATTTTTATTTCAAAATTGAAAATTCTCTTGAAATTTCATTCTACAATGCTTGGCATTGCCCTTAAGACATTATTAGGTAAGTGAAAGAGAAAAACTCTCCTAAATTTAGTTCCTAATGAATACAAGCATAAAAATCTTAAAATTTGCAATATCTAGTGGAAGTCTTAAACTTTAACTAATTTAAATAATTTAGAGCTTTAGAAGATGTTGTTCTTGTAAGAACTTACCAAGTAGATGGCAACTGCAATGATGAATACCCCAACACCATGACGTACACATTGAACCTGAAGAAGGGGGAAAAATGGTAAAGATATATCAGTTTAGCATAGGCATGCAGAAAACAAGTTACAGAAATCTGTTTTGAGAAATGTTTCACTTTAGTGTTTGATTTTTTTTGGGGTGTTTGGACACTGACAAAGGCTAGTACCATATGACTGGTAACAATAACAATTCCTGAATAGCACTCTCAAAGTTAAAATGGGAAGGCATTGCATGTTGGTGTGGAAGGTCCAGTCTCGAATTAGAATAATAAAAAAAGGCTTTAATACTGCTTTTCTCATATCGTTGGTATTGCAAATTCGCTACTACCGGTGTGCATTTTCCAAATACACTTCAAGATTTAGATTTATCATAAATTTGGATACAAATTTTGCTATTAAAGCAGTATTTCCTCTAAATTCACTGTTATAGATACACCTAGAGGTTTTTACTTCTTCTAAATGACATCACTTCACTTTAACTTAATATAATCATTCAAACAAATACGGTCAGATAAATTCTCACCACTGTTTCTGACTTGCATCCAGCCTTCCCTAGCAACAATCTCCATATCGATGCGTTGCCGACACCGAACGCCGCCAGGACGCACATCTGCGGGGTCCACACGAACTTCATGCGGACCACGGCGAAGGCCATGAGACCAAAGAGGATTGTCTGTAGGGTGTGGAAAGCAAGGTCCGGTCTAAAGAGGATGGTGGTATCAGGTGAAGGAGGTGGTGTGGAGGAGGAGGTGGTAGGTCTGTGGATGTCATCATCTTTCTTGCTCGCCGACATCTCAGATTCCAGGCTGAAATATGACAGTAAGGATGTGAAAAGATAATATGAGTTGCAAAATGATAAAAAGGTATTTTTATTTAAACAGAACAAATCATAAACGAATTAATGGTAATAAGGAAGAGGATGAAATAGAAGAAGGAGGGGAAGAAGAAGGAGGAGAAGGAGGAGGAGGAGGGGAGAAGAATAAGGATGAGAAGAAGAAAAAGAAGCAGAAAAAAAAAGAAGAGAGAAAGAAGGAGGAGAGGAGGAAGAAGGATGAGAAGAAGAAAAAGAAGCAGAAAAAAGAAGAGAGGAAGAAGGAGGAGTGGAGGAAGAAGGATGAGAAGAAGAAAAAGAAGCAGAAAAAAGAAGAGAGGAAGAAGGAGGAGAGGAAGAAGAAGGATGAGAAGAAGAAAAAGAAGCAGAAAAAAAAGAAGAGAGAAAGAAGGAGGAGAGGAAGAAGAAGGATGAGAAGAAGAAAAAGCAGAATTAGAAGAAGAAATAGAGGTGTGAAGAAAAGACGGAGAGGGTGAAGAACAAGTAAAAGAAAAAAGAAAAGAAAAAGAAGAAGAGAAAAAAAGGAGAAGTCAAAGAAAAAGTTATAGGAGGAGAAGTAGGAAAAAGAAGGAAGAGAAGGAGAAGAAGGAAAAAAAGGAAAGAGAATGAGAAGAAGAAAAAGGAGAAAAGGGATATTAGAAGGAGAGGGCAGAGGAGGAGGAGGAGTAGGAGGAGGAGGAACAAGAAGAAGATGTGATACTTTTGGCACTCTGTGACGGCTATTCCCATGAGCATCTAAGCTTCTTAGGTTTCTCAATTCAATATATATGTAAATGATAGGAATCAGCTGATGGATATATATATTCCTGTAGGACCCCATGCAACAAGGGTGACTGCACGATTAGTCATAGTCATATCAGCTCTAAAGAAATACCTTGGATACATCTAAATGATGAATTGACACTGCTTCAGTCTGAAAAACATTTATTCATCTACATCTTTGATATCTTTCCAAAACTAAAGACTAAAGACAACCCTGTATTAAAGACAAAAATATATATAAATATAAATAGTTCTAAGGTATTATTCCACTACAGATTTATTTGTCAAACATACAAACATTTTTTTCTTCAGAATAGGGCACACATGTGTTGGATTATGACAAGACTAGTATTAAGGGGTCATTTTTGTAAAAAACGATACACAAATAGCACACCACTGAATTTTTGTGTCAATCCAGTATATAAAAGACTTATCAACTGCTTTAATATTCGAGGCCTGGCTGTTGGCTCTCGGGGACGTGTACATCCTGCCATGACCCTGAGGGGTGCCTGGGTGGGCGGTGGGCCGAGGGGTCGTGGCAGGATGTGCATGCCCCTTGAGCCTATGAAATAGCCAGGCCTCTCATGGCAGTCGATATCTCTATACTATTTCCACCTAGGGCAAAACATCAATGCATTGTGATGGGTCTTTCTGACCAATCTGGTCATCTCCTATAGTGAAACCTGTGTATAAAGACCGCTCAAGGGAAACATGAAAAGTAGTCTTTATAGGCAGGTGATATTTATGTACAGGTTCCTTAAATATTAATACAGGTTTCAATGGAAAACCATATTTAAAGGGAACAAAAGAAGTAGACTTACTTCTATACAGGGGGTGTTTCATGAAGCTGTTCGTAAAGTTACGCATGACTTTACGAACGACTTGTATATGAAGTGCCAGATAGGATGCCCAAAGGTTTTTCTGATATTTCCAATAACCTCAATTAAATTATGGCAAAAATATACTTTGCATTAAAAATGTTTGTTATACCGGGTAATACGAATTTTAATCTACATCTGAACAGTTCAACTTTAGTTGATGCAGGTAATAATGATTGAGCATCCCATTTGGCTTTTCATATACCGGTACAAGTCTTTTGTAAAGTCATGCGTAACTTTACGAACAGCTTTATGAAACACCCCCCAGGTGGTCGCTAAAGCAGTTTTGACTGTATTGTGTGAATTCATCAATACTATATACAGGCCTCTATGACTAACTACTCACTCAGGTCAGTCAACTCTCTTCAGAATCTTCACTTTCTATCATACACAGTCTCTATTTTCCTTGACCCCCACTCCCCCTCCCCTTAAACCGAAATAAGGAATGGTAAAAATGTTCACATATTCAGCCAGGACTTTGATCTAGACCCATCAAGGGCACAGTACACACAGATCCCATATCTTTAAATGTGGACCCGTGATATACTGTAGCACATCATGGTAACATTCTCTATGTGCTTTATAGATATATCATTACCCTTGACATACTTAAAGCTCATCTGTACTAGTTTGGCCAGGGGAGATTAGACCTCCCTGCAAGGCCACTGGCAGGTGGTTATCTCATCAAATCAGCATTCAATTAGCATAAGAAAAAGAGGATCATGGGTGACAGGCACTGATTAGGCATTGTTTGCTATATAGAGGGCGCAAGTAGCTATAAGTAGTGCAGTGGGGCTTTAAAACTGTGTTTTAAAAGTACATCATCTCCACTCCATACAAATTATATTATATTATACTACCAGACGAATGCTAAATGTACACTGCAGGTTCATTGATCGTAATGTACATGTACATTTGTCATTAAATAGATACACATATGTTGTGTACAGGAGCAGAACAAATTCTTCTTCCTCGATGAGCAATACCCATTAACTTTATTAAAGCGTGCCTCCAACATGGCACCAGTTTTCTGACCCTCTTTATGAATCATACAAATTTATCATACCAATGAGACTTCTCGTGGTTATTGATGCATTATACAAGTCATGTAGCAACATCCCTTGGGAAACCTAGTGTGAAAAATTCAAAAGCATTTACGGAAACGACACATTGAATTATTCATGAATTGATCTTCTCATTAAATTTGCACAAGACACTTTCTATTTTTGCATACATGTAGAACATTCTCAGCTCCCAAGTATACTATAAATACATTAAGTTGGCCAGTAATGATTGGAAAACCTACATGTAGTTTGAAAAATTTAAAAGCATTTACGGAAATGAAACATTGAATTATTCATGAATAGATCTTCTCATTAAATTTGCATAAGACACTCGCTATCTTTGCATACATGTAGGGAATTCTCAGCTCCCTAGGATACTAGAAATACATGAAGTTGGTCAGAAATGATTGGAAAATTTCCATGTAGTGTGAAATTTTTTAAAGCATTTACGGAAACGACACATTGAATTATTCATGAATTGATCTTCTCATTCAATTTGCATAAGACACTTGCTATCTTTGCATACATGTAGGGCATTCTAAGCTCCCATTTACCCTGGAAATTTGGTCAGAAATGTACATCCAAGGTGTCCACGTATATGGGTATTTTTGTATTCCATGCACTTCCAAGTATATGAGAAGGCTTACTTCGGATCATCGAGTCATTGCTTCGCGTTACCCGAACTTTTGTAAAAACATGCCCCTTTATTCACAAAACGTTGGGGGTAATGTTTGTGAAATAAAGCTATCTCATCTACAAATGGTCTGGTCTAATTTACCCGATACTAAGTGAAAACCCTACGGCAAATATATGAAATGTTGCGTCCTTAACGCGAATCTATCTTCCGCTTTCGTTTCATAAAAGGTTGTGTAACGCGACCAGCGACCGGACATGATGACTCCAAGTAAGATGTATGACAAGAAAGAATATCAACAATATCAAAAGTATAATTTCCTTAATACTGACGACATCCAAGCTGTATGTGTAATGTTCTTTCAAGCGTGCCTCAATCATGGCACCAGTTTTCTGACTCTGTGCATGAGAGCTATCACGATAACGAGATTGGGGGTGGTTATGGATGCATTTAGATGATGCATATTTCATTACAGCACCCCTAGGAAAATGCAGTGTGAAAACTGTAAGAGCCTAGTAGACTGCATTTAACACGTTGAATTATTCATGAATTGATCTTCCCATTAACTTTCATGAGATGCTCCAAAGTATCCTGGTACATACAATGTCAATGTACAGGCAGCTGAGAAGGACATATAGTTCAGAGCAAGTCTCAGGTTTTTTAATAATTTCTTGTACCATATGCTAACAAGGATAGTGAACGTAAAATTTAAGTGACATCAAAAGTACAGTTTCTTTGAAACTGAGTTTTATAAAAACTACATTAACATCAATATTTCTCTCTCTTCCTCCCCCTTCTCTCTCTCCTTTTTTTACTCAATATCTTTATCTCAATTCATTACAAATTTACAATCTACCGGTGCTCTCTTCATGACCTCCTGACCCCCTCTCTCTCTTTCTCTATCTCTCACACACACACACACACACTTTCTATTTCTCTTATCTGTACTCCGTCTCTTTATTCCTCTGCGTTTCTTTCTACTTTTCTTCTCTTCACTTCATTATCCACAATCTAATCTATCCCAAAGAATAAACTTCTATTAGTACGTGTCCAATACATTACCGAGTATCATGGCATACTGAACATCATTGATGCTTTATCAGATCTAATCTGTAATTACAGTCAAACCTACTTTAGCACCACCTGTATAGAAAGGCCACTTTTTTTTGTTTCCCTTGAACATGGTTTTCTCTTTGAATCATGTACTAAAGGAACCTGTACATAAAGACCACCTGCCTATAAAGACCACTTTTCTCTCTTAAATGGTCTTTATAAACAGGTTTTACTCTACCAACAGAACCTGTACACAAAGAGGACCTGCCTATAAAGACCACTTTTCTCTCTTGAGTGGACCTTACACATGTATACAAGTTTCAATGTACATTGTGTATAATATTAATGGGGGGGGGGGGGTTCAATATAATAGAACCCTCAGGTACATGCAAGCTTTACATTGCACTTAAGATTTTATGTCATATTATTGTAAATCAACTCTAAAATTTCATATTCTTAAACTGAACATGGTTCATAAAAGACAAACAAGCAAAACAAAACTTACTTCCAGTTTTGTACAACTGCTAGGACGAGGACGGAGAGCAAGCCGAAGACGACGGCCGTGTAGAGCGGGAAGAGAAGGGTCGATGTCATGTCTCTTATTACATGGATGGGCAAGAAAGCAAAGGCACTGTGGCACTTGTACAGCAAAACATCAAAATCTCTGTAGGGGAAAGGAGGAGGAGGAAGCAGCGTGGATTAGCAAGGGATTCTAAGATCCAAAGTTCGGTATGGATACATGATTTGAAGAAGGGGGACACTGTACAGCTTTCAAGAGTTATTCAGAATTATATTCCACATACTAAGAATCTTGCTCTACGATTGGTCATAAGTAAATCATGTGATCAAATATAGTTCGCCCATCATTGATGGGAGAAGCAAAAAGTTTGTTGCCCTTTGTAGATAGTACTACTATCTACAAAGGGCAACGCACTGTTACTGAAGATAGAGGTACTATCTACAAAGGGCAACGCACTTTCACTGAAGATTATCCAAAAGCGCACTAAAATAGGCGTAATTAAGCGCGCATTACCAATGAGCGCAATTAAAGCAAACCCATGCGCGCTTTTAACTTTTAACCTTTTTGGTGTGAATTTGGTCTTTCATGTAGATGCATACACGTCCTTTTCTTGTTGTAGTTATATTGTTTTTAGATGTGGAATATAAAGCAAATAATCACCTTTTGGTTTCAGGCGATGGCAAACTATCACTTCCTCGTCGATCAGAATGTATACGCTATCTTTCCTCAGCTTCGCTTCGGAAAGATAGCTACATCCAGATCGCCTCGGAAGTGATAGTTTGTCCCATCACCTTCACCAACGGTAGTTTTTTGCTTACTATTTAGCTTCTTGTATGAATCTTCTAAAACTTTTAGTTACGTAAAAATGTACATCCTTTTAAACTTTTCCTGGCTATAAAATTTTCTCATTAGCATGAGCCTGCATTAAACAAATTCATTATTCAGGATCACACAAAACATTTCAAATTTATCAAGACATAAAATTTGCTGATGGTGCATCGTAAGATGATACAGTTAACACCTAAATTATTCATACCCTTTGTAAATTTGATGTTTTTTAAATTTTTTTAAAGTCAAGAATGAAAGGTGGAAGCGTTGAATTAGGGCCTGTGTTGAATACCTTTAGAAGTAAGCTTTGACCTATCACATTTTCAAGAAACATAAGGTGGGACAAATCAATCTTTTAACATACTGTACTTGGTAAGGATATTAATAATTTAGTTGTTAACAGTATGTGTGTACCTACCTAGCATTAGCAAGTCCAAATTTGGCAGTGATGAACTTGAAAATATGCTGATCCGCATCTAGGCCAATTAGGATCTGAAAAAAGAAAACAAAATCATTGATATGACAATCAATATATGAACATGGGATTGAAGTATATCTTAGTTTACAATAATGATGAGATGAAGCATGAGAACATTTTCAGCACAATAAAATCTGTGAAAAAGCTTAATTACGATATCTTTGTTAATAGTTCTCCAACTTCTAATGAACTTTTAAAGTTAGTTTGCATGTCTGGTACTTGCATAATCCTACTAATTTGTAGAGACAAGCAAGATTCTTTGAGTAAGGTCTTGGTTGACAATATTGAGTTTTCACACTTTTTCTGTTTTGACCTGATTCTAAAAACCAAAGCGGATGATCTGAAACAAAAATTGAATACATTGAGTACAATTTGGTCAAACACCTACAACATAAAATCAATGCTAAATGCCATGGTCAGAAAAATGGCTACCGGTAGATAGAAAAATGAAGAGAGCCATGAAATTCAAAGATAATCACACTTCTTATTTTGTGAATGTTTATTTTACAAATGGACATAAAGACAAGGACAAAAAGAGGCTAATTTCTCTTCTACACAGTACATTTATACACCCAGTAATAATCATTTTGCTGAAACTGTATATATTTGTGGATTTCAACAACAGATTGAGGTATATAGATTGTAAAATAGTTCCTGTAAAGATACTATGTCCCTTTTGCAGCCAACATCAAATTCTGTAGAACTTTGCAGGAATTATGAATATGTCATGTACTCTGTTTGTCCTATCTGTGAAATTTAAACGTTAGCAGTGTCCTAGTATTCAAATTATGCAAGGAAACCCGTTTACTTGCTTTACTTCACTGTCAGACACTACTGGGTGATTGACTGGCTGTTTTTCTTCTTTGGTAATAACATACATAAAATGAGCTGTAAAAGGTACATGAGCATTTGTCTACATCAATAACCCACTTCTTGTGGTGGCCAAAATTAAACTGATTGAATCTTTGCGCAGCATAAAACGTACAACCATTCAGTTCAATGGTCTGAAAATCAGTCTATTACTTAATGGCTCTATAGCTCTTAAGTCAATTTGACAACCAATAGTCGTTATTTTCCCACTTAAAAACATTTTCAAGCCCCCCCCCCCCTTTTTTTTAGGGAAGTTCAAAATTAGTTTTATCTTTCAAATGCTGTTGGAATTTAACCTTTTCATTTTTTTGGCCTGCAAATGGGACATAGTACCTTTAAAGCAAAGTCCAATGCCCCTTGCAGCAATTGCATGCCTGAGCTAAATGAAATTGACTAGTAGCATGCCCAGACTAATTTCCCTAGATAGTGAGGAGGTCCCACTGGGACCCTACTGTGGGTAAATCTAATTTATAACCGGTGCTGGGTGCCCCATACAGGTTGGGCTGGATGGGCAAGACCTCGTTCTCACTCCTCAAATAAGAGTGGTATTATATTGTGACCCCCTTAAATGTGTGGGTATGAACACACTTTAAAAGGTTGCTCTTATGGAAAATTGAAGGCAAAACTTTGTTAGATAGTACCATGCTGGAGTACTTCTGCTTGATAAATATGCAACCAATGCATGATAGCATTCATGTATGTAAATTTCAAGAAAATATTCAAGTTATGACCTTTCTTTTACATATTCCCAACATATTTCAGTCTTTTCATCACCTCAATGATAGGTCATTGATTTTTTTTTATCCCTTGCTATTGTTTCTCTGCTATTTCATTACAAAACCAGCAAAGTTAAGTTGTGTTCACACCCAACTGTACATGTATGACTAAAAAGAGTGCAAAAAAAGCAGCAGGATAATAAAGAGTGCCTGACCATGGAGCATAAAATGATATAAATCGGACAAAGGCACATAATAAACATGCTACATTTAAGTGTGAAGCATACTTATAAGAATCATTTTAGTTTCCTACTAAAGCGTTCATATCACTCTTCATAAGAACATTCTTATTTTATTCGAGTATGGGTCACATTGGTGAACATGTCACCCATATGTCATAAATCTTGGTCAAGAACTCTGCAAGATGGGCTAAAAAAGGGTCATTGAATTAAAGGTGAAGAAAATGGTAATGTTGTTGTCTTGGGATTACGATGATTACAAATCAGATGAGAAAAGCCTCAAAGCAATTTTCAAATAGACTGAAGATAAACCAAGTGTACAACGCGTAGCAGCAGTAGAGGGGTAGGCAGGATCGACTAGAAGCCTTTCCATATGATTTGTGAATATTCTTTAGTAGTGCATAGACACATAGTACGCAACATTTACAGAAAAGTAAAAATGGTAGAGTTCATTTCATTTGTTCTGCTATTGAAGCTCCGTGGTTTTACTGTGGAGTTGGCATTGCATTACCATACATGCCAACATTTGAAAATCAGAAATCTGTACAAATTATGCTATTTTCAAAAAAAAGAGGAACAATCCTAACTCTCCTATTCAATACTACAGACAAATTTGTACAGGAAGAGGAACACCTGCATTAAAATGATAATTATCTTCTCCCAAAAAGAGGAATGTTCCTCTTTAATCTGAACAGTTGGCATGTATGCATTACAGCAGTTAAAAGATTATGCATCTCCAATCTAAAAGTGCAACATTCTTCTAAAAAAGCAACACTTGTGTGCTTCTTCTCTTATACATATCTTTCTCTATCCATGTATCCCTCTTTCTTTCAATATTTCTTTCTCTTTCATCTATTGTTCTATTTCCCCTGACAACCATTAACTGCCCTCAATCTTTCTCTCTCTTCATGATAAACACTCCCAGAACAAGAGAGAAAAACAAAAAGGATTGAAAATAGACAATAGGGTCAACTTGTCCCTATGCACCGAGCAGCCATATATCTATCGCACATAAAGTGGTATTTGTCTCTCTCAATACGTCATGCCACACAAGTTTAATTACTGCCATGGGCACTTTTACTTCAAGCCCTGATTGATGTTTCCACTTTTTATGCTCAGTTATGCGCACTTGTGGTCATTTATTATACTTCATGGTCTATTTATTGTACAATCATTATACTGGATTCAAATATTTGTGATACGACCTCAGTCTATAGGCTTGTCCTCATCAGCTCGAGATCGCCAAAAAGCCTGCTATTTCTATTTACAAATCACGTTTTCATGAGCTCGAGACTTGACCTCTAAACTTGAAACTAGAGACCAAGAAATTAGCTCGAGATATTTTGCTCAGCGTTCGCACATAGTGCGAGTCTTCGGGCTGGTGAGAACGCACCAGACAAAAAGCAGGATAGTTTGCAAACTATCTTGACCAAATATCCCGCTTATGGCAACTTCGTGCTGATGAGGATGCAAATTAACTGGTTAATTTGCGATCGGGATAGTTCAAATAGCGGGATATTTGGCAATCTCAAGCTAATGAGGACAGGCCTAATGAAAGGCCTGAGATCAATCCATCTGAGTAATATTTCAGTTTATACTTTCTCAAGTAAATGCTTTTGAGGCTTTAAATTGACTGAGTTATCAGGTACAAAGTATTTATAATTCATAAATTTATAATTATATTTATAATATTGTGTACCACTCATTATAAATTTCCATGGAAAATAATAAAAATAATAAACACTAAAAACACTATTTCCTTGACATTTTTCCCCAATCCCAGCTATGGCTATTAACTTCATACAAATATCAGGTACCAGTATACTAACAAATCTTTGATGTGGTCAGTAACCTTTGGGCTTGTCCAGGTATTTTGAGTTCCAATGAGAGAACAAAGCTGTATATTTAGTTCTGAAGTTAACCATGCACATCATCTTCAAGTCTTAATGCCATATATACCACAATTAGCTAAAATCATTATTGCAATAAGAAATGGGTTATATTACCTTAATTGCAAAGTTGAGGATAAACATTCCTGCACATGTGAAGACCAATCTTGCAATCAATTTGAGGAGTTGACCTGAGATGCTTGTAACCGCCAGTCTCTCAGCCTGGATGTAAACACAGGGATGAAATGGAAACATATACAGTTAGTAACTAAATTATTCATACCCTTACCAAGTTTTGAAATTGTATAAGTATGTAAAAAGTTGGTTTGCCCCAATTATATTTTGTGAGAATGTGACGAATTAAAGCTTATATATCTGTAAGAATACGACAAAGGCCCTGATTCAACCAGTCTACCTTTCATTCTCGAGTTACAAAAACACCAACAACATCAAATTCAGTTGGTAACTTTCTGTGATTGAAAGAGATGCACCACATATGTGATGTACTGTACTTGAGAGAGAGGGGGGGGGGGGGAGAGAGAGAGAGAGAGAGAGAGAAAGAGAAAAGGAGAGAAAGAGAAAAGGAGTGAAAAAAGGGAGAGAAAAAGAGTAAGCAGGAAGAGTGAGAAAGAAATGAAGGGGAGAGAGAACAAGAGATTAAGAGAGGTGAACAGAAAGAACAAAATGAGAGAGAAAATAGATGGAAAGCCTACAGAAAGGTAAAGAGAAGAGAAAAAAAAAAGAAAGGGAGGAGAGAAAGTGAGAGAGGGGATAGAGAGGAACAGAATTTAAAAGAAAGTTAGAGAAAATGGAAGAGGGGAGAGAGAGAGAGAGAGAGAAAGAGCGGGGGGGGGGGGGGGGGGTCGGCTAAAGAAACACAAAATAAACAAAATTCTTTGTGTCTTGAATACACCACTGCATCAATACTGTTCTTGAATATAAATCCTAATTCATCAAAATTAATGTCTCTCTCTGTCAATTTATCAGAATGAAGCCTTTTGATTTATTCAATCAACCTTTGCCATTCTGAATACTATCAATAGTTTTATCCAAGGTTACGTGTAATGGTACCAATCAATCACATACATGTAAAATGACAAAAGAAAGAAAGAAAGAATGACAAAAGAATTACATTGAATAATCAAATAACGAGTATAAATCAATTAGAGACAGAAGTATGATCGTGCAAGAGCTAAAGAAGCCTAGTTTATTGACTTCATCATTTATTCAAGCAAGTTTGTACAGCTAACATAGATAGATATGATGAAGTACAGTCAAATTCAATAAATGGTTTGTTATGAGTTTGAGGGTATTACTATTAAAAAGGAAAGAAACATGAATACATTCATATTTTGTTGCAAACATTTAATAAGAACACCAATGAGCAAGATTTATTTATGTTGAGTTGTCCAGATTTTTCATCAAAGTTTGAGCTCATATGAAACCTAAATTTTCTAGAGTGCTAATAGTAAACAAAACTCTTTCCCTATCAGTACTCAACTTTATTTTTACACACATCTAACTTGTTTGTCCTTCAATACAGTATAATCTTAAAGTGTAATAATATAATAATGATAACGTTTTATTTACCCAGGGTAGCCACTTCAGTGATGAAACTGCTCTTCTAGCGGGCCCTGCAAACATAATATGTTATTACTACCCTTCTCCAATTTTATGTGCTGAGCACCTATAGCTAGAAGGCAGAAGGTCCCATTGTTGTAAATCTTTGGTATGACTCGGCCGGGGTTCGAACCCACGACCTCCCGTTCATGAGGCGGACGCTCTAACCACTGAACCACCATGCCTGTTCATTACAAATAAATGCTAGGACACTTACTTGCAACCTGAAGTCTATGAGTGCCATGACCACAAAGCTGAGTGCAAGAGAACCTAGTAACATCTTGTTGAAGAACTGCAAGATAAATACTGCTAGGATGGATGCCACACAAATATTGAAGAGGTATTTGACCTGTGAGAAGAAAAAAGAAAGAATAAAGAACAAACAATGCTAAAAAGGGATGTAGAGGTTAATGACCCCTGAATACTCTCAGTCATACTGACAAGCCTGACACCAGGGCCTGTTTCACAAAACTTGTCATCCATAACAATTTACAATAACTGTTATAAGCTACTGAAATTGTGGCATTTGATTGGCTGAGAGCACATTTGTAATTAGCAATTCAGCATTTGTTATTGATAACAAATGTTATGAAACAGGGCCCAGACCTTCATTGTACAATAGACAGAGACAAAAAATGACATTTGAAAGTCAAAGATCTTGTCACATATAAGTCAGTTTGGACTTGGTTTGGCTGTATGACTGTGTTATAACACTTGTTCCATGACTTGGCCGCATATTATAAAGAGTTATGATTGATCTTAAGTTTGATCAGTACACGATGGGCCATAGACTTACGCTCAATATTAACTTTACGATCAATCAAAAGGCTTTATAATACATGGCCCGAAGATATATAGCAGAACTCCTTTGTTTCAGACACGTACCTTCTAAATGGACAATCATCATATTGTGAAGTCTGGGGAATACACTTTCCAATTCACCCTTGAGATGCTGGATGAAATCATCATTCTGTTTCCACTTTCGCCAACTCCCCCCCCCCCCCCCCCCCCCCTTCTCCCCTCCATGGTAAAAAATAAACCCATGGATTGAGTCATCTGATCGAATGCACGTGAACTTCATGGAAATCTGGGGGGCGTTTCACAAATTTTTTTTGTTATAAGCTACTGAAATCCTTGATTTTGATTGGTTATCAACAGATTTGTCACTGATTTTTGTCATTTGTCACTGAGAAAAGGCTTTGTGAAACGGGTCCCTGGTCTTACCTTTTTGATGGGTATGACTCCGGTAATTGCTCCTAGATACAGAGCCATGGCTTGTAGTAGCAGGATGAACTGAGCAAACTGCCATGTCAACACAAACAGAAACGTGGTGGCAGCGATCAAGCCAAGACATACCATCTGGAACACAAAAAGGGTAAAAAATACATCAAGGCATAATATTTCAATGGAAATTTAATTTGAATTGTAAAGACTTTCAAGAAAATAAATGGCCTTGTCAAATCCCCTTTTGGAATGTGCGAACACAACAATAATTACATCATCAAAACGTTATCTTTATGGGATGTACAATATTGCTTGAAAGAAAGAAGAACACCAAGACCCCGTTCTCATTCACTTCGTTGGAGCGGACTAACTAAGAACCGTTCTTCAGGAGCAGTTCTTAGGTGAGTGAGAACGGTCAAAGTAGTCCAGGAAGTGGACTTTTGGACCGCTCCAGAAGACCACCTCGGGAGGTGGTCTTGAGGAACGGGTCTTATTAAGAGCGGTTTGGACCGCTCTAACGTGCAATGTGAACGGAAGCGTACTTTGACCGGAAGTGAGCTAGTGACGTTCCGTGCGAAACATGTAGTACGGTACATACGGTTTGTATTCCGCGCGCGAAAAAATTGACCTGCTGACCTGAGCTGCCAAAGCAACAAGACCACTTTGACTCGTGGAGCGGTTTGAGCCATAAAAAACTGCTCGGAGTGTGAACGCTCGCAAACCGTTCTTCAAGACCCGTTCCTCTGGAGCGGTCTAACTAAGACCACTTTCAAAGTGAGTGAGAACGGGGTCCAAGTCACACCAAAGTCTATGGAATAATACATGCAGTCACGTGTGACACAGTGTGAGAGTGTCTACTTTATTTCAAGAAATACTGTACAATAGGACACTAAAATTTGCCTTGAATTGATTTCTCAAAAGTCTTTGCGTTTGTAGAAAAGGGTAAACATGACTTTCGTAAAGGATGTTTGAGATTGGATCAAGTGTCATTATGTGCATGAAATGATAGCAAATTGAGCGAGTGGTTGAATGCCTTTAATAAATATGATTGATTCACAACTGAAAACAAAATTTGTGAAACAGGTTTTTCTCTGAAAATTGCTGCTCTTTACAAATTTGTGAACATTTCTGGTTTTAGAGGATAAATATAACACTGTGTCAATATAGAATAGACAGTGGAAATTCATTTATATGTTGCTATTAAATCAATCTACTCTATAATGAGCACCAATTTTTTTTAAAATTGAGTATCTTTTCTACATGAAAATGAACACAGACCAAGTTTTATAGAAACAGTTTGTAATTCGTCACCGGTTTTATGAACCGGCGAACCCGTCATATATACCAATGAAAGGATTCATCTGTTCATAATAATGACTACGAATCATTAGCATTATCGGTGATTCAAGTCCTGACCTTAAATGAATGGCCATGGATGCTTAATTTTCTACCACTGCAGGCTTATGTTAACATTTAATGTACTGTGACAGGGCCATCCCATCGTATAATCATTACTTTCTATTTCTGCCGACCGACCGACCGAGTGAGCTCATCTGTTTAATGGGCTTGTGTAGGCCATTAGACATTCATCGAGTCATACTTCCAAATGGGATGTGGGGTAGGCTTTCACAGTAATTAGCTCTTATTATGACTGCAGGCAAACCCAATCAGATTTACAGTTCCAGACTTCTCTGGATGACGGAAAATGAGAAGCATATGGTCTTTCATTTTGCTAAGTACTACATGTACCTATTTTATAGAAACTCAAGAAATTAGATACGTCATATTCTTTTCAGAAAGAAACAAACTTCTTGTCTCAACTTCCTCAAGCACCAAAAAAAATACAAATTTGTATTACGCTACACTCTAAATGATAACTCGCATCTGATTCAATATTATTTTTCACACTCAAATATTGTCTCCAACAAAAAAAACAATTTTTTGTGATTTTTTGTTAATAGACTTCTCTGTCTGATGAGAAATGAAGTGTTTCTGTACAAAATAATTAAGTACAAAATATTTTTTGTATTGTACTTTGAAACACTCTACAGAGTAACCACAAAATGGCAAAAATGCAATGTCTCTGATTATTTTTAAAGGTACTATGTCCCATTTGCAGGCCAAAAAAATGAAAAAGTTAAATTCCAACTGCATTTGAAAGATAATACTAATTTAGAACTTCCCTAAAAAAGGTGGGGCTTGAAAATGTCTTGAAGTGGGAAAATAACAACTATTAGTTGTCAAATCGACTTTAGGGCTATAGAGCCCAAAAGTAATAGTCTTGATTTTCAGACAATTGTACCGAATGGTCATATGCGTTTTATGCTGCGCAAAGATTTAAAGGTACTATGTCCCTTTTGCAGCCAACCTCAAATTCTGTAGAACTTTGCAGGAATTATGAATATGTCATGTATATGTCCTATCTGTGAAATTTAAACGTTAGCAGTGTCCTAATATTCGAATTATGCAAGGAAACCTGTTTACTTGCTAGACTTCACTGTCAGACACTGTGAGTGACTGACTGGCTTTTTTTCTTCTTTGGTAATAACATACATGAAAAAAGTTGTAAAGGGTACATGAGCATTTGTTTACATCAATAACCCACTTCTTGTGATGGCCAAGATTAAACTGATTGAATCTTTGCGCAGCATAAAACGTATGACCATTTGGTACAATTGTCTGAAAATCAAGACTATTACTTTTGGGCTCTATAGCCCTAAAGTCGATTTGACAACTAATAGTCATTATTTTCCCACTTGAAGACATTTTCAAGCCCCACCTTTTTTAGGGAAGTTCTAAATTAGTATTATCTTTCAAATGCAGTTGGAATTTAACTTTTTCATTTTTTTGGCCTGCAAATGGGACATAGTACCTTTAATCAGTTTAATCTTGGCCATCACAAGAAGTGGGTTATTGATGTAGACAAATGCTCATGTACCCTTTACAACTCTTTTCATGTATGTTATTACCAAAGAAGAAAAAGTCAGTCAGTCACTCAATAATGTCTGACAGTGAAGTCTAGCAAGTAAACGGGTTTCCTTGCATAATTTGAATATGAGGACACTGCTAACGTTTAAATTTCACAGATAGGACATACATGACATATTCATAATTCCTGCAAAGTTCTACAGCATTTGAGGTTGGCTGCAAAAGGGACATAGTACCTTTAAGATAGATTAATATGCATTTCAATTGCAATATTGCATTCATTTTTTCTAGAAGATGTCAAATAATACTTTTAAAAGTTCAGGGATAGGGTCCATCATAAAGAATGATGAAGGTATGGTGTACATGTAACTCACTGGATTTAGCCATTAACTGGCAATAAACTCAAGATTGGGACATGGGTTCAGTAATAATAATCCACTTTCTTCCACTTAATAGGAGAAAATGAAAGAAAAATATGTTTTGGAAGAGCCATGCCATGCTAGTTCAGAGTGTTTCCAAGTTAGTGATGCAACTATCACTTTCAATCTAAAATTTGACTTTAGACCGAGTTTGACAACCTCCTCAGAATCTTCAACTCTCTTTGTCAGTTCACATTTAAAATAAACTTTAGATTTTTATTTCAAAAAGATAACAAGCACAGGGTGTTCCATAAAAGATAAAAGAACAATAATAGAATAATAGAAGCAAGATTTAGATTTTTACTCTTTGAAGCGTTTACCTTTTTATAAAACAATACTTTCATGAGCATGTTTGAGTCAATGCATGAGCATGTTTGGGCCAACATATAAAGTATACACTTTATCATAGCAAATTCATAGATTTTTTTTCTGTACTAAACCTTTCTGGTGACAAAATGGGCATTATCCCATTTCCACATTTTTTCCTCTCAACCCAATTTCAAATCCCGCCCAACCACGAAATAAACGTGCCTGGTTTAATAAAAGTTTGAAGGTATCAAATGTACGAGACAAGTGGCTTTGAATGATCTCTGAATATAATGCACTCTTTCAACACTGTGTGTTATGTTGAATTTATCCTGGGCTGTGTGAAAGCCAGATTTGGGAGTATTAAAAAAAAGAAGATAAAATCACTGATATGAAAAACATGTTCATGGGTCTACATTCATTTTTTCTTTATCTTTCTTTGTTTGAGGGGGGGGGGGGGGCAGAACTAGATGCCATATTCAAATTTACAACTGGAAAAAAAAATCCATAAAATGCAATAGTCGACCAAACATCTTTCAAAACTGATTCAGCTCAGGTCTTTATATAATTCATTATACACAGGTTGCAAGAGTGAAAATATGTATACCTATATGTATGTGTTGCCAATTTGAAGAGGCAACGCTGATTCATATAACCTCTGGATAATTCCTGTCTCTCTCTAGGCCCGTCTTCATCATCTCGAGATTGCCAAATAGCCCGCTATTTCGGATTTGGGAAATAATCCCGAAGTAACAAATCGCATCTTCACTACCTCGAGATTCGACCTTGAAACTTGAACTCGACCTTGAAAAATTAGCTTGAGATATTTTGCTCAGCGTTAGCGCGTATTGCGAATCTTCGGTCTAGTGAAGATGCACGGGACAAATAGCTGGATTTTTTGCCAAATAATGGGATATTTTACAAACTATCCCAAGATATCTTGGGATGACAATCCTGACCAAATATCCCGCTAATTGCTACTTCGGTCTGATGAAGACGCAAATTAGCTGGATAGTTTGCGATCGGGATGGTTCAAATAGCTGGATATTTGGCAATCTCAAGATGATGAAGACGCGCCTCATATGGGACAGACATACAACTCCAGGTCCTCCGTTACCTCCAGTATTTCAAATCGATCGCTGAAGATGCTTTGATTGAGTCATCGGCCTGTCAAAACTATGCGGTTTGAGCTCAATGGGCCATGTAACAGTCCCAAAGATAAAAAAAACTTGAATTGAACTTTAACTCATTCATGACATGCATCATAGGGCCTGTGCCTTGTTCACACAATCAAAAATGTATATGAAACAGCTAGCCAATCGTTAGTGAACACTCTGATATCTATCTATCTACGTATCTTCTCCCGGTTCGGAGGTTGATTGCAACATCTCTCCATTTCACTCTATCTTCTGCCATTCTGGTGCACTCTTGCAGTTTTAGTCCACTCTAGTTCTCGACATTCTCTTCCCAGTTGACTCTGGGTCTCCCTCTCGGTCTACATGTACTTCCTTCTACTCATTTATATAGTTTTCACATGATACGATGTTCACATCAAAGTGGATCCTAATTTTGTTAATCAATTAAGTTCTCATTTGAAGTGATACTCGAAATTACATGTACATGATATCATGTTCAGACACAACATTTTTTAAAACTATTGTATAGCTACATGTACATGGTTTTTGTATAGCTTTATAATCAATTTTGCCAGTCTGAATGCTCAGGGATATATTCATCATCTACTGAGTGCCAGAAGGGTGTTAACTCTAAGTAACACATATTAAATGAGTTAACCTCTTGGCTACTGAAATTTCTCATTTCCATAGGCTTAATACAGAGACCACCAGGGGGGGGGGGGGGGAGGTTCCACAAAACTTGTCATCAGTGACAAATGACAGTTTTTTTGTTACAATCTACTGAAATCCTTGCTTCTGATTGGTTATCAGCAGATTTGTCAATGATTTTTGTCATTTGTCATTGTAAAAAGGCTTTGTGAAACGGGTCCCTGGTTCCAGTAGAAAATGAGTTAATAAAGAAGGCCTTTCAGGCTTTCAGCAGTCCATATCAAAGTTAATGTTTTCATAGAATGTCTGATGACTACATGGATATGTAAATTGGCTGAGTCATGGTCTAGATGAATTGTATACAAATGAAGATATATGAGCCGTATTATAAATAATGTATGTAAAATGAGTGGCCAAATTTGTTACTTCATACACTGCAACAAAGTTTGTACTTGTGAGCTGGCATTGGCTAGAAGGATAATGTATTTTGTTTCTTCTTTTATCTCAACTTGGAAATAAGAAGTAAAATAACAACAAAACATAAATGATTAAATTAGAAAACCAAGGTCTTTATAATGAAAAAGGAAAAATAGTGACTGAAAAAGGAAAAATAGTGACTGAAGAGAAAAATGATGAATTGGAAGATCTCCCCCACAAAGAGAAATCTGGGGGACCTTACTAAAACTACATCTGGCTTGAATGGAATCTGTCTTAAATACAAATGGTGCTTCGATAACCTTGAAAGATATGATTACTCTATAAAAGATCAAGGGTGCTTTCAAGCGACACTTTTTCACTCTATGAACGTGGTTTTCAAAGACGTTTAGTTTAAAACACGGTTGCGTTCAAGCAATTTTTTTTTCGTCCGTCAAAAAAACAAACGTGTTTGAAAATGCAAACATGAAACGCTGAAAAAGGTGCGGTTTGTAACGTGATTCTGCAAAATCGCCGTCGCTAAACATCGCTTGAATGCAACAGAGATCTCAATCATGATTCTGTGACATCATTATCGTGGCCTGCTTCTGGTTTGGCCGACAGTCGACCGTAATCAAATTCAGATGGGCACACCAAAGCTGACCTATACTTCCTAGGTCAAACTGTGCAGTGTGATGTGCAGTGGCTGGGCTTGAAATGAGCGAGAATCAGCGTTGATGGAAAATCGCTTGAACAATCTCCTGCAGATTTGTGATCCATGTTTGTGATTCTAGCTTTAAAAAATCGCTTGAACGCACCCCAAGACACTTGGCATCTGATTTGACCAAATGTTGATCTTATGAAATCAGAGTAAAGGTTTTTGCTGGAGGTGGTAGGACTGTTGCACAAGGCCTGTCTTCACTATCTCGCGATTGCCAAATATCCAGCTATTTGAATTATCCCGATCGCAAACTATCCAGCTAATTTGCGTCTTCATCAGACCGAAGTAGCAATTAGCGGGATATTTGGTCGGGATTGTCATCCCAAGATATCTTGGGATAGTTTGCAAAATATCCTACTATTTGGCAAAATATCCAGCTATTTGTCCTGTGCGTCTTCACCAGACCGAAGACTCCCACACTATGCGCTAATGCTGAGCAAATTTCGAGCTAATTTCTCAAGGTCGAGTTTCAAGTTTCGAGGTCGAGATTATTTCCCAAATCAGAAATAGCGGGCTATTTGGCAATCTCGAGATGATGAAGACGCGCCTCCAGATGTGAGAATCAAAGCTATCCCATGCAGGTACTGCAGTATTCTGTTATTGAACCACATGTATGCAACTCAAAGAAATCTGATGAAAACTTTAGGTCTTAAAACTACTAAAATGGGCTTCAACTTGAAGGGAATTTGTTGAAAATAATTCATGCAGCTTGAATAACCTTGAAAGAGATCTATTAAGGTCACGACACTGCTATCATATTTGGACTCAGTGTTGATCTTGTGAAATCAGAGTGCAGGTCTTCGCTTGAGGTGGTAGATCTGTTTCACTTAATACAGGTGAGAATCAAAGCTTTCCCATGCAGGTAAGGTATAGTCTGCAAGCACAGGCAGGCAATAGTCTGACACTTAATCAAAATACACTTCATCTCTAGTCAACCTAAAACACTTTCACAAGGGTTGTGGCAATTAATTCATTGCTTTGTGACAATTTACATTCACCTAAAATGCAATTAAATTGCAATATGTAGTTGGGAGAATTTGGGAATCAATCAGATCAGTTTTCATCAATCGTTATCATTAATAATGGTCTGTTTTTGCTCAAACTTGCAGATTATCTTTAATTGTACACCTATCATCAAAGTCACTACCTTAGCACCATTTCTCTCATCTGAACAATGTCATACCAAGTCTCTTGAATAAGAAAAAAATGGGTGAAACAAAGGTGAAAATATATAATAATAAGCTTGTGAGCTTGCACAAGCTTGCACGCTTCTCTTTTCTGATTGCCTGAAAAGCTGCCTCCTTTGCATATTTGGAACCTTGCAAGCTTGCAACAAGCTTGCATTTTACCAACTTGCGAGCTTGTGCAAGCTTGCAGATTTTTCGACATGCAAATATGTTTCCTCTGTCCTGATTGGCTGACAGATAATCTCATTTGCATTTCTGGAACCGTGCAAGCTAGTAAGGGTGTTTCCATAAGGGTTGTTTGCACATAATGATACATGTACATGTATGTTGGGCAGCATGTAAACAGGAAGGCAGAGGAACTTACCTGTTTATGAATAACTGTGGGTCTGAGGTAATATGTAATGACTGCCATCTGCATGTAAAGGAATGGCAAAGAAAAGCTTTCTCTCAGAGGTATTGTGTAGTCAACTCTTGTTGCATTCCCCCTAGGGTAAAACAAAAAAGGAAGAAGAAGATATAAATTAAAAATATATATTAGCACATTGAAGTGGCATACAATTTATGAGAGGAAAATTTTGTTGAATGTACCTTATTTTATAAGACAATCCAAAATGACATAAAGGGGCAAGGGTTTGTGAAAAAAGAAGAAGAAGAAGAAGAAGAAGAAGAAGAAGAAGAAGGCAAAGCAGGAGAAGGAGAAGGGGAAGAAGGAGAAGGAGGAGAAGTAAGAGAAGGAGAAGGGGAAGAAGAATTAGGAGAAGGGAGAAGAGAGAGAGAGAGAGAGAGAGGGGAGGGAGGGAGGGAGGGAAATGTCCAACCCAAAGAACTAGAGCATGATCGATTTTACAAGCCATTGAAACATATTCAGAGTTAAGGAAAAATGTTCATATAATTTTGGAAAATAACCAATAGATTAATATTTCAATTTTCATTGAAGAAAAAAAAGGTTACAAGAGCTGATAACTGGGTAATAGAAGGCGATGAATCACAAAGGTACATGTAAAAGGGGCATAAACATAGATCTGCAAACTTTTAGCATTTTTTGTTGTTGTTGCGAGTTCAAGCAATATACAAAACAAAATACAAAGACCTATCTCTTATCAATAATTCAGAATGACTTCATAGATATTTTCCTCCTTCGAATGCAGTCTCATTACCAGGGGGTGTTTCACAAAGATCTGAAGTTGAACTTATCTCTAAGTTGGACTTAACAATTATGGAAATCCGTTAGCATCTTAAACTTGTTTTAATAAAAGTTATTTTAAAAGGCATAAAATGTTGATTCAAATCATTCATACTTTCTATTATCAAGGAGATTTCATGTTCTTGATGTGGAATTTATGAAAAGTCTAAAATACTTGAATAATACTTTTGAATAAATTTTAAATTAAGACTACGAATGGCTCTCCATAATATGTAAGTCCAACTTAGGATCTTTGTGAAACACCCCCCAGAATTAACAATTTAAATATGCCTAAACTCACTTGTTAGCGATGAAGAAAGTACATGCCAGTAACCCAGAGAGCCAGGAGTTACTGAGAAGCCATGCCATGGCAAAGATAGTCGTGAAGTAGACTCCATGGAGAGCAAACACAGACTTGATGTAAAAAAAGATGGGTAAATATGAACTCTGAAAGAGATAAGAAAGAGAAAAAGAAAAAGACCAATATATTCAATCTATATAAATCATTATCATCATGTATACCAAAGCAAATTTGCCAGAAAATGAACCAAGCATACTTACTGACTGAGCCTTTCTGCTTATGTAAAGTAACATTATCAGTCCTAAAAGGAACATTATAGTCCCTGAGTAAAGGAATAAAGTGTTAAAAAAAGACTTAATTGATTTTTCTCCTTGGTTTCTTTTGTTTCTATAATATCAAATAAAGGAAGAGGCAGAAACAGCCAGAAGTTATGTTCTACATGAATAATATAATTTTTAGAGAAATATTTCAATCTGTGTTTGGCTATTCTTGCCTTTCTTGTTATCAACAATATTAAAAATGGTACCTAATACCTTTAATTTTTCTGTTACCGGTAATTGTGAAAATTGGTCTTTTTATGAGTTTTCAAACTGAATAATCAAATTTATGAACTTACCTGATTAAAAGGAAATATTCTGTACACCAGTGCAAGAAAGATCTCTTGATAAATGTTGAATCTTTGAAGTACATTGATGGTCCTCCAATTTTCTGTTGTGTTATCGTTTGTGATTTCATAAAAACCTGCAAAAGACATGAAAAATTTAAAGGTAAAATATCATGAATTAAACTAGAAAAACACACATCAATAGCACAGTGATTGGGGTAGCTGTAAAAATGGAGCTAAACAAAAGCTTACGCTTCAATAAAATATTTACAAGGGTGCTAGGAGTGAGTTATAGAAAACTTTGAAACTTACATGTATCCCCCCAAAATGCAAGTTTACTCTGAAACTGTTCTTGAATTTGAAAAAAAAAGGGGGGGGGGGACAGGGGTATTGAAAACCTTATTTAGAAATTAATATATTAACGGAGGGTCTTCTAGAATTTGAAAGCTATATGTCCCAGCTCCGCTTGGCAGCCGTGACCTTTCAAAGAGACCCAGATTTGATTCCTCGACAGCGTTCAAGCCCAAATCAGATCACAATATTTCTTTTTATTGACGATGACAATCTAATTCACACATGTGGAAAGACCTCTCCGATTTCATCCATATTGTTCTTATAAGGGACACAAAATGATGACCTTGTGAACAATCTTTCAACTTTCCCCAATTGTTCACGCTCACTCAGAAACTCTATCCCGTGAAGTTAAAGCTGCTTTCAATCTTATTTTTTACTTTCCTCTCTGCCCTCGAAGAAAGGAAGAGAAGTACATCCATTTTAAATTGAATCAAATCATTCATTTCCACTTTGAAAACTTATCACATACCGGTAGATCCTTGAATGTTTATTGGGTTAGATTTATAAGGGTGGGATCATGAGAAAAGGGCAGCTTGTTGAAAATAAAATTACTTTTCTCACTTGTGTTTTGTTATTCTTTATAAAACTTCTGATTCATGGTTATTTTTGATCATGAATATAACACATCAATCCTCCCTCTCTCTCACATGGTGCACCCGCAAGCCTACAAACATATCATTTGTTTGGAACCAGAAAGGCTTTAACTCTTTAATACTCTGTGACAGAGTTAACACCCTTCTGGCTCTGAACAGATGATGTGTTTCCTAAATAGCAGATACGATGGCAATCGATCACTGTAATGAATCCTTAAATCAGACAAGGTATTTATCCAAACTACAGGATAATCAGCTGAGGAGAGGGTGCTCTGTGCTATCTACTTGGAAAGGCGACTAGGTACCGGTAGCAGCAAACATGGGAATGAATATACTTTGGAATATCAGTAGGTATGTCATCTTCAGCTCAGCCTGCTATTTCTGATTTGGGAAATAAGCCTGAAGTTACAAATTGCGTTCGAGATATTTTGCTCAGCATTCATGCATAGTGCGAGCCTTCGGGCTGGTGAAGACGCACCAGATAAATAGCGGGATATTTTGCTAAATAGCGGGTATCTTGGGATGATTTCCTGAGCAAATAGCCCGCTATTTCATGATTCAGGCTAATATCCAGGATCAGAAA
The DNA here is from genome assembly GCF_000002235.5 of Strongylocentrotus purpuratus. Taxonomy (NCBI): domain Eukaryota; kingdom Metazoa; phylum Echinodermata; class Echinoidea; order Camarodonta; family Strongylocentrotidae; genus Strongylocentrotus; species Strongylocentrotus purpuratus. Next base: position 34,723,320 of record NW_022145607.1, on the reverse strand, counting down.
TAGCGGGCTATTTGGCAATCTCAAGCTGATGCAGACAAGCCATTTAACTTCTAGTGGGTCGGATGGGTGTGAATATGTCCCAGATGATAATGAAGGATGTTATTCAGACTTGTTTCCAATTAATCTTATACCCCTAAAACTACAAAAAATACTTTTTCATGACTGACTGACAGGTCTGAAAATGCCATCTGAGGTACTGGGAGAACTCTGTAAAAAACAGAAACTCTTGCAACATTAAAAACTCCTATTTTTTCGTAATTCCTTTATTGCACCACATGAAGCTTTCATGAATCTAAACCTCCGCGCAAAATGTGTAAAACATTCTGGTTTCACAGTATTTAAAGCCTGTCTGCACTAGTTTGGCCAGGTGGGATTAGACCTCCCTGCATGGTCACTGACAGGTGGTTATCTCATCAAATCAGCTCTTAATGAACATAATAAAAAGGGGATCATGGGGGACCAATGGGTACTGCTTTATAGGCATTGTTTTTCTATATAGAGGGCGCAAGTAAGTGCAGTCCTCCAACCGAACAAAAAGAGCTCTGTTTCATACTTTCAACTCCTGGCTTTAAAATCAATAGACACATTCCAATCACATGGGTGAAAGACTTTGCAGAGTGAACACTCGACTCTAGAGAAATCACAAGATACCCGATTGATACTCTACAAGGAATGCATGTCAATCTACAACAAGAATTCACTCGGATGACAAGAGATTCCAGCATTCCACGTGTGTGTATATCCCTTCTCTTTTTACCCCAAATGACAGAGGTCTGTAATTGGAGTATTTTTCTCATCATGGTCATGATCATAGTGTCTTACGAGAGCTAAAAGGGCATAGGTTTGTACAACAGTGTATTACTTAATGCCATTTTGACTCTTGGCTGATGATACATGATAGACATAATATGCGTCAGTTTTTTTTCTCATGATCATGATCATATTGTCTAATGAGAGCCAGAAAGATGTTAGGTTTGTACGAAAGTGTGTTACTTAAGGCCCTTTTTACTCTTACATGTACATGTAGCTGATGATACATGATAGCCATATCTTATGAATCTTTATTTTTCCCATCATGATCCTATTGTCTTATGAGAGCCAGAAGGGCGTTAGGTTTGTGCGACAGTGTATTACTTAATGCCTTTCTGACTCTTAGCTGATGAAACATGATAGCCATATCTTATAATTCAGTATTTTTCTCATCATGGTCATGATCATACTGTCTAATGAGAGCCAGAAGGACATTAGGTTTGTGTGAAAGTGTATTACTTAAGGCCTTTCTGACTCTAAGCTGATGATACATGATAGACATATCTTAAGAATCAGTATGTTTCTCATCTTGGTCATGATCGAATTGTCTTATGAGCGCCAGAAGGATGTTAGGTTTGTGCAAAAGTGTATCATCTAATGCCTTTCTGACTCTTAGCTGATGATACATAATAGCCATATCTTATGAATCAGTATAGTTCTCATCATGATCATGATCATAATGTCTTATGACCGCCAGAAGGATTTTAGGTTTGTGCAGAAGTGTATCACTTTAATGCCATTCTGACTCTTATAGCTGATAGACATATCTTATAAATCATGTTAATCGTTACATAGAGAACAAAGGTACATAAAGAAGGGGGAAAGAGAACTTGATACAGTAACAGACAGACTAAAATGTAGTAAATTTAATTTAAAAATTTGAAAATCAAAATAGATTTGATTACATGAATTAAAGTGTACGTACATGTAAAACATGTAGGTGTTTCTGTGCACATGCATTACTTTACAAATGTGTCATGTATACGGTAAACATGTGTATTCATCATATTACATTTGCTCCGAAAAAAATGTAGAGCTCGCTACTGTATTGAATTTCATGCTTTGTACACAAAAGAATATCTTTTCCTTCCTTTAGATCTGTCTTTCTTAGACACCTATCATGCTTCAAAACGTTGAATTGAATTGAAAATGAAACACCTTTACGCTTCATGCTGATTGCACCTGTTCATGTTCACTCTAAGTGTGTGAACAAACCTGTGGGAGGCTACACAATACATCAGTGCACCAGAGTAAACAAAATGTCCTACAATGTAGCTGTTTTATGAATGTTGCGATAGATACAAATCAAATACAGGTCCTCAAATCAATCATTTTGTAATGTAACCAAATTAATTGCATACATACATGTACGTCTTTGAGAAGTGCCTCAATACAAATATTTCATTCACCGGTAATGAATAATTGTATTTCAATAGTCAGAATACAAAATGCATATATTACTGTACATGCTGTTAGGTACATATAGGGCAAGCCATAATGTTTGTCCTACCTCGTAACAACTAATGTTTGTAGTTCGCATTCTATAAGCTATTGAAATACAATCATTTGTAACAGTTGAATGAAATAATTCATATCGTCAATTGAGGCATTTCACAAAGACGCATGCATTAAATTTGGTTACATATTGCAAAGTTACAACTGTTCATTATTTCCTACCTGCTACGTGTATCGAGCTGTGAGAGATAGCAAACTCAAGTAGATCTAATAACAAACTTGCTTTTAAAGACAGGACCTTGTTAAACAAAGTTTCAAAGTTTTACCTAAGGTATCTCTAGCACAAAGTCACAAAAAACAATTTTGCAAATGTATCAATTTTATTAACTCAATGAACTACTATGTAGTGATAACCTTTAAAATTTGTAACAGGTCGATCACACATACTGTAGCAACAACTAATGTACACATTTATGGCTACTGAAATATAAAAGCTTTGTATTAGGTGAATGTGAGAGTTGGGTCTTTGTGAAGTCTCCATGAAACTTGTGTTCAAGCTGACCCTGAACTTGTCTGACATAGCAACAAATGATAGAACAGCTCACAGGTACTACTACATGTATATTCCCATTTTGAAATTGAAATTGAAATTGAATTGAAATTTATTTCCATCATCATGACAATATATACAAAGAGGGATATGGAATTTCATAACATGTAACAATATCAAAACTATACATAAATTGACATAACAGCATTCAAAATATAAAGAAAATATGAAGGTTTAAACCATAGTACAAATGGAAAATGGTGCATTTGTAAAAGCCAGTAAGGCTTGACAATTGAATGCACCAGGTGCAGAAGTAATAATAACATATACTTGGAAGAAAAGAAAAAAAGAAAAGGAAAACAGAAGGGGAGTATTAGTAATATAGGTGTGGTCTTAAAATAAATTATGCGTTATAAAAAGAGAGAAGATATTTCTTGTAAAGTCTTTAGAAAGAATTATTAAATCTGACAGATTGAGAAAAAACAAAAAAATTGTAAAGATATATGTGGGCCTTTTCTTCATTGGCTGCTTCATGACTACCGGTACATATATATATATATATATATATATATATTCAATTAGGTTTGACTGACATATCAATAACTGACTGACATATCAACAACCGATAGACCAGGTTAATATGCCTTTAAATTAGAATGCTTATTCCTTATTGTTTGGATAATGACTGTGACAAGTAGTTGGAATCATACAAAATTGCAGACTGCTACAAAGAATATACTTGCAGTTGGCCTTGATGGGGCACAGAAATAGACATAACAAGGAATTGTTTTTGCAATATAAAAATGGATTCTCTTGATCTATTAATGAAAATACTTCAGACATCCTTGTGTGCAGAAGCATGAAATACTGATGAAAAGATTGCATTGACCACATTCCCTTGCCTTTCAAGTTGACTGATTTTTACTATCCTAATTTGCCGCCTGACCTCTCTCGACCTCATTTTCTTACTTGAGGTTGTCATATTTGAGGTTTTGTTTCATACAATGAGATTCTATCCATTTCAATATCATACTATCTATAGCTTCATGTAGACCTACACTAGACATATATTCAATTTATACAAATTTATGAATATATCCTCAACTCAGAGGCAGAAAGGCATTAAGCTCATGTCATGTACGAGCTACCGTCCTTCTGGCTTTCAACAGAATTATGATATATACCTACATGTACGGTATGATATTTTATGCATTTAAGTCATAGACAGAATTCTCCTTTATCATATATATATATATATACATTAATAAAAGCCAAATCAAATTTAAAATAATTCCTATCAATAGATGAAAATCTTGTGAGTGCTGTAATAGCTATTAAAGTTCACCCAGGACTGGTCGTGGTTTCAAACTTTATGTTTGCAAATTAAACCTCAAAGTTATAAACACCAATCCACCATCAGCAATGAGAGTTCACAAGGGGTTCAAAGTGAGTATTCAAAGTTTTTAAACTAGAAGTCGGGCAGGCAAGCTAGAAGAAGTTTGAGTGAGGAGCCGCCCTGTATGTAGTTAATCAATCATGCCAACCACATAAGATCGCTTGTTTATAACTCTAAACACTGGTGCATAAAGTTCAAAGTTTGAAAAAAAGACCTAAACTTGATTGTTTATGGACTGTACTACAGGATGGGAATTTAACCCGTCGATGTGAGAGCTTTAAATTTGTTCATGGTTGTACCATTTAGAAATGATACATACCATCAGGTAGGTCCATACAAGAGGGATTTCATTTCTTTCACTGATATGCTTTCATCCATTGATTCCAACCAGTTGTGACAATTTATACTCATAATTTCTGCTATGATTCAATCAAAACAATCTGGGGTATTGAGGACAGCACTAACAAGATTTGTACTTTTAGAACATAGACCCCGGTTACACAAAAAGCTCAGGACTGGCTCATAATTTCTGCTATGATTCAATCAGAACATCCTTGGGGCATTTAGGACAGCTCTACCAAGCTTCATACCTTTACAAAAAACATATAGACCCCTGTAAAACACAAATCTCAGGACTGGTTCATGAATTCTGCTATGATTCAACCTGAACAGTCTAAAGAGCTCTATCAAACTTCATCAAGACTGCATGGAGACATCCCAAATCTAAACACTGGCACAAGATTTACTATGTACCGGTATATGATTTGTGTAACAGGGGCTATGCATACATGATCATGAACACGTACTGACTATATAGTCATCTCTGGAGACAGAGTCATATTATACAACATTACTTCATGTGCTGATATACAACATTAATGCACTGATTTACAACACTTATGTATGTCAGACCTCTATCATATCCAGGTATTTATTTGTAAGTCAAAAGGAGGGCTTTTTTTCTTTCTTTCTTCCTTTTAGAGAGAAAGAGTATACATGTAGAATCTTTGTAAAATAGATAAAAGACACAATGGCTCAGTGGTGGAGCAGTGGTCGTGCAACTTTGTATTAAAGGCATGAATCCTCAATATCAAGTCCCATAGATAGGACTTTAATTCATTGGTCTCCTGGTTGCTTACTACAAACATGCACATGCTTTCTTAAGCGACTCTCACACTCTGCCGTGTAGGTCTACCGTGTGCCACCGTGCGCGAAAATTTCTGCGGACTGTGGAGAACGGCGAGGGCACACGGTGGTTCGTTATCAAAGCGGGCAACACGTTAATAGGGCGTTGGCGCTTATTTACACCCTATGGGACCCGGCGAAAGTTTTGGGCATGTTCAATACTTTGGCCGGCTGGCACCGGCCGCAAGTAAGCGGCAAGAGGACGGTGTTGAACGGTATGAGGACGGTATGAATACGTTATGAAAACGGTCACACTGTATGAACACTTTCACAACACGCTCATAACCCGTTACAGAACGGTGATGAAAAATGGAGAGCGGACTGACCGTTGCCGTTCAAATCGGGGTATTTATGGCAGTCGTGTCATGACGTCAGCAGTCCGGGGACTCGCTCACAGGACGCTCCGAGCGGTGAGGGGACGCTAAGTGACTGGTAGGTGGCTGCTACAAACCCGGTGCACACGTTCGAGACCCGGTATGGGCCCGGTATGGAAACGGCCAAAATTTTCAACAAAAAACAATCTGGGCGGTGAAGACGGTAGAAGCACGTTCAACACCCGGTATGCGCCCGGTGAGAACGGTCAGAAGATGGCAACGAAACGGTGAAAAGATTAATTTTATGAATTTTTTTTGCGGCCGGGGACAAGTTCGCTCAAAACCCAACGTTCTGGACGTTTTTTTTTTAATAGCCCGGCAGGTGGACGGTAGGCCTACACGGAAGAGTGTGAGAGCACCATAAGCTTTCAGGTAAAACAAACAAACCAACCATCAGCAGCATTTTACAATTTTTTTAAAGGGAATATTTATTTATTTACTCCACAAATTATGGAGATATGCCCTTCTCCCATGGAAATCTCTATAAATGAGTGGGATGAGACTGAGGAATGACCTTCTGCACTAATTATGTACATTGTAGATACACCCTTATGCAATGGACATCTACGGAAATGAGACCTCGAGAGATGGGTTGGGAAAGGACCAACATGTTTGTCCTGTATCACAGGCAAACCACAATGGCAAAGGTTCTCTACAAATGAGTGTCATGATGATGGACTGCAGGATGCAACATAAAAACCACAAATTATGAAGATACGCCCTTCTGTCATTGATGTGGTGAAGGTTCAATTAAAATGAGCAGGATGATGCCAATACACGATGGGGCTGAGAAAAAGAGCATCTGTTCTCGGGAAATTGATTATGACAGGTTGATGAAGGGCTTATTTACATGACTGGGTACAGAATAGATGCAATATGCCATTTACAAACATCAGCTTCTTCACCCAATAGACCAAGGAAAGGTGTTGGAAAGGTACATCACAGGGTTGCAATGAGTTTTCATTTACAAAAATAACATTAAGAGCTAGGACACTTATTATTTATAAGATTTTCCTCTAACTTTCACTACCATGTTTCTTTCATTTTTTTTTTTGTCGCTTTTATTAACCAAAATTAATATCCTGGTGAACTTTAAAGCACTGCTGGGAGAGATGGTACACCCATGTAGTTATTGCCTATCTCCCACACTCTATCTATCTATACCTTCTGATGACCTGATACTATATATACATGTATGTACATGTACTTAGACAATGACCCAGACAGGGTTAATTATCTGAGCAGGTGTATCAATGACGGGTCCCCTTTAGATGAACCGAGATGATCTTCACATCTGATGGTATTAGGACAGACAATAATATTAAACACTGCATGTATTATTTTTGCAGAGACAAAGTTGCAAAAATGACTCTACAGGCCCGTCTTCACTATCTCGAGATTCCCAAATATCCAGCTATTTGAACTATCCCGATCGCAAACTATAGAACGAAGTAGCAAATTAGCTGGATAGTTGGTCGGGATAATATCCCAAGATATCTTGGGATAGTTTGCAAAATATCCTACTATTTGGCAAAATATCCAGTTATTTGTCCCGTGCGTCTTCACTAGACCGAAGATTCGGAATACACGCTAAGTTGAGCAAAATATCTCGAGTTAATTGCTCAAGGTCGAGTTTCAAGTTTCGAGGTCGAATCTCGAGATAGTGAAAACGCGATTTGTTACTTCGGGATTATTTCCCAAATAGCGGGCTATTTGGCAATCTCGAGATATTTGGCAATCTCGAGATGATGAAGACGCACATATTGATAAGAATTCTCGCTACCCCAAATAGCGATTCTGCCGAGATCCGGGGAAAATCCTGAAAACGCGCATTGCATTATGGGATAGCTTTTCGACATTACAGCTTCCTGTGCAGGCGTTCGTGATCACAACCCTCTCTTTCACGGTAGAGTTTAACGGCCTTTTGTGCTAAAGTCACTAATTCTGCCCCAAGCTTTCCATTGCATATTATAATCTGTACAAATTACACTGATAGGCATCGATTTTAGCGTGCGTGAAAACTCTGCACAGCGAACACAGGCGCTAGCGCAAGCGGGATGGGACTCTATACCGGAAGTTGTAGTGACGACCCGAGAGAGTGAAAATTACCTCGTCTCGCGAATTTCGAGATTTTCGTACCTATTTAGGGTAGCGAGAATTGGCAAGCTTATCATTATTATCGGATACATACAAAACAGAAACCTCAGGTCTTGCAAAGAGTCTCTCCTTACTATCCCTCAAATAAATACAAAATTTGATCGGCCACATTTTTTCACATTGCATCAGTAGAGTTTTGGTCTAAAATACACATTTAATGGGTCATGCTCTTTTCAGGTTGCACTAGTAGAGCTTTGGTCTGAATTGCCAGAAAATATCAAAACTTGTGATACTGTTGACAACTTTAAAACACCTCTCAAAACATTTCTTTATAGAAAAAAAATTGTGCCGATGTCAACCGATGGCTAAAGGAAGCATACTGTGCTATCCTCACTCTTCTTGTCCTCTTTATTTTCCTTTCCTTCTCTACATTTCAACGTACGTACATTAAAAATACTGATTAGTTTGTTACATCATTGATCTTTAGTGAAGAGTGTAGTGTGCAATTTTGCAGAGCCGAGAGCACTGTAAAGTTGGCATCTACATGTACACATGAAATATGATACCTCTATGTCAATGTAGGATACATATCAGTTCTGTTCTGATTATCCACAATACAATGCATGGCTTACGTGTAGGTCTATACAGTGCGTCCCAGAAAAAAACGATACCGAGAACTATCGATGTTTTACCATAACTTAATCACAATTATAATTAATAAATGACACATATTTGGAAAGCTTAGATTCTCCTCTTTCATTAGATGCAACTCATATGATTCATATCTCACGCATGAGTGATTAAAAGCAATTTGAAGAGAGAAAACCAAAAAGTCATTTGGCGGGCGGTATCTGAATTTCAAGGGGAAAATCACATTTCTAGAAAGTTTAATTTCTGCCCTTTCAAATGACACCTCAATCAAGAAAAATGGGCCAGGAATATGTTTAAAGTAAGGCTTGCATTTCCATAAGTTGATCAAACAAGTTCGTTTTTCACTGGCTGCCTGCCGTAGCCACGAACAGAGTTGACAAAAGACTTAACTCCGTTTTGTTGACGATCAGCCATGCACAAAGAAGACAAAAGACCTGATGCATGGCTGATCTTCAACGAAACGGATTTAAGTCTTTTGTCAACTCTATTTGTTGCTACGGCAGGCAGCCAGTGAAAACGAACTCTTTTGATCAAATTATGGAAATGCAAGCATTACTTTAAACAAACAAAACTTTGTTATTCCTGGCTCATGTTTCCTGATTGAGGTGTCATATGAAAGAGCAGAAATTGAACTTTCTGGAAATGTGATTTTTCTCCTTAAAATTCAGATACCGCCTGCCAAATGACTTTTTGGTTTCCTAGCTCTCTTCAAATTGCTTTTAATCACTCATGCGTGAAATATGCATCATATGAGTTGCATCAAATGAAAAAAGAGGATCTAAGCTTTCCAAATATGTCTCATTTATTCATTATAATTGTGATTAAGTTATGGTAAAACATGGATAGTTCTCAGTTGCGTTTTTTCTGGGACGCACTGTATATACTGCATACTGGTACCTGGAAAGCATATTGTTTACTTGCGAATCATATCTCTCTAGCCCATTCACAATTCACATTAACCAAATCTATTGCGTATTAAGTTTCTGGGTGAGGGGGGGGGGGGCTAAATTCACAGAATGCTTCCGTTTTGATTTGGTCAATGCAATCTGATTCATTATCAGCCACACGCTTTGTGATAGCATTAATTGATACATCACAAACTGATGTTAGTAAGAGCAGCGTACACGGAACGTCTCACTCAAATAAACATATTCCACTGCTAATCTGTTACATATTGATAGCTCAACGTAGCATATACATTTCCATCTGAAGGGGGTAAATTTAGAGAATGCTTTTGATAAGGTCATATATTATTCAATCAGATTTATTATCGGCCACATACTTCATGTTATCGCTGGTGCACTGACAAACCGTTTGTTGTAGGAATAATATATCTGGTCGGAATGAAATATCTTCCTCACCCTCCAATTCACATACGCAATTTCTAGTGCTAATATCAAAATGCTGCAGACTTAATTAATACTCAATAAGTACAGCCTGTATTTCCAGTGTGAAAGGTCAGCTTCAATTAGTCATGTAGACCTTGCATTGACCTTGCATTGACCTGAGCATTGACACACTGTTTCTCGTAAAGAGTAGTACAAGTGTTCGAGAGGTGGTATCTTCCTCAACTTCTTATTTACATAAACAATTTCTATCACTGCTATCATATGACTACAGATCGAGTTACTGCTAAGATTGTGCACACAGTATGCGCAGGCAAGCACTGAATCCAATGACCAGGGTAATAATATATCTGTAAAGCGCTTTATTAGAGACATTGTATTAAGCGCTATATAAAAGCGGAATATTATATTTATTAAGTTAATATAATATATACAATTTTCATGTTCAGGTTGGAAGGCAGGGGTAAGGAGCTTATTTACACAATGCTTAATGTTGATTAGGCTAAGGTTTTATATTTAATGTGATTTATTATTTCTGATATAAATGTAAATTGCGACATTGTCAATACAAATATCTCTTGCTCAAGCTCCTGTTCATATTTGACACATTCTATAGTTTCAGTATGATGGGGAGGGGGAGGGGAGGGGGAGGGGGAGGGGAGGGGGAGGGGGTGCATTTACAAAATACAGGACCTTGTAATATCTCTGACAAGATCTAGTGTTGTACCTTCGGTATGAAAGAGAAGGGTGCTTAAATTGATAAAAGACATACCTTGTGATATTGTTGGTGCATTGACAAACTGCTTGAAGTAGGAATAGTACAACCCGGACTCTGTTCGGAAGGAAATCTCTCGCTCCACCTCCTGTAAAAATGATTGAAAGGGACACGAGAATGCCAGATGATTGAGATACATGACATGATAGATTAACACACTACTGGGTAAGAGTACACAGATAGAGATATACATGTATGTACGGTGTACTTTCATAGACCAACCAAGAGCTATTAAAGGCACTTGTGCATACAAAAATGAAGATACACTGCTTCTATGTATGCCTGTCAAGACTCAGGAGGATACAAATTGAATGAAAATATAGTACCAGTACATGTGTAATTGTAATCCAGGGAAGAGGAAAAAACAAGTTAGAAGCATTAGTAGGAAGAAAGATAGAATGAAATAAAGACTGTGCATGAGTAGGATCAAGGAGATATCTATGAGGTATAGGCATGGCATAAAGAGTATGAGGATTTATGACAAACAGTAACTATGACAATGAGAGTGATAATTAATTACAGCGATAGATTAGGAGATAAAGGAACTGGAAATGCATCAAGTTAAAATCACATGGAGAGAGTCTATATTTACAAAAATAAACAGAATGGAATCTCTTGGCGAATTCTATCAGAAGAAATGAAAATTTAGGATTAACAACTACTCTTCCACAAAATTGTAATGTCGAAATAGACAATGATTAGACAAAAATAGACATGTACTATTTCAAGACGTCAAGATGTCAAGTGATATGACTAGATTGGTAAAAGTACATGCTTTGATTTCACTGCCCATATCAAGATCATATTTCAACAATGAGTACAGCTGAAGATATCAGAAGTTGTCAAAGGTTAATCCCTTGCTGACAGGAAATCTGTCAAAACCTAGGCAAGAGAAGACAACTGAACTGTCTAATCTTTGATCTTGAATGGAACACTGTAAATGATGAACATCCAATCCACATTATTTGGTTTTGAAATGTCCTGTTTTCATCAATCAAATATGGAGGTAAATAGATAAATTATCTCTTTTTTTTCCTACACTGTACGTATGTTTTGGTAATCTAAAGAGCCGATATATACATGTAGGAATAAAGGGATTTATTGGAAAATTTAGCATTCACTCCATTCTCAGCCCTTTAAAACACTTTTTTTTTAAAGAGGGCCACATTGTAGATAGATTTTTTTAAAGAGTCTTCCAAATCATCATTCCTACAGTGTATCCATCAGTAACCCCCCCCCATGCTCTCCCTCGGAATGTAATTCAATGTACACTGTATGTACCAGTATGTACAGTGTACATGTATATTGAAATAGCACAATAATGTTAAAATAGCACAATAAATTAAACAGAAAATAAACCACTCTCTGCTCCACTTTACACATCATAAAACATGTGAACTATTATGTGCATTGACAAACATCCTGAAATGTCAAATCTAGAAGAAAGAAGAAGAAAGTAAAAGAGGATAAGGAACACACACAGTTATACAAATATACATCATTGGAAACGTAAACACTTCACCCAAATAGTGCATTGACCATGTGTGCACAATGTCCTGCTGTGTCAATTTGACAAGCGGATGATGGATACAAAAGATGTTTACATTCTAGGGTCTTGGCACACAACAGTGGATGATCAATCCATGTATCCCAAGTCCCTGATCCAGGTAAGTAATTGGGGTTTATTGCCGTTTGGTCTAAACCAGATCGTCTACTACCCAATTAGTCTATTCCCATATTCCCAGCCCGTCTACTATCCACATGGTCTAATAACCATTTCATCTACTTACCATTTGGTCTAATGGCCATTTAGGATAATAGTCATTTGGTCTAATCTAATATTAGTCTACTACCCATCTGGTCTATTGTTCATTTAGTCTGATAACCAGTTAGTCCAATACCCAGTTTGTCTAATGCCCAGTTTGTCTAATGCCCACTTTGTCTACCATCCATCCATAAGGTCTAATAATCAATTGATGATAATTATTTATGATTAAATTATTTTTAGACCAAGTGGATAGTAGACGGACTGGGTGTAGACCATATGGGAATAGACTAATTGGGAAGTACATGTGGACGAACTGGCTGTAGACCAAATGACAATTCACCAGTAATTGGTATACATTAATAATGTATACCAATTACTGGTGAATTCCTAGTATACATGTAGTTTGTAGGCACAAACCCTTATCAGTTGCAATGTGTAGCAGAGTGTCTGAACCATGAGACTACAGTATGTAGCTGCCAAAGACTGACCATTTATACATAAAGTCAAGCTCAATGATTCATGGATTTATCTTCAAGTGTAAAATAGAGTCTGTACAAGCAGACTATTTAAACAGGTACACAGGTTAGGATTACAGACAGGGAAACAAGAGTGTCTGGAGCATTCAAAACAAATAATGGAAGTCATGCTAGGTGTTTGGGATTTGAATGATCCACAAAGTACCTGGAAGGATTAGTAATAATAAGCTCATCTCTAATGTAACAATGATCTGACAAAATTGAAATGAAATTCAAAAGCACACAGAGGATATAAGAAAGTTTGTTTTGCTCCCTCTTTACGGGTGAACAATGACAAGCAAATGGTGATGCAACCAATAAAGAAAAAATAAATACAATAGGTACTAACTAGGGTAGAGGTAAGTGCAAGAAAAAAAAAAGAGAATAAAAACGGAGAAAAAAGGTGTAAAAAAACAAGGTATTAAAAAAAGGAAAAAAAAAAGTTTTTAAAAAAAGGAGAAACAAAATGGAAAACTACAGGTTTTCAACTTATACAAATTGATATTGATTTCCCATTCATAGGCTAACGGAAATCAGTTCATTTGAACAGTCAGACTGAGTATGACCTTGTACAAGTGTTACAAGTGCATACCTGATGGTCAAACATCATTCATCAGAGGAAGAGATATTATAACCAGAGGTATTGACACCCTGACCCCTCCCATAGCATTCTCCCCAGACAAGTCCTCACATTAGGCCTAACAAAAAAAGATGTTGTATTGCCCTTTAGGTGCCAAAACATGGGTCGGTCGGTCGATTTCATTTGTTTCTATTTAGGCCTTAGGTAACAACATGTACAGCATCTGCAGAGAATTCTGTGCAAGTGGTCTTATGGTGCCCTTCTGGCTCTCAGCAGACAATGTCTGACCCTGTAGAAGGTGCACACCTGAATGTCAGAACACTACCCAATATAAATGCAGGAAGGGACTAATCAGTGTTGATGGTGTCACCTTGAAAGAAATGCCCAAAACATTCCCATGAGACATGTCCTTACATTGGGTCAAAACTCACCAATGCTTGCTCACAAGAATAAGCCTGCAAGTCTGAAGATCATGTAAGTAATAACAAACAGGTGTGACCTGCAGGTAGGTAACACACCATCCAATTTAGGAGGGGACTAATCTGTGATGACACATTGCTCTTAAGAGTGATCCATCTCCCAGAGAATTCTCTTGAGACATATCCTTAAATAAGGTCACACCCATTACTAGGGCCTAAACGTACATGTACAGGGACCCGTTTCATAAAGCCTCTTTTCAATGACAAATGACCAAAATCCGTGACAAATCTGCTGATAACCAATCAGAAGCAGGGATTTCAGTAGCTTATAACAAAAACTGTTATTTGTCACTGATGACAAGTTCTGTGAAACGCCCCCCAGGTGTATATTATTTCTTCAGAGCCAGAATGACATACATTAACTCATATTATTTAACACAGGTTTAATGCCATTCTGGCCCTCAACTCAACAGATAATGTGTTCATCTGACCTTGTGGCAGGTTCAGACTAGCATATTAAACACAACTTCTCTAGTTTAATAGGGATGAACTTCTCAAAGTAACAAGATATCCCTCTGTTGCATTTTCATGAGACTTGTCCTTACATTTAATATAAGGTCAAAGCACTTCACACCACAATGTCTGTAAATGTTCCATAAATCATGGACATGGACAGCTTGCACAAGTGCAATCCACACAGTTGCAGTAAAAAAAAATACCTGAAAATGCACTTTATGCAAACTGATTCAGCTCCTGGAGCTAGCAATGAAGATGCACTTTGATACAGTATTTTTCACAATGCAATAAAAAGAACTGAACAAGCAAAACTAAAACTTTATCTAAATTTTTAAGAAAAAAAAAGGCCCTGCCTTGATACTGAGTATAATTTCAACCACAACAAGTCTTCATACGAGCCTTCTGAATTGTTTCTGTGAAGAAAAAAGTTATACATACTGTATCATGCCAATTATGTTTGTCACAGGAACATTGTAAACAGTACTCACCTTGATGTGTGTAAACCAGAGAGTGTTTTCATGTAGCATGTAGAGTAACCACGCATAGACCACGCCCACACCCACCCCAACACCAACACCAAAGGCCAATATCAACCAATCAACCCATCCCCATGGTTTCCTCATCCTCCTCATCCTTCCATTGGACATCCTCCCATTCCTCATCATCCTTCCATTCCTCTGGCCAGGCGGATGACCATTGGATTTCACTGAATGTCCATTCTTTGCAATGTCTGATTGACCAACACAGTCTGTTTGACCGACACTATTTGATTGACCGACACAATTTGATTGGCCGACGCTGTTTGATTCTCGGAGTTTTCCATTGGTGTGTCCACTGGCGGATCCAACGCTTTCACAGCAGTTCACAGGAGTTTTGCCATTTACAGAGGGTACTGAAGTTTGGACCATCTTTTCCATTTTTGTATCTCTCAAGGTTTCACTCGGTGCCAATTTTTCTTCCATGTTGATTTAATGATGATCCACAGTCGTCAGTATTCCAGTTATCGAATGCAAATCAAGATCTTTGTTGAAAAAGATTTAGAAAATAACATTAAACCCATAGTCCCATACATACATTACAAAAAATGAATCGTACATACAAATGTACATTGGATGGAACATGTTCTGTCACCTCCCTGCTATTACTAATCAATTCCATGTACAGTGTCCAAAAATAAACACAGCTCTACATGTATTTGCATGAAAGATTTACACCGTAGACAATAGTAAACTGGAGCAGATCACAATGTAAAAGAGCATGAATACCACCAGAATATGAAGATTTGGAAAAGAAGAGGGGGGAAAATTCTTCAGTCGACATCCAATTACAAAAATGAAACCGTCCCACCACAGGAAAAAACTCCAAGAGTTAAACGATGCTGACGATGGCACACTTTCTTTTTTCAAAGACCAAACAATAACAGGCACCTTCAAAGCTCCCAGATCCAACTACAAAATCATCACAAACAGAAGGTCTCATTACTTCAAGTGCTATAATAGCCTGTTCAGACTCTATGAAATTCATATGAAACTCGTTTAAAGAAATGTTGTATAAATAATCATCGATACAAGCATTAGGAGTGTATACATGTAGACTAGATAACAACATCCTTTAAAGAAATGTATGTATTATAAAGAAACTGGTTTTGACGAGGTCAGCTGACATGAAAGCTGGCCAATCACGAGTGAATGCTTACCATAAGCCCTGCCCACTTATATGGTTATATTTCAATATGTCTTCAGACTAGAACGGGATGCGGATTTTTTATTGAGTTTTTGTTCAAAACAATGTCCAAACAGGTGTTTCCCTATGCAACATGTATCTATAAGAGACTCATATACATGTACATGTAGCTGTACAATGAATGCTGCTAGTCTGAATGGAGGGATAGTCATGATCCAGATAAGTGAACTAAGATCCCACAGGTAACATCATAGACAGCCCACCCCATCGACCAAAGGTGCCATGCACTTGTTTGACAAACATGGTCTTAGACTTAA
The DNA here is from genome assembly GCF_000002235.5 of Strongylocentrotus purpuratus. Lineage (NCBI taxonomy): Eukaryota > Metazoa > Echinodermata > Echinoidea > Camarodonta > Strongylocentrotidae > Strongylocentrotus > Strongylocentrotus purpuratus. The sequence goes on along the minus strand of NW_022145607.1, from coordinate 34,706,883 downwards.
AGATAAACTTGAGTTCTGGAAATGCGATTCATTGTGAAAGAAAAGGTGTGGAATGGATCAGAAAAGTTGATCATATAGCATGTAAGTGATGGTGTTTAATGCAAGGTTCTGGAGTCATCAAAATCATCATAAATTTGGCAGAGTCTTGGTAAAGTAACAATCACTTATGCAGAAAGATGTATATGGGACAACACACATGGTGTCGGGGCTAGTACTACCCTGATTTCCTTATCTTTCTATGCTCATTACTCAGCCAGTATACATTTTCTTCCAAAAATTGTTTGGCACATGACATTTATTTGTAATCTTGAACATTCAGTGTAAGTTTCGTTAGATTCTGTGAGAATTCATTTTCTTTTTTTACCAGAACTCAAGTTTATCTTTAAGAAATAAAAAGTGAAGTCACTGCATGGGTGCCATTAAAGTGGGAGGTTTAAACATGAAGGGATATTTTGTCAGGAATGAAACTAAAGATGAAAAGGAGGGGGCAGGTATTCCCTAGAGATGGGTGTCTGAAAGTGTTGCCTCCTACGCTAAAAAGTTACAGACCGTCTTGGCATCAAATGAAAACATTGCCTAGTCCCAGCTGCACTCTCATTAGTTTTTTAAGGGTGGGATTAGGGCAAATTTGCATGGATTTCAAACCAGAAAAAATAATCTACTGATAATTGTTTAAATACCCTGACAGAACACAGTTTTCTGTCCGATTTCCCATCGGATTAGGGTTTAAAAATATATTTTGGTTTATTTCCTTTTCATGTTTGGTTGCTAAGTGATGTGTGAATTGAAGTTTGAAAGCATACATTTATGTTTTTCTGAGGTTTTAATAATCTAGGTTATTATAAATTAAGATCAGCAGTGGTATGATGGCTTGTACTGGAATTAGGCATGATGATAGCTGAAGTGAGAGAATGGGAAATAAGGTGAACAGTATCTTTTCTTCCATTTTTCATTTTAAAATACTTCAATTACTGTCAGGAATACATGAGATATCAAATTCAATAACTAACATTAAGATTGCCCAAAACGATTTTAACAAAAAAATGAAAAATGAAGGTTGTGTGTGTCAAATTTGGGAATCCTGTAATAAACCAATTACATGTAAGTTACAAGTTGAAGTAACTTAAAAGGGGACATTATGCATAATTTATGCAAATGATGCACAAAGCGATTCTATTTCAAAGTGAAATATCCTGCTTGATATGTAACCTTCATTGTATGTACATGTATGCTATATGGTTTTCTGGGATTAATTTTCCATTTTAACCTCTAATTGAACCTATCCCTTTTACCTGTATTCCACCTTTAAAGCTTATCTGCCATAGTTTATAGGAGGGATTAGATTGCCCTGCAAGGTCACTGGACAGGAGGTTATCTCATCAACTCAGCTCTCAGTTAACATAAGAAAAAGAGGATCATGGGGGACCAATGGTCACCGATTAGGCATTGTTTGTTATATAGAGGGCGCAAGTAGCTACAAGTAGTGCAGTGGGCCTTTAAAGCAAGAGACAAAAGGTGACGAGTTTCAATGCAATTGTCCCACGCAAATGTTCTGCATTTAATAAAGACTATACTTAAAAGTTCAAGCAGAGTTCTGGTAAGCCCCATCCCCCACAAAAACTCTTTTACCTCGTTTCTTTCATTTCAGTAATTGAATAACAATATTCAAGGGATGGAAATTCATATGGGTGAATTCATAAAGGAGCATGAAAAAGTAATGCGACCTTTTTTTCTTGTGTGTGAATGACCCTCTTGGGGACAATTCCATCCCATTGCATGGCCTTGATCAGATACCTTTGAAGGCACGCCCACCTGATGCAGACAGGCTCAATGAAAGATGAGTTCAACCATCACCAATCCATACCCTAACCCAAAGGAGTATTACAAGAACAGCCTCCCACAGAGGTGAAGTTCTCACTTATGAATTCCACCAAGGAAGGAAAGAAAGTGAAATTCTCAAAGAATATACTGGTATACAATGAATGAATATAAAACATGGACATGTCGGCCAAGGTTGTTGGCAGGGCAAATTGAAAGGGAGTGTAGTGAAAAATTATTGAGAAAGAAATAAAGAAAGAAAGAATCGAAGAACATACTCATTATGGCATAACGCTTTCCGGCATAAAAAGCAGTTATTAACAAAGTTTCTTTGGTTCAACCTTTTCATGTTTCAAACAGCATGTTGAAAACTTCTGACTCAAACATGCTTTCACACATAATAATATGGCTCTTTGGAGATATTAAAGCAGTAAAGTACATGTACGAAGATGTACGTCGCGAAGATTATCTCAAATGTAAGCTTATTCGAGTTTATCCTCAATCACAAACAAAAATCTGATCTGTTGAGAATGAGGCTTTATTTCTAAACAATAACTGAATAAGAGAAGAGGAAACAATTGGTTGGAAAATTCTTTCTATTTTTACAGAATACACAGCATTTTCAAAAGATAACTGTCATTTTTAAAAAGGGGTTAAATCCATTTCAAAATGTGCCCTCCATATCACCCCGATGAAGATTCTTTCTGCCAAAAGTTTTCAATCAACTTGCCGCAAGCATACTACCACGCAGTTGGCAAAGGACTACAGTAACTATTCTCATGATTTCAATACATGCCTGGAGCTAAATAATATATGAGGTTTAGTCACGCTAGCTGTAGTATTGAGAGTTTCACATCGGTATTTAAAGGCGCATTTGTGGTGCAGTCCTGTTGGATTCATGACCACATACCAAACTTAATCCATCACTTTAGAATAATTATGAAAGGAACAATGATTTTTGTTTCTTTTCAAACAGGTCTTTTGATCTGGACGCACTGCATTCAGGTGAGTTTAGACTGTCAATGAAATGTGATGATGATGCAGACAGATCATTCATCAGTGTATGACGTTACCACTTACCAGTTTTGCTAACTTTTGAAAATTAAAACTGAAGCTTTCACATGTAGAGTACATACGCTGTACATCAACAATCTACATGACAAGCTTTGAGGCACATGCTTCTTTAGATTAAAAAGGAACAAATCAATTACTAACCAAAATCCCATTTACCTTGTAAATGTTATTCATTTCATTCCGATAAAACTTACAGATAAGGGTTATGACAAATACAAGCACATGGACCATGAAAAATGAGCTACGAAGTATGCCAAAGGCTTGTAATGAATTTGTAAAGGTTTTTCTCACAAAAGACCTACTGTTACAAGTAATGTACACAAACACAATCATCAATCATTGTATTTCAGCGTTGTATTTCAATGTACTTCTCTGGCCAAATCTATCTTCATGCTGCTGCTATATCGATACCTATGAAATATTGTCTTTAAATGTAATTTACAGCAGTTTATAAACAATAACAAAACAATTAAACAATAATCATCAATATCCTATTACTCAGTTCAAAATGAAACCAAATTGTTGAACTTTTGTGCCACTTCTTTCTCCTAATCTCTGTCTCTCTCTGTCTCTGTCTCTCTCCCTCCCTCCCCCCCTCCCTCCGTCCCTACCTCCCCCCCCCTCTCTCTCTCCCCCTCTCTCTCTCTCTCTCTCTCTCTCTGTGTCTATACTCTATGTAATATTGTTTTACCAGTAATTTACAACCATTCGATGTACATTACATGTTTGAACATGTACATGTATAACTAAAAAAGTACCCTTAAATTACAGACAGACCTCACGTGGTGTAGCCTTTCACTAAACAGCTTACTTACTCTACCTATGGGAGTCCTTTCTAACCTATCCCAGTGTCTTTAATAAGAATGATAGATTGAGCTGTAACAATAAACCTCCAAAGTAAACTGTAACTGATTTGCAAGGGCAATAGTTTGACAGATAAATGATGATTGAACCATTTGTGAACTTGGATGGGACAAAACGAAATGCAAATGGGTCAAATGGATTCTTAAAAGACCAAATGCCTGGAGTGATATTCCAGAGGGCCCATGATTCTGCTTCAGATAAGATTTTAAATCATGAAATACACATGTAGATGAATGATACAGATCGCCAAGTAATCAATTTCACATTATGTGACACTAATTAATCGATTCTCGCCAAACAGTCTGAGATAAGAATTGGTTCAAAATTATACAGTAGGCTTGCAGGTGCACCATGTGAGAGAGAGAGAGAGGATTGAGGAGTCCTGAAAAGGACTGTCGGTAGTCTTTCTTGAGGGCGTGTAGTCCTGCAAAAGACTGTTTGTTCAAAATTGTTTTTAAAGGAAAGCTGGGGGGGGGGGGCTTCATGTACATTCATATGCCATGTTTAACAATTCAAGTTTTACAGTAATTGCAACTTCACTCATGATACCATTTAATATATGCCTACTTTGAAAGCATTATAGTTGTTTTAATGGGAAGATAATTTCACAAAAATATTGAAGTTATTCTGAATATCATACACCTGTACACGTGTACAGTAGGTACTTATTGCCCCCGTACCACTGTTACACTAGTGTAGAAGTCACTGTAGAGTTCTATATTACTACTGTAGGCCTACATGTACTGTACATTGGGAGAGGCAATATAAACCGACTGTCAAACTTTATGAGTGGTTTGCCCAGTTCAAACATATTTGGCAAGGGAGCCCATAATTCTCCATGACATCCTGTTTGATATTGAAGTATAATATGAATCATGTGTAGTATATCAGCTAGGAGGATGCAACACAGGTAATGGAGGTTGTGTGGGGAGGGAGGGGGAGGGGGCTCAAAATAGAATAAGGTCAAATTTTGAGTTGATGCAGCCCAGGCTGAGTCACAAGCGATTTCTAATATTGTTAGAAGCCAAAGTACTCAAAATCCAATGATTTCACATATCTACAGGTTATCACTGATTACTCTTTTGCACACTTATTTAGTTAATCTAATTTCAGTAATCACCAGCATAGAAAAGTTTCTCAATAAAACACATTCCCTCCTTGTCAAAATATGAACAGTACATGAACTTTTCAGTGTGCCTCTAGCAATCCTACTTTATAGACAAAGATCTGTTTCCAGAGCAGTGGACATTGGCACACAAAAAAAAAAAAAAAAAAAAAAAAAAAAATTGGGAAAGAGTCAATTTTCTTGGTTTCAAGAAGAACTGGGATTTTATAATAAAAAGAGTGGATGTACATGTAAATGTATGCTTCTACATGTACCCTTCTCTCATTAAAGAAATAAAATACAGATGACACTGTTATGACAGGTTTCTATTTGGTCAACACCAACTGTCATCGATTGAAAGGCCTTGTTTACACTAGAGGCTTTGCTCAGTTTGTTCAAGATTTGTCTGTGATGGGATCATGATGACACGTTCGTGTCCAATGGTGTGTGTATTGTATCCACTGTGAAAGATATACACTGTAAGTACATGTACATTACTCCAAATATACCAAGTACATGTTTCTGACAGACACTGTACAGTATACTTTCTATTTGAATTATATCAAATAGAATAATTCTGTCAGTTGATTGCCATCAGAGCTTAAAATTGAATTGAATAGTATTTTTATGATAAATCAAATTGAAAGAGCATGGCTCTTATTTACCCCCCCCCCCCCCAATTTTGTGGTGGCCAGAATAATCTACACATTATCAATATTTCTAGTTTAGGGAATTGGCTTCATAGGGTAAACCATTAGGAAACCCCCAACACACCCAGGTAGGTCTTCTTGTATATACAGGCCTTAAATTAATCGACGGCCATCGACGGCCAGGCCGTCGATGCCCCTATGACTGGCCGCGGTGCCCTCCCAAAAAAAGATATTTTCACGGCCAAAAAGGCCGTGCCCTTTTTTTCAAACTGGCCGACGTGCCTTTTTTTCCAACTGGACGTGCCCTTTTTATTTTAAATTTGCGCACATAAAACCACCAATTGCGCCCATAATCATCTAAAACTAGACGGCAAGGCGCAAGTGTTTTCCGTGAAAATGCGCCCATAAATTATTAGAACAGTAAAAATACACGAATCACGAACAGTTTGCCGCCCACGAGCTCTCTTCTAGCTTCGTATTTAGTGCTTTAATAAGGCGCAAGTGCCGTGAAAATGCGCCCTTTGTTATTATATAGGCAATGCGCTAGCGCACGTACGTACGTACGTACGTTCATATTATGCGATCGCATGATATGCATATGGTGCATGCTATTGACGCACGCACGTACGTACAAATCGAAGGCCAGGATCAAGAAAACAAATCGTCAAATGGAGAAATAAACAAGCATTCAAATAGTCATTAGAGATCTGTCGAGGTTTGTTTGTATTCCTAGTTTATTATTTTATCTCAAATAGAATTTGGAATTATCTTATTAATAAGTTAAGAACACCTACGATGTTCTCGATCGTAGTTACTCTCATTTTGCCACCAGCCGACCTCGCTTCAAAAAGCTACCCCGCCAGCTTCCCAAGACGAACGTTTCGAGTCCCGGTAAAATTCCGAGGGTGCATCGGTTTCGCTGGCAAACTTCCAGCCCGACAGCTTCCCACCAAAAGTGGCGAGAGTGTGTGTGCGAGGAACGATTTTGGTTTCGTGAATGCACGTTACGCAACTGAGCTGAGCGTGTCACTTTCAGCTGTCGAATGTCTATAAGGACATTTTTACATCTTATTTCATTAGTTAGGCCTATGTAAACCTTTCTATACAACAGTTAAAAAGATAATTTCTTCAAATTTGCTCCTACTACCGAGACAGTGGCGGAAGGTTTGTGTGTGAGGTGCGATTTTGATTTGGAATACCCGGCCCGGTAAACTTGCCAATTAAGTCCTTCTGACTTTCGATGTTTGTGAAATTGACAATTTATTTATTCATTTGCTCATCAATATTTTTAGTTACTTTAAAATACTGTTTAATGTGCAAGTTTGATGTTCTTAATCAATCTTTCCTGTTCATATTGTTAAGATTAAAAAGTTATTAAATTGATCGTTCGATCTATTCACATTATGAAATTAACATTTGTAGACTCTCTTTGAACTTATGATTAGATAAGCGACCTATCTGTTTTTGGAAAATTGCCCCTTGCTCTGGTAAATTCCCGTAGCAAAGGGCAACTTAAAAAAAAAATTGCCCCTTGCTCCTGGCTGCTAAATCTAAGGCTTGCGGGCCGCCGCCTTGTTTGCAGGCGCGTAGCCAGAGTTTGGTGTTTGGGGGGGCACATACATGTAATCGATCGAGGTCAAAAAAAAATTTCAACCGATCCTGGAAATTTTAGGGGGCACATGTCCCCCGTGCCCCCCCCCCCCCCCCCCCCCCCCCCCCCGTGGCTACACGCCTGCTTGTTTGTATGTACCCGTACCGTAGACCTCTATACATTCTGTGAAGAAGCTGGTGCTAAAAGTCATGGGAAATTGATCCTGCACAAGTTTCATAAAATACACATGACATCTAACAAAAATAGAATCAATTTTTTTGGCCTCATACTCGATGCCCTTTTTGTAAAATATTTTGGCCTCGATGCCCTTTTTGTAAAAATATTTTGGCCTTGGTGCCCTTAAAAATATGAGGTACTCGAGGCCAAACTGGCCTTGCCCTAAAAATGACGAAATTTAAGGCCTGTATATATTATCTGTAAATACCATTATTCATTCAATCAATTGAAACCATTTAAAAGCAGTTTTCGATCTTCCTTTCACCCTGTGTAAATATTTTGCCTGTAGAATTAGATTGTCTGTAAACCAAACAGTGTCCCAGTCACATTCTTGTCTATAATTGATAATATCTGGCAATGCAACACAAGGGAAGAAATTTAATGAGGTACCTGGGTGCGCTGATAAACACTTTAGACAATTTACCACTATAGCGTCAGAAGCTTAGGAATGCAATGTAATAAGTGTATTCTGACCTCTTTTTAACCAGTCATGAATAATTGAATTGGGGAAAGAGAGAAAGTCGATCCATCTGCTGTATTAATAATAATGTAGAACCATGGATGGTAAAACCACCCAAATGCATATTATCAATTGCTGAATGAACACAGCAATCTAATAAATGGCTTCGATATAAAGACTCATTTTAAAAGCATGGCCGCAGAGATGCAATTACTCCTAGGGCATTGAGGGGGATCAATAGGGGGATTATATTGGCAAACAGCTAATCTCTGATGACCATAGCAGAGATCATCATTAGATGCTACAGTAAATACACCAATGTAATTGATACTATTTGAGGGCAACACCTTCCAGCATCTTCTTTCTTGTAGAGGTGTTGTCGTCTGGAGGATAAGTCTCCGGACTGTGAACCACAGTAGGCCCGTTTCCATCAGCTCGAGATTGCCAAATAACCCGCTATTTTAACTATCCCGATCACAAATTATCCAGCTAATTTGCGTCTTCATCAGCCCACATGCAATTAGCTGGATATTTGGTCAAGATGATCAAGATATCTTGGGCTAGTTTGCAAAATATCCTGCTATTTGTCTGGTGTGTCCTCACCAGCCCGAAGACTCGCACTATGCGCCAACGCTGAGCAAAATATCTCGAGCTGATGAAGACGCGATTTGTAACTTCAGGCTTGTTTCCCAAATCAGAAATAGCAGGCTTTTTGGCAATCTCGAGGTGATGAGGACTGTGTTGTACAAGGTTTGAATCCCTGCTCCAGTCCAAACGTCCTTTGGCAAGAAATTCATCTACATTTGCCACACTCGACCCAGTACAGTAGTACAGTACATAATGCAACCAAAACATTAAGCCTATCTGTTGAGAGCCGGAAGCTACATTTGTAAAGGCATTAGGCCAAATTAAAAAAAAAAACATGTTTAGCGTCCTGTTTTTTTGAAAAATAGGAAGGAGGAGGCCCTTTTTTTTTTCTTTTCAAAATGGCCGCTCGTAACATTTTCCCTGACAGTCGGCCTATTTTTCAAGATGGCCGCCGAGATTTTTTTTTTTTTTTTTTTAAATCAGAAATAGATCCATTTTAGCAGTTTTTTTCATGTTTTTTTTCTTTAAAAAAAAAAATATTTCAAAAAAAAAATTTAAAAAAGGGAGGTGCCCCCCAAAAAGGAAGCGGGCGGGGACGCTAAACATGTATATATTTTTAAATGGCCTTAACTCTATGTCGATATGAAATAATCACCCTCAGCAGATTTGTAGTTGCAAACTGAAAACTTTTTACTTAACCCCCCCCCCCCTCAAATATGCTATCTTTTTGTAAAATTAGCGGGGCCATCACACAGCCGCAAACCTCTTCCTGAGCTATCCTATTGTATGCCACGTGCTAAGAGGCTTACATGAAGTGGTAAACCACAAATATGATTGTATCGTTTCTTTTGTGGCAGCCATATATGAGGGATGACTGGAGGAGTGAGTGACAAGGATCGGTACAATAATATATCAAGGTCGATTCTCTTTAATCAGATCACTATGTACGCCTATTGATGTCACAGAGTGAGAGAATGTCATCCATCAACCAGAGATTAAAAAGCACTTAAAAGGGGCTTATCACCAAAAATAGTTTATTTCATGCAAGAACCCTGTATATCAGCTTCAAATATCTATACAGGTGTACAGTATACAGTATATGTAAATATCGAAATTTACCAGTAATTTAGTAAATATCAAAATTGCACTTAGTCTACTAGTTGTGCACACAGAGGTATAAAAAACAAAAGAGTTGAAGCGATTATTTTAGTACTTAGTAGTTTTAGTACAGAGTCGCAGTCAACTTCACTGTGAGAAAATTATTTCTTTTGCTAATTCATCATGAATTAGCAAATACCTTGGTCACTGCTTAGTAATTTACAAGCCTACAGTTTGGTTAAATTGTTATCATGTGTTTATCGGAAAATGAAAAGATAAGTGATTCTAGTAGATAAATCATATAAACAAATTATCCTAACTACATTCCAGAAAAGTCTTCTCTTTGAAAAATATCTTATTAATCCTGATGTCAAAAGGAGAAAAGATATCAAAATATCAATGCACAGAATCCAGAGTAAACCAAATAATTCCACTGCCAAGAAGAAGAAAAAAAGTCAAATATATTCCAAATTATGTAACGATCCGAAAAGTGCTCAAATGCTCATCCAACACTGGCAGGTCATTGCAGACCAACAAAAACACTTGCCCAAGATGTCTAGCTATCATCACTATCATCACTGTCATGAAGTATGAACAATAATCACATCCTCAGTGTAAACCCTGGGCCGGCTGAACCCCTTGGAGTATTAAATAGCAGGATTCTCAGGCAGAGCGCCTGAAGTATGAAATGCTTGTTCAGTGTACTGTGATATCGTGCAGGGTACATGCATCTGCACACTTTTAGGCCACACCCCCTTGTGTACACTTCAACACTTCCCTGTGAGGATTAGTCCACCCAGGACGTCCCACTTCTTGTAAAGGACTACACAGGAGCCACACCTCCTCTGTGATATGATTGGCTGGTTGATCCTTGGTTGACAGTGACTAATGCTCATGCTTCCTGCCATTCAAGCTGCTGGGATTTATTTAGCAGCAGCTTGTTTATATGCACTAGGCATTTCATTTTGTCAGATGTATTGAGCACTCATTTTTTTCTTCCATTCAGATAACTTTTCCTTTTTTTCTGTTAGAGGATGGGATAAGAAGAACAATTAAAAGTAGAATTTCTACATTTAACAATTTGTCTACACTGTACCGTATTTACCGGCGATAAGGCCGCACCGCCGCATAGGCCGCACCCCCAACTTTGACATTTCAAAGGGGAAAAAAAAAAAAAAAAAAAAAAACGGTCAAAACAAAATAATCATAATTTTCTCGAAAACACTATTTTTTTTTTTACAAACTGATACCAAATTCATCCATATTCGTATAATTTACCAGAAGTTTAGCTAAAAAAGTGATCGCAGGCAGATTTGGTGTCCGATATACCCTACCACAATGTACGGTGTAATGCGAAACTGCATGAAATGGAAAAACAAAATGGCGACTTCGGATGGATGTTCGCGGCAGCTCTGTTAGACTGTCCCTTCCTTTACCTTTGCAATGCATTGGCACGAACTTAGATCAAGATCTATCGGCAAATGTTGTGTTAGGACGTTTATTTTTGTCTTCATGTCAACAATGCAAGATAAAATTGTCGGTAAGATGTTTGGAAATGTCCTGTACAATAGTGGTATTGTTATTTTACCGTTTCTAGTCCCATACGGGCAAATTCGTGTTGGTTTTGACTTTCTTTTTTTTTTTTTTTACTCTTTCGACGTAAAGGCCGCACCCCGACTTTTTAATATTTTCTCTTCCAAAAATACTGCGGCCTTTACGCCGGCAAATACAGTATTTATATTTCTATTATATTTGACTATTAAAGCAGGAACATTTATTTTCATATAACAGTGGGAACCAAAACTTTATTGATAAGTTAATTTTTAACAAAATCTATTACATGTAACTACATGTAGTGTGTTAAGCCTTAAGGAATCTTAAGTCTTAACTTCAACAAAATACAAACTTGTGACTAAAGGAATGCAAATCAGCCCAATAGTAAATCAAATAAGACCATTTTCGCAATGTAATCAAATCTAATGCATAAATCTGTGTTAAGTGCCATGTTACAAATTAATTAATTTTCCTGTTATAAATAATTGTATTTCAATAGTCAGAATGCGAATTGCATAAAGTTGTTGCTACATGTACAGTATGTCGGTCAAACATGATGGCTTTTCCTACCTATTAAACAACATTGCATTTCTACAATTGAAATATAATACACACAATGCATGGCCTTTAATTATTATTATTATTATTAGAAATTTCTTTTTATACCATGTCCTTTCAATCAGATCAATTCTGAAAAGCCCTTTGAAAGAAAATATCCTAATCAATTCATGATGTTTGGATATTTGACCAATGTGTTCCTACTGTGAGCATCTGGGATATGAAACTTGCACGAATTGGACTCCAACTGAGACTGATTATATCTCTTCATTGAATACAGGACAGCAATACCTGGCCTTTTGGGAGAGAGGTAGTTTGAAAGTAGACCACAGAAGAAATAAGGAGAAAGGAAAGAAAAAAGAAGTTAAAGTAGAAGAACAGAGTAAAGGGGGAGAGAGAGATGCGATGGAAACTCCAGCCCACCAAAGTCTGCAAGCTAAAAAGCAAAAAGGGAAAAAGAGAGAGAGTGATAGAAGAAAAAGGAGAAAGAGAAAAGGAGAAAAGAAAGAGAAAGGAAGGTAAAAGAGAATAAGAAACGAGGGAGAGAGAACAAGGAGAATGAAAGAGAGAGAGAGAGAGAGAGAGAGAGAGAGAGAAAGTAGAACATAAAACTTTAAAGGAAACCTTGCTCCAAAGAATAAGTTCTCCATCTTTGAAGGATCTGAATTGATAAAACTTGAGAGCATCCAGGGGCTTTGCCCCTACATGTACAACCCACCAGGGGTGTTCAGGGGCCGTAAGACACACGTTGGCTTCGGCGTTCCCTTCATGAAAAATTCCTGGATCCGCCGCTGCATTTAGAGGGACACATACAATGTACATACATGTGTATGTACACAAATGCATCTAAGGAAACAGAATGAATTACATGCCATGTTTTTTTATTTTGCAGTAATCCTTCTATTAAACAAGATGCAATATGAACTTGCATGAACTGGATTCCAACTGTCCGAGATTGATTATTTCTCTTCATTTAATTCATTCATGTACTGTATATACTTTAAGTTGCATGTTTATAAGAAAGTGGAACGAGAAAGAGAGACAACTTTGAAGGCAGAAATATAGAGGGAGACAAACACAAATACAGATCTAGGGAAAAAGGGAGACTGGGAATGAATAAAATGTTTTTTTCTTCTTCATCTTCTGCAGTAATCCCTTACAAAGAGGTACACTGTACATGTATAGTACTTGTATAAACTGGATTCCAATTGTACATGGAACTTGTGTATTTGAAGCCCATTGGATTTCTTTTAATTTCTTTCATTTTGCTAGAAAAATATCATTATTGTACTAACCACAAGGCAAAATATAGAATAATATTTTTAGAGTACCGGGTATACATGTACTGTATGTGTACATGCATGTGTAAGTAATTTCACTCTACACACAATTGTATACAGCACTTGTTTTGTGTTCAATGTTTTTAAGTTTATTTTAAGACAACCTATTAAAATATTGAAAAATCAATATTGCCATAATTCCATGTATTATGACACAGCACCTCATAAACAGCTTTGCAGCCTGGCCTTTGAAAATGCGGTGCTGATCGAGCAGCATCTGCAAATTTCATGCTCTCCTCCCCCCCCCCTCTCTCTCTCTCTCTCTCTCTCTCTCTCTCTCTCTCTATGCTTCCAGGGTAGTAGCTAAATACAATCAATCAATTGGCTATTGATTTTTTTTTTTCTTGTTAAGAAGCTATAATACACCTCCCTCTATTAGAGGCAGGCTTTGTGTTGAAACTGAATGGGAGGATGCAATGAACAAAGGATCAGTACCTTATGAGAGGAAGACACTTTGAACACAAGATACACACAGTATGTCAGTAAAAATTAATCAATAGGCCTGAAAATCATACAGAAAGAGCTATTTTGTACACAGAAAAGCCTAAACTATGGCCTGAAAATAAATTGCTTTTGCCTAAACTGAAAACTGGCATCCCTGTGTAGTACAGTATTGAGTATTCTGATCTGAATTCTGTATTCAGCTTTTACACATACAATGTACAAGCGGGGTCCAGACAACTCGCCACAAAGACAACCCGCCCCAAGACAACCCGCCACAATACCCTGGACATCCCGCCACAATACCCTGGACAACCCGCCACAATACCCTGGACAACTCGCCACAGCCTTTTCGGACAACTCGCCACACTTTTTCCCATCATGATTTCTAGATCTAAAATGAAATGAAATTGTCATTTTTCATGATTTTCGTGCTTTTATAAACACAGTCATTACAAAGAATAAAGAATAAAGTTGATTTCCCTAATTGTAACAATAATATATATTGAAATGAAATTGTCATTTTTCATGATTTTCGTGCTTTTATAAACACAGTCATTACAAAGAATAAAGTTGATTTCCCTAATTGTAACAATAATATATATTGAAATGAAATTGTCATTTTTCATGATTTTCGTGCTTTTATAAACACAGTCATTACAAAGAATAAAGTTGATTTCCCTTGTAACAATAATATACTTTTGATCTAGAGGTCTATAACAGCTGCATTTTTCTGTCCCAGAATTTTTTTAATGGTAGGATACTGGAAGCACTGGCGTACCAGGGGGGGGGGGGGGTGGGCAGTTGACCCGCGAAATAAAATTGGAATGTGGTTTATTTCTAGATTTTCTGGGTTACTTTCGTGATATAAATAATTAAATATTGCTATATTTCTGTTTATGTGGCAAGGCTTTATTGCAAAGGTCCATGTCATGTAAATTGAAATTTAATTATGAAATACATTCTCATGAAACTCGTAATGCTGGTAATTTTCATTTTCCTAAAATTCCGTACAAATTAATGTTTTAAAGGGCCAGTTTTATGGAAAAATATCCCGTTTAATATGAAAAACTCTAAATAAATTAGTATTTTTAAACGATTGTATAAATCCCATATTCTATCATTGTATTCCAGTCAAAATAAATGACATTACGTTTAAGTTAATGCACTTCTCCTTCCCTTTTTTCTTCTTCTTGGTGTTCAGGCTCCCTCTGCTTTCCCTTTCCCTTTTTTTCTTTTCTCAACAATACAGTATATACTTGCTAAGGGATTGACGCTAATAAGGCTAATTGCCCTTTTTGTTAACCCCACATTTTTCATGTAATCAATCTTTTATTGAGAGCGAGTTCTGTGTGATCCTGTATAGACTGGATATTACGCTAAGCGATAGGATCGCTGATAAGATAAAATTTCATTTGACTCTATGGACCCCCTTCAGGGGTATGATAGCACTACATATTTACAACACAATACAGAAAAATATATAAAACAAAGTATATGATAATAAAATACATAGACATGATTATATACATTTTTATATTTCTAAAACACAATAAACATGAGCTAAAGACTAAGTATACCCTACATACAATTTAAAGTTATAAGTCTAAAATATCACGTGGATTGGTTTGTCTACCACTACGAGTAGGCCTATTACACTTTTAGTAACAAAAATAGGACCACGCCTTTTAGCATTATGATCCAACAAAAAGAATTGTATTATAACTGTTATTAATTTTACGAGTTTTCTTAATTGCTTAACGCTAGATATACCATGTTTGTATGTTTTAATATTTTTTTAATGGAGAATGATATCAAATGAATTGAATTGAATGGAACGTTCCATATCCTCTCGATTTCTATCCTGAGGTCTTCATACTTGAGACGTCTCTTTCTTTGATGGCGATGTTGATGTCATGGGGAACGATGACCTCGATGAAATTTACTTTGTTGTTGTCCCTGAAGACAATGTCTGGATTCTTGCAGTTATTATTAGTACTTTTTATTATTGTTGTCGTCATCATCATCACCGTCGTCGTTAAATTGTAATCATCATCATCATTATTATTATTATTATTATTAGTAGTAGTAGTAGTAGTAGTAGTAGTGAAGTAGTAGTAGTACTATATTTCAGTGGGGAATATATTTGTTGTCACTGCCAGGATTACCAAAGAGGCCGGGACGAGCATTCCTGACATCGCAACCAGTTTGGCGCGCCGGAAGCACTTTGGGATTGGGTTGGGTCACTTGGGTGGGGGGTGGGGAATATTCCAGGGGGCTCACCCTCCAGGGGCAGTGGCGTAATGCGCAAAAACGTTTTTGGGGCAGAAGAAAAATCTGCATCGCCACCACTCTTACACGTAACATGCAGGCCCCTGGCGGAACGTTTTTTGAAGTGGAGTATCAACAATCTGATAGAGCGTATATAGTGAGCAAAGTGAGTTGAGCGCAAATTGACGTGGAGTGGGGTCCAGGGGTCAAGGGGTGGAGCCCCCAGAAGCTCATGGGTTTTATGTATGTATACTTACGGTCCGATGAGCATCCATGGGCCCACGTTAGGGCCCTTAGTGGGTTCCAGAGGACGGAGCCCCTGTAAGCTCAGGGGATTTAGGCATTTAATTACGCCAAGATGAGCATATTTTGAAACATCATTTGTGAAACTAGCAGGCCACTCGTTCTTTCTTCCTCTTTCTCTTTAACATACTTTTTCAAAAAGTGCAGGCCCTGCCATAAAGGCTTCAAAATAAGCTGATCCAATCTGATCCACTCGCTCGACAAAAGCAATGTAATCGAGCCATCACCAAAGAACGCCGCCGCCGCGAAAAAAGCGTTTGGTAGACCAGTGCTTCCAGTATCCTACCATAAAAAAATTCTGGGACAGAAAAATGCAGCTGTTATAGACCTCTAGATCAAAAGTATATTATTGTTACAAGGGAAATCAACTTTATTATTTTTAATGACTGTTTATAAAAGCACGAAAATCATGAAAAATGACAATTTCATTTCAATATATATTATTGTTACAATTAGGGAAATCAACTTTATTCTTTATTCTTTGTAATGACTGTGTTTATAAAAGCACGAAAATCATGAAAAATGACAATTTCATTTCATTTTAGATCTAGAAATCATGATGGGAAAAAGTGTGGCGAGTTGTCCGAAAAGGCTGTGGCGAGTTGTCCAGGGTATTGTGGCGGGTTGTCCAGGGTATTGTGGCGGGATGTCCAGGGTATTGTGGCGGGTTGTCTTGGGGCGGGTTGTCTTTGTGGCGAGTTGTCCAGGATTCGTACAAGCTTGTAAGAAGGAAGGCATGTATTTTCAAGTAATTCCAGTATTATGCAGTGATAAAAGTAAATACACAAACAGAATTAAAACTTACCCTATTAACTGTTGATGCACATTTCTACTCCTGGATTTGTGCACATGGTTTAAAATGTAACTCAATTTACTAATTGACTACAGGCATCCAGATTTGACAATCTTTACCAACTGTCAGTGTGCATTTCAGAAACACAGAACAAACATTTCGTTTCAATTTCATTTATCAAACAAAAAAGAAAAATACATACCAAAACAAGACTTTTTTCAGGCCAATCTTACAAAGAGTTGATATCAATCACAAAGTTCTATGTACATAAGAGATAGGAGACGGCAAACTTGCGATTGATGAGAGGACTTCGCAACTCTTTGTAAGACAGGGCCCTGATGTTATAGATAATAGATATTTCCCCAATATTAGCCTCCCTATTGGCCTCCCTTTTGGCTGCCTATATAGTAAATTAGTGGATAAATTATTGTTTTTTAACCAACGAAATTCTCAAACACAACAAAATATGGGGGTTGACAATTGTCTAACAATTCAAAGAGATTGAGACTTACCATTATGCTGCTAAACCAGAGATGATTTTCATGTATTGTGTAGATGCAGGTATAGTAGGCGAACCCCAACAGCAGAGCTAGAGTGACTCCTACTACATAGCTAAGGCTTATCAAGAACCATCTTAATGCCTCTTCTTCATAATCATCATCAACAACTACCTGCACGTCATCATCATCATCATCATCATTGTCTTCATCAATGTTCAAATCCACCTCGTCCTCCTCATCATCATCTGTGTCATCATGCACAGTTCTTTTTCTGGTCTTCTTTCCTGATTTCTCTTTTAGATTGCCATTTTTATTCTTGTGCAGACCCGCTTTCTTGCGTCGGCTTGGAGATTTCTTCACGGTTCCCTCCTCATCTTCCCTGTCGGCTTCGGTTGGGTCCGGTCCTGGAGGGTGCGCCTTGCGTCGGCTCCGGGACCTGGGTTGCCTGGGTGGCCTGGGTTGATTTATAGACATAACGACAGGTGCTACATCAAAGAAAGAAGAAAAGGAAACTGTTAACCCTTTCTCATTAACCCTTTTTAAGCCACTGCACTGAGAACAATTTCCATAAATTAACTTTAATGAAAGAAAAAAATAGAAGCGACAGTTAACCCTTTCTCGTTAACCCTTTCTAAGCCACTATCACTTAAGAAAAATGTCCATAAATGAAATTTATCAAAAGAGTTAAATCTGAGATGACAATTCTTAGTTTATTGGCTTTATTTCTTCCATGGAACAACAGGAAAATAGCATCAGAAGCACTTGCCTAATGTTCTAGGGCAACTAGCATCCAGCATGAACGTGTACCTTGAAAAAGCACTTGCAAGTCAATTGTTCAATAAAATAAAATTACGAGATCATATACTGTTCGGATTATTATCAAAAAGGATTGAAAAAAGAGCTGTTCAAACTATGCATGTATGATAAATGCAGAAAATTGTCTGTTTATACAGTCATATGGATACGGTAATATTGGAAGTTAGCAAAACTGTATAACATTATTATTAATTTGATAGGATTTGAAATTATCCAAATTATGGAAAATTATTTTTGATATGATTGGAAGTTATCTAAATTGTGGAACATTATTATTGATATGATTGGAATTTATCAAAATTGAGGAAGATTATTATCGATTCCTAGACAAATTTAAAAGACATAAATACTTCATATGATAAAAGGAGATATGGTAAGAAATTATAGAGTTCAATATTTAAAAAGAATTAAGTTAGTAATGTTAAATGTTGTGAGAAAGAATACCAATAAATGATGGTGTATCCAATAGTATTCAATGGTGAAATCCCCCCCCAAAAAAGTAATAGTCAATAGAATTAACAACAGATAATTTTGTTAGTTGAAAGACAACATGATTTTTATAAAATTGTTATAAAGATACAGAAATCATTTTTTAAGGACACCAACAGTACATATTGAATTAAAGGACAATCCAACATTTGTAATACGTTCATTTGTTTAAATGCAGAACAATAGGAGAAACAGAATGGAGAAAGTTTTTAATTAATTGGACCAATTATAACAGAGAAATGAATGTTTCAAAATATGGAATCACTAATTCTATGCAGGGGGGGGGGGGGGGGGAGCGATGGGGGCGGTCCCCCCTCCCCCCAAAAAACAAAACATGGATAAACAGTCAAGAACGGTACAATAATTCATCTTCTTTCTCCCTTATAGTTTAAAGACACATCAAAGCTTCAAGGGGGGGGGGGGGGGGCGAAAAATGTTATAAGACGAGGAAGGGTCCAGAATGGTACAACGAATCAACTTCTTTCTCTAATAATTTAATGAAACATCAAAAATTCTGCGCTTTGAGGAAGTCGATTCATTGTCGATTCGATGTACCGTTCTTGAAATTGGATACAGACAAATTAAAGAGTCAAAAACGGTACAACGAATCATCTTCTTTTAGTCTAGTAATATTCTAATATTACGTCAACCCCCCTCCCTGCACGCACCCCCATAGGGAGCATGCTCATTATGGCCCCCCCCCCCCCGAAATAAAATCCTAGCTACGTGGTTGACATGTGTAACTTTTGACGCCTGCATTTATTGCAAGTCTCGCTTGCATCTTCTCAACCCTTCTTCAATCTTTGTTCTTCTTCAAATTTCAATCGTCTTTCCAGCAGACGTTAGCCTTGGCTTAGGAATAGGAGTTAGGATACATAGCATAGATCCTGGTACTTGAAATATCCATACATCGAAGACAAACATGTAGCTGTCTCCTTCTTCACTTTGGTTTCAAGCAACGCTACGCAACCAAAATTTCAAAAGGTCCAAAATCTCGCGACCTCATTCAGCTGCACGGACACGGCTTGAGAGCGCGAGCCTAGGCCATGCCAAGCCGGAGTTGCTGGCGGGCAGTCGGGCTATCTGCTCGATCGATCAAACAACAAACACACACACAAGTCAATGCACAAACATGGCATTAGAAAATTCAAATTTTACGTGCAATATTACAATCCCATTTTAATTTACAAGAAATTCTATACTTACTACAATCTGTCGCCAATATTTTGTTACGTCTTCTGTAAGAAATCAGAGGTTGAACGGTCCCAAAATGTAAATTCACAGAGCAGACGACGAGTCTGTCAATCAAAAGGGAAAAAAAGAACACAACACATTTATTCGGACAGACTGGGATCCAGCCGTTAGATATTAATTGTATGGAAATACTCTCTCTCTCTCTCTTTCTCCTTTTTTCCTTTGTGACATTACCAGAACAAAACTTGTTTTGTTATCCATTAAAAAATATTTTTTACTTTCCAAATGTTCAGTCCTCATCGCATTTCTATTTGAATTCAATTAATGACAAAGATAGTAATACATAATTTTAAAAAATAATTTACGGCGAGTATAAGAGCAAGGTTATGGAGATGTGACAGATAACACACCGTAGAGGTGTGTTAGTAAGCAAATAACTACCGTTGGTGAAGGTGATGGGACAAACTATCACTTCCGAGGCGATCTGGATGTAGCTATCTTTCCGAAGCGAAGCTGAGGAAAGATAGCGTATACATTCTGATCGACGAGGAAGTGATAGTTTGCCATCGCCTAAAACCAAAAGGTGATTATTTGCTTTATATTCCACATCTAAAACAATTTAACTACAAAAATAAAAGGACGTGTATGCATCTACATGAAAGACACCAGGCCCAAATTCACACCAAAAAAATTAAAAGTTTAACCCAACCCTTGAGGATCTAGGATACAGTGCGCGCATGTGTTTGCTTTAATACACCAGTTTACAGTTGTATCAGTGCGCATGCGCAGACAGTTGATCTCGGGTCACTGGCCCCGGAAGCGGGGTCAGTGGCCCCGGAAGCGGGGCCAATAACTTTTGACCAGTGGTATTTATGCGTAAATTAAGATTGCGCCCATGCAAATGATGATGTGCGCGCACAACGCAGCGCGTAGGGCAGTGATATCATCAAAATTTGCATGGGCGCAATCCTAATTTACGCATAAATACATGACCTCTAGGTCATTGGCTTTGTTTAAAATGGCGCACACAACTGTAAACTGGTGTATACACCAGTTTACAGTTGTATCAGTGCGCATGCGCAGACAGTTGACCTCGGGTCATTGGCCCGGAAGCGGGGCCAATAACCTTTGACCAGTGGTATTTATGCGTAAATTAAGATTGCGCCCATGCAAATGATGATTTGCGCGCACAACGCAGCGCGTAGGCAGTGATATCTTTGCATGGGCGCAATCTTAATTTACGCATAAATACATGACCTCTAGGTCATTGGCCTTGTTTAAAATGGCGCACACAACTGTAAACTGGTGTATTGCGCTCATTGGTAATGCGCGCTTAATTACGCCTGTTTTAGTGCGCTTTTGGATAATCTTCAGTGAAAGTACGTTGCCCTGTGTAGAAAGTACCTCTACCTTCAGTGAAAGTGCGTTGCACTGTGTAGATAGTAGTACTATCTACACGGTGTAACGAACTTTTTGCTTCTCCCATAAATAATGGGCGAGCTATCTTTCATCACGTCATTTACTTTTGACCAATCGTAGAGCAAGATTCTTAGTATGTGGAATATAATAGTATATCTCTATGAATGACACACGCCCTTAAGACTAAAACAACAACAACAACAACAACATAAGCGATGAAGAAAAAAAATATCCTTAAGTTACCCCGCGAGGTAGCGAAGCAACCGAACAGGAGAGGGTGTTCGTGTTGGAGGGGGTTATTGATATACCATCCAACGTGTTATGGAGAAAGGAAAAGTAGGCATTTATCATCAGGGAAAAGGACAGTTATAAGAATAGAAAAGGTGCTCGATCCAGGGGCGTCGCTAGACCTTTCTCAGTGGGGGGGGGGGGGGGGGGGTGTAGAGGCCAACGATTACCGACAAAACTAGCCACCAATTACCGACACAATTAAATGTCCCAATATCTACAAATTTTACCATATAAACCCGGGGCCGAAGGCTAAATTGTTTTTCCTATGGACTATCTATAGTACTTGCGTATGCGCAAGTGGTCATTTTCCTAGATGACATAAATATACGAATTATTTCGTCAACTTAGTCAGCTTTATAGCTATATATTTCAATGGTGGGGGCATAGGATCTTATTGGTGTGAGTGAAAGGCAAAGAAAAGAAAAGAGAAGAAAGAGAGAAAAAAGAGGGAGGAGAGGAAAAAAGAAGAAAAAAGAGAAAAGGGAAACAAAAGAAACGGGGGATGAAAGAGAGGAGAAAGAGGGGAGCTAAGAGCCTGAGATAAAAGTAGTGGGAATAAAAGAGAGAGAGGGGGGTTGTTGGGTGGAGTCGTCCCGTCGAGGGAGCAAGAAAGACACGGGTAAATATATTGCTGTGTCGGATCAGCTGTGTCGGTATTCTTGCTCGATCCTCGCGTACTATATATCAATGCAGAAGTTTGAAGTCGGTGAGATTTTTTTCCCCTACGAACTGTGACTTTTTATCCGCTGTGACGACTTCGTATTTTCTCGAAGTTTCACTTTCCTATAATATCAGCTTAAGAAATCAGAGGTTTAAAATTTTCGGGGAAACCGTAAATTCAAACAAGGATTAGGAGTCAACAACGGTACGACGAATCGTCTTCCTTTCTCTATAATGTTGATGAAACGCCAAAAATTCCGCACTTCGCGCGGGAGGGGAAAACTTCATTAAGAAGAGTCGCGAACGGTACAACGAATCGTCTGCTTTCTCTAATAATTTAAGGAAACATCAAAGCTTCCGCGCTTCGCGCGAGAGGGGAAACTTAATTCAGATAAATAGGGCTTATTAATAGTCGAAAACGGTACAACGAATCGTCTGCTTTCTCTAATAATTTAAGGAAACGTCAAAGCTTCAGCGCTTCGCGCGAATGGGGGAAACTGAATTCAGATAAATAGGGCTTAATAAGAGTCGAAAACGGTGAAACGATCGTCTTCTTTCTATACTAATTAAATCAAACGTCTAAGCTTTACGCGCTTCGCGCAGGAAGGGGGAAACTGAATTCAGACAAGGATTAAGAGTCTAGAACAGTACACCCAATCGTCTGCTATCTCTAATAATTTAAGGAAACGTTAAGGCTTCCGCGCTTCGCGCGGGAAGGGGGAACTGAATTCAGATAAATAGGGCTTATTTAGAGTCGAAAACGGTACAACGAATCGTCTGCTTTCTCTAATAATTTAAAGAGATGGTTTATTGATTTCAAACTTGACTGAATTTGGTATCATTGCAATCGAAAAATTACACTGAGTAAAATAATTACATTTGTGTAACTTGTACATTCGAGCGAAATTTATAAAAGTTGATTGAACTTGACGAAAAGTCAACCCACTCAACGCCCCGAAAACATCGTAAGTCAGCTGATTTTTGAAGTGACGTCACAATATGAACAGCGGGCCGCTCAGCTGAAGTGATTGACGACGGTGCGAGATGCAGTTTGCGTGCGATTCACATGTATTGCATTGACTCTCGAGTACCATACCCATTTATACCTAACGCTGTTTACCTTCATCAAAATCCCCTGGAAATATAGATATGGACGGAAACATACTTTAGTATACTCCAGAAGGCTCCTCCATGGCATGGTTTTGGTTCTTAATATGACGTTAGTCTAGATAAAAGGTATATAACTTCCAAAAAACGAGTGAATATATCGTTGATGTAGCGTTCAAGTTTCCCGTAGCTAATAGCTGTGCGTGCGTACTCTGTGTATGTGTGTGCACAGGGGCGTAAATCCGTACCGAGGAGTGGGGGGGGGGGGGGGATGAACGGCGATAGCCATCACATACTAGCATGAGCACACGCCCACACTAATTTACGCAAGCGCGCGCGATCGCGCACGCACAATCACACAACACACACACACACGCACACGCTCGCTCATTAGGGGTGTGTGGGTGATAGGCCTACCGTGCTTGTAACTTTACGAAGAATGGGCCAAATTTCTTATCATTTTGATGATTCCAGAACCTTGCAGATGCTAGATGCTAGATGATCAACCTTTTCTGATCGATTCCACAACGTTTATTTCACGATGCAATCGCATGACCATAACTGGTCTTTACCTTTAATTCTCGTCTGAATTCAGTTTCCCCTCCCGCGCGAAGCGCGAAAAGCTTAGACGTTTGATTTAATTATTATAGAAAGAAGACGATTCGTTGCACCGTTTTCGACTCTTAATAAGCCCTATTTATCTGAATTCAGTTTCCCCCTCTCGCGCGAAGCGCGGAAGCCTTGACGTTTCCTTAAATTATTAGAGAAAGCAGACGATTGAGTGTACTGTTCTCGACTCTTAATTCCCGTCTGAATTCTGTTTCCCTTTCCCGCGCGAAGCGCGAAAAGCTTAGACGTTTGATTTAATTATTATAGAAAGAAGACGATTCGTTGCACCGTTTTCGACTCTTAATAAGCCCTATTTATCTGAATTCAGTTTCCCCCTCTCGCGCGAAGCGCGGAAGCCTTGACGTTTCCTTAAATTATTAGAGAAAGCAGACGATTGGGTGTACTGTTCTCGACTCTTAATTCCCGTCTGAATTCTGTTTCCCTTTCCCGCGCGAAGCGCGAAAAGCTTAGACGTTTGATTTAATTATTATAGGAAGAAGACGATTCGTTGCACCGTTTTCTACTCTTAACAAGCCTTATTTATCTGAATTCAGTTTCCCCCTCTCGCGCGAAGCGCGGAAGCCTTGACGTTTCCTTAAATTATTAGAGAAAGCAGACGATTGGTTGTACTGTTCTCGACTATTATTTCCCGTCTGAATTCAGTTTCCCCCTCCGCCCCCCCCCCCCCCCTCCCGCGCGGAAGTTTTGGCGTTTCATTAAATTATAAGAGAAAGTAGACGATTCGTTGTACCGTTTTCGACTCTTAATAAGCCCTATTTATCTGAATTCAGTTTCCCCCTCTCGCGCGAAGCGCGGACGCCTTGGCGTTTCCTTAAATTATTAGAGAAAGCAGACGATTGGGTGTATACTGTTCTCGACTCTTAATTCTCGTCAGAATTCAGTTTCCCCTTCCCGCGCGAAAAGCTTAGACGTTTGATTTAATTATTATAGAAAGAAGACGATTCGTTGCACCGTTTTCGACTCTTAATAAGGCATATTTATCTGAATTCAGTTTCCCCCTCTCGCGCGAAGCGCGGAAGCCTCGACGTTTCCTTATCGTGACATACTGTATACGTGTAGGCTATACATAAACAAAATAACTCATTTCTCATGCATTATGCTGCAATAAATATTGAAAACAATCACATTTTTTTTCTTCTTCTTCTTCTTCCTTTTTTTTCCTCTCTTTTTTTGGTAATATCAGGGGGGGGGGGATGATTGTACAGGTCATCCCCCCTACTTCAAACCAGGGGGGGGGATGCAGCCCCCCCCCCCCCCCCCCCCCCCCATCCCCCCCCCCCCCCCCCGGGATTTACGCCCCTGTGTGTGCAATGCACTGACCTCTATGCGTGCATCACATCTATAGCGCAGCTTGCTAGCCAGCCTAGCCCTCAGCCCGGCGCTCGAGCTAGCCGTGAATCGCGAACCGGACTGATCTGTTTCTCTCGGTTTATCAGGTCCTATACGACTTAATTTATCAAAAATGTAAATTAATCAGCCTAAGTACACACTTTTGTAATGAATATCTGGACAATTCTATGTAAATTTGTCGCCGATTTTACTCCAAAAGAGTCGTTAGGTCAGCATGCAAAATGTCCTTTGCCTTCCCAGATCAAACACATACACGCTGAAGTGCCCTCAGAATATGTGATTATTTTTTTCCGATTTTTATGCTCAAGTGTGACGGGAAAAAAAAAAAAATCAAACAAACATTTGTATAAAGTATCATTTATTCAGTGTATCTCATTCAAAATGCCAAAAATAGAGGAAATATCACCACTGGCGGTAAATGTACAAACAACGTTAACCCATATCTGAAAATTGCAATGGGTATCCAACATTGTCCCGAATGTGTGATGTAGGTTGTTCATATTGTGACGTCATCGTTTCGCGTGTAAAATAACGCCGTCAATTCACTTTGTGAGTGGGTTCAGTAAAGGGTAACAACATTGCATTTAATTTATTCCTCACAACAGTGACGGCTTCAAAAGTACTTTGATCATTTTGTTAATGTTCTCAGCAATCTGTAGAGGTGTAATTTGCCCACTTTCCACATTTCAATGAACCATCTCTTTAAGGAAACGTCAAAACTTCCGCGCTTTGCGTGGGAGGGGGCAACAGAATTCAGACAAGGATTAAGAGTCGAGCACGGTTTAACGAATCGTCTACTTTCTCTTATAATTTAATGAAATGTCAAAGCTTCCGCGCTACGCGCTAAATGGGGAAACTGAATTCAGACAAGGATTAAGAGTCGAGAACAGTACACCCAATCGTCTGCTTTCTCTAATAATTTAATGAAATGTCAAAGCTTTCGCGCTACGCGCGGGAGGGGGGGGGGGGGGGGGGGAACTCGTTCATTCAGACAAGGATTAACAGTCGAGAACGGTACAATAAATCGTCTTTTCCTAATAATTTAAGGAAACGTCTAAGCTTCCACGCTTCGCGGGGGGGGGGGGGGCCTATCCCCAACACCCCCTAATGAGCGCGCTTCTTGCGTTCTTTAAGTGATTCGCTTGCTCACTACCGCCCCTCCCTCCCTCCCCCCTAGCCCCGCGTCTGCATTCAAATATATAGCTATGATGCTGACTAAGTTGACGAAATAATTCGTATATTTATGTCGTCGAGGAAAATGACCATTTGCGCATACGCAAGTACTATAGATACAAGATAATTTATTTGGTCTTTGCAACAAGTTACATAGAAAATTGTTTTCCACTGGCGTTACAGTCATAATTATTCAACAAAATACATAATTTCAAGAACTAAATAAATCACGTTTATAGAATGAAATAAGGAACAAATACATGAAAAAGATAATGAAGCGACAAAAATGGTCATTGGTACATGTACTTCAAATCATGAGTTTCAGAATTAAGCATTGGTCATTGGTATTTCAAATCATACAATTAATTTCCGACGCAGAAGTTTAACGTTTAACCTGTGAGTTGAATTTAATATGAACAGATAGTCCGTAGGAAAAACAATTTAGCCTTCGGCCCCGGGTATATATAGGGTTAAATTAATATTGGGACATTTAACTTTGTCGGTAATTGGGGGCTAGTTTTGTCGGTAATCGTTGGCCTCTACACCCCCCCCCCCACTGAAAGAGGTCTAGCGACGCCCCTGGTCGCACCCCACCCCCCCCCCCTTTGGCGACGCCCCTGTATATCAGAACTGCATATTGTAATAACATAATAATAATGGTGGCTTTTTATATAGCGCACATGTCCGTCACGTCGTGATGCTACTGGCGCTGCCCCGATTATTACCCTGGATTTAGCAAGGCGTAGTACATTACGGCGCTTTAGCATTTCAAGGAATAAATTCCTGCCAGGTACCCATTTACCTCACCTGGGTTGAGTGTGGCAAATGTAGATCAATCAATTCCGAGATTCTCATGGTCGCAGCTACCATGGAATGGCCTTAGGAGCTATTTGAAATATTTGAAATTTACAGGGAGCACCGGCAAATTTCGATTATTCAATTTCTCGAAAGCAGAATTGTATTAGGGTCTAAATTTGGTAGTGCTTTACTTTACTATAATTACTATCCATGCAATTTTCAACATTTCTCAAAACTTTGCATTACTCGAAGGATATTTTAGAAAATGGACGTTTAATATTCGAAAATCAACTTTGTAATGTACTTGGTTTGAACTAATCGTTGATTGACTTCATGTATTCAAATCTAAAGAAAGCGATCTCTACAACATGGATCACAATAATTATTGCAGAAGTCAATCGGCAAGATTTCGAAACAGGTGTTATGCACGATTATGAAAATGACTTTATTGAAATCAAAACAGATGATGCTGTTGGATTGTCAACCATGAAATCAAAACAAAAATTTAAGTATATCATGTGAATTTAAGAAAAGTAATCGTATTGTATTATGGCATTGGAAAGAATAATTTAACTTTCCCGTGGATTTTGAGTGGAAAAAGAATATTGACATTTTAAACAAAAGTACTAAAAACCAATAAAGTGAAACGATTTAATTCTAAAGCACAACCCGTACACTAGCTTTCAGATATAAGTTATGTAAATGGAAAATTGTAAGTGATAATTTATGTACGTTTTGCTGTACAACCGAAGGCATTGGAAAGAATAATTTAACTTTCCCGTGGATTTTGAGTGGAAAAAGAATATTGACATTTTAAACAAAAGTACTAAAAACCAATAAAGTGAAACGATTTAATTCTAAAGCACAATCCGTACACTAGCTTTCAGATATAAGTTATGTAAATGGAAAATTGTAAGTGATAATTTATGTACGTTTTGCTGTACATTCGAAGGCATTGGAAAGAATAATTTAACTTTCCCGTGGATTTTGAGTGGAAAAAGAATATTGACATTTTAAACAAAAGTACTAAAAACCAATAAAGTGAAACGATTTAATTCTAAAGCACAACCCGTACACTAGCTTTCAGATATAATTTATGTAAATGGAAAATTGTAAGTGATAATTTATGTACGTTTTGCTGTACGACCGAAGGCATTGGAAAGAATAATTTAACTTTCCCGTGGATTTTGAGTGGAAAAAGAATATTGACATTTTAAACAAAAGTACTAAAAACCAATAAAGTGAAACGATTTAATTCTAAAGCACAACCCGTACACTAGCTTTCAGATATAATTTATGTAAATGGAAAATTGTAAGTGATAATTTATGTACGTTTTGCTGTACAACCGAATCGTTTGCTCATGTTTTGTTAGAATACACCAAAGAAACATTCTGGAAAAGCATTGTTGCAATTATTCACTTAAAAAAATTACTGATATTAAATCAAAAATACTTGATTCTTGGTATAGATTCTTATTGCCCAAATACAAAAGCAACACATAAAGACAAACTTAATTTCAACTTTTAAGTAAAAACGTTCAACAGTAAATGTAAAGTAAATCATTATCAATTACGTGTTTAGATCCTCTTAATGTAATTTTTGTTGTTAAATAGGTTTATATTCATTTTACAAATCATATAAATGTTGTTGATGTTGTTGAATTGTACAATTATTGAATAAATTACTTCTGAATAGGATTTTTTTTTTTTTTAATCATTAAAATAATTTTTTAAAAGGCCACATAGCCCATCATATTTGATTTGATGTGACGCCTCTTTCAATAAAATCAGGCTGTGATAAGCGAAACAGCAATATTTTCTCCTAACGCTCGTTCAGATATGATGCGCCAAATGATTGTTTTTTGATCAAGT
This sequence comes from Strongylocentrotus purpuratus, assembly GCF_000002235.5. NCBI lineage: Eukaryota > Metazoa > Echinodermata > Echinoidea > Camarodonta > Strongylocentrotidae > Strongylocentrotus > Strongylocentrotus purpuratus. Next base: position 34,677,839 of record NW_022145607.1, on the reverse strand, counting down.
AAACTGCAATACGCGGTACATTTCTGCTTTTTTTGTAAACAGAGCTCAGTAAAATATATTTTAAACCCCTCAAGCCTTGGATTAGGGGTCAAGTGAATTAAACACTGTATCACAACACATCCAGCTGAGGCGGTGCTCAAGGGGGGGGGGGGGGGGGGGTCAGGGGACAGAGTGTCCCCAATAGCTTTTCAGGTACCCCACTGTAATACGTGCCCGTTCTACATTCTTATAAGTGCCCCTAACTTGTGTAAATGCCCCCTTTACCTCTAGTAACTGCCCTTATTCAAATTTGAGAGGTTCTCCTTTTACTTTGACAAGTGCTCCGTTTCCTTTTTTATAAGTGCCCCTTAGCCTTATTTTAAGTGACCCTTATTTAACATACCCCCTGTTTCTTTTTATTAAATGCCCCCTTTTTTGTGCTAAATGCGCCCATTTAATTTAATGAGTGGCCTTCTCCTATTTTTAAAGGTCCCTTCGCACCTCTGATAAATTCCTCTATTTAAGTATGATAGGTGCCCTTTTTAACTTCTGATTAGCGTGGCAAGTTAGGGGCACTTCACCTATGACAAATACCCTGACAATTACCGTAATAACTAACCTGGAAAAATACTCTGGAAAACTACCCTGACACTACCGAGCCGAGCCTAGGTTCTTTATCACCGAGGAGGACCTTTTACCATCATAACACACACTCTTTCTTGTAAACAAATATTCTTTTCTCGTCACACAAGACAAGCTTTCCAGACGGAGTCACCAAGCAAGCACTACGATAGAAAGTCGTGCTTCGGTCGTCGTATCCTACAACCCCTTTCGCCTTGATGATACCCTCCGAAGACATCTGACCAACGGTACATCTACCGCGCTCTTTGCACCAGTTCGTAACAAAGATGGTGTCTGTGAGCGTCTCAGATCGGAATAAAGAGAAGTCGCCTTCGTCGTAGATGTAAGAATTTGTTTCTCCGTTTCTTGCGATGACGGTGACTTCGCAAGCACCACTGCGTGCGATGATGCTACCCGAAGACAAAGCATGGATTCTACCTCGGACTTCCTTCCCCGTGAACGTGATGGTGTTCTCGATCTCGCCATCAGCAGGGTTGATGACATGGATGTTGGACTGTCCAAACAGAGCTGCAAGGATCTTTCCATCCGAGCCAACGTCGACATACGCGTAATCACAATTAACCTTTCTCGGTATAGGGATGGTTCGAATCTGATTCCATTTGTCGTCGTGTATGGTTACGCAATTGTCCAAAACGTCTCCAGTGCATCCTTTGCAGAACTTACCACACGCGACCCTGTATCTATCAATGGAGGAACAAGAGACGAAGAATGTACCAGGAGTACCCTTAACGACCCTCGTGGATGTTCCTAGGCTTAGATCGATGACATATAGCCCCATGTCATTGCTGTCGTGGTTTGTAACAGCAATGCTGTCATACCCCACTAACCCGACAAACTTCGGCACGTTCAAAGGATTTTCAAATTTTTGAACTTCAATAGTTTTGATGAGTTTCCACTGCATTGAAGGATAGTCTAGCCTCCCACAAAAGGAACTGTTGATGTGGCCCTTGATGAAAGTGAGTCTATCAAGTGTGTTTAGCAAACACCAAGCTGATTGGTAGCCCTGTTCATCGTGTAACGAACCAAGTAATTCTAAAACTTGCCGAGTATTTCTAATCAAATATTTATCATCTTGTTTTAGTTTTTTGACGTTGTCACGCTTTTCACAAACCATCTTACGCTTCATTTCTAAGTTCGTCTCTAACTTCGTGATCCCATTGATCCGCGTGATCTCCTCAAGGATCTCGCTCTTCTGCTGTTTCAAAGGTATAATTAGTTTATCACAAAATTGGCAACATAATCTCAACTTTGCCTCCCTCTCCTGATTAATTCGTCGTATTTTGTCATCTGCATCTTCATTAATCACGCGTTCCTTTTCTCGCTTCAAATTAATTTCCCTCTCAATTTTATCATCATAAGCATTTTGAACAGCGCTCCGAATTAATGGTAGACGCGAATCTGCAATTTCTTTGCAGGATTGTATGCATGCTTGAAGATCGAGTAAATGCTTGTTCCCCTCTTCAACCGTCTTGTCTCTCTTCATCTCGTCAAGAAGATCATCTATTGTCTCTAGGTTGCATCGCGTATGGTTCTCGGTAACGCACATGTCACAAATAGCGACCACGTGATATTCGCAGTAGAATCTGACTGGTTTGCTGTGTTTGTCACATGACCACGATGTGTCTCGCCCCCGGTCACGCCTTCTCCAGTTCACTCGCCCTCGTTCAAACGGCCCTGAGAAATCGGACGCCATGTCAGTTATCATGCGATCTGGTCATAGGTCAAAGGAAATATCGTTATTTGATTAATGCCATAACATATATATAATTCTACAACACAAATAGTATATACAAATTTATGCTTGCAAGTGCATTAGACAATATGCACTGCACGCAGGTCAAGCCACAATAGGCCAGGCAATGAACGAGACTTGTCCAGTTCATGATCCAGTTAAGTATGACTTATCCAAGTGAATTGCAATTTGCTTATCACTAATACACAAGCTTCAAAACATATATTATTTGTTTTATAAAACGGGTGGGCAAATATAAATGGAAGTCTACAAAATTAATAAGCAATTAACATACCTGATCAAAATGCCAAATGTCGCACACTATTTGGCCAACCGTTTGCTATGAATGACGTAATTACGGAACTAGTTAGTGCATAGGTTTATGGGATAGAGGTTCACGTCTTGGCATTGTGATATGTTTTGCATACAATAGTCGTAATACAGTCAAGTCCTGATATAATACAACCCCTTGGGGCCTTGTAGCTATGTTACAAATGAATTACATTGAAATTGTAATAATTTCAAGTTTCAGATCAGACCATTAGACCGTAAACTCTATTCTTAAATTCTATATTCTGAATTACAAAGTTTTGTTATTTTAATAAGAATACAAAAATTAGACTTAATTTCTATTATCCCTGCCCCCTGCAACTGAGAGGGGTTGAAATGGCTTTTAAAACGACACTGGTTTGGGCTCTGAAAAGAGAGAGAGAGAGAGAGTGCGGCTGGGGGGGGGGGGGAGGGGGGTCAAATGAAGAAAAAAAAAGTAAGCTGAACACCCCCCCCCCCCCAACAAAAAGGAGAATGATAAATACCAAATGCTACCATTTTCATTTGGTTTTAACAAGAAGCAACATGTCTGAGCAAAGATGGCGGACCTTGATGGGCCTATAGCTGCAGTGGACTATGTGTGGGGATGATCACCACACCACCGTTTAGCACACTATATTGTCTGGAACCAGTTACCTGGACAACTAAGCCAGTATCATGTCTCACTTCAGTGCTTAAATGCACATTTAACAATGTTTCAGAAATTATGTTTGCTTTGTTCACGCTCAACTAGTTCCAGCACAATGGAACCGTTGTTATTACTTTTATTTGTTATGGTTCCATCCGTACAAGAGCCACGTCGTATAAATGCACAATCGAGCTTCGATCCGGGCCAAAAAAGAGAATTAGGGTACAGTATAGTGCATGACGCGGCGCTATACACAGATATCATAGGACATAATGTATTCAGGGTCTTATGCCTATATAGACTTTCCACATAATCGTAGTTGCTATGTCAGGCAACCACCTGGCATGCTTTTAAGTACGTTAATTTCATTCGAAATGAATACATTAAAATAATAAGCATGTGATCAGTCTTTACTGTACTCCGGTCATATGTTTTTATCCATGTAATTCGATATCAACATCCTGCACTATTCAGAACAGAAACCATAATCTATAGCGCTTACAATAGCAAAATGAAAAAGAACTAGCTCTTCTTCTTCTGGTCATCAACAAATCGGTGCGGGATTTACAAGTCTCATACTATAGTTTCATGGTTGGAAATGTACATGTGATTATATATAGCTGTAGTTGTGATATACAGGAGTATATACATGCATGCACTATATATCACGTCACCGATTAGCTGGTTCGCTCCCTATAATATCTTCACAACGTAGTCGTTGTGCAAATAAATGGTAATATATCAAGTAGCATTATACATTAACGGCGAACAAATTAGGTAATGTGCAGTACCTTACCAATCCTCGCCAATGAAGCTTGAGGCCTGTACCATATATCTGTCATGCAGCCGTCAACGTAGCCCAAATATCGGATCACAGCAAAAATATACATGTGACATGTGTGCGTGTGTGCAGTAGGGTGTGGCGGGTACTGAAAGAAGCCTTGGTCCAACCGAACCGAAACCGATTACTCTCTATCTCTCAATTCTTTCATGATACATATAATATACAGTGGCGGACCCAGTGGGGGGGGGGCGGCGAAACAGCCGCCCCCCCCTATTGGAGGCGCAAAAAAGGGGAAGGAAAAAGAGGAAGAAAAGAAGAGGGAAAAAAAGAAAGGAGAAGAGAAGAAAAAAGGAGAAGAGAAAAGAAAAAGGAGAATTAAGAGGAAAAAAAGGAGCAGAGCAAAAAAAAAGAGAAAGAAAGAAAGAAGAGAACAGAAACAGAGAGAGAGAGAGAGAGAGAAGAAAAAAAGAGAAAAGAAAAAGAAGAAAGCCTATCCCCCTTATCCCCCTTCCCCCCCTCCCCCCCCCCCCCCCCCCCTCCGACCTTCCCAGGGCCGGATCCAGCCGGCGGCAGGGGAGGGGGCCCAATTCGTGAGAAAATATTTAGCGGCGAAACAGCTGGCCGATAATTCGATCGGTGGGGGGGGGGGGGAGGGGTAGTGAGCAGTAATTTTTTGTTTGGTAATCGAAAATTTGAATAATCGCACCCCCCCCCCCTTTCATCGCGAAGGAAGGGGGCCCATCTCCAAAAAAGGTAATATTAAAGATAAAGATCAGTTCTGGTCAAGCGATTGCATTGTGAAAAGAAACGTTGTGGAATCGATCCAAAAAGGTTGATCTAGCATATAAGTTTTGGTGTGTACTGTAAGGTTCTGGAATCATCAAAATGATAAGAAATTTGGCCCAGTCTAGTCTTTGTAAAGTTACAAGCACTGTACACAGAAAGATGTATATGGGACTATGCACACATGCGCGAAATGTGCGTAATATCTATCACCAGGCGCGTACGCAGGGGTTACCACCCCCCCCCCCTTGAGTTTTTTATGTGTATGTTTTGTGTATGTGTTTTGTGAACCCCCCCTTTTGAGTTTCTTTTTATTTTTTATTTTTATTAAAAAAACAAACAAATTATACCAATGGCTGACCTAAAAAAAGGTGACCTCCCCCCCCCCCCCCCCACCCCCAACGGAACAAAATGTCAAAATTTCGAGACAAAAAAAAATAATAAGTGTCCGCTTACCCCCCCCCCCCCCCCCCCCCAATGAGCGACTTTCGGCGCGATTTTCAAATTTTCGGGAGCAAAATAATAAAGCTGAGTCGTTGCGAAATTTTGGGCCCGATTTTAACCCCCCCCCTTGAAAAAATCCTGCGTACGCCACTGTCTATCACCTATCACGCACAATGTCAAATTAATTATAGAGACCCGTTTTAGGAGCTTCAAACTCTTGTCATGGACCTACCATAGCTGCATGCACGCTTCGAATAATTATTGTCGTGATCGCTCAGAATAAGGTCGGATATTCCGGTTTTTTAAAGGGATTGTTGAGTTTTGTTGCAGATTATAATTTCTTTGCGAGATTATGAAAAACTGAGTGTCAAGCTTGAAAGAACATACAATTAACTATCAAAATCATTGTTGTTTGATAAAAATCGGCTCAGAGATGGCTGAAATATCCATAAATATAACCATTTCTAATATTTGTGAGGCCCCACAATTAATTAATTATTAATTAGTTATGGTCACCGTACTTTTTGACCTGAAATTGACCCGACTGATATTGACTTTGATCATGATAAATATGAATGAGAAATGACTTCCCGTTATGAAGATATGATCATGAGTTGATTTTCACAAAATGGCGCCTAGCAGGCGCGGATCTACGGGGGGGGGGGTTTAGGGGGTTTAAACCCCCCCCCCCCCTTGGGCGGCCCCCCCCCCCCCCAAAAAAAAAAAAAAAAAAAAAGAAAGAAAAAAAGAAAGAAAAAAGAACGCACGCTGGAGAAAAACCCTTTCAAGTGCAAATATTGTGAGAAGATATTCAACTCATCTGGTAACTTAACCAAACACATGATAACTGGATATAACTGTGTATTTACTGTTACTTGATTTAAAAAGACGTTATCATGCACTGCTTTTTATGGTCTCCATTGTGTTAATAGATGCCAGGAAAACATCACTTACGGAGTTCAAATAAACACCCAAAAAAAAATCAGCTCGCCGCTTCGCGGCTCGTGGACGATGCTCCGCATCGTCATTATTTTGGTCAAACCCCCCCTTAGCAAAAAGCTAGATCCGCCCCTGCCTAGATTACGTTATCAGTCAAGGTCAAGATTGAAAACCCTATTTTGCTCTTTCTATATGCCAATACACATGTGTGGCAAATTTCAAGGCATTTGATTGAGCCATTTTCAAGTTAGCGTGCTAACAAAAAAGTGGGTCGAAATAAGAAAGATATTCTGACGAAAACATAAGCCCACCTGATAAAAATAAAAACAAACAAAGAACTAGACATTTGATCGTGCCTAAGATAAATGAGCGTTATCGCAGTAATAATCATATAAGATCATGCATCAATAAGACATCGAAGAGTATCAGGATCATTTACATCCTCATTTTGACCAGAGAAAGGTTTGCCTACCCTTCTACAACCAAGCATTTGATTGGCACTAGAGCCTCACAATTGGCTAAATCGCTATCACCATTGTTGATTGGTATATGATTATGATGGTGATGGGGATAGTCCAATTATGGCGAAGATATTGGTGTAAACTTACTGTGGTTATTTATTTACCATGGCGACGATACATCATGAGCTTTCCCATCATCTCGATCATCATAATATCACAAGTTCATTTTCAGGAACTGTTAGCATATCATCAGAATGATCACCGTGCTTTGTGTGCATCGATTGGAAATTTATATTGTGTTCTCTAGCTATTAAGTATGGTTTGCGTTTTAATGGTCTTTGTGAAACTCCCAACAAGATCAGAGGCGTCGCTAGACCTTTTTCAGTGTGGGGGGGGGGGGGGGGGGGGGGGTTAGAGGCCAACGATTACCGACAAAACTAGCCCCCAATTACCGACAAAGTTAAATGTCCCAATATTTATAAATTTAACCCTATGTACCCGGGGCCGAAGGCTAAATTGTTTTTCCTACGGACTATCTGTTCATAAATTCAACTCACAGGTTAAACGTTAAACTTCTGCGTCGGAAATTAATTGTATGATTTGAAATACCAATGACCAAGACTTAATTCTGAAACTCATGATTTGAAGTACATGTACCAATGACCATTTTTGTCGCTTCATTATCTTTTGCATGTATTTGTTCCTTATTTCATCTATTTAATTCTATAAACGTGATGTATTTATTTCTTGTAATTATAAATAAGTATTTTGTTGAATATGACTGTAACGCCAGTGGAAAACAATTTTCTATGTAACTTGTTTGCAAAGACCAAATAAAATATCTTGTATCTTGTATCTTGTATCTTGTATCTTGTATCTATAGTACTTACGTATGCGCAAATTTTCCTCGACGACAGAAATATACGAATTATTTCGTCAACTTAGTCAGCATCATAGCTATATATTTTAATGCAGGCGCGGAGCTAGGAGGGAGGGAGGGAGGGAGGGAGGGAGGGGCGGTAGTGAGCAAGCGAATCACTTAAAGAGCGCAAGAATCGCGCTCATTAGGGGGTGTGGGGGATGGGCCCACCGCGCGAAGCGCGGAAGCTTAGACGTTTCCTTAAATTATTATAAAAAGAAGACGATTTGCTGTACCGTTCTCGACTGTTAATCCTTGTCTGAATTCAGTTTCTCCCCCTCCCGCGCAAAACGCGGAAGCTTAGACGTTTCCTTAAATTATTATAAAAAGAAGGCGATTTATTGTACCGTTCTCGACTATTAATAAGCCCTATTTATCTGAATTCAGTTTCCCCCTTTCGCGCGAAGCGCGGAAGTTTTGGCGTTTCATTAAATTATTAAAGAAAGTAGACGATTCGTTGAACCGTGCTCGACTCTTAATCCTTGTATGAATTCAGTTTCTCCCTCTCTCACCCGCGCGAAGCGCGGAAGCCTTGACGTTTCCTTAAATTATTAGAGATAGCAGACGATTGAGGGTACTGTTCTCGACTCTTAATCCTTGTCTGAATTCAGTTTCCCCATTCGCGCGAAGCGCGGAAGCTTTGACGTTTCCTTAAATTATTATAGAAAGAAGACGATTCGTTGCACCGTTTTCGACTCTTAATAAGCCCTATTTATCTGAATTCAGTTTCCCCCTCTCGCGCGAAGCGCGGAAGCCTTGACGTTTCCTTAAATTATTAGAGAAAGCAGACGATTCGTTGTACCGTTTTCGACTCTAAATAAGCCCTATTTATCTGAATTCAGTTCCCCCCCCCCCTCCCGCGCGAAGCGTGGAAGCTTTGACGTTTCCTTAAATTATTAGAGAAAGCAGACGATTCGTTGTACCGTTTTCGACTCGTAATCAGCCCCGTTTATCTGAATTAAGTTCCCCTCTCGCGCGAAGCGCGGAAGCTTTGATGTTTCCTTAAATTATTAGAGAAAGCAGACGATTCGTTGTACCGTTTTCGACTCGTAATAAGCCCCGTTTATCTGAATTAAGTTTCCCCTCTCGCGCGAAGCGCGGAAGCTTTGATGTTTCCTTAAATTATTAGAGAAAGCAGACGATTCGTTGTACCGTTCGCGACTCTTCTAAATGAAGTTTTCCCCTCCCGCGCGAAGTGCGGAATTTTTGGCGTTTCATCAACATATAGAGAAAGGAAGACGATTCGTCGTACCGTTGTTGACTCCTAATCCTTGTTTGAATTTACGGTTTCCCGAAAAATTTTAAACCTCTGATTTCTTTAGCTGATATTATAGGAAAGTGAAACTTCGAGAAAATACGAAGTCGTCACAGCGGATAAAAAGTAACAGTTCGTAGGGGAAAAAACTTGTCGGCCGACCGACGTTATACATCTCACCGACTTCAAACTTCTGCATTGATATAGTACACGAGGATAGAGCAAGAATACCGACACAGCTGACCCGACACAGCAATATTATTTACCCGTGTCTTTCTTGCTCCCTCGACGGGACGACTCCACCCAACAACCCCCTCTCTCTTTAACTCCCACTACTTTTATCTCAGGCTCTTAGCTCCCCTCTCTCTCCTCTCTTTCATCCCCCGTTTCTTTTGTTTCCCTTTTCTCTTTTTACTTCTTTTTTTCCTTTTCTTTCTTTTTTCTTTCCTCTTCTCCCTCTTTTGTTCTCTCTTTCTTTCTTCTCTTTTCTTTCCTTTCTTTTCCTTCCTTTCCTTTCTTTTTCTTTCTTTCTTTTCTTTCCTTTTCCTTTTTTCTTTTCTTTCCCTTTCCCTCCCTTTTTTCCTCCCCCTTTTCTCTTTTTTCCCGACGGCAGCGCAATTTTACCGACAATAACCTGACGCCCCTGGCTCGATCGTGTAAAAAGAAACTTAAAAAGGGCAATTATCAGAGGTGAAAATGGCACTTTTTGCACCTGAAATGTGACACTCAACAGAGATGAAAAGAGCACTTGTGAGAATGGAAATGGGGAATCTGTTGAAATAAAAGGGCACCTCTCAGATTTTAATAGGGGCATTTATCAGATGAGTTAAAAGGTGCATTTTGAAAAGGGGAAGAGGCTTACTATATAACAGGAAAAGGGGCACTTATCCGAAGGAAATATGGTATTTATTAGAAAGGAAAAGAGGCACGTGTCAAAATAAAAGAGGCACTTAAGTGGCATTTAAGAAATAGGGAAGGGGGATCTTATTAGTTATTACGAAGGGAAAAGTACACTTATTAAACAGGAAAAGAGGCACGAGTAAAACTATTTTTTTTAAAGGCCCAAATTATGGTGTAAAGGGAAAATGTCTCGCACCTGAAAAGACGTACTCACCAGAGATGAAAAGAGAGGAAACTAGAACAGTTATTAGAAAATAAAAGAGGCACTTGTCCTAAGTAAAAAGTTTTTTTTTTTTTTTTTTTTTTTTTTTTTTGGGGGGGGGGGTACCTGAAAAAGTGGGGGCAGAGCCCCCCCCCCTCCCCACCGGGAGTTCTGCCTATGATATAATTGGGGGAACGGGTGAAAAAGAACCGGGAAATCATGTCATGTTTCAGCTACATTTTGTAAATCACTGGTATAGAATTAGAAATAAACCACGTTTGAATTTTAATTGGGGGGGGGGGGTCAACCTGCCCCCCCCCATCAGTAGTCCTGTGAACCTATTGAAAATCAGTGCTTGTAGATTATAGGTTCCCGATAAAATAGACATTGTAGATCATATGCGTATAGGAAGCTTTTTAGAAGTAGGGGGTGGGGGGGGGGCGTTGAAGCACTCACCCTCAAAATCTGCATGTGCGCCACAAACGTGATTTTCAGTTTTTCAAATGAAATTTGAAATTTTGAATTTTGAAAATATTTTGTATGTTCAAATTGTTTAAAGGTAAAGACCAGTATTGGAAACGCCCCAATTTCAAAAAATGAAATGGAAGCTCTCATTACCAATCATGTGAAAGAATATGTTTTGACTAATACATGATGATACAAAATTTGCCGGGAAACCGCCTACTAATTCATATATTTGGTAAATTTGTTTTTCTCATGGTATGTGAGAGATATAGGGTAGTCCCATATACATCTTTCTGTGTATAGTGCTTGTAACTTTACGAAGAATGGGCCAAATTTCTTATCATTTTGATGATTCCAGAACCTTGCAGATGCTAGACGCTAGATGATCAACCTTTCTGATCGATTCCACAACGTTTCTTTCACAATGCAATCGCATGACCATAACTGGTCTTTACCTTTAAGCCTTGGTAGCTATTTTGAATGTTTTTATTTGTTTGATTAAAAAATAAATAAATCAATTATCAACCAGTTCAATCAATCAATCAATCAATATAGCAACGCCTGTGAATGAAGTAAAACAACGAAGGTGCACAAGTCCATGTGATATGTATCCCATTTTAATGTATTATAAATCAAATTAAACTGTATTGAAAAATGATCATATATAATTATTTCCAATATACTGTTTTTGTTTTGTTTTGTTTGATACAATATAATTGTGTACATTCATTGTAAGTAATTCTGCCACTTCAACATAGCAGTTGTATTATATATTGGATATATTCAGCGGCGGATCCAGGATTTTCCAAGGGGGGGGGGGGGTAAAGTCCGGGGGGGGGGGGGTACTCACATTTTAGGGCATACGGGGGTGTGCCGCTCTAATGTGTAACTTTTTCACACACAAAATCCTTAAAAATATGGGTCCCACTTATCAAAAATACCATTAAAAATGGGTCAGTTTTTTCAAAATTTCCAAAATTTTCGGCTGTTTGCAATACCCCAAAATTGTTTTTTTCGACGAAAATGCGCCTAGCGGCTGGCTGAGTATTTGCGAAATTTTCGGCCCGATTTATAAATGTTAAACCCCGCCTGCTGATAGGGTCAAGGGGCCCGCCTTGGGAACACAGAACTATGTTCACGGTAGGCCTATATACATGCAGCTAGCTGCAACCTGGCTGCAGACTCTGTGAATATAAATGCAGTTCATCACCCGACATTTAGACAGATTAGGGCCTATCTATTGTTATGGACATCATCGATGAATATGACTCGTGAAAATAAAGTAATCAAGTAATTAGTTTATCACCCGACATTTAGACAGATTAGGGCCTATCTATTGTTATGGAAATCGTCGATGAATATGACTCGTGAAAATAAAATAATCAAGTAATCAGTTTATCACCCGACATTTAGACAGATTAGGACCTATCTATTGTTATGGACATTATCGATGAATAGACTCGTGAAAATAAAGTAATCAAGTAATTAGTTTATCACCCGACATTTAGACAGATTAGGGCCTATCTATTGTTATGGAAATCGTCGATGAATATGACTCGTGAAAATAGAAAAACCAAGAAGAAAGCAACGTAATTCTTCATTACTTTTGTGATGACTTCAGTTTTGTCAAATTTGGGAAAGATGCCCCTTGTTTAAGGGCCCCCTCCAAATAGGACCCACGTTTTCAAACTAAGTAACTTGAATTTAGCTTATAATTTACTGACAAATGAAAATCATAAATGACCTCTTATTTCCATTGAGAAAAAGTGGCAAAATTATAAAGGGCAAAAGGAAGAAGAAAAATGACGACAAAGAGAGTGTGGCTTGTTCTTTTCTTGTCCCCACTTCTGGCCGTCGGGATAAGTATTTCGGGGAAAACCCGTGTCCACACTATTGATACTGTAACAACATACATAATTATTCAGGTCCAATTAGGAACGGGGAAATCCCTTCCCTTATACATTACTGTATTGATTAAACAACTACTTTTTACATTTTGATTAATCTTATTGTAAGGCATTATGCGTTTAATCTCTGGTGCACGTTCCAAAGAGCAAACTTTAATCGGTATCGAGTTCTACATGCATACGACACGTACATTTGTTTGTATAGTTTACTTCATCAAATCAATATTACTATAGGGCCTATTATATTTAAATGCTTAATGATAGTCAATGCTTTTTGTTTCAACCAGAGAGTACGTCTGGCTTCACCAAAGCCCTCTCTTACACAAAAGACAAATAAAAAAAATAATAAAAAAACACACAACAAGCAGACATAAGTTTATTTATTTATTTTTATTTTATTTTATTAGAGGAAAGAGGAGATACAAAGGGAAAGTTCGTTCGTTCGTTCGTGTCTCCTTAGATCAGGAAAGTGAGGGAGAGGGAAGGAAAAGCGAGGGAGTGAGGAAGAGAGAGGAAGAGGGATGAAGATAGAAACAGAGAGGAGGAGAGAGATTGGGAGAGAGAGGGGTATAGAAAGAGAAAGGGGTGGGGAAAGGGAAAGAGAGAAAGAGAGAGAGAAAGGAGATAGAGAGAGAGAGAGAAGACAGAGAGAGAGAGAGAGAAAGAGGGAGGGAGATAGAAAAGAGAGAAGTTGAGTGAGAGAGAGAGAGAGAGAGAGGAGAGATTTATAAAAGGCGAATAATAAACAAGGTAGGAAAACGTAGCATTAAAATATTAATACATTTCTTATACATATCTAGATCTAGGCCTATATCCTGGCTCTGTTCTGCAACTTTTTTAAAAACAATTCGGTACCGAACTTGGTAGAGGATCATACCGACTATTTATCTGGTTGTCATATCGATGTTTCTCACGACGATTTGTGTAGAAATCAGCTGAGAGCGAACAGTTTTCTACACAGATTTTCTTTGGAGGTCAAGGTATGTTTTCAAATGTCTTTTATATGTTTTTACAGAATATTATAACGGTACATAAGTAATCGTGAGTCGTGAGGAAAATATTTTTTTGAAAACACGTTTTTTGTTGTTTTGAAATTGAAGAGACAAAGAGACGAAGAGTGTCCATAAAAGTGTCGCATATAATCTTCTCCGGGGAGGGACTTGAGTCTTGGCCATAACGCTGCCGCAGCTTCCCGGCCCAGCAGCTCCCTGGCCCTGGACCCGTATCGTAAGTTCGCTTGGTCCCGGACGCGTATTTTTTATTTACACGGCAGCGAGGGGAAAAGCTCGATTAATTCCAATGAAACCGCTCGCGAAGAGTCTAGACTAGACCGAGTCGGAATTGTACTTAACATGTAAGATTTAGAGAAAGAAACAAAGAAAAACATCAAATTCAAGAGGAAAACAAGAAAAGTAAATAGATGGATTTCTTATGCAATAAATAGAGACGGCAGTATGATATTATATGCGACACCATGGCACAGAGAGCGTGAACATACATGCCCTCGGCCAAGTACCAACAACACACAGTACATCAACAACACAAGTCATCAGTACACCATCATTGTACACGCTCTACAGACTAGACTCTCCGCGAGCGGTTTCATTGGAATTAATCGAGCTTTTCCCCTCGCTGCCGTGTAAATAAAAAATATGCATCCCAGACGCGTATTTTTTATTTAAAAGGCAGCGAGGGGATTTTTCGCGATTAATTCAAATGAAACCGCTCGCGAAGAGTCTAGACTAGAACGATTCGGCGTAAATATTCATAATTGAATGACACACGCCCTTAAAACTAAAACAACAACAACAACAACGAAGTACGAGTACCTAGTGCAGTGCAGTGTATTATAACGGGAATTGTACTTAACATGTAGATCTAGAGAAGTAAACGATGAAAGACATCAAAAGGAAAACAAGGAAACAAATAGATGTCTTATGCAATAAACAGTGACGGCAGTATGATATTATATGCGACACCATGGCACAGAGAGCCTCGGCCACGTACCAACAACACAGAGTACATGTATATCGACAGCACAAGTCATATTCAGTACAGGCACTACAGACTAGACTCTCCGCGAGCGGTTTCATTGGATTTAATCGAGCTTTTCCCCTCGCTGCCGTGTAAATAAAAAATACGCGTCCCGGACTGGTAGGCTTAGATCTACGTCGTATTTATTATTGGAGGCGTAGTTAAATTTATCTATTTTGTTTTGTTTATTTCCAAACTCTTGCAGAACTTCAAACTGCAACAGGCAGAATGGCGGATGACCGTGAAATTTTAAGAGAGATTTGGGAAGGTCGTATTCCAGTTTGCTTTGTTTTAGCAGACGCTGAATGCTCAACAGAAAACCCAGAACCTTGTGTGGTAAGGATGCATTCAAAGTTTTTACTTTGTAGAATCCACTAGTCAGTAGTCAAAAGTCATGGTTCAGTCATTTATTTATTTGGTTTTCAATTAAGAGGTTTAGGGTTTGAATTCCAGACCATCTTTAGCAAGACAAGGAGGCGAGTTGGCTCAGTCGGTAAAGCGTCTGCCTGTCGAACCAAAGATCCCGGGTTCGACTCCCATCCAGGCGGATGACTGAAGTCTGCGTTGTGTGTTAACGTGCCCCTTCCCTTGTTCATAGATGCAGGTTATGTCAAGTGGAAAACACTCCGTCCCTCGGATAGGACGTTAAATGGAGGCCCCGTGTACAGGAGAGTCACCACCCTTGCACGTTACGAACCCATTGCACTATTCGTATAAGAGAAGGGGGAAACCCCGGTGTAATGGTCCACCTGCACACCCCAATCAGGCCGAGTATACGGCATCTGCAAGAATCTTCAGTATTGAAGGAGGCAGATTATCTTGAAGAAGAAGAAGAAGAAGAAGAAGACACTAATCCACATTTGCCACTCTAGACCCAGGTGATTCATTTGGATTGGTCACTATTTATATCTGTCCTCCATTCATTACCACAAAGCTTTAAAAGCTTGCTTTCATGTAGGTCCCATCATATTTCTCTCAGTTAAATCAGTACTCTATAATTGACCACTTAGTTTTATGTTATTTATGATGTATTATTGATTGTTATGTTATCACACACAAAAAAATGTATATTTAACATGAGAAAGATGAAAATAAATGAAATAAGGTGAAGTAAAAGGGTTAGTAGGTGGCATCAGTGTAACAACAAAAAAAATTCTACTTTTCTAATCACGGAAAATATTTTCGGATGTGGCATTGTAAAAGTGCAGTGCTCTTACTTTATTTATTGTTACACCAGAGTTCTTTTGAGCAATCCAGAGCTGAATTGCTCACCAATTTTTTTTTTTTTTACAGACTGGCAAGATAAAATTCCTTGAATGCTAGAGCACCATAGTAGAGTTTAGCTCATAATAATTGAGTGTCAGGACTCAGGACTGTCGTTGTATGACAGTAATTTCAATTAAACAATTGTAATTTTGGCTACTTGTATTTCATTGCAGCTTATGGTCTCCAGATTAACGTACATCACTCTGATAGCTGAGAAAATTGAGAAGCATTTTAGGAAGTTTACAGCTATTGATGAGCAAGACGAGGTCTGGTTTGAATCCAATGGACAAGCGCTCAAATGGTGAGAAAGTGAATGCATTAAGTACTTAAATTGGCTGCATGTTGACAATTTCAAATCATTCTTTCCCACAAAATTGGCAATTTGACCACTACATCCATGTTTCTTTTTCTTCAGACACATGACTTTTTATAGAAACTCCCACCCCTAAAATCGTCTCATATAGAATTATGGGTTATTGGGTTCTCTAGTTATTTTCCGTAAAAGAATATTTGAGATCTAAGTTTAAGATTTAAGGTTTAAATTTAAGATATAAAAATGATTTTTGTTTTTGTTTTTGTGTGGAGATAAAATCAATCATATCTTGTTATGTTACATGTACACGTCCTTGACAACACGATGCTATAACTTTTTCTTTGTGTCTTTTGTTTTGCAGGCATTATCCCGTTGGAGTACTGTTTGATCTTCACATGCATGACAAGCCTTTGCCATGGAGAGTCACCGTTCATTTTAAGGTATCTCTAAAGTTTCCATTTTTACTAAAATGTTACAAATTTGACTAAATTGCACCTTACTTTTATTTTTGGGGTGCTTTTTCAACAATAAATTGTTATTTATTTGAATAGAAGACATGTATTCATCCATGGATTCACCATTTATTTTATATGACAACTCGTGTATACCAAATAAACAAAGCTTTCTTTGGAGCCATTTGATAACTCCAGTGTTGTAATATCTATAAACAGTGAAACCTGTCTATAAAGACCACCTAAGGGAGACAAGAAAAGTGGTCTTTATAGGCAGGTGGTCTTTATGTACAGGTTCCTTTACTAAAATGTTTTAATGAGAAACAATTTTCAAGGGAACGATAAAATGTGGTCTTTCTATACAGGTGGTCGCTACAGCAGGTTTGACTGTATTTAGTGTTTTTATAATTTTTTCAAATATTATCTCATATATGGTATTAATATGTGTTCCATATAAAACGGGGTTTTTTCACAAAGGCTAAGATCGACTTTAAGTTGGACTTCACTGTGGCAGACCATTCATGCCACCGATTGCTCTCCCCATTGGTCTCTCAATTATGAACTTAAGATAATATGTTTTCCTTCATTAAATAAAAAAAGTAAATTCTGCAGATTTGTGACCATGATTTGTATGTCTCTTGAAAGACCAATGTCAGTAAATGGTGAGAGCAAACAGTGGCATGAATGGCCTGCAATAGTTAAGTCTAACTTAAAGTCGATCTTAGTCATTGTGAAACACTCCCCAAAACTGACTTTCTTTTCCTTTTTTCCTTTTATTTCAAGTAGTTTATGCGCACCTCTTCTTTTTCCTTCTCAATTAACAGAATTTCCCAGAAGATGAAATTCTTCACTGCAAGAGCAAAGAGGTGATTGAAGCCATATACATGTCTAGTGTGAAAGAAGCCGATATCCTCAAGCACAGAGGTACGTCATGCCCAGAATATATTGGCCCGAATTCACAAAGGAGGTTTAAATTTTACCCATGGTTTACACCATCATTTATATAACCCATGGTTTAAGATTAGCGCAAAATAGCGCGGCACAGTCAGAGGCCCAATATTAGATGCGCGCAAGTCAAGGTACGCTTCATTTGCGTTAATTTTAAATCATGGGTTATGTAAATGAGGGTTTAAATCAAGGGTCCTTTATGTCTGTCTTATTGAGCCCCATGATCAATTATACAAAGATGGATTTTTGACACATTTAGAAAGCTGTAAGGCTCTAAAAAAATAAGAAATGAGTAGTAGTAGTAGTAGCAGGTTTCACAGTAAAAATCATCTTTACATTGTTGTGCTAATAGTGCGAATTAGTAAAAACAATCATTCAGCCACGATAATAAGCTTTAAGTGGTTGTCATCACATTTAGTGCATGGTTTTCTTTTTCTTTGCCTTGTCTTTTCTTGTCTCCGTCTTCTTTGTCATGAAGCAGTTCTTTTTCTTTCCTCTTTTGTTTATCATTGCTAAAAATCATTGTAATCAGTAATTGTTTTAATAATACAGCAATAATGTTAAGAAGTTTTATTCATTATCATTTTAAAGTAAATAAGACAAACCTCCTTATTTTTTGTGCTTTTTAGGTCAAGTAATGAACAATCTGCAGCAGAAAGATCACAAACAACTTTGGACAGGGTTACAGAGTGGTGAGTATTATCATACCCTTACAATCCATTGGTAGATAAAGTTGAGTTCTGGTCACGCGATTGCATTGTGAAATAATGATAATAAAATAATACATGAGATTTATATAGCGCCATTATCCATTTTTAATTAAATGCTCAAGGTGTTATAAAATGCTTAAGGTGTGGAATGGATCTGAAAAAGTTGATCATGTAGCATGTAAGCATTGGTATGTACTGCAAGGTTCTGGAGTCATCAAAATCATCATAAATTTGGCCCAGTCTTGGTAAAGTAACAAGCACTGTACACAGAAAGATGTATATGGGACTACACAAATGGTGTCGGGCCTACTTACCTTGATTTCCTTATCTTTCTATGCTCATTATAAGTATACATTTCCTACCAATGACATTTATTTGTAATCTTGAACATTCAGTGTAAGTTTCGTTTGATTCTGTGAGAATTCATTTTCTTTTTTTACCAGAACTCAAGTTTATCTTTAATACGTCACAATATTATTTAGCTTGGCAAAGTAAAACAGCGTAGGTAGATCAGATGAAATTTATGTTCTTGAGCAAACCAACTTAAGCTGAAGATTAAGTGCCATCACATCCTTCTTTGTTTGTTTCACCTGACTGCTAAGAAAACATATTCATGCTTGTAAGTAAGCAACCAGGGGACAGATGGATTTAAAGCCTCTCTGAGTTACTTGGTAATGAGGATCAATGCCTTACCAAAGGGCGCTAGTGCATCGACTTGGTTTGAACCCTGGACCTCCTGGTTACAAGACCACTGCTCTACCACTGAGCCATCACGCCATACTCAGTCACGTTCGCCCAGCTGTACCTTTACCAGTTACTCCAAAATTACAAGCAGCAAAAGCATCATACTGAGCGTACATGTATATCTGCAAAGTATCTAATCCTAGGTCCAAAATAATATTATTTTTTCAGATGTTTTATTGAAATTGTAAAATAGGCATTGTTGTTGTGCAATTATTAGTACAAATATCTCAAATCTGAATTTGATTACCGGTACATGAGTGAAAGAAGACTCTGCTCCTCTATGTACCTCAATGATAGATAAACTAGAGTTCTAGTAAATATAGAAAATAATTTCTCACAGAATCCAACGAAACTTACACTGAATGTTCAAGATTACAAATAAATGACATGTGCCAACCAATTTTGGTAGAAAATGTATATTGGTGGCTGAGTAATGAGCATAGAAAGATAAGGAAATCTGGGCAAGTGCTTAACGAAGGTTACTATGTGCAAATGGGAGTTGTGGTTCTTATTATAGATGATGCCAAGTAACTTTTTGTGGGCTTGTTTTTATTTCACTGGTTCAAACAACCAATATTCTGCAGAATAAACAATCCAGAATAAATCATAGCAATTTTCTCTCAAGATACGATTCCCATACCAGAGTTTAAGATTAACTTTAACTAATTTGATATGGACAGCTAAAGTTGCTATTATTTATTCTTCTTCTGTGCATTTGTTGTCATTTTTCTTTCAGACAAGTTTGATCAGTTTTGGACGACCAACAGACGGCTGATGGAGAGATTGAACAATGATCCTTTCAAATTCATTCCATTTAAAATATTTCAGGTTTGTAAGTTTGGTTAATTGTCTACATCAACAATTAATTGGTGAAATATCTATTGTTTACTGTATCATCTTACGCATACCAATATTTGAAAATACATTTAAATAATGTATATATATATGTATATATCTATATACATTGGACAATATATCATGTATACGCATCAATGTAGCATGAGTTTAATCCCTTACGACAACCTGATATATTGCACATCCCGAGGTTCTATTTACTATGAAAATTGTTTAGCAGATATTATTTATCTTTAGTTTTCTAGCATGAAATTTGTGGTATTTTCTTTGGCTTCTATTTTTTTAATACCTTTTTCATAAGTAGAACTTTAAAGGGAGTGTAGCCCGACAAGACTATGTGTCTTTACCGTGGCCTGACTCAGGGCTTATCAGGTATAATACAACTACGGACGACGCAACCGCAGCAATCACATGAAGCGTGAGGAGAACTTTGGTCTGTTTCGCGAACTCTGACCAGGTAGAGATTAAGTCGCTGACTACCATTAATTAAGTCCATTGGTTTACGTGGAGTTGTCCACAAGAAGACGTACATGGCGTTAACCAGTATTTGCCATGCTACACTCCCTTTAACACGAGAACCTTTACTCTTTGTCTCTTGATGGCAGCCTGACAAGCTGCACACACAGAGGTTGTTCAAACCCGTCAATGATGAAGGGGAGCCCAGGACACTACGGGCGCTACTCAAGGAAACCTTGCCAGACATATTTGCCGATCCAGGTGTGTATTATCATTAATAATAATAATAATAATAATATTGGATTCTTATATAGCGCACGTATCGACCTTGCAAGGTCCTCAAGGCGCTCCAACATTACCCGGCTATGCTAAACCTATTGCCCATTGGAGCCAGGGTAATAATATGATTGCAGGGTCCTTGGGGAGGAACAGTACCGGTATTAATTATTAATGGGGCTACCCTAACATGTTATTATTATAAGTAGTATAAATAGTAGTAGTAGTACTACTACTACTACTACTAGTTGTAGTAATAGTAACAAAAGTAGCAGTAGTAGTAGTTGTAGCAGTAGTAGAAGTAGTAGCAAGTAGTTGTAGTAGTAGTAGTAGTAGTAGTAGTAGTAGTAGTAGTAGTAGTAGTAGTAGAAGTACTAGAAGTGGTAGTAGTAGTAGTAGTAGTAGTAGTAGTAGTAGTAGTAGTAGTAGTAGCAGTAGTAGTATTAGCAGTAGGAGAAGTAGCAGTAGTAGTAGTAGTAATAGCAGTATCAGTAGCAGTAACAGTAGCAGCTGTAGTAGCAGTACCAGTAGCAGTAGTAGTAATAATAGTAGCAGTAGTATTAATAGTAAAGATGGTAGGAAGGGAATTTTGAAAAGTTTATGTAGTATGTCAGTACAGTGATATAGAGGCAGCTGAAGACTTCGCAAGAAATAAACAAAAACTTTCATTTCTCCTTTTTCTTCTCTTGCAGATACCAAAGATTACAAGGTTTTGATTCACGGTATCGAGACTCCCCGAGACACCCCCGTACAATGGCTTAGTGAACACCTTAGCTACCCAGACAACTTTCTTCACATGTGCGTTCTACCATCACAACTCAACAGTGAACTTTGATGTTGCGTTGATATCGACAACCTGTGCGGTATAGAGACTCCCAGAGACACCCCTATACAGTGGTTACCTGAATAACTTTGTTCACATGTGCGGTCTACCATCACAACTCAACAGTGAACTCTGATGTTGCGTTGATATTGACAACCTGTGCGGTATAGAGACTCCCAGAGGCACCCCTGTACAGTGGTTACCTATATGCAAAGTATATTTTTTGCCATAATTTAATTGAAGTCATTGGAAATATAGTCACATTTTGTTAAAACATCAGGAAAATTTTTGGGCATCCTGTCTGGCACTTCATATTCAAGTCGTTCGTAAAGTCATGCGTAACTTTACGAACATCTTTATGAAACAACCCCCTGGATGACTTTCTTTACATGTGTGTTCTACCATCACGACTCAACCGAGGAACTCTAAATGTTGCATTCATATTGACAACCTTTGTGGTTTAAAGACACCTCTGGTCACTGGTTACCTGGATAACTTAGTTCACATGTGTGTATTTCCATCACAACTCCACCAACAAATTCTGATGTTGTGTTCATATTGACAATCTTTGTGGTGTAGAGACTCCCAGAGTCAACCCTGTACAGTGGTTATCCAGACAACTCTCTTCAGATGTGTGTTCTTCTGTCGCAACTGAACAATGACTAGTGATGCTGCTTTCACATTCACAAACTGTATCGGTTGAGTCTGGACTGATATTTCACCCACTTAATATAATAATATACTTATCTGTAAAGCGCTTTGAGAGGGCCTCCGGTCCTGAAAAACGCTATATAAGAACGAGCTATTATTATTATTATTATTATTGACTCAATTTGCACCCCTCTACAATGGCTCAGTAAACATCTCCATAGACACCTAGACAAATTACAGACTCTGATACCTGCATTCATATTCACAGCATTCGTGGGTTGAACTTGGACTCGCTATGCACTCAATATGAACTCCACCCTCTTAACCACGCACTACACCCATCACTGATACAACATACCATACATGCTACATGTATTATGAAAAGTGTAGCTACCCTGGGCTCTTTGCTTTGTGCTTAAAGGTAATGCAAAGTTTTGGGAAATTTTGAAAATTGGATGGATAGTAATTCTTTAAAATTTTGATATATTTGGATGCCCCTGTGAATGTATTATAAGCATCAGAAAATTTAGCCCCTGAAACATTTCTGCTTTCGAAAAATTGAATAATAAAAATTTACCGGTGCTCCCGTTAAATTTCAAATATTTTGAATAGTGCCGAAGGCCATTCCATGGTAGCTGCGACCATGAAGATCTCAAAATATGCAATTCTGATATATAATTTCCAAACAGGAATAGCAAATCTGTCGATTGTAGTCAAGAAGCATTATCAAGAAGTAATATCAGTCTTGAGAGGGAGCTATACAACATGAAGAGTTTATTATTTACAATTTCATCACTTTAGACTCGATTTCAATTGCGACAACGATCGTTGAATATTGTAAAATTGCATATGCTTCCAGTATGTTTATTTGAACCAAATTCATGACCCCATACCAACATTTTGTACTACCTTTAACCTTTAAACTTTAACCTGCATGTCTTGATTTGTGAGGAGGTTGTTGTGTCTACGGCGAGACTGTCCTATAATGGGCCTTGGGGTTATCTCTAATATTAAATACATGCTAACATTAAATACACCTACCTCTGCTCTGTGCTAAACCCACACATGTTAACACAATTTTTTTTAGACGGGTGTTTTTGGTGTGGAGGTACACTGTATTGGAACTTTGGAAGTGTATTCTTCTTTAATACATTCATTAATTATGTTCTTTGCTAGGTGCACACACTAACCTCGTGCATCTTTTTTGCACTCTTGATATTTTATGGACGAGGAATCATTAAAATTGTATGTACATGTATTTTGCTTTAAAAAGCATGTTTAATGTTTTCATTACTTTCTCATTGTAATGAGAAATTGATTTTAACTGTGCAATGTACTTGATGTAATATGTGTTTTATGCTTTAGTCAAATGTTTGTAAAGTCATATACAATGTTAGTACAAGACCTTAATTGTACAGTCGTGTAATTGTAATGCATTTCTTTGTTACCCACATTTCTGTGCAGCACACACAAAATTCAAAAGAGGTAACTTTAATCAAAAGGCTTAATCATAACATAACCACATTTAATGCAAACGTCTTTATGAAGTGCCTTGATGCAAATAATTATTTTGTATTTCAATAGTCAGAATGCAAGCTGCATATATAAAGTGTTGCTAGGTAGGGCAAGCCATAATGTTTGTTCTACCAAGCAACAAATACTGTGTGCAATTCGCTTTCTGACCATTGTAATACAATTATTCATGACAGGGGAAAGACATAATTTGTATGAGGCACTTCACAAAGACAAATGCATTGAATTGGTAATATTAAGAAAATGGCCTAATGTTATTCATTTCTTTGTTACCCACAGTCACTTGTAGCACACACAAAATTCAAAAGAAGTAACATAATAAATGTTAATGTTCAGCATTATTGAAGGGATTATTCAAAGACATGCCGTCAAATGTTACATATAGGTACAGTGAAACCTGCTTTAGCACTTACCTGTAGAAAGACCACCTGCCTGTATAGACGGTATATTCTGTACATTCTTTAGTTTCCAACAACCTGTGTTTCTCCATGGAACATGTTTTAGTATAGACCACCTGGCTATAAGGACCACCTTTCATGTTTCACTTAAGAGGTCTTTGTATACAGGTCCACTGTAACATGTTATAATGAGGCATCTTAACTTGCGGGTGTGCTAATTCGATTGCTGTTTTTTAAATACACCTCTTATTATAGATAAACATGTACCGGGTATGTAGAAATAACTTGACAAGTTGACAAACATTTGATGTATACCGGTATGTACCCTTCCATTAAGAAAGCATTTATTTTGTAAAACTGTATATTTTGTATAAATAATGTATATTAAACAATTTGATTATCTCATAATATTATATAATGTCGTAGATAAATGGAAAATAATATAACATGATATATTGTAGTTGCTTTGTAGTGTTTTCTTAATGTGTTTTGTGACATAGTGTTTTAGGTAAGATAAATTAGGCTTTTAAATGTATTTATGCTTATTGCAATGTTGTGAGAGAAGAACAGAATACAGAGAAAGAGAGAGAGAGAGGGTTTTTTTTGGGGGGGGGGGGGGTAGAGGAGGGGATAGAAAAGAGATATAGACAGGAAGACGGATAGAGAAATATAGATGGAAAGATTGATAGAGGGAAAAATAAAGAGAGAGAGAGAGAGGGGGATAATGAAGAAGAGGACAGCAAGCCAATAATAGGGAGTTAAAGAGAGAATGAGAAACAAAAACTGTGTGTGTGTGTGTGTGTGTGTGTGCGCGTGTGTGTGTGTGTGTGCGTGCGTGCGTGCGTGCGTGTGTGTGTGTGTGTGTGTGTGAGAGAGAGAGAGAAACATAGAGAGAGAGAGAGAGAGAGAGAGAGAGAGTGACATAGAGAGAGGGAGATGAACTATAAAGCTGTACGGTCTCTAGTTGCTGACTAAAAAGCATATAGTTATTGCATTCTGACATTCATATGAAATGAACATCAACGTCGACCCTGAAACCAAATACACAGCGCCATCTTGCGGCATGAGACGGCATTTGTCTAACAAAAAGTTGAATGTCAGGTCTCGCTATAATTAGAAAAGAGAATGAGATCATAATCATTGGAACCTCTGCTGATAACGTAGCACAGTGTAAACAACTGCGCTGCACCCCACCCCCCCCCCCAAAAAAAAAAATAGATGGAAATGTTTGAACTTTGGTGGCAAATTACGAAAAGAATGTTTTAGATAGAGCCGGAATCCACTGAGCAAAGATATGGCATGATTGAAAAATGAAACGAAATGAAAAGAAAAGAAAGGAGAAAACAATTTCACAAATTGTGTTTACAATTGTACTTAGGAGAATCTGGACATTACAAGAACTTTACATTTTGAGTATTTACCAATAGAAACCAAAGATATAGAATTGAGAGTGACAAAAGAACAGAAACGACATGATCCCTAAATAATACAATTAAAATCACGCAGTAGGATTGACAAAACAACAAAAATGTTCAATGAATTTAAATTAGATTATAGAAAGAGAGCCTTTCCTGTCTCTATCTGTTTAGAACTTGTCCTCTTGAGGATGTAGTTACATTTTTCTATCGACATGTAAAACACCGGATGAGCAACAAGTCATTTGGAATGTGATGACAGACTTAACGGTAGAATATTTACATGATCTCAAAATGAGCTCACCGAAGCTATTCATCACTTAATCGTTGTGCGTCAAGGATAAGACACGGTTCCAAACAGATGCACGCGTCTAGTCCGAAGTGATAATTTATGGCGGTGTAACGGCGCGCGCGCCTTTTTTTCTCTCTCTTCATTTGAGGTCGTCTGCGGCCTGGTTCATTGACAGAGCCAGAATCAGTTAGAGCCATCGTCAACTTGATCACTCCCGGGAAGTTTAGTCATAGTAAGTGACAGCCGTCCAGCAGTCCACAAGTCAAACACTGTCAAACGAGCTTGTCTTCGCTTTGATAGGGACGGACACAAAGGTTTATCAGAACTTGGAGAGTGCAAGAATTAATTGATTCATTCAAGTTCGACTGCGAGTATTCGATTTAATCACGGTTTTGCTACAAATTGATTGAGTTTTACTAACGAGGTCCGGTCAGCAACTATTCATTTTTTGAAAGTCAAAGGAAAAGCTCAGACTTTTCTTGATAGATTTTGCTCAGAATGCTGTGAGTTGCTGTGGGAGGCGAGACGCAAGCAGTATTTGGACACTTTTTGTTTGGCCCTTAGTATTGGTGAAAAAGGTTAATAAATTGGTGAGAATCTTGGAATTATCAGAACTGCTATCGGGACCAAGTGAAAAAGTCTGCATTTTTTAAATCGCTCTGGTACAATTTTTGTGTGCAGAGGTGCATCCTGGCGTCTTTTCTTAAGTGATAAATAGATTATTTATCTGGAAAGATATTGGTGCTAACATGGCAGAGTTAAATGGAATAACGAATCTTTCAAAAACTGTTTCATTATGGATGTGGATAATGGTGACTGCGACTTGTGTAACAGCCATATCGTTTCGGGAGCAGCCAGAAAGTGCAACCGCCATCGCCGGAGAAACGATAGAACTTCACTGTGCAGTCAATAACCAGGCTGATCTCAAACTCTACTGGCAGAACCTCGACACCGCCTCCTACATTAGTCTGAATAGGAGATTGAACCCATACGGCCAGGTCGGCGAAGAACAATTGAGCAGAATCGAAATCACAGGCGATGTCGATAGAGGCGAGTACCATCTCAGAATCACCAATGCGTCTAAAGCTGATGAAGGAAGGTATGCTTGTGTGTTCTTTCTTAACTTCAACTATTACAGTCAGGTTGCCAAAATCAAGGTAGTTCGACCACCCGATCGGGGCTACCCAAAATGCGCGATCGATCCGATAAGGAGGGCGAATGTTGGGGATAACATCACGCTGACTTGTGAATCGCGAGGAGGAGATCCGCCCGCGACGTTGTCCTGGGTGAGAGGGACGACACGGTTGATCACAAAGCGAGGGCGCCACCATACAGGTGATCCGATTGTCCATTATTCCATGACGCTTACAGAAGAAGATTCGGACGTCCGATTCACGTGCGTTGCCACCAACCCTGCCCTACAACAACCAAGTACCTGTTCGCTGACTCCACTCCGCAGCAGCCTTGGTGTTCTACTTCGACCTGTAGTCGCCAGCGTGAAGGTGGGCGAAGCCTTCACCTTTGTTTGCATCACGGAGAGAATACCGAACCTTGTTTACCAATGGTACATCAACAACGAACCCATCGATGGCCGGGAGCCACGATTCACCTACATCCGTGGCGGTCAAAGACTCCTGATCGAGGCTGTCACCATGGAGGACGATTATGCTCTAGTTAAGTGTGAGGTCACCCAGAAGGATTACAGCTATTCAGGTTCAGCAGTGGGTCTCCTTTGGGTACAGCCCAACGGCATTCCTGATGTCCTGGAGACCACAACTGAAGCACCCCGCAGGATACCCACAACAAGCATCGTAGCCAAGGTTCGAGCGACTACCACACCGCCAATGGCAACAACTACAATTGCCACAACAACAGTTTCAACCACTACATCACCGCCAACCACAACCGTACCTACAACCATAGCAACCACAAAAGCAAAAACGAAGACGACACGGCCTACAATACCTGAAGTGCCACTTGTTGTCAATGATGGTAACATTGTGCTTTACGAGTCTTCATCGTCGTCGTCTGTGTCAGCTCTTTCCAGTTTCAGTTCGGTGTCGTCACTTTCGTCCGATAACGACTTACTCGATCCCGGAAGCGAGGCTGTGAGCCAAGTTGAAAACATACCTGAGACCGAAACTGACGGACCTCTCGAAGCATCTACAGCAGAAGTGACCAAGACGCTGCCTCCAAACATGGATAATAATGATCTAACTCCGACCGAAAATCAAGAAGAAACGAATGCAAATATCGTCCAAAACGCAACTCGTCCAGTTGAAAATTCAACAAACAATATTGCAGATGCTTTTGTGACGCCCTCTACTCAAGGAACCATCGTGGACAACGAAATCGTTGCAGACGGCCAACATAACACTGTTACCATGGAGATTGGTAGTGGTGATGAGATGAACAATGCGATAAACGAGCTGAGCATCTACACGGATGCTGAAATTCGGCTGCCTAACGAAACTGGTTTCAAAACCGGACGATTACGGGGTACTCCCAACTGGGGCTTGATTGCGGGGTTGTTCGTCGTGTTTCTCCTGGTGGTCGTCGCGCTCAGTGCCTTAGCAGTATTTCTCTATCGGAAACATGGCAAAGAGACAACATCGACGTCATCCACGTGATCGTAAGGAGGATCCGAATGGAAGACACTATCAAGACCTTGACAGAGGTTTATCAGAATTGGTATAACTTAAAGCGTGAGGCAGTTACGCGATGTTTTGCAGTTTAGGATTTAAATTTTATACTCTGTGCTGCAGTATTCAGGAACAACGGACAGCTGCAGTAAGAATGAAGTTTTATTATCTCTTTCAGCAATCTCTTACCGAGATATATCACTAAAAACGTACCTTTAATTGGATATCGTCCCAAGAAGGATCAACAACGTTTCAAAGACTTTCGCGTGAATCGTTCTTTTTATTTGAGGTATGTCAAACATGTCAAATGTGTATATTTTGGTGTAAATAATATTGTACAGTGTCATTAGTATATGATTGCTCTAAAGGATTGTATAGTTCAAAGTACATACTCCACATTTAAATAGGCCTAATATCGACATTTTCGTAAAGAACTAAATTGCCAAAAAAGTAAATTGCCTGACCTGTTTACAAACAAGTTATGATAGATTCGATGCTCAAGGATGATATATGGTGTGTTGAATTCCATTTTTTAAAGGAAAGATCAACACATTGTAACACCTTAATTGATAGATACTCAAAGAGGGGGTTAATAGAGCAAGTGGATATTTTTATTTTTATATGCTCAATACATGCATGAGTTTTATGAGTTAATCATTTAACTTGATTTTGTACGTACAAGTAGTTCATAAACACCCCTGGAATACTGATTTGTTATAAATAGATCCGTGTGGACCATAAAATAAAATGGGCCATAAAATATGTAAGAGGTAATATACAATACCCCTTGGGAAAAGTGGGGGATACCTTTGTCAATGAAAGTGTTATTTAGGTAAGAGGCACCAGTCCTCGATCCTTGCGAAGATACCCGTACACCTTTGCTCCTACAATATTATTATTGAGTTTATTGTACAGTCATGATCATATATCGTTGTGATATACCCTGTATAAATTTATATGAAATGAATATGACATACATGTATTTCATAAATGATAAAATATTCTACGTACGGCAGGAAACAGTTAGAGGATTTCTCACAGTTAAAGAAATTTGAGTTTGTTTATCGATGGGAAGGAAAAAGATACCTAAACTATCCTATATAATCGGTCCATGATATCCCTAAACCCATCATTAAACTAACCTCAATATAACCAGGGAGGTCCCTGATACAGGTGTATACCTAAATCATGGACCATATGACACTAGAACATGACTTTGAGTCAGTTTTCTGAGGAGTTTGGTCATATGGTGACGGACATCTTGGACACGGTCCAGTCTGCCACCTGCCCTGTCTATCTGTTGATATATTAACAGGACAAGGTAGCTCAACAGGTGACCAACTATGGGAAGGGGCATTTAAAGGGACTTGGTAACATTGTTCAGATGAGAGAAAATGGTGCTAAGGTAGTGACTCAATGCTTGATGTAGAATTCGAAAGTTTGAGTGAAAACAGACCATTATTAATGTTACCGAGTCACTTTAAATTGGGTTAAAGGGCTATCTACAGTTTTATTTGATTTTCAAGCTTACTTCGTCGAGTATAATATACTCAAAGCTAAACAGAAATGTATACATTTTTTTCTTCAAATTTGATTCATGTGATTTATTTCTCTTTATAATATTTTCCTACATTTATTTTAAAAACTGATTAGAACATTATATAAATAATGTGATTTGATCGATACATCATCAACGTAAAGACATTAAATATAGAGTTAACGTCAATTAGTCATACAGATTCATAACCATTAGCAGAATCATACTTACCATAATCATAATATTCAAAGGTTTATGTTCGTATCCACATAAGTATGTAAAATAATTCGGTAAAGCTGGGTCAGACCGCAGATTTTGGAGCGTTTAGAGTCATCCTCTTCATTGCTGTATTAACGACTGCAGATATGTAACAAAATTAATAAACGAAAGAAACAAAGTCATGTATAAGGAAAATAAGAACTTGTTTCCTGATGACATGAATTTGTTTTCGTTATGGGATTATACTGATTTAATAGGATGAAAGCTAGATTAGTACACGGTGCTCCATAAATCACTAAACAAGCCCTACTCACTTAGTCCAGGGAGATGGGAGGAAGTCAAGGCATAGGTCCATGGTCTAGGTTAATACCCGGAGTAAAAACGAATATCGGCCATAGACTGTTTAGTCAAACAGAATACAATTAATTTCAGTACATTTTGAATGATCGTCGACAGTTTCTATCTGTGGACCTTAACTATTCAAATGATAACGATATCATTTATTTGTACGCGATTTTTTTTGTTAGCAATGTTTCCTCAAATGCGGATTGTCAATATACTGCAATGCATTTATTCGAATTATTACTGGTTTCATGGACTAGTTTGAGTAATAGTTTGCAGGTTAATGAATACAGGGCATAAACATGTATATGAATTTTGTTTTATGATACACCTTGTACAGTCGAGTGTTGTCCCATGATCACAGGTAATACAGACAGGGACATTCTATTTTATGAGACGCCTTGTAAAGCTGATCGTTACCCTCAGAATTTCAAAGTGACAGAGACAGGGGTATACATTATTTTTTATTATATGAGTGTCTTCCCTTGTTCGCATGGTATAGATGTACACAACAAAATATTGGTCTATTTTTTTGAGCACCCTGTACAGCTGAGTGTTTCCCCTGGATCACTGGGTAACGAAGACAGGGGGTATAGACGCAGGAAAAAGGGGCTTCCAGAGATCGGAAACAAGAGGGTTGAGTTGGTTAAGGGCAGAAGGAAGTGCGTTTCCTTGGCATTTAATAACGGATTGGCATTCGCATGAAAAGTTGAACGCAATCATAGCCCCCCCCCCCATGTTCCCCCTCCTCGTAGTCTGCAGGCACATACTCTATTTGACGCTTGAAGACAATTCCATAACATCTTGAGTCTAGCCTTACTTCCCCAGTCCTTGTTGTTGTTGATGTGTTGTTGTTGTTGTTGTTGTTTTAATTTTTAATTTTTTTTTTAATTTTTAATTTTTTTAAAAAAATGTATTTATTTATTTTTTTTTTTTTTTTTTTTTTTTTTTTTTGGGGGGGGGG
Organism: Strongylocentrotus purpuratus; assembly: GCF_000002235.5. NCBI lineage: Eukaryota > Metazoa > Echinodermata > Echinoidea > Camarodonta > Strongylocentrotidae > Strongylocentrotus > Strongylocentrotus purpuratus. The sequence continues at coordinate 34,646,599 of NW_022145607.1, read as the reverse complement.
GGGGGGGTCAAAATGAGGTTAACAATAGTACAGGAGAATGGAGTGCAGAAGTCTTGCAGTCCAGACACTGTGTAACACATTACGAATGACAAGGGTATTGTCCTGTAAAAATCACCCCCTCCCTCTCTTTCCTCTCCAGGGTAATCTTTGGCTTGCGCACAGAAACTTTGTCATTATCAAGTTTTCGTTTTCGATTTTGTTCTCTCCTTCCATTTTCTGTCGTACATTTTTAATGGATGGAATGTAAGACGGAATTTTTCAGTTCAATTCTCCTTCAATTTTCTGTCGCTAAAAAGTTCTTGCTGTTAGCTTTTTTAAAAGCTTTTCTCGAAACTTTTAAACTTCATTTTGTATTTTTTATTTAGTCATATATTTGTGCGTGTTGGTAATTATTTGCTATGATTTGTACTGAATTACGGGTTCAAGGGAGATGAATTGTTTCTAACAATTTTTGGATATGATTGTCAAGTTTTGCTTTTGTGTTATATAGCTGAAATGATGTGTTACATAATTTCAATACCAATTTTACTTTAGCCGATATTTTGTTAATTTTTAGATTGTGCCTTAAACACCAGTGTACTTCTATCTAGCATTGTAAATTAACTGAATTTTTTAAGTGTGATCTGATTCAAATCTTTGCAATACACAGACACAATTTACAAAATTTATCTATTCATACATGTAAGTGCGATTTTTTCCGATTGTATTTTAGTTCTATCAATCTCTGAGTCAGTAGATATATATGTAAATTTTTGATGTGCAAACGATGTGATTCGTCCATTTTGTATAGTTATCTTTCATAAATTCATCTATGGATGTGCCTTATTGACAAATTTTGTAAGAAAGTTCAGAGTATATTTGAGTGTGTTTTTAAATATTTAGATTACCCTTGTGAGGTGTAAATTGTGAAGAATTTGGTAGCATTTCAATGAATAAAGTCTATACTTTTCAATATGATTATCATGAAATACGTGTATTTTCGCTCCTATTTTGTTGATAACAATAATTATTTGACGGTCTTTTTGAGGACTAAGTATAGTTTATGCGTTTGCTGCATCCCCATCAAAAGCGATTCTATTTACACGAAAAAGAAGTTGTCTTCTTAAAATAAGAAATAGCCCTAGTGAAGACTCTCTCAAATTATTCTGTAGGCACTGCACACCGACGAAGAACTTTCTTTCTTAAACTACGAAAGTCTCAAAGCTAATACACTCTCATCCTTCAAAAAATATTTAAATGATTCTAAATACGCAGAAGAAGAAGAAATTGTATTTCCTGAACTAAGAAAATAGTCCTTAACATGCCAGTGAAAAACATTCTCATTTTTTACAAAGTAATCCTTTGCAATTCCGTGTAAGTCCTTCTAAGAACGGAGGAAAAAAGTTGTCTTTCTTAAACCGGGATATAGTCCAAGCGATGACACTCTCATCCTTTAAAAGTCATCTCTTCCTCTCAGCGGATGTAGATATGTCGCCTCGGTTTACCGATTCCCTTTTTTAAATGGCAAGGGGGTGGGGGATCGGCAGCACGCTGTTATAAAAGTGGCGGATTCGGGATTCTCTGCAGGGAAGGGGGTCACCCAAAATCTTGTGACAAGCAACAAGGGAGGGGTGGTTATAAGCCATCTTCTCCTCATTCACCACTCTCCCCCTTCTTCTTTATTTAGAGGAGGGGGGGGGGGGGTACGTGCCCCTGGAGTCTCCTGGATCAGTTACTATCTTATGTCAATCTAATGGTTGTTAGGTTGAGATAAAATGATTGCCAAATTGGCGCGCATACAAAATCGAGCCGATTATCGCATCAAATTTGAGAGATGTTTATTCGTTATGGGGGAGGTTATTGAGGTGATGATGTACATGTCAATAACCCTTCCTGAATTTTGCTCTGCAAGTTTTTTTGTAATGATTATGATGATGAAACCGTTGAACACGGGGTGCAGTGAAAAGTTGGAAAAACTGAGAGATGAAAACTTTTTTTTCACAACTATAGATGTTAAGATCCGAAAGGGGAACGGGGATTCCTTCCGTCATAATGATGTTTTTCTCCCTCTTTTCTGAAGACTTTCTAATTAATCTATGTGATTGGTTAGTAATTTGCTTTAGTAGTGGCAGTGTCAAAAAAGTAACCTTAAAATATGATATTAAAAAGAACGAATTTGATACAGGAAACGGCATGTCCAATAGAGCATTTGACACGAATTCGTTATGTCCGTATATATTCTCGCCAAATTTGTGTCCGTCTTTCTCTCTCCCTCGGTTCTCTTTCCCTTTCTTCTCTCTCTCTCTCTCTCTCTCTCTCTCGTTCTCTCTCTCTCTCTCTCTCGTTCTCTCTCTCTCTCTCTCTCTCACACACACACACACACACACACACGCACATACACACTCTCTCTCTTTCCCTCCCTCCTTCCTCCTCCTCCTCATCTTAAAACCCTCTCACTTGCGCTATTACCCCCTCCCCCTCCTTCCCCTGGCCCAATTTCTCACATCTCTCCTTTTCACATCGTTTTCTTTACACCTTTCCTTATGCATGCTTCCCGTATCCCTCTCCCTCTTTCTTCCCCCTTCCCTCGATCTATTTCTATCATCATCATCCAATAATGTTCCCCAACGTATCCCATCGCTTGTTGAAACCAATAAGCAAGAGGAAATAACCAATGTCAAACCCAATCATTGGTTTAAATAAGTTCTACTTAACCGTTAAACTGATTGGCCAAACAGACAGGTATTTTTAGACCGCCTCGCCCAACAGAGTATGACCCGGATGGTTATAAGGTGTGTGGTGAAACCGTTTGGAACGTGGTAAAACCAAGAGGGTGCAATGTAGAGCGAGTGGCGTAGCTACCGGGAGGTATGGAGGGTATGTTCCCCTCGAATAAATGCCCCCTCCCCGCCCCCCTCCCCAAACAAAAGATAAGGAGGTAAACTAAAGGGTAAAATGGTAAAGAATTAAAAAAAATTAAGACGATCGGACCGCTTCCTGCACCTCCCCCTAATTAGCATATTTTCATTTACAAACATTGTAGCAAGACCGCCCCCCAACTTGGCTGGACTCTCTCTACTCCACTATCATGACTATGATCTGTTCGCAAACACACAAATAGAAAGTCCATCAATCGACGCACCTTCGGTCATCCTCTTTCAAAGTCATGGTCAAGGCCATACAATTATCGAACTTTCCGGTTATCAGCATTATTATAATGACAAAAACAATTATATTTTTGTATTCGTTCTTAATACCCACAACATGACATTGTATGGAATGCTAATGCGCTTATTGGGTAAATAAGACAACACGAGCGCATCACTAGACGTTACGTTTGAATAGAACTAAATAATAATAATTATATCAAATTCATATAAAAAAGATTATAATAGGAGAATTATGTGTCGCATGATTTTACTAGAGTTAAGGTGCAGTGATTAGCAATGTACGATTCGCAAATTCATCAAAGGATGTCGCTATTGCATGTTGAAATGTTTTTAAAATGAAAAGAAACAAGAAATTTTATACCAGAGTGATGAAAATGTTATACTTAATAAGGCTAAAAATAGATAAATGAATAGAAATAGATAGATACATAATAATAAAATGTACAAGTTAGTACACCGTTTTGGTTAGTGATTATACACACCTGCCTAAGGATCTCTCATGGTGCTTGTGATGAGTAATTCATATGATTACGTCATCATAAAATTGATTAGGTTGATGACTGGTCACAGACAATGGGATATATAATATTGCTGGAGCCTGGAGGGAAATCGAGAATTGAATGATCCACCTGCTGCCTGGCTGGAAACAATCGCATTCAATTTCATAAAATTATTTGACCAGGATATGACACTTTCATTACGATAATTTGATCAATGTCTTCCGGATTAGGTAAAGTTATGAGGAATAAAGGAACAAGTTGAAGACAAGTGAAATTCGAGTTTGGCTACTCTACATACAATTGTATTTAATGATAGAAATATGAATAAGATGATATTCGGTTAACCCCCATTAATTCATAAATTCCAAAAAATTAATCAGATGGATTCACTTCTGTCAAAGCCTAGCTCACAACTTTTTATATCAAATTTAAAGTTTATTCAACGAGTTTGTTCGTTAGACCTAAAAGTAACTTTCACTATTCTATTTAAAGTATAGCTCAAAACTTTTTTTTTAAAACAAGTCATAAGCCCTTTAATCTAATTATTAAAGGAACAACATCTAATGTCTAAAGGGATTAGATGTTCCAGGATACATGCATATTACATGCAGTTCGGGTTTGTTTCTTTTGGTAGCTCATTAGAAAGTCATATCCAACCATTATTGTAAAGATATATAGAAAGAGAATGGGAGAGAGGGGGAGGGAGAGAGGGAGAGGGAGAGAGAGAGAAAGGGGGGGGGGGGGGGTGGAGGAGGGGAGAGAGTGGGGGGGGGGGGGGGGGTTAGGGGCCAAGGCATAGCCAACAGTGGAAATCAAAATAAGAAAAATACATTCACCCCCTTCCCATGCATCTTTCTTCAACGCACAATAGAATAAACGTTAAAAATATGTTTCCCGTTACGGGGAGGTCGAGAGCCCTGTCTTTTAAAGCACTGACTGCTTGTAGCTACTTGCTCCCTCTGTATAGAAAACAATGCCTAAATCGGTGCCTGTTGGTCCCCCATTATCCTCTTTTTTATGTTAATTGAGATCTGAGTTGATGAGATAGCCACCTTCAGTGACCTCGCTGGGTGGTCTAATCCCTCCTGTCCACACTAGTACAGACGGCCTTTAAGGATTGACAATGACAAGACTGGTCAAGTGTTTTGAACTTGAAGGGCTTATGTGAGATTAACCTGCGACACAGTCATCACAATGGGCAGTTGTTTCGTGGGTTAGGAGCTACGAGAGTGTTAAAAAATTGAGAAATGATTTAATAAACCATAATCTTTTCTTGTCGCATTCAATATTATGAAGCGATTAAACCAACATCGGCAACAAGGGTAGCCATTTACAACAACAAAGATGATTACAAAAGTGACAAAATTAGAGAAATATTTTAAATAATCATAATTTATTCTTATTGCATTCAACATTATAATGTAGTTAAACTACCATCGGCAACACAGTGTAGCAATTCAAAAAAACAAAAATAATGTTTTTGGACGATCCGGACTCTTCGGCGTCAAAACTTTCCTTATGTCATCAATGAGATTTGTTATCAATGTAAACTATTGCTGAGCTACTGCGAGTTAAAATTATTGATGTCCATCTGTACAGTCTATGTACAGATATATATACAGGACGGATTATGTGGGATTATCCATTGACGTTCACAGTTGACAGTCATCAGTATGGGCAGTTGTCGCGTGAGCTAAGTGCTATATGATGGCCAATATCACGGGATTTCACGTAATTAGTAACATCAAAATAAAAAAAAATAATCACGGTACAGTCAAGCTACTTTTCTATAAGGCCACCTGTCTATAGCAGTCAATGTTGTCTCCATCGAGACGGAAAAAAGACAGTCGTGGAACTAGTCTAGAAAGGCACCCTGCCAAGTCATAGGGGGGGGGGGGGCACCAGTCTTTACTCTACTGTTCAGCGTTGTTTAACTTTTCTTTAATCATGTAACTCTTTTAGGAGTTAAAACGTTTCGCGTCACCCCAATCCCAAATTCATCAAAAATTATTCATTTTCTATTCCTCGTACTTATAGACGTACGGTCCTTTTTTTTGAGAGGGCTTCTTATCCGCCAATATGCTGTCCGGATCTAAAAGATCGCGAGCGAGTGAAGCGAGTGGGCCAAAAAAAGAGGTACTTTTATTTATGGGGAAAGAATGTTATTTATTCATCGATTTACACTAGAGAGAATGTAAAATTATATATTCGGTCATCTCGTTGCCAGGAATCATCCTGAAATTTTGCGAGAAGTAAACGAACAAGGGGGAAAATACATTTTATTGTGATGTAAATTTCACTTCGATATACAAAGATTATAAATGAGGGAGCCCAAATATCATCATAGCATCATATGGGGATATACATGGACTTCGCTGCCTGAAACAATCCAGTTTCGAAATTTTGCGAGGGAGCTAAGCGAGCGAGGAACAATACACTTTACTATCTCTGAAATATTATTTTCTCATTAAAATACTACATAATATTTAGGTATCTAGCGGTTTCTGATACTTTTTTTTCATGAAGTTGACGTTACTCCAAAATATATTTGCAATATAACTAAAATTTCCTCGCAGCACCCCGGCGGAAAAACGCTGCACTGGATGGTCAAAACTTGAGGGGGCGAATTGACCAGGCCAGGAGGGGATATATATATATATATATATATATATATACCCTCGCCCCTTTAGAGTTGGAAAATGTTGTATTTTAAAGAGAAATGGACACACATACATACTCTCCATTTCTTTTTCTTCTCTGCTGTACACTACACCAAGAACGCAGACGGATCACCCCAAAGCATTTTTCGATAATCGTTTAATAATTATTACTAATGATTTGACCGTAAATATTATTGCATTGTAAAATCAATAATCATAATGAAAATTACAACAGTGTTTCAGATCCAAAAGAGGTAACCATTATAATACGTGTACACGGTAAACGGTAACATATTCTTAACTCTTTAGCAAGTCACACAATGAAATATTGCAGGAAATAATGTTGAGTACTATAACCACATCTAATAATCACAAGCTTAAGAAAGTACAACCAAATTCGCAGATCAACTTACATCCAATACAGCCTGCTTTAATATCCTCCTAAAATCACAAAATACATAGGCACTTCCACTTTCTTCAGCTCATCCTACCCTGCCTGCTATAGCACTCGTTGGCTCCGTATACGTTCTAGCATGCACCCACGCATTCCACATAGAGATTTCATATACGGATACTCAGAATGGGTAAGGGAAATAACACCTAAAATGAAAGAAACAAACTTGTGATTGGTTTGGAAGGACCGGGGGGGGGGGGGGGGTAGTAGGAATTCCACCTGACCCTTCATGGAGCAAGGAGGATAGAAAGGAGGACAGCGCGGTATTTTACCTCAAGAAAGATTTGTTTTTCATCTCCTCCCTCCTCCATCCTTTAAAAAGGAGGCCGCTGTTTCGGCCCTCTGATCCGCCTATGGAAATAATTAATGTTTTTATTGCTACAGACATGTCTCTGTACAATCCCTGAACTTTAAATGAAAAGGAAGCTGATAATGAGACTTATGATGACGATCGAAGCGGTGGCGGTCACCGACGTCGTCGAGCACGGTATGTCGACATCTCTGCTCAGCTCACCGTCATCATTGTACCAGACGACCACGGCTGAACACGACTCGATAGAGTAGATTCCAGACTCAGAAAATCCTAAAATGAGTAAAGATAGGGGAGAGAGATGATGATATTGATATTGATACTAATAATCTGTCTTGTTTACCCAGGGTAGCCTCATCAGTATTCATACTGTTCTCCCTGAGGGCCCTGCAATCACTCTATGGACTTTTAGATTGAGTGGACGAGAATGGCGTGAACGTCCACTGATCATGCATGTCTATGGCAAGCCGTTTTCCTTTTTCTGGATATCAAGAATTCAATTCTTGATATGAAGAATTACCATTGCTTTACAACGGAAAATCATTTCCTGATATCAAGAAATAGGAATAAACGTTAAAACGGTTTGCCATATATAGACACGCATGATCAGTGGACGTTCACGCCGTTCTCGTCTTCTCAATCTAAAAGTCCCTATTATTAGCCCGGCTTGAGCATGTTAGCACCGTCTACCGTGATGAGGCGTACGAGCATTCATGGAATTTCTTCCTAACGGGTACCCATAATACCTGAGTGTAGAGTGGCAAACGTAAATTAATATCGTGCCAAAGGACATTATTGCCGCAGCGGAACTCGAACCGCGAACCTTCATGATGATGATACCCCTTTTCCAGTTTTTTAAGGCGATACCCCTGCTCCCACCACCCACAGGAACGCAATTAAACCAGGCTCTCACAGTACAATACATAATCAATCTCAACAGATAAGTTTACTAACATATTCAAATTTTAGGCATACTTTTAAAACAAAGGTTGTTCTTGACAACCTTAAAGCTTTCCGGAGGCTTACCCGACATATCAACACATAATGCATGGTGGCAGGCTTCAAGGTATTGTAGTTCCATCATTAATACTAATAGTATATTAATAATAATAATAATAATAATCTTTTAAAGTCCATTCCAAATTTTATTAAGTTAAACCGAAAATGGAATAATTCGTCATTTTGGATCCCAGGAAAGAAACAACCATACATTTGAAATGTTAGTCAACCGGTCTATTGGCGCTATGTTGTGACATACCTCCTGCAATCAGATAGACCACGCCCTCTTGAAAGTTATGGAACCCGCATGAGGTGGCCGATGTTCGTATATCCAAGGTCTCATTGACATGAATGCCTTCGGTTGTGTTATGGTATACTTCTTGTACATGGACGCTGTAAATCAGATCTTCCATCAAAGTGACGTTGCCTCGGATGTCCACGACGGTTCCTTTGATTCCTATTAATAAGCAAGTATTCACGCTATGAACATGACGGACAAAGAACGAGGACAAAATAGATAGTTCCTCATTCTACCCTCAACAATTGCTGTGGTAGACAAAGGAACATCCCTTCACTGCTATTATGTAAGAATGTGTAGAACAGGTAAATATGCATGTCACACCTGTTCTACACATTTTCACATAATAGTAGTGAAGGGATGTTCCTTTGTCTACCTGAGGAACTGTACATTTTGTCCTCTTTCTTTGTCCGTCATATTCATAGTGTCAGTGGAAGTAAAATGTTTATGCATTAGAAGTGTTTGAAAATGTTTACCATGTTCAATGGAAGGTCGTTACTTGACGTTATATTGTTTGACTTAGAACCTAGGAGACTTGACTTTAAATTATTTGTTTTTTCGGGTGTCACAAATTCACATAAAAAGAGGAACCTTAATTACCGATACAAAATGTCACTGTGAAGAATTCATCTAAGTTGCCATGGAAATACCTCTACATAAATTGCTCAAAATATGTTTTTAAGATGGGGAGTGAGACTCGGGCACAGAAATTGCATTTTTTTACTTGTATTAATTACGTTATTTAACATTAATTTAGTAAGTGTAAGTGCATGAGTATCATCATTTCTCTAATTAGTTATAAGGAAAAAAACGTGCAGTTATTTGTGTATAAAATAATAAGAATAATCCCCAGGGAGTGGAGTTGTTGTTCACATTGTGTGTGCATGTAGTCCTGTTTGTGTGCATGAGTGTGTAATATGATATTGTAATTAACATGATTAAATAAAGGGTTTAGTATGCTCTTTATAGAGACGTTAATTCGTAACCGCGCCATAAAGCCAAATATCTTCTGAGATCTTTATTGATCAATCCCTATGACTTTAGATCTGATATGCATTATCTTTATCTATCAAGAACAAATCATATCGTCACAATGATTTCACAAAAAGAGGTTAGAAAATAAATGATCTCACTTAATGAGGCCGCCGTGACGTTCAAGCTCTATAGCTTCAGATTGTGGTCACCTGCATTTTGCAATTTTGAAATGATCGGTCAATTTTTTTTTATTTTATTTTTTTTTATAGATGATGATTTAATTGATTTCTATTATTATGTGATTATAAATGTATTTTGACAGTTGTTAATGAAAACTAAGTACCTAGTAAGTATATTACTTTTTATTATGATAACAAAAAATGGTTTATGACTATTACCATAATCAAGGGAGCAGAAAGGCGCTTCTTTATACGCCGGGCCACAGGAACATCCCGATGCTGGGTGTAAGATGACACCCACCAGGAGGAGAACAGAGACGAGGAGGATGGATGTTGACATGGTTACTTGGTACAACGCTGATGAAGCCGGTTACTCTGCGGTAGAGAAGAGTTTATAGAAGAACATTCAAAGATTTAATTAAAATAAAAGAGAGATGTACACATTAATCATGCGCTCATTTCCACTGATAACAGACAATGTCTTTTATACCACGAATCGTCTTCATTACTGTTCCATTTATGAATGTTTTCTCCCACGACTTCCACCTCATATCCAATTACAAATTGTAATATAACATTTTAAAAGATGATGGGCCTATTTCTAATCTCTCTAGACATCATTGATAATAATAATCATTATCATACGTCAAGATAACAAAAAATTATATAATGATATATCTGAAGTGGGACGATCATGAAAAGCACACAAATTGCTTGTTAACAATGATCCTCACAACATTCAATTTGCAGTGATATTGCAACAATTTGGTGTCTTCTTTAATTTGTGTCTACTAATGTACATGATATATCGTCATTATTGTATTCATTTTTTAGTTGTTGAAATTTCATTGTCAGAGTAGGCCTACATCGACTGAGCACTGAACTTTGAATTTCATAAAAAGTGCCTTAAAAAGAAGTATTCTGAAAAATCAGAGCTGGAATAATCATATGGCTTTGAAAAGCTAAATAAATATCATTTGACGTTCCAATATAATATCAAAATTATGCTTTTTACAATGCGCGTTTCAAAGGCACATTTCACGGAGCAGTATTCACTAGCACACGCACACACGAGTGTCCATAAATTATGAGGTGCGGTCTCCGCCACCAATGCTTGCAATGCATAATACTCATCAACATAACACACACGCATTATACGTACCTGGATAGGCACTGCTAAAACAGTGGCGTGCAAAACACCACCCTATATGACTCACACAGTTTTGATGTGCACGATCTTCTTTCTTGTGCTCATATAATGTCGAAATGAAATCATTCTTCTAGATCTATATCTGAGGTATAGGACATGGAAAAGCGGTGGCCTTTTCGGTTAAAGTCCATTTAGATATAAATGCAATAATATCTCTTGTTGATAAAGGTAAATATAATAACACAATCAGCATTGTTTGCACATGAATTGGAATGCATCCCGCTGAATGAATATATTTTGTATAGGAATGGCGTTTTTATAATAGTCGTGATTCAATCGCAAAATGAAATGTATTACGAATAGGCCTAAATTACCGGGGAGCATTATGGCCCCTCTCAGGATCTAAAACCCAGTTATATTTCATTAATATTTTTAGAATTGTATCTTATTTCCTAACTATCTTTCATTTTGCATGCAGATGAGGATTCATTCGAAAATGTCAATTAATATGATGTCTTCAGACTGAAAGTAAGACTACTAAGAGAAAGCTGTATCACTATGCCTGTCACGATCCTGTTTTTGTTTTGTACTACGGGATAACAAAAAGGAAATCCATAAAAATAAGATCAAGAAGAGAGACCAAAGTGCATTTCCCCCTTTTGTTCTTGAGCAAAAATGTGTTTCTTCTCTGTTTGTTTTCCATTCTAGACCTGCATGTAGTATGCTTGATGATTTACAAGATTGTAACCCGCTCTCTCTTAAATTCGTAGAAAATGGACGCAAATAAATCACGTATTTGAACTCTGAATAATATATCTATCTAAATAAGTTTAATGACTCCACATCTTTGTATATACATATCACATAGCTTGTTTACATGTATGGCGATTATATTCAGTTCACACTTTTGCACATAAAAATTTAATTAAGATAGGAATAATTAATAAAAATAATTTTCTTATCTCTTTTTATTACGTTTATTCTTAATAGAAATAGTTTATAATAATCTTCTCATAAATTTATTTATAAATCTCTCTGACTCTTTAAATTGATCAATCAATATAAGGTTCTGAGACGATTTAAACTTTATCTATCAAGAATAAACCATTTGGTCTCAAATGGCACTTCATGAAAAGAGATTAAACAAAAACGTTTATTCCAACTTTATGGTAAACAGTGTATCTGAGTAAGGTTAATCTTCTAAACTCTTTACATTATATCTTTGTAACCTTGCTCAACAGAATGGTTTCTCATCTTACATAAAAATTGGGGGATGCAGAGAAAGAGACTAAACTAACTCTTCTTTTTTCCACATAGCTTTTATAAGAGAAAACATCTAACTTAAAAAGCTTAGTAATAACAGTCCAGGATAAACCGTTGTATGCATAAAGTTCACCAACGATTCTATATTTTGTAAACAACAACACATGTAACTCTACATCAAAACGAAACGTCATGGAATGAAAATGAGATATCGATTTATTGAGACAAGTTTATATTTTTCATTCAGATACAGAATAATATCTTTACGACAGGAATAGTTAACGATTGGAGATCCATATCTTTCGTAGACTAACTTTATCCACTTAGTTGGGGCCAAAACCCTGACTAAAGTTCGCATTTATCAATAAAGCCAATGACATTTTACAAGTTCGTGGGGGTTGTGTGTCCGGACACCACAAATAAATCTGTTACTTTTGCCTTTAGACTTTTACGAAAACTGTGCCTCAAGTAAAACGATGCATCATAAATGTTTCCCCTTCATAATATTGTCTAACATAAATCGTAAAAGATTTATAAAATATGGCATGTGAACTTCTACAAATTAATGTTTGAAATCAACTGTCCGGATACACAACCTATTTGGACACGTAGACCCGAATTCACAACAGAGGTTTGTCGACAAACCTAGGTTTATGTGTGTCATATAACGCGTTTTGACGCGTTTCACACCAAGGTTCGTAACCTAGGTTTGTCGACAAACCTCCTTTGTGAATTCAGGCCATAGCGTGTGGAAAAATCTATATACTCAATCAACAACGTCTCAGATATTTTATTGATATTCTTCGGTTAAATCTCTTTATTTAGAGTCTTTTCTTAATCTTGAAGTCAGTGGAAGAAAATAAGGTTGAAAAGGGCGACGATGAAGACGACTAATGCACTGGAGGCCATCAACGACCTCGCCGAGCAGGGAATGTCGACGTCTTCATGACTAGACTCGCTACCGATGTAGTCATTGTATGCCACGACGATAGATCGACATACATGGAGATGGTAGCTTCCCAATACGAAATCTGGTGAAATTATATAAGTAAAGAAGGAGGAGGAGGAGGAGGAGGAGGAGAAGAAGAGAGAGAAGAAGGGGAAGAAAAAGGAGGAAGAAGAAGAAAGAGAAGAAGGGGAAAGAAGACAAAGAAGAAGTAGGAGAAGAAGTAGGAGGAGGGGAAGAAAGATAGAGAGAAGACGATTAGGGGAAGGAAGAGAAGGACAATGAAATGAGAAGACGGGGGAGAAGGAGAAGGAGACAGAGGAGGAGAAAGAGAAAAAGGAGGAAAAGAAAGAGGAGGGAGAGGAGGAGAGAGAGGAGGAGGAAGAGAAGGAGACGGGGAAGAAGGAGAAGGTAGAGAGAGAATGTAATGTCACTGTTGCTTGATTTAAACAACATACATCAAGCCCGAAGTGAAGATATTTTATTCGATTTTCAAAGATAAATTTTCAAATATATTGTACAGGGTGCAGCCATCGTATACACCGCCTAAGCCCATTTCTTAAGTTCTAAATGAAATCAATAATTCCATTTTATGCTCAGTCTACCTAATTAGTGCACAACAAATTGAGCGGGACCTCCACACAAAACTCAACTTATTTAGGTATCAACTTCAAGATTAAAAGATATTATATACAGATAGAGGTATACTTTAAACCCCTGGGGGGGGGGGCGTAGGATTATTGAACCTAAAATACTTTAGTATGACGCAATATATGCCTTTGAAAGGATATAATATATAATTTTTGAAGAAAAAATATACTTATTTTAATAAGTTATTATCATTAGAGCTGGTTATAATGTCGCGATTATTCCGAAGTCAATCAAATTTGTTGTTTATAATATGGGCCTAAATTGACTTATTAAATATATATCAATATTGTTTGGCGCTATGTCAACATACCTCCCGAAAGCAGGTATGTCACATTCTCCTGCAAGTCGGTGAAACCACAGCTCGACCTAGTGTTGATCTCGATTGTGTCGTCAACATAAATGCCCTCTGATGAGTTACGGTATACTTCGGATATCCGAACGTTGTAAATCAAATTGCCTTGAGTAGTGACGTTGCCTCGGATATTAGTAACCGTTCCTTTGAACCCTGCAAGGATATGAAAATAGAGTTTTTGAATCAATTTGATTACAATTATGTTGCACTCAAGCCAGTAGCGGATTTAGGATTGGGGTCGGTGAGGGGAGGGGGAGCCTGCGCCCCCTTAAACAAAAAACACCAATTGGCATACCTTACGTAAGCAACCTTAATTGCGTTCGTGTGCCAAGTTTTCCACCCAAAAGGCACATTATGTAATACATTTTTGTAAGGGTCATGGTGTTGAGTATTTAATTTAATCAAAATGTGCCCCCTTTCTAATTGCGTACATGTACCCTTAAACGTTTGGATCCAAAGGGCACATAATGGTATGCAGTTTTGTTATGGCTATGGTGTATAGTATTTCACTTAAACATGGTTTTTGTTTAATATAACGAATGTCAATGATACATTATGTTTACATCTTGCATTTATCATTCGTAGCATTCGTGTGGCCTAAAATATCTTTATATTACAGAAATCAGGTCCCCTTTATGACCTCTAGACGGTAATCTTGAAGTCATATTCCCTAGAGAAAAAACAATTGGGAAAATTCCAATCCAGTAATAACATTTTTTTTTCTTCCACCTTATCCTCCCTTTTATCCCCCTCTACATCAGTTTGTGGGCATGAAGAGAACCGGCAGAGTTTTCCCGTGATCATGTTCACTCAGAAAATTAATGTCAGGACAAATTTCGCCCCCCGCGCCCCTGCCCATGTCCTGAAAGTTCTGGGTCCGCCCTCGTCATCCCCTAGTAAACGGAATCCTGAAAAAACTTTTCGTTACCAAATCCCGAGTAGCAGAAGATCGGTTCCCCGGCACAATCGCAACCCGATGTTGGGTGGAGGATGGTAGTGAGAAGAAGGAGGATGGAGGCTGGGATGAGGGTTACCATGGTAGCTATCTTTGTTCACAATGGCGCTAAATACTGTAAATAAAATCAGCAAGAGGAAGAGAGAGAGAGAGAGAGAGAGATAGAGAGAGAGAGAGAGACAGACAGAGGGAAAGAGACACGCAGAGATCTGGGGACAGAGTGAGAGAAAGAGAGAGAGAGAGAGAGAGAGAGAGCGAGAGACAGACAGAGGGAAAGAGACACGCAGAGATCTGGGGACAGAGTGAGAGAAAGAGAGAGAGAGAGAAATAGAGAGAGAAACAAACAGAGGGAAAAAGACACACAGAGATATAGACAGGCATAGGGAGAGAGTGTGTGTGTGAGAGAGAGAGAGAGATAGAGAGAGAGACAAAAACAGACAGACAGAGACATGCAGACAGAGAGAGAGAGAGAAAGAGAGAGAGAGAGAGAGAGAGAGAGAGAGAGAGAGAGAGCGAGAGAGAGAGAGAGAGAGAGAGAGAAAAGCGAAAGTTAGAATTTAAAAAAAATGGAGAGAAATCGGAAGGAAAACTGACAAAATGAAAAAGTTCATGCCTACGAACTTGACACTCAGCAGGGAGGTGACATTAAGTTAACACTTTGCTCTCAGTGAGCTAGGCGTGTTTCCATCAGCTCGAGATTGCCAAATAGCCCGCTGTTTCTGATTTGGGAAATAACCCGAAGTTACAAATCGCACCTTTTTTAGCTCGAGATATTTTGCTCAGCGTTCGCGCATAGTGCGAGTCTTCGGGCTGGTGAAAACGCACCGGACAAATAGCAGAATATTTTGACAAATAGTGGGATATTTTGCAAACTATGATTATCCAGACCAAATATCTCGCTAATTGCAACTTCGGGCTGATGAAGACGCAAACTAACTGGATAATTTGCGATCGGGATAGTTGAAATAGCGGAATATTTGGCAATCTCGAGCTGATGAGGACAGGCCTACTACTGTTCAGAGAACTCAATTTCTCGAAGGCATTGGTAGCATTTGTGTACTATAATCATTGCCATGCACAATGTACTACCATTGTAAAACATTGCCTATAGTCATCATCAGTATATCAACCGGAATAAAAACTGTCGTGTTGTATTTGTGAATTTTAGTCATTAAATTCTGTAGAGGTGTTGTGGTCTAGTGGATAAGTCACCCGACTGCAGATAACAAGGTGCGGGGTTCAACTCCTGACGCGGCACCAATGTCCTTTGGCAAGACGTGTATCTACATTTGCCACTCTCCACCCAGGTGTAAATGGGTACCTGATATGCTTGAGCGCTAGTTACTTTGGCAGCTCGGCTACAACCAGGGTAATATGTGTAAAGCACCATGCGTCTAAACATGGCGGATACCGGCGTTATATAAATATAAACATCCATACTATCATTATTATTGTTATACCAGCGTTCATACTTGGCATATCCAACATTTTCCCACACAGTTTGCAACAACTCTCTCACTATATTTCGGAAGACACAACCTGAAATATGTAATTCCTGTTGTAACTATTGACTCCTTCAAGTTCTCATACTACCCAAGAGCAATAAGGATCTGGAATCATCTGCCAGGCTCAGCAGTCAATGCAACAGGAATATTAAACCAACTTTAAGGAGGCTGCTCTACCCTTCATCAGAATGATGTTGATTCTCACATCAGCTTACTAGCTAGGGTTTTACTTGCACTGGACTTAGCATATTTTACTGTAAATTAACGAGTGCTTTGTCCACACACCATACCTGCAATTCATGGCACTCCTTGTAGTTACTCGCCTCACCTACCATCCCAGTATAGCTTCCTGAGTGAGCTGCCAAAGGGATTACACAAACAAGTACCAAGTACTATGTTATTATAAATGAACAACAAAAACTTACCTTGTATTGACAGCGCAGCTCTTCACTTCCCTTTCACTTTCAGTCTAGACTGAGACAATTTTGTCGTGGGTTGGCGAGTTTTCTTCTAATCTTCCAGCTAAAGTTAGTTGCTACAAGACCATTACGGAACCATCACGAGCAATATGGAATATAAAACAGACCTCTAGATTGACACATTTATCTTTCAGAAACTAAAACTTTTCAAATGTGGTGTTGGCTTAAATATCTGGTGGCAGTTAAAACCGAAAGCACAATTCTGCACAGTTTGCAAAACACGACATTAATTATTTTCTATCACTTATTGTTATGCAGGATTAACTGAAGTGTACGCTGACTGGTTTTCATTCGCTGTTATTTTTTTTGTACTACCCTCGGAACTATTGTGTTTACATAGTGCGATAATAATAATATGTTCACATACATGTATATCCCTAGGGGCGAGTTATACATCATTATCGCAGTCGAGAGTTATTTTCTTTTCTTGTCTAGATAAGGTTATTCCATTACATACGATGGCATTCTTCTGATGCATGTGGCGTAAGCAGCAAAAAAAAAAAGGAGTTGGCGTACTCAACGCCGCCCCCCTGCTCCAAGTACCCCCATCCATATAGCTATATTGTGTGTCTTCTGTAGGCCATTAACATTTCGCCCCTACCCCAGTGTCTGGATACGCCACTAACGGGGGGGGGGGGGTGTACCCAGACGCACATTCAATATCTAGTATGTGTCTTTCGTAGACTATTTACATTTCACCCTATACCCCAATGTCAAAGATGAGTAGATAGTAGAGTTGAGGAGGTAGACAGATAGAGAGACAGACATATTGACAGACATAACAAAGACAGGGAGATATATCAGGAACAGAGGGAGAAATTATCCAGGCCCGTCAAAACAACAACAACAACATCAACAACAACTACTACTACTACTACTACTACTACTACTACTACTAATACTACAATGTACTTCTACTACTACTACTACTACTACTACTACTACTACTACTACTACTACTACTAATACTACAATGTACTTCTACTACTACTACTACTACTACTACTACTACTACTACTACTACTACTACTACTACTACTACTACAATGTACTTCTACTACTACTACTACTACTACTACTACTACTACTACTACTACTACTACTACAATGTACTTCTACTACTACTACTACTACTACTACTACTACTACTACTACTACTACTACTACAATGTACTTCTACTACTACTACTACTACTACTACTACTACTACTACTACTACTACTACTACTACTACTACTACAATGTACTTCTACTACTACTACTACTACTACTACTACTACTACTACTACTACTACTACTACTACAATGTACTTCTACTACTACTACTACTACTACTACTACTACTACTACTACTACTACTACTACAATGTACTTCTACTACTACTACTACTACTACTACTACTACTACTACTACTACAATGTACTTCTACTACTACTACTACTACTACTACTACTACTACTACTACTACAATGTACTTCTACTACTACTACTACTACTACTACAATGTACTTCTACTACTACTACTACTACTACTACAATGTACTTCTACTACTACTACTACTACTACTACTACTACTACTACTACTACTACTACAATGTACTTCTACTACTACTACTACTACTACTACTACTACTACTACTACTACTACTACTACTACTACAATGTACTTCTACTACTACTACTACTACTACTACTACAATGTACTTCTACTACTACTACTACTACTACTACAATGTACTTCTACTACTACTACTACTACTACTACTACTACTACTACTACTACTACAATGTACTTCTACTACTACTACTACTACTACTACAATGTACTTCTACTACTACTACTACTACTACTACTACTACTACTACTACTACTACAATGTACTTCTACTACTACTACTACTACTACTACTACTACTACTACTACTACTACAATGTACTTCTACTACTACTACTACTACTACTACTACTACTACTACTACTACTACTACAATGTACTTCTACTACTACTACTACTACTACTACTACTACTACTACTACTACAATGTACTTCTACTACTACTACTACTACTACTACTACTACTACTACAATGTACTTCTACTACTACTACTACTACTACTACTACTACTACTACTACTACAATGTACTTCTACTACTACTACTACTACTACTACTACTACTACTACTACAATGTACTTCTTCTACTACTACTACTACTACTACTACTACTACTACTACTACTACTACTACTACACTACTACTACTACTACTACTACTACTACTACTACTACTACTACTACTACTACTACTACTACTACTACTACTGCTGCTGCTACTACTACTACTACTACTACCAGGCGCTTACGCAGGTGTGTGTGGGGGGGGGGTGGGGTTGAGGTTACCCCCTCAAATTGTGTTCAAGGAGGCCAAACAAAAAGGGTTCCCCGCCCCCAAGCCACTGAACAAACTATCTGACGACGTAATTTTCCAATTTCCGGAGCAAAAAAAAAAAGCATGTTCTCTAACCTTAACTATTTTAACAATAATTATAATAATAATAATAATAATAGTGTAAACTTATAGAGCGCACACACCGTCCAGGGACGCTCATGGCGCTAGCTCAGCAACAGTTCTCTTAACAGAAAACGAATGATTATTCGAGAAGGAGAGATCTTTTTTTATTAAAAGGGATATACAATTCAAAATGCTTTGCGATGCATGCCTTTGCATTTAAAACTCATGCAGGCAGAACTTCTAATTAAAAGCGGGAAAAGTAGGTCCCTTTACGACGTCACACATTTTCGGAGACTGCTAAGCTATGATTTCCTGCTATCGAGACCATTGGCTAAATGATTTATAGTGGTCAGTACAGTCATTAGTGGACTGGTTAGCGGATACCGTGGACGTGTGCGATTAAGAATAAGACAGACCCACTTTTAATTGGTAATTAAACGGTAGACCTATATTAAGCCCAGTTTAATCACACATTTTAACGAGTGATAATGTATCGTTGTGCCGTTGTTGAATGCTTTAATCGATAATAATCTCAATGGCGTTTATTTTAATGGTTGTCAAATATAAGCCTACAAAAGAAAATAAATTCATGAAATTAATATATATTTTGTTAAAGCTTAAATATGTCAACAGGACGTGTAATTCTGCCTCATCATACTCATGGTTGAAAATATTAATATCAATCACGGGGGGGGGGGGGGGGGAGGGTTGGTGGATGTAATTACCAATATTGATAGATCGAACTCTATACTAAGCAGGTTATAAGTTTAATGAATAACACTGATATGGTTTTGTATAATTACTATTATTATTATTATTATTTTAGGCATTTCTATAGCGCCGTCTATCTAGAAATTTTATTCCGAGACGCATTAATTATTACCCCCTGCTTTAGCCTTGCTGCCATTACAGCGCTCTAGCATTTCAAGGAATTAATTCCTGCCAGCTAGTACCCATTTACCTCACCTGGGTAGAGTGTTGCACATGAAGATCAAGGACAATAGTGCCGTATCGGAGATCGAACCACAACCTTTGAATTCCAAGTCCAGTGCTTAAACCACTCGACTACGACACTTCTATACCCGGGGTAGCACCATCAATATCAACCCAGTCACTCCTTGAGAACCTGCGATTAGTATTACCCCAGCATTTCCCAGTATCCATTCAATACACCTGGGTAAAAACGTGCTCCTTGTCCAAGGATGTAAGCACCAAACAAGGTTCGAACCTAGACCCTCTTCCTTAAAGAGTCTTCACCAATATACCACAGTGCCCACACATGACCATGATCTGGAAAATGATTTCCCATCTCTGCTACAGCTATTAATTTTTTTTAATTTAAACATTTTCTCATAGATTCAAACCATGTACTCTGTTTTGGGCATTTTCAGATAGAGTTGAGGCCGCAAGCGACTACGCCCATAACGCCCCCCCCCCCCCCCACCGCTTATCAATATCTAAATATTGCTTAGATTTACAGGCAGTTTTTAGAGTCCTGACGAAAGCTATGAAAGAAATGACTGATCCAAGGTGTACTTCTCACGGAAATGTTGATTAATTGAGTTATGAACGCTATATGTCATTGACTAACGACTTTCTTAATATGAGAAATTTAGAAAGTGTAATATAATGACGACGTTAGTTTAAATATCGAGTATATTGGCGTATGCTAAAGTTATTAAAATTAATGACCAAAACATCTCGAGGGTTTTCCCCTTCCTCTTCTTCTTATCCTTCTTCTTTTTTTCTTCTTTTTCTTCTTCTTTTTCTTCTTCTTCTTCTTCATCATCTTCTTCTTTTTCATCATCTTCTTCTTCATCATCATTTCTTCTTCATCATCTTCTTCTTCTTCTCCTTCTCCTTCTTCTTCTCCTTCTTCTTCTTCTTCTTCCTCTTCTTCTTCTCCTTCTTCTTCTCCTTCTTCTTCTTCTTCTTCATCATCATCATCATCATCTTCTTCTTCTTCTTCTTCTTCTTCTTCTTCTTCTTCTTCTTCTTCTTCTTCTTCTCCTTCTTCGTCTTCTTCTTCTTCTTCTTCTTCTTCTTCTTCTTCTTCTTCTTCTTCGTCGTCTTCTTCTTCTTCTTCTTCTTCTTCTTCTTCTTCTTCTTCTTCGTTTTCTTCTTCTTCTCCTCCTGCTTTGTCTCGTTCTTCATTCTTCGCGTTTATTGTTATGATGGGATTCCACATTATGCATACGGTTTCGCGTGTTACTGAATTACCTCCTCCTCTTTCTCCTTCTCTTCCTCCTCCCCTTCTTCTTCTTCTCCTTCTTCTTCTTCTCTGTATTTGGACATTTTCATTATTTGAGCACGCGCATTGGTCTCATTCTTTTCTTAAGATCAGCTTTTTTGGTTTATGCTTTATTTTGTGACTTTTTTCTTTCTTTCTCTCTATCTATCTCGCTCTCTTTTCGTTAATCTCTTAGATTGTGATCTTTTTTCGCGTAGTAATTAATCAAAAGTTTCATAGCTCGATGCTAAAACTGGAGAGGAGCTCGTCATGGACCCTTACAATTCTAGGCACTCAACCGGCTGGCAACTGAACTTACTTGTCTCGTTTAATCCAACATGCCACTTGGATCCCTGGACAAAACTAACTGAGAAATCTCAGGAGAAGAAAGTAAAGTAAATTGTTGACCTAGAGGACGTCATCACAACATCTTTCTTGAACGAAGTCGGTAAAGCAATCATCATAATTATAGTAGTTATGGAGAGAATGTAAGATGTTATAACGATCTGCGCATTTGAAATATGTAGCAACGTTTGAGAGGTATCAAAAACATATCTTCAACAAGTTTAACATGTAATGTGTGCCAAAACGAGTTTATGATCATTATCAGTACCCCTGGTTACATCCCCTCGCCCTTCCTTAATCTGTCATTTTCTGTCTTTTCTATCGACAACCCCTCCTCTTCTCTGCTCCATTTCCCTTCCTCCGCCCCTTTCACTCTCTCTCTCTCTCTCTCTCTCTCTCTCTCTCTCTCTATATATATATATATATCTCTCCATCTCTCTCTTCATCTCTCTCTCTCTCTCTCTCTCCATCTCTATCTCTCTCTCTCTCTCTCTCTCCATCTCTATCTTTCTTTCTCTCTCTCTCTCTCTCTCTCTCTCTCTCTCTCTCTCTCTTTCTCTCTGCCTCTCCCTCGCTTCATGTTCCTTATACTTTCGCTTCTCTCTCCCTTTGTTCTCTTTATTCCCCCTCCTTTTCTTTCTCTCTTTCTCTCTCTCTCTATCTCTCTCTTTCTCTCTCTTTATCTCCCTTGCTCTCTATTCCTTCTATCTCTATTTCGCTTCTCTCTCCCTTTCTTCTTCATTTCCCCTCCCTTTCTTTCTCTTTCTCTCTCTCTATCTCCCTCGCTTCATGTTCCTTATATCTCTTGTTCGCTTCTTTCTCCCTTTCTTCTCTTTCTTCACCCTCCCTTTCTCTCTCTCTCACTCTCTCTCTCTCTCTCTCTCTCTCTCCCCTCTCCCCCTCTCTCTCCTTGCTTTCTGTTCCTTCTATCTCTATTTCGCTTCTCTCTCCCTTCTTCTCTATTTCGCTTCTCTCTCCCTTTCTTCTCTTTTCCCCTCTCTTTCTTTCTCTTTCTCTCGCTTTTCGCTTTCTACCTCTACCCCTACCTCTCCCCCCCACCTCTCCCTCCCCATCACCCTCTCTCTCTCTCTCTCTCTCTCTCTCTCTCTCTCTCTCTCTTACCCCCCCCCCCTTCTTTCATATCTTCCTTCATCTCCGTGTATCATCTGTATCATCAAGTGTTGTTCTCATTAGAACCAATGGGTGTGATTCAGAGGAATGCTAGGAGTTCCATTTGACTAGATCCTTGATATATATCTGTGTAATGAAGGAGGTCAACACGTACCTCTTTCTAGCTGTTCTTCGTACGGTTTTCATCTTGAAGATGAAGTTTCCACGCCATGATGATCAGCCTTAAAAATGAAGAGGGAAAAGAGGAGAGAGAACAATAATAGGAAAACAACCACAAAAAAAAACACACGAAGTTTGAGGTTTGAAGCTTATTTGCTCCACATTCACATTAACAAAAAAAAAATTCAGATTCATATACAAACTGAAGAGTAATGAAAACTATACCTATATATAACTTTAAGATAAGCTTGAGTTCTGTTAATGATAGAAAATAAATTCTCACAGAATCCAACAAAACGTACACTGAATGTTCAAGATTACAAATGAATGACATGTGCCAAACGATTTTGATAGAAAATGTATAAAAGCTGACCAATGAACATAGAAAGATAAGGAAATCAAGGTAGGTAGACCCATGTACACAGGTCACTATTTATAATTGAGAGTTGTGGTCTTTTAATGAAGATGATTTCCAGCTAAATTTTGTGAGATTTTTTTATTTTACTGGTTCAAACAATCAATCTCCTGCAGGATAAACAATCCAGAATCAAATTTAGCCATGTTCTCTCGACATATATATACGGTGCCCATACCAGAGCTCAAGATTAGCTTTAAATGAAGTGTATAATGTACGGTAAATTAGCAAAGTATTTCTTGAGCAGTGTAGATACGACAGGGAATATACAAACAGTGTTAAATTTGAGGAGCCTACATAAAAAACAGAGTAGAGCTTAATGTATAAGGTTAGGCTCATGTGAAGAGCAGTATTACGATATCTAATTAGTATGCTTCATCACGTAACCATTATAATGTTGCATCCAGCAAGAATGATATGAGTGAGATAAAAACAAACATATTAAAGAAATCACTCCCTGCCTCTTTTAAAAGCTGATGTAACTAAGTAAGTTTTTTTTTTGCAAGGGTCTTAAAAGTCACTTTATGGGGTCGAGTTGTCAGATATAGTATGTTGCTTTAAACTATGGGTTCAATACAAAAAAATCTTGTATTTTGGCTATACTACTTTACAATATCGAACATAAACATCCGTTATATTTTATATAATTTCCTTTACAATATCGAACATAAACATCCGTTATATTTTATATAATTTTGATTAGTTTTTTTTAATTTATGCTATATCTCTTTATATACTTCCAAATACGAATGGACAAAAATTCAGTTAAATAAAATGCATTAAAACGACTGGCAGTATTAAAGAATTAAAAGCCACTTTGGTAATTGGAAGCAACGGAAGCGCGCCCTCGTTGGCCAGCCCTCTTCTCGCTCCGCACGATTTTCTTGATGAAGATCGAAGATAACACGTACCAATTATCCCAATTAATGAAAGCAAAGTAATTACGATACGTTCCACTCTTAAGTACCCCGTCCTACTTTGCACATGTCACGTTCTTCATAATTAATGAGACATTGATTGGTTGGTACTACAAGGAAACTGGCAGACTTGACAGTTCCCCCGGTTACAATTAATGGTCGCCTTTGACGCTCTTTTGTTTACGTTTGGTTTTATCAGTTCAATTTGTTACCGCCACACATTCAATACAATATGTTACCTCCTCGAGCTTTTTTTTGTAATCTACAACATTTACCTTGATTATGTATACTTAATTATTATTTGATAACTCAGGGTCTCCTTTTCTATACTTCCCTTTCAAGCCTAATTTGGGATAGACACATTTTTTCCTGTTCTGACGTAATAATCCTATTATAATTATGAGGAAATATTTGTTTATGTTTTACACCGCTTGTAACTGATTAAGTTCATGCACTTTTATTTATTGTAAAATCATTTGTAGTTCAGCTCTTGAGCTGCGATAATGATTATTTAATAAATATCATTATATATATATATATATATATATATATATATATATATATATATTTATATATACGACGTGTAACTGTTTGTCTGTCATCGGAAAGTTTTTTTCGCACCTGGGCCCTGTTTCATAAAAAAAACTTGTTACTTGTTGCTACTGAAATCCTTGTATTTGGTTGGCTATGAGCAGATTTGTCATAGATTTGTGGCATTTTTTTTTATAACAACAAGTTTTTTAAGACAGGGCCCAGAGCCATATTAGGAATATTACTTTGACACAAAGGAAAATAAACAAAGGTCTTTTAAATAACACCTAACTGTTTGCCCGTACAGGTTCAATTCTACTGAATTAGAAACCACAAAGACACGTTGTGAGTAGATACATTAACCAATACATTTGATCCAAATCCATTTTAATTCCCACACTCCAAATTGGTAGTATATTCATTTTGTCAACTGCCGTAATAATTAGCTCCAAGTAACGGGACTTATAAAAGCATGATGCAATTATAATGATATAAAACTTGACTAAAGCCCCCCTCCCCCCGCTTATTCAGCGGTTGGCTGAGTCGTTGCGAAATTTTCTGCGCGATTTTCAAATTTTTAACCCCCCCCCCTCGAAAAAAATCCTGCGTACTCTACTGTTCCAGGTGCCTCTCCACGCCCGTATTTTATCTGCTATTATCATTTTCTGAACAACTTTATCTGAAATTATCTCTTGGGGAATTGCTCGTTATAAAATTATCTTGGCCTATAACACAAGAAATTTACAAATTGTTAAAGACAAGACGAAAAGCAAGCGTAACAACTGATAGTGAAATATATTCAGATATCAACCCATAGATTAAGAGCATTTTTCTTCATTATGGACGAACAACAAAAAATAGACCATAGACGCGTGATGGTTTTAACGTGAACTTGTGGCACCGAATAAAATTACGCGAATTCTGTTGTACTTTGATCACCGATAAAGTAAGTGACAAGAATCTAAAGAACAAATGATTTTCAAGGATCTGTATCAATTATGAAAAAAGCATGACTGATGTTTAACAGTAGCTATCGATGAAAGACAGAAGCGAAGGGGGAAAGTCATTTCATTTCCAGAATAGTTGGCCAGAGCTCAGAAAAAATCGACCCCTCCCATTCCCATATATCCTGTTTCTATATACGCCTCCTCATTGACTTTTAACATGGACGATGAAGAAAGACATTTTGCTAAAGCGAGAAAGAAGTTGGAACGAGTATCATTTTCCCGTGACGACCCCTGCTATTCATGTATCACAATGTATTTAAGTTGACTGCGATGTACTTTTCAATTTATGTTGACTGCGATGTACTTTTCAATTTATGTTGACTGTAATGTACTTTTTATGTTGACTGTGATTTAAGTTTAACTTCTACATGACCTTGAATTACACCATTATTCTGTCCTCCGCAACCCTTCCGATTTGGGCTTTGGGTTCTTTACTTTGGATATTTTCCAGAGATCTACACGACTGCACCTCTCCTATATCTTCTCTCAATGTATCTTTTTTACATCCTTTTCATTTTATTTCATAATATTTCCCATACGATCCTCTTCCCTTATTACTTCCTATATATCATTGCCAGAAATCAGGCACAGTCTTCAGCAACAACAAAAAAATACTAGAGAATTTATAATACGCAATAGGACAATGAAGATCCGTGAATGTCAAAGTCAAACAAATTCCACTGTTTTCCCCATCTTTAGAAATACAACTACACACAATGTAAATACGTACATTTGCTTTTTTCTGTTCATATCCTGGTTTGGAATGCAAACAAAATGGACACTGAAGAGAGGCAATTGACCAGCATACTATATTGAGAAATGTGTTCGAAACATTTCTTTCTGTTGGGCGCCTGTGCCATGTTAAGTCTTTTCGGAAACATCGTTGCTCCCATCGAGTCTGCTGCTCATGCGTTGAATATTAGAGAGGCGAGGAGCCGTAAAGGCTGGATACGCCCCTGTTCGACGATTTCCCCGAGGGAAACTTGACTATTTTTAGGGATCCCGGGGGAGGGGGTGACACTATGCATGAACTCAAGCGTGATGGTCAAGTCCTGATCGTTCTATTAACATGATTAAAGTTCGTCTCAACCGTTTAAAGACACGTAAAAGGGGCTATTGATTATGAGCCAACGCGGCAGGAGCAAGGCCGAGAGCCCATATTACCACCCTCCCTCACCAAAGTGTGAGAGGTAAGATACAGAGGTGGCTCAAGGCTATTCTGATATATAACAAAAGGGGCACAATTTCAAAAGCTCCCTGACAAGGAAAATTCGGGGGGGGGGGGGGTGACATCATATTTTACAGGTGCCCTCTGGAACTAAGGTCCAAACACTTAGGGAAGAACACAAATGCATATAGAATTAAACAAAAAAAAACGGATTATACCTTTTGTATAATTATCCCACAAACGTAATGTTCGTAAGATTTGCCTATTTCACAATGTGATGAATATTCTTTTTTTAAGGAAGTCCTGGCGGTGATGTTACCCCCTAAATAAAGGTACCGTAGTTGAGAATCAGTGTTTAAAGCACTTGACGCACTGTGAAAAGGTTGGGCAATATTTTTTCAACACTTTTCCCAACGTTGTGCCAATAGTCAACCCAACCATCTATTGGGCAATATTTTGCCCAGTGGTATTGGTAAACATAAGTACCCTACTTCACACGTGCATAATTGTTTCGTATTTTGACCAAAATTTGGGCAAAGATATGACCCTTCAACTGCCCGACTACGGTAGCCAACTTGTTGGGAAAATCTTGACCAACTGTTGGGCAAAATACGAAAATATTGCCCAATAGATGGTTGGGTTGACTATTGGCAAAGTGTTGGAAAATATTGCCCAACCTTTTCACAGTGCGGGAAACGCAACGGTCGTTGGTTCGATCCCCTGACACTACACTGCACTGGTGTCCATCGGGAAGACATTACTCTATATTTGCCACTCCATACCCATGAGAAGAATTGGGGACCTGGTAGGAGGACGAAAGTCTCAGCGATAGAAATTACCATATACGCCCTCACGTTGACCATGAGGTAGGAATAGTCCCCAGGGAGTGGTGATTTTGCACACTGGGGTAATAATATCATTAAAGCTTTGTAAGTCCAGAGTTGTAATTATAATTGTAATTATTATTATTATTATGAAATGAGAGACGGGTGCTGGTTGAACACCTTTCAAATATTGCCATTTGTTAGAAAATACTTTTGTCTAACTTCTTAGAAAAGTTGTTCCACTTCCCTTTAAAACTGTACCACGATATCAATGTTTGTATAATTACAATAAACAAACATATTCAAAACATTTCCAACTCTCCTATTTCGAATGTAGAACTGTCTTGAACACCAATCGGATTTCCCGTCAAATATTCCCGAACTGGCATCCCAAAGTTCCAACCCATATAACAAGCGGAAGACGATGCTGGCATAAGAAAAGATTGTTTCCGACAGTTGCCATGGAAATTATCTTTAAAAATCTTTTCAAGTCATATCTTTTTACTCCAAGTTAACTAAGATAACCTGCTTGATATTTGATAATCTTTTGGTGTCAATCGGAATATCATCAGGTTTTTTTGTTTTGTTTATTTGTTTTATTTCCCTGACTGCTAGGAAAGCATATGCATGCTTGTAAGTAAGCAACCAGGAGTCAGACGGCTTTACAGTCCTCTCCGAGGGACTTTGTAATGAGGGTTAATGCCTAAAGGGCACGAGTGCATCGACTTGGTTTCGAACCAGGGACCTCCCGGTTACGAGACCACTGCTCTACCACTGATCAATCGCGCTCAGAAGTAAAGATTTTATTTGTATTTTGGTGTTATGTTGAAAACTCTTTAAAAAAAAAACATAGCAAAACAGAACGAAACCACAAAAAAGATCACAATCTCGCATTTGGCTATTTTCTTTGTTAGCTTTCCGAATGAATATATATTTTTAAAAAAGGGGAAAATACATCGGTACTAGATTAAGGATCCAGTATCAAAGATTTGTAACTGATTCGAATCGAATACGGCTTAACTTGAGATTGATATCTGGTCATGTTATGACTTCTTGAAAATCTTAAACTAGAATAATATAGATAGAGCTAGAGGTAGATAGATTGGATGAGACATCGTAATCATTTTGATAATTTAGAAATCTTTTCCGTACCTGTTTACATGCCCCTATCTACATTGAGTAGATGTAAAGAACGGGGGGGGGGGGGCATGGATGATTTCTTTTTTATTTTGTATGTATACACTTCCATATATGATTGTGAGTGTTTATGTCATATCATCTTATCTTGTTATGTCACCTTGAAAGTGGGAGAAATAAAACGAATCTTAAAAATCACACCCCAAAATACGAATAATTGGAAGACTTGCGACCGATTGAGATCACTTGCAACGGTTTATAACTATTACAACGGGGCACTGGATGGATTTAGCGAAATGTGTTAACTGCAATTAATTTTAGAACCCACATACTGTTGATAACTTGATTTCCACATAGATCGAGGTAAATGGCAACCCATGTTAAGACAAAATTCATGACACTTTGAAAAACTAGTAACATACGAGTATTTAAAGGGTATGATATGAGTGTCTAACTACTTCAATGCCTTTCTTGGCAACATTAATCTGATTTTTAATTTCTGTCAAACGAATGATACCAATTACCATATGGGATGAGCTCCACCCTTCACATAAAACATGAGGAATAAATAGCATTATTTCTTTTAAAATAGCCCATCTGCCATCGGCATGGTCATTTTTTTATTCGCTGCTTCCTAGACTGACGCACGTACATCCTACATGTTAGTAATGATTAGGTACACGTTTTAACGGCAGCAGCGAATGACAAGTTCCCAAACTCTTCAGTATATCAACTCTGACAGAAAGTTTAAGAAAACTGCACCAAATGAATCTTGTGCAGTGCATTACTTTGGTTTCTTCTGCCACTTTAGATGTGGTTACATGAATGTGTCACGCTGATTTAATAACAAATATCTTAAAGGATGGTTTGTATTTAATTTGATGGTCTTTTTTATCAGGAAATTATCAACATTTGAAAGAATTAAAATGTTTGGCGCCTACAGAGAATGATAAAAATGAGGCCTGTGGTTCATTTCAAAAACGCAAGAACATAACTTCGAAAGGGTAATCATTTCCATACCGGGATGTTTGTTACATTGAGGATAGTCGTATTATAATTTGTTATGATTTGTTTTCGAGGTTCAAGACATTTAAAGGTTTTTAACTCTTTAAATCTTGAGCCTTTAAAATAAAAACGGAAAGTATACTTAAAGATATTAATATGAGGGCTAACATTTCTAATACGTTTGTGTCGTGGATTTCACACTATTTCCTGTTGATAAATAAACAGAACTCCATGTTAAGCCTGTAGCATTTGAAGAAATATCGGCGGACAAAAATCAATAACAAATGAGAAGATATGCACAAATATGAATGCGTCACGACCTGCATGTGTGACTAACCGGCAGTGTTTTGCTTCTTTTTCTCGCAGGGGTTTATCGCGAATGATCCATGCCCGTAGCCAAACTTTGATTCTTGTCTCGGCGGGGTATTTCATGAATTAACCAAGCATGGTCTGGCTTTTGTGTTTGGTCTCTTGTGTTATGATGTGAGTCAGCAGACGTTCTGAAGGAAGTGAGGTGGTTTTATACACGTCATCTCAAAGTCTTTACCCCCTCCCTCACCCATCCCACCCCGCCATTCCCCCGTCTCACTTTCCTGCATGACTGGAGGGAAACGATTGATGCTGAAGACATTGTTGTTTTGAAGCAAGTTTCTCCTTTATTCCCGACGGCGGATCGAGATCACATCACATTACATCAAATCAAATCAAATCAAATTAAATCGAATTGCTTACTGAAATGATATCCTATTATGCTACTATCATCATCAAAATTATAACTATATAACGTCGGCCATAACAACGAAGAAGAGCTCTGAGCACATGCAAAACACATTTAAACATAATCGAACATGACAAAAGCTTCTTTTTTAGAGGAAGGTAGATAGGTAATATCGGTGGTATTTTGCCTGGCGTAGCGATTAATTTTACTTCAACTTAATATGATTTCATAATTTTTGATTTCCTAGTGTGTTCATGATAACGCTCGCTATATAATTATTTAAAGAAAGAGTGCAGGGCAGTTTGGTAGGGTTCAGGCGCGTACGCAGGATTTTTTCAAGGGGGGGGGGGGGGTTTAACATTATAAATCGGGCCGAAAATTTCGCAACGACTCAGCCAGCCGCTAAATAAGAGGGGGGGGGGGGGGGGGGGGGGGGGTAAGAGGACACATTTTTTTTTTTTGGTCTCGAAATTTGAAAATTTGACATTTTGCTCCGTTGGGGGGGAGGGGGGGTAAGGTCAGCTTTTTTAGGTCAACCATGGGATTTTTTTTTTTTTTTTTTTTTTTTAAATAAAAAAAAAAAAAAAAAAATCCAAAGGGGGGGGGGGGGGTTTAGAGAAATTTAGGGGGGTTTACACACAAAAAATTACCAAAGGGGGGGGGGGGGGTTGAACCCCCCAACCCCCCCCCCCCCCCCCCCCCCTCTGTGTACGCGCCTGGTAGGGTTTACCGTTATGATGTTTCTCTTCTTATTACTGAATCAGTGAGTAAACAATTTACAAAAAAGTCACTGCAATTTGTAAAGCAGATTTTTTGTTGTTTTCCTGTTCAGATGGGAGACCCTTTTGTGGCTGTACATTGGTTTCTTGGTCAGTTGTCTACAACGTTAGGCTATATTGAATCATTTACATAATGTGAGAAGGATTTACTCATTTCTGTAAAGTAGTGTAGTCTGTCGAGTAAGTTATTAAAACAATATTACAACAAACAAACAAGTAAGTATAGATAACTATATATCTATAATCATTAAAACAACTGAAATGAGAATCCTTCGGACTTCACTTCTTCATTATGACCGGTTTCAATTTTATTTTTATCAGAAGAAATAAACTTGAAACCGGTCATAGTGTCTTCACTCGAGATTTTGTCTTCTTCAGTTGTTTTAATGATTATTGTATATTACCTTGGCGGAGGATTATCCAAATTCAATTATTATATATATATATATTGTTACACATTACGTACCCACTCGATCCCTCCGCTCGGCATCTCAACACCTCATTGAACCCACGAACGACAGGAAAAAGTCATACGAATCCAGAAGATTCTCATCTGCAGCTTCGCGTCTTTGGAACTCTCTCCTCACTACCTTCCAAACCATCACAGACTTAACTTTCTTTCTTGATTGTTCAAAAACGCTTTCTGATGTCATTTAAACTGCATTATTGTATTTCATCAAAATGTAACTATATTACTGTATTTTGATTGATTATAATTAATCTTGCCTTATTTCATATTTCTTTAGTACATGAATTAGAAGTTATCTGTGTGATTTTATTGTTTTATTATTGTAAAGTACATTGATATTTTCTCTGAAGATGAAATGCGCTGTAGAAGCCTAGGTAATATTAATATTATTATTATTATATTTTATATTTTTATATATTTTACGGGTTTGATGCACATTTCGAATAACGATTTGGACATTATTTTCAAATGTGAATGACTACTAACTTCACCCAGACAACGAAACACAAATGCATGATGCATATTAAGAATTTAGATTTAGGCCTTCATTTCGAATGTGAATGACTAACAGACACCGGAACACAAATGTATTCGAAATGTCAAAATGGATTACATCAAATATGACTAATGTGAGCTCATTCTAATGTACAAACAGGACTGTTTAGTATTGAAGGTTTAGACAAGTTGGTTTTAAA
This sequence comes from Strongylocentrotus purpuratus, assembly GCF_000002235.5. NCBI lineage: Eukaryota > Metazoa > Echinodermata > Echinoidea > Camarodonta > Strongylocentrotidae > Strongylocentrotus > Strongylocentrotus purpuratus. The sequence goes on along the minus strand of NW_022145607.1, from coordinate 34,613,730 downwards.
GGTATATTCAAGTTGGTTGAAATGATTAGTCTACTTAGATTTTAGTGTTTAGTCAACTTGTTTTGAAGGTTTAGTCAACTTTGTTTTAAAGGTGTAGTCAACTTGGTTGTAAAGGTTTAGTCAACTTTGTTTTAAAGGTGTAGTCAACTTGGTTGTAAAGGTTTAGTCAACTTTGTTTTTAAATGTTTAGTCAACTTTTTCGTTAAAATATTTGTTGTAAGTAAAAGGAAAGAGACAGAATATATACATAATTATGTTTCCTGTATTTAGAAAAAAATGCATTTTTCAGAGAGGCACATGAAGAATTATAGGACTTGTATTCCCCTTTTTAAGGTTAGTTTTCTTTCCCCTACCATCATCCCTTCTAATAATTTTCTATTCTCTTGGATCTTTTTGTTTCTATTCTGTTTCTGTTTTTCTTCATCTCTTATTCCAAATTGCATTTCTCTTGCCTTTAACTTTTCAACTCGGATGATCTCTTCTCACTTATAAGTATTATTTGTTTGCATGCAGTGCAGTAAATGGACATTGACGAATTTAGGTAATAAAGGTGTGATTAAATTTAACGGATATTCCAATAACTCAGATTTAGTGAAAGGAAGAAAGTATATGGTAATTCAGTACCAATACAATCTGACAAAATTGAATGACTGAGATTTGTAACATGAATTCGTTTTCACAATTCGTTCATTATTGTATTGTACCTTTTAGGTTCTAAAAGGGCACTAGAAATGTCATAGATAAGAATTAGAGCAATAACCATGCACTTTGAAGGCATCAAATATCCCTTTAAAGTTTTTTTAGATAAAAATATATAAAAATCTTTATAAAATATTATAGTATTTGTATACTATTCGGGATGGTGATGGGACATATTTTGTTCGAAAACAAACAAACAAATGAATAAACAAAAAAACAAACAAATACGATTTCGAAATACACACACACACACACACACACACACACACATACTCTCTCTCTCTCTCTCTCTCTCTCCCTTTTCTCTCTCTCTCGTCCCCCTCTTCTCTCTCGCTACAATAGCACTCTGTGTCTCTGTGTCTCCTTTCTCTCTCTCTGTCTTTCTTTTTGTCTCTTTCTCTCACTTTCTCTATATTTGTCTTTCTACATCTATCTAGAACATACATTCGTATGGAAAAAAAAACACAGAAACAAAAATACCTCACATTAGAAGGTTTTTATTGCCGCGCTGTGTTGGGAATCAGTTCCAAAAGATAATAGCTACGTACATTCTATTAATAATTTAAATAAGTTCCAGATCGAGAGTATGAAGGGCTTATAGTTGACTTAGAATTATTATAAAGCATTTTATTATAATAATAAAATGCTTTATAATAATTCAAATAATACCAATAAGCTGTTACTTTGCCAAGTCTCAAAATGTATCTTAATTCTAATTCCGAGAGCCTTTTCGTAATGTTCTGTTCTGTTCTGGTTTTCGTTCCCTTAAGGAGTTCTGTTCTAAAGTGGGGGAACGTACCCTGCGAGCCAATTAAATATTTACAGTCTATAATGCGAACGTGCTGACAAATCACAACAGTAACTACAGTGCAATTACCTAACTAGGACAATTCTAAAAATGTATCATACAACACATTAAATATCTCAAATTCGAGATTATTCTAAATTACATCGACTTCTACTATCATTATATTACTAATCTATAATATTCCATATATAATACGACTTGTTTCTTTTTTGTTTTTTTAATGTTTTATTTCTGCGTTTTCAAAATAGAACATAATCATATTCATAATGTAATAATTATTTCTTCATTATACATAATTATACATTTTTAAGTACATTAAATGAGATGCATACAAACACAAATATTTTTCAATAAAAAAGATAAATTACAAAAAACTCAGGAGACCGCCATCATGAGCGGTAAGCTCGAAATCGATGGCGGCCTCGAGAGAATTAGCGGCATCACTCTTAAATTATATAATTATACACGCGAATCGACCCAGGTGGGTGTAGTGAAAATTCAATCAACAATTTAAACATTTTCTAACTGTTTAAAGTATTTCTCATTAAATGCTTAATGAAGGAATCACATCTTAGATCTTTCCGTGACAATGTTATTCCTCTTCAGAAATACATCTGATTCAATTCAATTCAATTCAATAAAGGTTCATTCGAATATATTTCACAGTACAAAGACTGAATCATTCATGTTTTCAAAGATCTAAATACATTATAAATACAAATTGAAATTATGAATAAAACATATTGCATTGAATACCAAATGACAGAAAATACTTTACATTGATGAAATTAGAGGTAATGAATGTCAGATAATATGTTAAAGATGTCGTATTACTAATGCATATACAATACAAAGATGATTCACATTCTAATTCATCTAAATTCTTATACCAAGAGGGTTCTGTAATTTTCTGTTCTGAGGAAAGTTCTGTTTTGGCGAATAGTTCTGTCCCTTAAGGAGTTCTATTCTAAAGTGAGAGAACGTACCGTGCGAGCCACTGAAATATTTACAGTTTATGCAACTATCACAACTATCACATTAATCACAACTATCACATTAATCACAACTACATCACAACTGCTCAACTACAACACAAATACTCAACAACAACACAACTACTCAACTACAACACAACTACTCATGACAACTACAGTGCAATTTACATACAGCTCCGTGCGTTAAATATACTATGTCCCTTTCGCTGCCAACACCAACTTCTGTAGAACTTTGCAGGAATGATGAATATGTCATCTAAGTCCTATCTGTGAAATTAAAACATTAGCAGTGTCCTAGTATTTAAATTATGTAAGGAAACCCGTTTACCTTCTAGACGTTACTGTCAGACACTATTGAGTGACTGACTGACATCTTTTTTCCTTTGGTAATAACATACATGAAATGAGCATTTGAGGTACATGGGTATTCGTCGACATCAATAACCCACCACTTGTAATGGCCAAAATTAAACTGATTGCATCTTTGAGCAGCATAAAACGTAAGACCATTCGGTACAAGGGTCTGAAAATAGGACTATTACTTAAGTGATTGCAATCACTTAAGTCGATTCGACAACTATTAGTGTGATTGTGATTATGAATAAAGCATTTTTAATGAATGACTACATTCCAGCTATCAATGAAAAATGTTGCACGATAACAAAGTAAGAGGTCAAGGAGAAAGAAGAAGAAAGACTGGAAAAGAGAGAGAACTAGAATTATCGCAATCTGTATTGCCGAGCAATGGGAATGTATCCCCCGGCAGTTGCAGCGAGTTTTGTGTCATCCGTATGTTGAGGAACAAAGATAACCTCTACCCTCCCTGAAACAAAAGGATGACGAAGAGATCGCCACTGGTGACTCGGACTATTGTCAAGACTAGGAGCTGCATCACCAAAACAATGTGTGTAGATTAGAGTATTATGCATCTCTGCAGGAAATTTGAAATAAATCCGTTAGGTAATGTGACAGTTAAAGCGTACACTAGACACCCACCAAAACATTACCTTTGACCCTTTGACGAACACTGAGGGCAGCACCACAAAATAGTAAAGATTTGCTGATTGTACCAAGATACACCTCTATACAAACATATGATTTTTGTTTTTGACTTGTTTTAAATGATATTTTATTTTCTTCCTCATAATTTCACATAGCAAGACATTCACATGACAAGAAATTATCAAAATGAGCAATATAAAACAAGATCTTTGATATAAGACACTCCATGAGTTACATCAATGCAAGAAAAAAAATTCTTGCATGCAACAGTAGAGGAAGGTTTAAAGTAACATATTAGCTCCGTTTAGTCTCATTTCACAACGCCCCCTATCGTCAGAGTCAGCAGCCATACATGTTAGGCTATGGAATTGTACCAACAACAAAAAATCGTTAAAAATTCATTTTTTGTTTAAACGAAAAGCACATCCACCCCAACTTACGTTATCACTAGCTCTTTTATTGGAACCCTCATGTCCCATTGACTTTTGAAAGTTCACCCACCGTAATTTGATCAAAATAGGTTGCAAGCTCGTCATTGCCTATAATACACATGTGAAACAAGTCGAACTTTGGACTCAGTTTGCCAAGCGATTTTAAGATTATAGGTCAAGCACACGAAGGATAAGAAGCATGAATTATCATAGATCACTTCTGCTTGGTTCATTATGTCCATATTATTCAACCCCCACCGTAATTTGTCCATTTAGTAAAAGCAAACATTTTGCCGAGGTACGCAAAAACATGAATATTCATGAACGGTCAGACAATACAGCCTTTTAGTACGTAACGTATAGTGAATTGGAATTGGCGATGATCCGTCCAGGAGGTAGAGGTCAGTGGTTTGTGCTCACAATGTTCCAGGGAGCGAAAATGAGACAATCGGAGCAATATTTCTGAAAGAAATCCAACGAGAAATGTGGTCTGCTGAGTGCACTTACACCATCCTGCAAAATATTACCTTTGACCCGGTAAAACATGGGACACTGGTGGCAGCATCATCAAAAACTATATGATGCCGCACGATTTTAACAACATACACCTTCGTTCAAAATTTGAACAAAATCCCTCGAAAAATGTGGCCTATTGAGCGCACACAAACCATCCACAAGATGGCCTTTTACTACAGCAGGCCTATTATAGAAGGCGGAACACTTGGGCCAGCATCACCAAAATTATAGGTGTATACATTATACCAAGATATGTTTGAAAGCGATTAAGGTGTGCATATCTTCGGAGGAAAATGAACATTTTACAATTAAACGAATATTGGCAACTCTAGGTTAATTTTGCTTGAGAGCATTGCCAAGTCTACATTTAAATAATCTTCTCACTCTATATTCATTCCATGAGTCAGAATTCGTAATTTGACCATTTGAGCATAACAACCGGACCTTCTAAGAGCGATAGAGAGACCGATGATTATTATTAATGAGATTCCAATTACACACGAATAAATCACGTGTAATACAACATTTGACCTGTGTTTCCTCTTTTTACCTTGTGCCACTCCTTTGCTTGGAATAGAAGTGGGACTTTGGGAAGATGTTGCAGTTTCTTGATGAGTTGTAACCATGACAACATGACGAGGTTCCTTGGGGTCGTTAGAGGGATCCCATGTGTAGTCCTTGCACTTGCATCTATCGACTGGTTGTCCTACAACAACAGCGCAACAAAATGCAGGCTGAGAATACCTCACCCATATGTTCTGATTTAGAATGCTGGCACTTTCCCTCGGTCCACCCATTGGGGGTACCCTTATTCTCTCCTGATAACAAATGATTTCCCCGGCAAACTACCAGAAGGGGCTGTGCATTCCAATGAGTGCCAGTCATCAGCAACATTCTCCTCTCCCCACCCACAAGACGCCTTACCCGGTGGATAATCAACTCTTAAACCAACCCTTGTATCCTCTAGGATATTTCCATCACCACCATATGCAGTGAGAATATATCCACCTTCGTCAAACCTTAGGACAGGGTTGATTTTGAATTGGAGAAGACAGTTGTTGTCCTCAGTTTCATTTTGAAACGCAAGTTTTTGATTTTCGGGCAACGACAATGGCCTTGGATTAGCTGAATCGTTAAAACGGAACTCTCATTCCATTTCTAAGAGTGACCCGTGCACATTCAGAAGGGTAACTAAAATCAAGTTCTACCTTTTCCCCTTCAATGGCACTCATTCTTGTAATATCGCCCTTGGTAATTGTCAGTGAGAAGAGAACAAAGATCACAATGCATATTTCAAACGAAACTACTGAACGCTTGGCCATTTTTCGATAAAAGAGTTGACACATTAAAGAGTGTGTCAAATGACACATAAAGAAATGATACAAGACAAAACTATTTCTCCCACACAGGTAACTCGTTCGTAATTACGATTTTTTTTCTTCTCCAAAATTAATGTAAGTGATGTAGTTACAAGAATTTCTTTCTTTCATCGGCAACGATCGATGGACAAACTCACAATTGGTAGCTTATTCCGGATTTAAACATAAAACAAAGATATAGGTGACTCATGAGAATAGATAATGTTAATTCTCCTTCGCCCAAAATCGGTGTTAATTATTTCTCTTGTAAATTAGGTAAAAAGTCTGTCAGACATTTGATGACCTGCTTGGCAGTTGAAAAGTTTATCGGAGTCCGTTTTGTGGTGAACGTCATTAGATAGATGCTTCTTGAAACTGGGTCTGGTCACAACCTTCTCTTCACTGTTTTTTTTTTTAATCATTGGTCATTTCCGTTTTATCTCCATGCACTTGTTCCTAAAGCGAGTTTTTCAAAGCATCTGAGGGAATTGTTCAGCAAAAATACCTTTGTCCGCAGATGCTACTTCATGTTATTCCTGTTTATTCTCCTCTGGTATTCTGAAAAAAGAGAATGAAATACATTATAAGAAATCAGATAGAACGCAACAACTGAAGAAAATTGTGTAATGATCCCCTTTTTACTTGTTTTAATTGAATGGTTTTAGTCGTCAAGTATATAAGAACATTTACATCATTGAATATACCAGAGAAAGGCTCACATTGACAGAGTAAACCATGAAAGCTAATATTAATCCATCCATAGACTTGGTTATGTGTGTAATGAAGATAAACAACATTTTTTTATAAAAATACCGAAAATATACAATTATTAAACAGTTTTTTTCTCAATATTTGTATTTTGCAGGATATTTGAGTGATGTGCGCTGAAATAATGATTTCAAATTGTGCAATATTTAAAAAATAGCGTATCGAGGAATCATGGCGCCAGGAGAAAACATTCAATTACAGCCCAGCCAAAATTATAACTTGAAAAAGCGAGAGTCTATTTAAAGCGACCGCGCGGAAGACTTTTGCATTTATAATCCTTAAAAAAAAAAAAAAAATCTTTTGCATTTTACACTGCAATCGAGCGGTTGAGTTTCGAATTAAGAACATTAAAATCATTAACTTATCAACTTCTTTCTCAAATTGGCAACCGATTTTGATTATTTTTTTTCAAATGTTGAACCCTTACAAATGCCATTTTATAATAACCTGCTTATAATGAAGCGTAACATTTTTGTTCAAATTGTGTAACATTTACAATTTTTCTTTTATATAAACTTCATCTTATAATGGAAGCGCAAACTCACGATATTCCAAGGTAACTTAGTGTGAGAGCGCAAAGCGTCTGATCTTTAGAAAATGTTCGCATATTAAACAGTCCAAATCATCTATTTATAATACCCTAATTTTTTTTGGGTTTCGAGACATGGGATGATGTAAAAGGACGTTGGGTAACATCCCATGGGCAATTTTTTTTTTTTTTTTTTTTTTTTTTTTTTTTTTTTAGCTCAACGGGGGGGGGGGGGGGGGGGGGGGGGGTATCGAGCACCGTTAAAATAAATCAACACCCCCCCCTCCTCTTGAGCAAAAAAAAAGGAGGGTGTTCGCGCGATCCCCCGAACCGCTACTTTGTACGGGGGTGAGATAACATAGCGGCTGTCTTCTCCTTGGCGACGGTAACATAGTGACAGGTTACTCCACATGGTTGTACATTCAGTTTAGGCAAGCACATTATCGTTAAAATCAAATAATTTAATTTCTTAATGTAAAACGCACCAAGAGCTTTTTGAAAATGGGCCTTACCTGTGGTCTTTCTGGTTAAAATACATCCTTCATATGAAAAGTGATGTCCGAATTCTACTCAGAAAATAAATAATCAAACAAGGCGTAGTCCAATATTGAGCATTTTTGGCTCGTCATAATTTATATAGCCAATTTGAAGACAGAAATGCAGATATGAACAAAAATGTTCGCTCACTTTTTTCAGAGACATTAAAATACACAAGTCATGTGGTTTATTTTCCTCGTGTTTTTCTTTTCATATTTATTACGCACAAAGGATCGAAAGCCTTCCAGCAACAAAGGTTTCTCGACGCCATCATAAATATAACGGGGGTGTTCCACTGACCTAGGTCAGTGGGAATACTCGGGGTTTCCCACTTGTCTATAGAACGCCAAAATGGAAAATAACGGCTTAAAAATGGAAAGTTGACGGCTTAAACCAAATTAAACAAGGCGTAGTCCAATATGGATACATTGTGCGTCATAAATTATGTTAATATATATAGCCAATGGGAGAGAAAAATGTCGAGTAACAAATATGACTGAAATGTAGATATGAGGAAAAAAATGTCCGCTCACTTTCTTCAGAGACAATAAATACACAAGTCATGTGGACAATGTGGTTCGTTTTACCCCCGGGATTTTTTTCCGCATGTTTACGCACAAAGGATTGAAAGGCGCCTTCCAGAAACAAAGGTTTCGCGCCGCCATTCCCCCGCCATCATGATTCGGGGTTTTCCACCTGCCTATGAAACGCCAAAATGGCAAATAAAATGTCAGCTTAACCTAGAATGTGTTTGGTGCACAGTAGCTTTATATTTGGTGACAGCAACCTTTCATTTCATGGCGGCTATTCTTCATTCAGAGGTTATCATCAGCTCATTTTAAATCACCATGAACTGTCTTTGAAAAAACAATTTAACACCTATATACGAAGCCCCTGTAGTAGACATGATTTTCTTTAAATTAGTTCAGGTCAAAATCCCCTATTTAAAAACATTGAAAAGACTGTTCTGATTCTCAAAGATATTTAAAATTGATGCATGCTTCCATTGAAATTGTTACTATAATGATGACCCGTATAAGTCTGTTAGCAGCGGAGTAGGCAGGAACTCTTTAATGGGGGGGGGGGGGGGGGGGGGGGGAGCGGCATGATTTTTGTTCTACTTCGAGGTGGGGTCAAATTATTCGCTAATTTTGTTTGCATGTAGTGTAGTAAATGTGGTCATTGATGAATTTAGGTAATAAATGTGTGAATAAATTTAACGGATATTCCAATAATTTAGATTTACTGGAAGGAAGAAAGTAAATGGTAATACAGTACCAATACAATCTGACGGAATTTACTGACTGAGAATAATGTAACATGAATTTGTTTTCACATTTTGTTCATTATTGTATTATTACTTTTTAAGTTCTTGTTTTGTATAAATACTATGGGGGTGGTGGTGGGACATCTCTTGTTCGAAGAAAAACAACAAATAAATAAACAAATAAGATTTTGAAATACACATACACACGCAATCTCTCTCTCTCTCTCTCTCTCTCTCTCTCTCCCCTACCCCTCTCTCTCTCTCTCTCTCTCTCCCATATTCTCCCTCTTCCCCCTCCTCTCTCTCGCTATTAAACACTCTATGTCTCCCTTTTTCTTCTCACTCTCTGTATTTCTATTTGTCTCTTTCTCTCAATTTCTCTCTATCTGTCTTTCTATATAGAACATACATCCGTATGAAGACAACAAAACAGAAACAAAGATATCTCACATTGAAGGTTTTTATTGCCGCACTGTGTTGGGAATCAATATTTCGGTTCTGTTAAAACCTACATCGATAAGATTGAAAAAACGGTATAAATAAAAATAATGTTTGAAAATTAGGGCACCTAGAATATACTAAATCAAGAATGATTTTTAGTCAAAACCCCTATGTCATAATAGCATAGAGAGGTCTATGGCATAATGTGGTGTACCTTATACAAGAACAGATTATCATCATTGTTATTATCACCATTAGATTGCATTCAAAGTTGGAAAAAAAAATGATACTTTTCTACCACAGATTTTCTCCATGCAAGCATGATTTCTTTTTGGAAGTTTGTAAACATTTCATTAACCGAACCAAAGAAAACATACGGTAATGTAAACGTTTAATGATTAAAAAAAAACAACAACACATAAATGATATCTTCCAAACAGACTAGAGAATTTTTTTTGTAGCGAGCCTGCCTATCCGCCGAGAGATCTGTTCAAATCTTGTCTTCTCAAATTTGTGTTTTACTCAGGATGCCGATGCTACCATGCCTATCTACGTTACTAATAACTTAGAATTGACTCGCTACCTGGTCTATATTGAAGTGAATTCGTTTTAATCATAGAATATGATTGAAATTGATGACTGGATCAGAGGTGTTTGTTGTTGGGAAATGGAAATGGAGGATATTAATACAAGGCAAAATAAATACGCAGGAATTTAAAAATTAAAAACTCAATATTTATTCAATAATTACATCAATTGCAATATTCGCCTCTTATACATATCTGTATTGTTCACTTGGGAAATAATCCTGTAAAGCTCCAAAAGATAATTGCTACGTACATTCTATTAATAATTTAAATAAGTTCCGAAATCGAGAGTATATGAAGGGCTATTATAATTGACTTAGAATTACTTCTGATAGAGCCATATATTACGCTGTTATAGTCCGTTAATATATCTAAAGTCTAATACCGAGAGGGTTCCGTAATGTTCTGTTCTGAGGGAAGTTCTGTTCAGGCGAAGAGTTATGTCCCTTACTACGGAGTTCTGTTCTGTAACAAGTGAGAGAATGTTCCGTGCGAGCCACTAAGATAATAGGGACTTTTAGATTTGCCAAACGACAACGTGGATTGCTACGATCGACGTCCTTTTAATGCACTGCCTTGAATGGACGTCACTCGTATCAGTCCACGCAAATCTAAAAGTCCCTATTTACAGTTTATGCGAACAACTATTAAAGTGCCATTTACGTGAAGCTCCGTGCAACGCTAACCAAACTTGAAATGACTAGGAAAATTCACATTTATTCCTCTAAAAATGTATTAAACTACAATGAAATATCTCATACCAGAGATGAATTAATAAACATCGACTTTATGCTATTATCAGATTACTACTCTTTAACAATCCATTGATAATATGAGTTTAATCAACAATTCAAAGATTTTGTAACTTTTTATAGTATTTCTCAATAAATGCTTAGTGAAAGAAATTATTTCATAAATCTTTCCGTGACAAGTCATGTTCTACTCTACGGAAATACATTCAATTCAATTCAATTCAATAAAGGTTTATGCGAACATGTTTCAAAGTACAAATACTGAATGTTATACATTTTTTATACAAAGATTAAGATACATTATCAATACAAATTGCAATTGTGAATAAAACATATTGAATTCAATACCAAATTATATAAAATACTTTACATTGAACAAATTATAGGTCATGAATGTCAGATAACATGTTAAGAGATGTCGTAAAAATATTAGTAATGAATATATTACGAGACAATTATGTTCCCGCTGTCGATACAAAATATTGCACGAAAGAGTGAGAGACAGAGAGAAAAAAAATAAGAGAGAGAGAGAGATGAGGGAGAAATACATATAGGGATGGAGAAAGAGTACAGTATGGTAAACATATAAATACTCAATTCACAAACATCAGATGACTATTAATAGTGCGCAATGTATACGGAAATGTATTCCAAGCTGAGCTCATTTGACCAAGAAATACAATTCACATAAGAAATTCTAACCAGACGGGGTTCTAGGACAATAGAGTGGTGAAGTGTGACGTCATCAAAATTTTATTTTAAAAATCTCTCAATTTTTTCTTCATTTTCCGAAAGAGCATAAAAAATAATGTCCAAATGTAGAAAAACCAATTAGGAGTCAGAGCATATAACACTGAGTTCCTATGGGAAATCTTTTTTATTCCGATGGTCATATCTCAGCCAATACTTAACATATTCAATTGGTTTTCTACATTTGGACATTATTTTTGATGCTCTTTCGGAAAATGAAGAAAAAATTGAGAAATTCTGAAAATTGATTTTTGTATGACGTCACAGCTTCGGTACTCTATTACCCCCTGGGCGATCACACCGGTCAATTATACCAGCGGGATAATTACCCCCCTCCCCCCCTCCCCCAGGACAACTCGAATAATACCCTACATAATCTACTGGCAGACGATCGTGTAATGGCGACATCTGTACTACTACTACTACTACTACTACTATTACTACTACTACTACTACTACTACTACTACTACTACTACTGTTTCTACTCCTACTACTACTACTACCACTACTGCTACTACTACTACTAGTAGTAGTAGCATAGTAGTAGAAGTAGAAGTAGTAGTGTTTAGTTTTCCATTCCATTAAACAAATCTACAATTAAATATAACCAAACTCAAAGGAAACGGCTGGATTGCCCATATTCAGACCAGGAATATACAAACTATTACTAAAAGAAAAAGAACCATGAATGTTATATTAATCATAAATGGTCATACACTAAAAACCATTATGATTAACAAATTGAAAACTAAATAGGTGCAGTTTGTACATAAGAGGGTAAACAAATTCCTCCCCCTCCCTCGATACAGAGCAAATGAAATCCCGAGCTTGGATATATTTTGTATACACATGTTGGGTTACCATTTTTATTCGTTGTGGAACGACATTCAATTAGGTTTGAAAGCATTTAAGGTGTGCATATCTTTGTAGGAAAATGATAAACGAATATTGGAAATTCAAGTTAATTTTGTTTGAGAGCAATTTCCAAGTCTACATTTGAATAACCTTCTCACTCTTAATTCATGTATATCTACAGACTACATTATTTCCAGGTGAGTTTCTAATTTGCCCATTATTATTTTCTCTAACATGGTTAACATAACGACCGGCAAAATGATAAATAATACGCTTTAAGAGCGATAGAGAGACCGATGATTATTATGAAAGAGATTCCAATGACACACGAATAAATCACGTGTAATGCAACATTTGACCTGTGGTTCTTCTTTGTGCATTGTGTTACTTCTTTGCTGGGAATAGAAGTGGGACTTTGGGAAGATGTTGAAGTTTCTTGATGAGTTGTAACCATGACAACAGGACAGGGGTCTGTGAGGTTGTTATAGGGATCCCATGTGTAGTCCTTGCATTTGCATCTATCAACTGGTTGTCCTACAACAAGAGCGCAACAAAATGCAGGCTGAGAATACCTCACCCATATGGTCTGCTCTAGGATACTGTCACTATCCCTCGGTCTACCCATTGGGGGTACCCTTATTCTATCCTGATAACAAATTATTTCCCCCGACAAACTACCAGAAGGGGCTGTGCATTCTAATGGGCGCCAGTCCCCAGCGACTTTCTCCTCTTCCCAATGGCAAGACGCCTTACCCGGTGGATAATAAACTCTTAAACCAACCCTTGTATCCTCTAGGGTGTTTCCATCACCTCCATATGCAGTGAGAATATATCCACCAACATCAGACCTCATGACAGAGTTGATTTTAAGTTTGAGAAGACTGCGCTCAGTTTCATTTTGAAACGCGAGTTCTTGATTTTCGGGTAATGACAATGACTGTTGATTAGCTGAATCGTAAAACGGAACTCTCATTCCATTTCTAAGAGTGACCCGTGCACATTCAGAAGGGTAACGGAAATCAAGTTCTACCTTTTCCCCTTCAATAGCACTCACTCTTGTAATATCACACTTGGTGAATGTAAGTGGGAAGAGCACAAAGATTACAGTGCTGATTTCAAACGAAACTCCTGAACGCTTGGCCATTTTGGGTAAAAGAGTTATCCCACTAAAAGTATGTCAAGTAAAAGACAATGAAAAAAAAAAGAAGATACGAGACAAAACTATTTTCCTGCTTGCAACTTGGCAGTTGAAAGGTTTGTCCGAGACTTTTTTGTGGTGAACGTAATTAGATAGATGCTTCTTGAAACTGGGTCTGGTCACAACTTTCTTTGAATTGATCTTCACTGTTTATTTTTTATTTTTCATTAAAATATTCCAGTCGTATCCGATTTATCTCCATGCACTTGTTCTTGAATAAAGTTTCTCAAAATATCTGAGAAATTTTCCAACAAAAATATCTTTGTCCGCAGATGTTACTTCATGTTATTCCTGTTTGAAGAATCCATCTTATTCAACTGCCACATATTGCTCTCAGGTATTCTGAAAAAGGAGAGTAAAATACATTTTAAGAAATCAGATAGAACCCAACAAATAAAGAAAATTGTGTAATGATCCCCTTTTTACTTGTTTTAGTTGATTGATTTTAGTCGTCAAGTAAATAATTACATTTACATCATTGAATATGTAGAGAAAGGCCCACATTGACAAAGTAACCCATGAAAGATAATATTATTCCATCGGCTTGATATATGTGTATAATGAAGATTAACATTTTATTCAAAGTACCGAAAATATACAATTATTACACTGTTTTTTTGTAATGTTTGCACTTTGCGGGATATTTGAAGAGATGTGCGATGAAATAATGATTTCAAATTGTGCAATATATTTACACAATGGCGTATCTAAGAATTGTGGCGCCGGGAAAAAACATTCAATTACAGCCCAGCCAAAATTATAACTTGAAATAGCGAAGCGCTATTAAATGCGAACGCGCGGAAGACTTTTGCATTTATAATCCTTTAACAAATGGCGGTCATTTTTTTTAATGGCCGCCATGTATAACTACTGTTGTAGAATTATGTAGATTACTTTAAAAAAAACCCTCATTTTACCATATGTGAGGTGACATATGAAGAAGAGAAAAAATAATCTTATTTCCTACAAGATAATATAAAGGCTGTCTTCTCCTTAGCGACGGTACTCTACTGTACATTCAGTTTAGGCATGCACACAATCGTTAAAATCAAATAATTTATTTCCTTAATGTGAAACGCGCCAAGAGCTTTTTGAAAATGGACCTTACCTTACCTGTGGTATTTCTTGATGGATTACATCCTTCATATGAAAAGTGATGTCCAAATTCTACTATACTTTCTACTATATTCAAACAAGGCGTAGTCCAATATTTATACTTCTAGCTAGTCCGTCATAATATACGTGAGAGAAAAATGTCGACTAGAAATTCGACCGAAAAGCAGATATGAACAAAAATATTCCTTCACTCTTTTTTTTTACAGACAATAGAATACATAAGTCGTGTGATTTTCTTCTCATGTTTGGGTGCCAGGATTGAAAGTCGCCTACCAGCAACAAATACATACATTTATGAGTATAACGGATCCGGGTTTTTTCCACAAAATGGCAAATAGAGTTGACGGCTTAAACCTAGTATTTGGTGACGCTAGCTTTACATTTGGTGACAGCAACTTTTTATTTCATGGCGGTTATTCATTTCATTCAGAGGTTATCATCAGCTCATTTTAAATCACCATGAACTGCTTTTGAGACATCTGACATCGTACAAGGACAATTTAACACCTATATACGAAGCCCCTATTTTTGACATGATTTTCTTTAAATTAGATCAGGTCAAAATACCCTATTTTAACACATTGAAAGGAATGATGTAATAGTTGCTTCTTACAGTTATTTAAAATTGATGCATGCTTCCATTGGAATTGTTACTATAATGATGACCCGTAAGTCTGTTAGCAGCGGCGTAGGCAGGAACTCTTTAATGGGGGGGGGGGGGGGGGGGGGAGGGGGAGGGGGAGGTGGAGAGGGGAGGGGTAGAAAGCCGCAGGATTTTTTCTTCTTCGAGGTGGGGTCAAATTATTTGCTTATTTTGTTTGCATGCAGTGTAGTAAATGTGGTCAATGACGAATTTAGGTAACACATGTGTGATTAAATTTAACGGACATTCCAATAAATAAATTGGATTGAATTGGTTTGGTTTATTGAAAAATCACATCAAACAAGCAGCTCACAGGCTGAAAATGTTCAATTTACAAACATGTTAAAAATATAGAGAGATATAAGTATATACAAAACCAGAATACATATTGTAAGTCAACCTTTGCAGAAATTATTTAGCATTGGTAAGATGAAATCGAAATTTCAAAACAAAGTTATAAGTTTAAGATTTCAGATTTACTGGAAGGAAGAAAGTAAATGGTAATACAGTACCAATTAAAATATGACGGAATTCACTGACCAAGATTTAAAACATGACTTCGTTTTCACATTTCATTCATAACTTTTTAAAAACTGTTTTTTAAATATAAATACAGGTATTTGTATACTATTCGGCATGGTGATGGGATATTTCTTGTTCGAAAACAAACAAACAAATATGATTTTGAAATACACACACGCACACACACACACACACACACATACTCTCTCTCTCTCTCTCTCTCTCTCCCCCTCTGTCTCTCTCCCATTCTCTCTCTCTTCCCCTCCTCTTTCTCTCTGTCTCTCTCTCTCTCTCATTCTCTCTCTCTTCCCCTCCTCTTTCTCTCTCTCTCTCTCCCATTCTCTCTCTCTTCCCCCTCCTCTCTCTCTCTCTCTCCCATTCTCTCTCTCTTTCCCCTCCTCTTTCTATCTCTCTCTCTCCCATTCTCTCTCTCTTCCCCCTCCTCTCTCTCGCTAACACTCTGTGTCTCTCTGTGTCTCCTTTCTCTCTCTCTGTCTTTCTATTTGTCTTTTTTCTCACTTTTTCTCTATCTGTCTTTCTACATCTATCTCGAAAAAAACGTCCGTATGAAGAAAAAAAAAAACAGAAACAAAGATACCTCACATTTGAAGGTTTTTATTTCCGCGCTGTGTTGGGAATCAATATTTTGGTTCCGATAAAACCTACATCGATAAGAAAAAATGTTAAAGATACATGTTTGAACATTATGGCACCTAGAATGACTAAATCAAGAGTGTTATTAAACAGCCCTTTGGAAATGTTGGAATTGCATAGAGAGGTTTATGGCATAATGTGGTCTACCTTATATATATATATACAAGAACAGATTATTACTTTTATTATTAGGACCATGAAATTGTATTCAAATTGAAATAAAGTTAATTTTTGAAACTTTTCTACCACAGATTTTTTTTATGCAAGCATGAAATTCTTTTTGGAAGTTTGTAAACATTTAATTAACAAAATCAAAGAAAACATACGGTAATGGAAACGTTCAAAACTATATAAAAAAATTAAAAAATATAAATGATATCTTCAGAACATGCAGACTTTGATTGTAGCGAGCCTGCCTATCCGCTGAGAGATCTGTTTAAATCTTGTCTTTTCCAAATTTGTGTCTAACTCATTTTTTGATACTAGTATGTCATGGATGCCGATTATACCATGCCTATCTATGTTACTAATAACTTTTTAAAAAATTGTTTATGTTTTATTGATCTTTCATAATCCCATTTTGACAAACAATCATAGGAGCATGTTACTACACTGTCGCTCATATAGTTGGAATATTTTTGTTTTACCCCGATTTACGGATTTATTTTAAAAATAATTTAATAATAATAGATCTAGATAATAGTATACATTCTCAGATTTTATTGAACAATAATTTGACAATGTGTGTTTTGCGTGACTGCTAAAGCATGTGTATGCTTCTATGCTTATCAAATAGGGGACCTACGCCCTTAGGTCATAAATGACAGTAATAAGGATTAATGCCCCACAAAAGTCTTTATTGGAGTGAATTCGGTGTAATATGATTGAAATTGATGAATGAGTAAGAGGTGTTTGTTGTTAGGAAATGGAAATGGAGTACACTAATAAAAGACAAAATAATTACACAGGTATTTCATACCCAAAACCCGATATTTATTCAATAATAACATCATTTGCAATATTCGCCACTTTTACATATCTGTTTCTTATGTCTGGGGTGTTTCACAAAGATCCTAAGTCGAACTTAACTCCAAGTGTGACTTAAAATTATTGAGAGCTATTAGTAGCCTTAAAATAAGATTTATTCAAAAGCGAAAATTCAAATATTTTAGACTTTTTATAAATTTCACATCAAGAACATAAAATCTCCTTGATAATAGAAAATATGAATAATTTGAATCAACGTTTCATGCCTTTTCAAAAAACTTTTACTTAATATTTTCATATATGCTAATGGCTTTCCATAATATTCAAGTCCAATTTAGGATTTTTGTGAAACACCCCTCTAGACTTATTAATTTAATGACCTCACAAATAATAGATATTACACTTAATCTGACCAATTATTTCATCAAATTCAAGTAAATCCAACAAACCTGTATTGTTCACTTGGAAAATAATCCAAAAAATTATTGCTACGTATATTCGATTAATACGATTATAATTCGATTAACAATTTAACTAAGTTCCAAAATCGAAAGTTTGCAGGGCTATTAAGATTAATTTAGAATTATTTTTGATAAAGCCATATATTATACCAATTCGCTGTTACTTCTAAATTTTGATACCGAGAGGGTTCCGCAATGTTCTGTTCTGACGGAAGTTCTGTTCAGGCGAAGAGTTCTGTCCCTTCTTTATTGTCTACGCGACTTAGTTCCAGCCTACGCTACTTAGTTACAGTCTACGCGACTTAGTTCCAGCCTACGCGACTTAGTTCCAGCCTACGCGACTTAGTTCCAGCCTACGCGACTTAGTTCCAGCCTACGCGACTTAGTTACAGCCTACGCGACTTAGTTACAGCCTATGCGACTTAGTTACAGCCTATGCGACTTAGTTCCAGTCTATGCGACTTAGTTCCAGCCTACGCGACTTAGTTCCAGCCTACGCGACTTAGTTCCAGCCTACGCGACTTAGTTACAGCCTACGCGACTTAGTTACAGCCTATGCGACTTAGTTCCAGTCTATGCGACTTAGTTCCAGCCTACGCGACTTAGTTCCAGCCTACGCGACTTAGTTACAGCCTACGCGACTTAGTTACAGCCTACGCGACTTAGTTCCAGCCTACGCGACTTAGTTACAGCCTACGCGACTTAGTTACAGCCTATGCGACTTAGTTCCAGTCTATGCGACTTAGTTACAGTCTACGCTACTTAGTTACAGTCTACGCGACTTAGTTCCAGCCTACGCGACTTAGTTACAGTCTACGCGACTTAGTTACAGCCTACGCGACTTAGTTCCAGCCTATGCGACTTAGTTACAGTCTACGCTACTTAGTTACAGTCTACGCGACTTAGTTACAGTCTACGCTACTTAGTTACAGTCTACGCGACTTAGTTACAGCCTACGCGACTTAGTTACAGCCTATGCGACTTAGTTCCAGCCTATGCGACTTAGTTACAGTCTACGCTACTTAGTTACAGTCTACGCGACTTAGTTCCAGCCTACGCGACTTAGTTCCAGCCTACGCGACTTAGTTCCAGCCTACGCGACTTAGTTCCAGCCTACGCGACTTAGTTACAGCCTACGCGACTTAGTTACAGCCTATGCGACTTAGTTCCAGTCTATGCGACTTAGTTCCAGCCTACGCGACTTAGTTCCAGCCTACGCGACTTAGTTCCAGCCTTCGCGACTTAGTTCCAGCCTACGCGACTTAGTTCCAGCCTACGCGACTTAGTTCCAGCCTACGCGACTTAGTTCCAGCCTACGCGACTTAGTGCCAGCCTACGCGACTTAGTGCCAGCCTACGCGACTTAGTGCCAGCCTATGCGACTTAGTGCCAGTGTATGCTACTTATTTACAGTCTATTATATGTAAATATTTACAGTCTATGCGAACGTGGTCAAAAAACTTACACAACTATTAACCCAATGAAATGACTAGGAAAATTCACATTTATTCCTCTAAAAATATACTATACAACAAATGAAATATCTTATACTCGAGATGAATCTAAATTACATCGACTACTATCATTATTTTACTAATCTATAACAATCCATAGATAATAGGGACTCGTTCAATCAACAACTCAAATATTTTGTAACTATGTACAGTATTCTCAATAAATTATTAGTGAAAGATATCATCTCATAGATTTTTTCGTGACAAATTTACCACTCTACCTAAATACATGTATCTAAATACTCAATTCACAAACATCCGATGACTATAGTGCGCAATGTATACGGAAAGTTCATTTATAAGCTGCGCTCATTTTAACCAAGTAATACAATATCCATAAGAATCCATAAGAGGCGGTTTCACACTTCATATGCCACACAAACAATCTCCCCGTGCCACAATGTATTAATCATGGGATAGGCTTCAAAATTTCACTGCTTCCAGTGAAAGATTAATCTCGTGTTTTAAACAAGGATTTTCATGGAGCTAATCAACATAAGCTAACCGTAATAATGTTCTAAAATACTTTGCTACAGTTTCTCTCGCATTGTAATTCCATTGACAGAACTTGATAATACCCTACGTAATCTATTACTTCTACTACTACTATCTACTACTACTACTACTACTATTGCTAGTAGGAGTAGTATTAATAGTACTAGTAGTAGTAAAAGTAATAGTAGTAGTAGTAGTAGTAGTAATAGTAGTAGAAGTAATAGTAGTAGTAGCAGTAGTAGTACTAGTAGCAATAGAAATAGTAGTAGTAGTAGTAGTAGTAGTAGTAGTAGTAGTAATAGAAATAGTAGTATTTAGTTTTCCTTTCCAATAAACAAATTTAAAATATCAAATAAACCAATCACAAATGAAATGTCTGGACTGTCTATTTTAAGTCCAGGAATATACAAATTATCTTTTTTTTTTTAAAGAACCATGAATTGTATAGTAATTATATATAGTCAAACATTTAACACAAATATGATTAACAAATTGCAAACAACAAAAGGGGGCAGTTTGAGAATGAAGAAATTCGAACTCTTTTTATAGGATAAATAATGTTTGTAGCTTAGGTCGGTTTGTGTTTGCCCATACCACATGACAAAAAATGTGTTTTTATAAAAATTAAGTATTATGCAAAGTTAAAATAATTCGTTTGGGCAAGAAAGGGATATACCTGCTGATGATACCGACATTCTTAGATATTTTATATGTTACTTCTGAAATATGATTATTCCAAGAAAACAAAATCGTCTAAGACTCCTAAAAACTTCGTGTGAGTTATAGGCTTAGTAATTTCATTAATAGGCTATGCAAGTTTATCAATGTATTCAAATTATTGTTCGTAAGATTATTAGTATAAAGGTAAATAAATCTGTTTTCCCCTTCATATTCAGTAATAGCTTATTACATTCAAACCAACGTGCCACTTTTTCTGATTCACAATTCAAAACATTATTTATAGATTCAATGTATTTTTCTGGGACAAGTATTTTGCTATCATCAGCAAAATGTATGTATCTCAATTTACCAGGCCATTATTGAAGGAAAAAAAAAAGAACAAAAGAGGCCCCTAACAGACCCTTTGGATACACCAGATTAAACATTAAGGGGATCAGATAATGCTCCATTATATGAAACATATTGCATACGATTTTGTAAGTAATTGTCAAACTAAAGTAAAGAAGGGGTTTTTACACAGTATAAATTGCAGTTCTTGCAATAAAATGAAAATAGAATAATCAATATAACCAAAGACTTTACACAAGTCTAACAAGATTCCGACTGTAAGATTTTGTTTCATTGAATGCATTGATAATATAATCATGCGAATTAATTAGGGCTATTTTAGTTGAAACTTTTTTTCTTCGCCATATTCAATTTCAGTTAATAGACATTTGTTACATAAAATATACAATTTTCTGTAAAACTTAGAAAAAAAAGTACAAAAATTGGACAGTAATTCAAGACACAGTGTTCGGAGGTATTTTTCACACACTTCTGCACTTCATAAAAAAAAAATATACAATTTAAAAACATGTATAAACATTAGTAGGAGTAGTAATAGTAGCGGTAGTAGTAGTAGTAGTAGTATAGTAGTAGAAGTAGATGCAGTAGTAGTTGGTAGTATTACATATAAACAAACATTAAGAAAACGGTTGGATTGCCAATATCCAGACGTACCAGTCATGGCAAGGCTGGTCTTACTTGGGGTCCAGGTATATACAAATTATGAAATAAGGAAAAAAAAAATGAATTTCATAATAATCATAATAGTCAACCATTAAATACAATTGAAAACAGAACAGTGAGCAGTTTATACATATAAGGTGTAGGAGGGCTCCTCCCCCTCCTCCCCCCCCCCCCGTTACAGAGGAAATACAATCCCTAGTTTTGATTTAATCTTTATGTACACGTCGGGTTAGCATTTTAGTAGAACGACATTGAATTATGTTTGCAAGCACTTAGGATAGGAATAGCATTCAATTTACAGTTAAATGACTTTTAGTGTGAATATTTGATTTGATTTGAAGGATGAGTTTTTAGAAGCATTGCTAAATTCAAGGTTCATCTATCTTCATACTCTCATATTCTTTGATTGTATGATTTGGTTGGTTGGTATATTCCAAGCTCTTATCTTGACTTGGTTAGCCTTGCGATTACACATTGCGAGAGCTATGCAGAGACCGATGATTATCATTGCTGACATTCCAACGACACAAGAATAAATCACGTGTAATACAACATTTGAGCTGTGATTCCTTTTTGTACCTTGTGCTATTTCTTTGCTTGGAATATAAGTGGGACTTTGGGAAGACGTTGAAACTTCTTGATGTGTTGAAACCATGACAACATGACAGGGCTCCTTGGGTTGTTATAGGGATCCCATGTGTAGTCCTTGCACTTGCATCTATCGACTGGTTTTCCTACAACAACAGCGCAACAAAATGCAGACTGAGAATACCTCACCCATATGTTCTGATTTAGAATGCTGGCACTTTCCCTCGGCCCACCCATTGGGGGTACCCTTATTCTTTCCTGATAACAAATGATTTCCCCCGGCAAACTACCAGAAGGGGCCGTGCATTCTAACGAGCGCCAGTCATCAGCAACATTCTCCTCTCCCCACCCACAAGACGCCTTACCCGGTGGATAATCAACTCTTAAACCAACCCTTGTGTCCTCTAGGATATTTCCATCACCCCCGTATGCAGTGAGAATATATCCACCTTCGTCAAACCTTAGGACAGGGTTAATTTTTAATTGGAGAATATAGTTGTTGTCTTCATTTTCATTTTGAAACGAAATTTTGTGATTTTCGGGTAATGACAATGACTCTTGATTAGCTGAATCGTAAAACGGAGCTCTCATTCCATTTCTAAGAGTGACCCGTGCACATTCAGAAGGGTAGCTGAAATTAAGTTCTATCTTTTCCCCTTCAATAGCTCGTATTCTTGTAAAATCACCTTTGGTGAATATAAGTGATAAGAGACCAAAGATCACAGCGCTTATTTCAAACGAAACTCCTAAACGCCTGGCCATTTTGGATAAAAGAGTTGACGCACTAAAATGTTGTCAAATGAAAGATAACGATGATACGAGACAATTTTTGTCCTGCTTGGCAGTTGAAAGGTTCATCCGAGTCCTTTTTGTGGTGAACGTCATTAGATAGGTGCTTCTTGAAACTAGGTCTGGTCACAACTTTCTGTTTATTGATCTTAACTGTTTATTGTTTTTTTAATGAAAATATTCCAGTCGTATCCGATTTTCTTCATGCACTTGTTCTTAAGTCGAGTTTCTCAAAATATCTGAGGAAATTGTTCAAACAAATCTTTGTCCGCAGTTGTTACTTCATGTTATTCCTGTTTGAAGAATCCATCTTATTCAGCTACCACACATTGCACTCAGGTATTCTGAAAAAGGAGAGTAAAATATATTTTAAGAAATCAATTAGAAAGCATCAACTAAAGAAAATTGTGTAATGATCCTCTTTTTACTTGATGTGATTGAATGATTTTAGTCGTCAAGTATATAAGAACATTTATATCATTGAATATACCAGAGGAAAGCCCATCTTGACAGAGTAAACCATGAAAGCTAATATTAATCCATACGTTCGACAGATTTAATATGTGTATAATGAAATTAACATTTTATAAATATACCGAAAATATACAATTATTACACAGTTTGTTCAATGTTTGCAAGATATTTGAAAAGATGTGCGATGAAAAAATGATTTCAAATTGTGCATTATTTACATTAGGGATAAATGATTTGTAGGTACAACTGTGAGTGTTACATGTACAATAATTGACTCGCGTCGTGGGGCAATTGTAACACTTGACTACCGGTTTTTAAATGATAATGGCTTCAAAATAATTTGTTTCACTTTACGCAAACCTAGTCATATTTCTAGCCAAGATATGCATCTTTCATTTCATATACATGTACCTAAAGAATAATTATAATAAAGTTGACAAGTCAGAATTGGAAAAAGGTGTTACAATTGTCCCCGGTCTCCCCTAAGGATCTAAGCCACTGGCTTCACGGCAGGGGCGGATCCAGCCGGCGGCGAGGGAGGGGGCCCAATTCATGAGAAAATATTTAGCGGCGCACACGTGGGGGGGGGGGGGGGGTAGTGAACACTATTTTTCTTTCACTCCCCACTCCGCCCCCAAGAGCACAATAAAAAGGTAAATTGTGGTTACCATCTTTTTTGAAACTTTCTTTTTCCCAAGGGTGGGGGCCCGCCTTTAAAAAAAAAAATGCTAAGGTAGATTTTTGTTACCATCTTTTTTTGTTGAAACTTTTTTTGCCAGGGGTGGGGGCCCGAGCCGCCATACCCGCACTCTGGATCTACCACTCCTACACGAAACAGTAGAAATCCGAGAATGAATAGAATAAGTGAGTGGCCAACTGTCTTTGTGTTACGTTTAGCTAGCGGTACAGTGCCCCCCCCCCCCACAATTTTTAAGTAGCCCAAAAGTGCGGTGACACGACATTTGCTCCTGCGACAATTGCTCCGGGCTTTATTTCGTCTAAGATGTAGGGTTAGGGTTAGGGTTTCAATAGGGTTTTATGTTAGGTTTAGGGTTAGGTTTAGGGTAGGGTATAGTGTTGAATCCAGGGTTGAAGTTAGCCATTCGATTAGTGTATGAAATTTACAGCGGAGCAATTGTCGCCGGAGCAAATGTCATGGAATCAATGGAGAGCCAAAATAATGATGATCATGAAATAAAAGGGGAAGGGGCACTTTTACAAATTAAATAGGGCACTCGTCAAAGTAAAATGGGGATTTTCCTATGCGCACAGGGGCACTTCTTACAAAGTTGAAAGGGCATTTTTTCTATGTAATAAGGAGCACGAAAAAATGCCCTTTCAACTTTGTAAGAAGTGCCCCTGTGCGCATAGGAAAATCCCCATTTTACTTTGACGAGTGCCCTATTTAATTTGTAAAAGTGCCCCTTCCCCTTTTATGTCATGATCATCATTATTTTGGCTCTCCATTCGTTGGCTTTCCTTTTTTTCTCGAAAATTAGCTTTTACAACATTGCATTCAGCTACATGTATGAAGAGCTACGGTGAAGACTTAAAGGCAGGCTTTGCTACTTCAGCCAGAAGGGATTAGACCACCAAGCGAGCCAACGAGGTCACTGTGACAGGTGGCTATCTCATTAACTCAGCTCTCATTTAAAATAAGAAAAAGAGGATCATGGGGGACCAACAGGCACCGACTGGGGAAGTTTTCTTTATAGAGGGAGCAAGTAGCTACAAGTAGGACAGTGTGCCTTAAATAGCACACTTCCTGTCACATACAAAAGAAACTTACTCTGAATGTGGCCTGCAATTGAGGGCGTTACCCTAGCTACAGGCAGAGATCCTTACATAATACCTATTGTTCAGGGGGTTACCCTTGATCGTAGGATCCCCCTAAACAATAGGTATTACATGTACGTAAGTATCTATTTTAGGACACCAGTCTGTAGGTCCCGTGACAAATCTCGGGGAACAAAGTTTTGAAAGTGTTTTTGTGTTCCCTGATGAACACCGAACAATTATCACTTGGGCTGCCCCTTGAAAATCCCAGGCATTTTCGTGAGGGGTCAAGAAAGGTCATACAGGGTAGAAATTCAAATATATTCCAATCGTGTCGATATACATATCTTCTGGTCATGAGGATATACTCGTCTGGTCATGAGGATTCCAAAAATGTATAGTTTGTTATACCTCCGACCTTAAATGAGGGCGCTATGGTCAAAAAGGTCAATGCACTTTAGACTGGTGGTCAAATTCACTAACACAATTAACATTGTCCGATTCTAATGATTTTAGTGTCTAATAATATGTTTTCTGACACGGCAAATTCAACTATACAACTTTCAAAAGTAAAAGTGCTTACCTTGACCATGTACATTCAAAATTGCTGGCGTTTCGGTGACAAACATTTCATAACTTCTTATCCATGGGTTTGAGGGAAATTTTAGTTCAAGATTATGGCAACCACTTTTTATTTTAAAAGTTACTTAGCTGAATTTGTTTTGTCAGAAAACATATTATCAGACACTAAAATCATTAGAATCGGACGATGTAAACTATGTTAGTGAATTTGACCACCGGTCTAAAATGCATTGACCTTTTTGACCATAGCGCCCTCATTTAAGGTCGGAGGTATAACAAACTATACATTTCTGGAATCCTTATGACCAGACGAGTAATTTGATATGAAATTTGATAAGGTTAACTGTGTTGGTGAATTTGACCACCAGTCAAAAGTGTGTTGACCTTTCAACATTTTTTACCATAGCGCCCTCATTTAAGGTCGGAGGTATAGCAAACTATACATTTTTTTAATCCTCATGACCAGACAAGTAATTTGATATGCATATCGACACGATTGGAATATATTTGAATGTCTACCCTGTATGACCTTTGTTGACCCCTCACGAAAATGCCTGGGATTTTCAAGGGGGCAGCCTAAGTCATAATAGTTCGGTATTCATCAGGAAACACAAAAACACTTTCAAAACTTTGTTCCCCGAGATTGGTCACGGGACCTACAGACTGGTCTCCTTCTACTAAGCCACTGTCTACAGAGTACAGGGAACAGTAGCAAGCCGAGAATGAATAGAATAAGTGAATGGCCAACTGTCTTTGACTTACGTTTAGCTAGCGGCACAGTGTCCCCCACACCTTTTCAAGTACCCCAAAAGTGCCCCTTTGTACGAAGGGAAAGTACCTATTTTACTTTGACAAGTGCCCCTATTAATTTTTAAAAGTTCCCCTTCCCCTTTTCAACTCTGATAAGGGCCCCTCTTATTTTGACACGCGCCCCTTTTCCTTTGACGAGTTCCTTTTTTTCCTTTGCAATAAGTGTCCATTTTCCATTCTCATTAGTGTCCTTTTTAATCTTTAGTAAGTATTCCTCTTTAAGTACGAGAAGTGCCCCTCTTCACTTTTGATAAATGCCCCCGTCAGCTCCGATAAATGCCCCTATTAAAATCTGATCGGTGCCCCTTTTCTTTCAACTAAAGCTTTTTTCATCACTCTCTC
Organism: Strongylocentrotus purpuratus; assembly: GCF_000002235.5. NCBI lineage: Eukaryota > Metazoa > Echinodermata > Echinoidea > Camarodonta > Strongylocentrotidae > Strongylocentrotus > Strongylocentrotus purpuratus. The sequence continues at coordinate 34,586,792 of NW_022145607.1, read as the reverse complement.
TCTCTCTCTCTCTTTCTCAATATATTTCCACTCCCCCTCATCTTTCTTGCCTCTCTTTCCTTCATTATGTTCCCCTCTTACCTTAGTTATTTCTCTCTTTTCCTCTTCATAGCTTTTCTACTTCTCATTTCTGTTTTTGATCACTCTATTTCACTCTCTCTTTTCTTCCGGTGAACTTTTTTAGTTTTCCTTTTCTAAGAATCTGTAGGTTTTTCCTGTGCACACAATTTATACCGACTCACTCAGATCAAACCTGTGTATCATTTGTATAATGCGCAACGTACCAAGAGATATTTGAAAATGGACTGTACCTGTGGTCTTTCTGGTTGCAATCCATCCTTCATATAAGAATAGTGATGTCCAAATTCTACTCCGAAAGAAGAAAAAAAACAAGGCGCAATCCAAGATTAATACTCCTGTAGTCCTGTGTCCGTCTTGTGTAGCTAAAGTGAGAGAAAATTGTCAAGTAGACATTAAATTTTGACAGAAATGAAGTGTGAACAAATACAATACACAAGTCATTTGGTTTACCTTTTTCCCTATTTTTCTTCTCGTGTTTACGCACAAAAAATTCAAAGCCTTTCAGCAAAATTGGTTTCCTGCTGACGTGTGAGTATTTCGGTTATTTAGGTTCTTTTCAACCATAATTCTATAGAACGCCGAAATGGCGAATAAAGTTGACGGCTTAAACTTATTTGGTGAAGTAGCTTTTCATTTCGTGACGGCAACTTTTCGTCTCCTTCAGAGATCATTATAAGAAGTTGTTCAGCTATGACGTGGGAAGATCAAGGCGTCTTCTTTTGTTATGATGACGTAAAGTCTTTAAATACGCTTCACGTTTCTGTATCTTATGACACAGAGATAAGTGAAGACACAAGTGACCACTTTTGCGCTCAGTTATTATTTATTATTAAATTCATGGATAATTAATGTTGTACACTAAGGCAAACTATTTCCTTAGACATGCAGCTTCTTGTACTTCAATGGTCAGATCGGTAACATATACGTTCATTTGGGAAAGACTTTGTAGTAAATTTTGCAAGGGATTTTGAATTTTGACCTGGTCAGAATGGCACACGTCTTTTTAATTTGCCAATACCAGCTTACAGCGTTGAGGACTTGATTATTTCCCGCTTTCATGATCTATGTTGCATCTCAGAAAAGGTCAACCTGACTTTATTATCTTTGATCCCATCATGAAAGGCAAATATTTACATTGTTTGGAAAAAGTACAAACTACCTTTCAAGTCTATTGTAGATTATAGATCAATAGAGTTTTGTGCATGATTGGATGAGATTTCATGAACAATTTTGTGATGTTAACCTGTACTATGCCATTAAATCACTTTTGAACAGACCCTTGCAAGTAAATCCCATACATTATTCTGCCTGGTATTCTTAGAGTTAAATTCTTTGGGTTCCCCTTTTGATAATGCGGCACCCGTTTTTGGCATCGCTTCAAATCCTAAAGTAAGTACCATTCCCGTCCGGGGTACCATTGTGCAAGTGTACATTCCATGAATTTTTGTTATTCAGTTTGTGAACAAAAATAATTCACGAAGGAAAATAGGTATTTTTCTCTTTTTTTTTTACAACAAACAAAGTATTTTACTCTATCATTTCGAAAGAAATAATGTCGTTAGAAGTTGAATGAAATGTATAGAAAGGGATTAATCAAACACCGGATGGTTTCACATTCCTTATGCTCAACCAAGGGCAAATATACTATTAGAATTACGAGCAGGCGCGGATCCAGGGGGGCCAAGCGGGCCTTGCCCCCCCCCCCCGCAAAAAAAAAAAAAAGGAGAGAGAGAGAAGGAAAGAAGGGAAAGGGAAAGAGGAGAGAAAGGGAAAAAAAAGAAGAGGAAGAAGAAAAGAAAAGAGGGAAGAAGTAGATCGGGGGGGGGGGCAAAAGCACTTTCCTCCCAGGCTGTTGCCCCCCCCCCCCCATCAAAAAATAAAAGAGAAGGAAGGAAAGGGAAAGAAAAAGGGAAAAGAGGAGATACAGGGAAGGAAAAAAGAGGAAGAAGAAAAGAAAAAAAAGGGGATAACGACACAACAAATCGTCTTCTTTCTCTAATGATTTAATGAAACGTAAGCTTCCGCTTAGCGCGGGAGAGGGAAAACTAAATTCAGACGAGGATTATTTTTGGGGAACGGTACAACAAATCGTCCTCTTTCTCTAATAATTTATTGAAATGTCAAAGCTTCCGCGTTTCGCGGAGGAGGGAGGGGGAAACTCGCCCCTCCCTGCACCCACCCACCCCCAATTACGTCACTGCTGGTCACCATTACGAACCAATATTTGGCTCGCATAATTTCAAATTTTGCCCCCCCCCCCCTACCCCTAAGAAATCCTGGATCCGCGCCTGATGTATATACAACGGCAACAGTTTCAATATAAAATATTATTATTATTATTATTATTATTATTATTATTATTATTAAATTCAGGGATAATTTGTACCCTAACGCAAACGGTTTCCTTAGACAGCTTATTCTACTTCAATGGTAAGATCGCTTACATATACGTTCATTTGGGAAAGACTTTGTAGTAAATTTTGCAAGGGATTTTGAATTTTGACCTGGTCAGAATGGCACACGTCTTTTTAATTTGCCAATACCAGCTTACAGCATTGAGGACTTGATTATTTCCCGCTTTCATGATCTATGTTGCATCTCAGAAAAGATCAACCTGACTTTATTATTTTTGATCCCATCATGAAAGGCAAATATTTACATTGTTTGGAAAAAGTACAAACTACCTTTCAAGTCTATTGTAGATTATAGATCGATAGAGTTCTGTGCATGATTGGACGTGATGTCATGAACAATTTTGTAATGATATCCCGTACTGTGCCATTAAATCATTTTTGAACAGACCCTGTAAGTAAATCCCATACATTATTCTGCCTGGCGTTCTTAGAGTTAAATTCTTCTGGGGTTCCCCTTTTGATAACGTCTAATGAACGTGAAATAAGTACCATTGTGCATGTGTACACTCCATGAATTTGTGTTATTCAGTTTGTGAACAAAAATAATTCACGAAGGAAAATAGGTTGTTTTTTTTTCCCTTCTTTTTTACAACTAACAAAAGTATTGTACTCTATCATTTCGAAAGAAATAATGTCGTTAGAAGTGGAATGAAATGTATAGAGAGGGATTAATCAAACACCGGAGGGCTTTACATTCTGTATGCTCAACCAAGGGCAAAGATACCATTAGAAATACGAACATTTGAGTGATATAATATTTTAAATTGTAAAAGAGATTGTACAGTGTCTGGCTATGGTACGGTAAAGATGAATTTCCTGGCTCTTAACCAGAGAGAAACTGTTCGACAATTTGGGAGTTAGAGCCAGTATAATTATGAAGATACATTAACGTTTGGCAGTAACCAACATAAGGTTATTATATTATAGGTCTATTTTCTCAATCAATGTGTGTGTATATGGGTGCGCGCGCGTGTGTATGTGTGTGTGTTAGAAAAGATGAAAAAAGGCATTTTTAAGTTTAGGGATGAGAAAAAGAAATAGCCATTAGAATGGAAAAGCTGATATCACATTTCTTAAAGTGGGAGCAGCTTAAGATTAATTAAGATTTGTTTTCTTCTCCACCGTGAGCTTGTTAAAATTGTAACTCTATTTTGCAGCCTGGTTAACTTACTTATTTAGTATATTTGTCTTGAGTTGAGAATGTTTAGCAGACATCCACTGAGTAAGTAGTGTGTGTGTGGGGGTGGGTGGGTGGGTGAGTATGTGTGTGTGTGTGTGTGTGTGTGGGTTGGTGGGTGATAATGTGTGTGGGTGGATGGAGGTGTTTGTGTGCGGGGGGCAGGGAGGGGGCAAGGAAGAGGAGGCATTGTTCCAGTAAAATTACCTCCAGATTTGTTTAATTTAAAAAAAATATATAAGTGAATAACATTTAAAATTGACATATATATTATGTTTAGGTACTTATATGTTTACTCTGTTGCTAATTTATATATACTGCAAATACGTTTTTGTTTAATTATGTTTATATATAAGCAATCAATATTTTAAACGTTTATTTTATTCAATTGTATGTTATTGTTTGTATTACACATTTGGAGAAATAAAACAAAATTGCTTTAAAAAAAGTGTCTGTCTGTCAGTCTGTCTGACTGACTGTCTTGTTCAATGCACTGTTTCATTCCTGACCCAGTAACTTGGCGTAAGTGAGATCTGGCAGTCTTGTAAAGATTGTCTGATGTTCAGTTATGCATGCAGAGATTCAAATGAAAATGGTACCTAAATTTACTGGGAGGATAACTCTATCAAGTCATATCATGAAATCCATGATTAAATATTCATACTTCAAACAATACAACTTTTAAAAAAGTGAGACATTTTTTTCTGTCTCATTCTTTATATTATCAACTCGCAATTCATGGCTGAAATATTATCAAGAGTAAAGAAAAAAACTTTGAGATATATATTTCAAAATAAAGTTAAATATAGAGAATTATGTAGTAGACAATACAATCATGACAATAGACAATACGTCATGCATCATTGTCTTTCATTTTCCCCTAACTTGCACTGTTTGCACTGTTCGGATGATTTAGCAGGGAGGCAGGGGCGGTCCAGCGACTTCCAAAGTTGGGGGGGGGGGGGGCACCAAGAGAAAAGGGCATTTTCTGAAGAAAAAAGGCACCTACAAAGGGAAATTTTTTTAGACATTGGTATATGCCCTTACATTGTGATAACAATATTTCACTTTTACTTTATACACCATTGTCTTTTATTTTAACTTAACCTGCACTGTTTGCACTGTTCGGATGATTTAGCAGGGAGGGATAGAATATCCTATACCGGTTAACGACGATGTATTTGTACAATTTGACAATCATATGTGTACGATGTCTCTTAAGTGCTTCTTGATTAAACAACATTTGTTAAATGCTATACGCTCCACTTGTTACAACTGTTGTACAGAAATTTCTGGCATGCATCCAGTAGATCACGCTGGTTCAAACAAAAATTCTGACTTCTTTTCAATTACAAGATCGAGCACGCGATCTACTATGGGTGCGGACCAAATATTTCTTTACAACAATAAACAACAATGTGGTACTACTTTATGTAGCGTCACATAGCAATCAAAATGGCAGATAAATTCATAAACTCATTAATATCAGGTTTAATCATTTTAGAGAAAACTGAATTTGAATCCCGGACCATGCCCTTCACCCACCTCTCGCTCTCTCTCTCTCTCTCTCTCTCTCTCCCTTTCTCTCTCTCTCTCTATCTCTCTCTCTTGCAATACGATCTTGGTAACGCATGTGCCCTTTTGCCATACCCCCATCCCTAGCTACGCCTATGACTTATAACTTTATCCATGTAATTCCAAACAGTAGGTCTTACAAGTAACAAAGAAACTGGAAGCAAGGATGATTGAGTAGATACTTCTTTAGCTACTGTTTCCCAGGTTTGCAATTTGATGATTTCGTCAAGTTCATGATTTTACATATTGATAATGAAAATGAGTATGCATATTCATATCATCAATGTACATGATGAGCACGAAACAATGTTTTTGTTCACACACGGTAGCCTAAACCTTGTTAACACTGTTATCTCCTTAAAAGGAACTCAATCCTATTATTACACTATATGATTTATATTTTGACAATATATGTCATTCAAAATAACAGCAAAAAATAAAAATAAAAATAATATTTTCGAAAGACTTTTAGCATGGATGTCATGCATTACCCCCCCCCCCCCCCGCCAAAGCTGCTCAAAGTAACACCATTTCATCTTGGCTGGTCTCCCTATAACGAGATCATATCCACTGTAACAGGGATATTTACGTAAAATAAACACTAAATATAAGTTTCTGTTTACAGGTTCAATACCCAACATCAAATCAAATCATAATTTTGTTTTATCCTAATCTAATGTAAGAGGTAAATTCAAATACTAATATCATCTTTGACGAGCATTTTGGGGCAATCTGTCTCCTTATATTATCTGACGTTCTTTTTTCCTTTTCCCTCATCTCTCCCCTCTTTTTGTGATTTTGGTCATGCGATTGGGGCAGGGGCACGTGTCCCCTGAACAGCATATCGATATCAAATTAGAATCTTGTTCATAATTATTAATACAATATCAATGCCCTTTTATCAGGCCTCGTCGCACTAGGTGCAATACTTATAATACACACATCGTTCTTTAGGTTCTCAAATCACATGGTGCTATGTTTTATTGTAATTATTATAACATAATAATTATAACAATGCAATCTAAACGTAACTGTATATGAGAAATTGATGATCATTTATATATTTGCGTTTAAGGAAATTAACTCCCTTTTCAAGAAGGTGCATATTTACGATGACTAAGTGGACATGTGAGTGATTCCTATGAGTTATAGATATAACAAAAAAAAAAAAAAAAAACAACAAAAAAACATTTACCCTCTAGAGTGTTCTAAAGAGCCAAGTTTTGATATTCAAAAATAAAATTCATGTTCGGTCACCTCACTCACTCGCAAACCGTTCAATACTCAATCGGAGGTATCATCGATCTGAGCAAATCATAAAACGTTAGAATGCTGAAAGTTGAGAGTGATTCTACAAATGCAAAATGTCTATGAGGTCAACGATTAACTGTGGGATGAGGAATGACTTTCAGTAGAAAATCGTTTTAAACTACAAAATACATCTCGGTCGCTGCATACCCCTGCAAATATACGATTTGCAGTATACTCAAGGAACGTCGGCAGGATACAAAACTTAGTCAACGCATCGGTAAATCTTGTCATGGGGGAGGGGGAAGGGAATCCTTAAAAAAAGGCTTCCCCGCTTGTCGTCGTGACGATTCTTTGCATGTCCTCCCCGTGAGTGTGGCGATTACTTTATTTATATTTTTTTACGTTGAATCTTACTTGTTACTTGTTACTTGTAGAGATAATCCCGATGGCAGCTATCATACAGCTAAACTGGGATGTCCGTGCAACGTGCTGGCATAGTGACAGTACATGAAGTAATTCAAAACAGTGAATGATGTCTAATTTTTACAATAAAACGGTGGACGTGCAAGTAAAAACCGAGACGTGGAGTCTAAAGTAGCTTGGACCCAACAGGAGGAGGCAACGCTCTGATGATGGGTAGAGCAGCCTCCTGGAAGATGGTCACTGTTGGAGATATTACCGCAGCAGCTGATAGGTGGTTCCACGTCCAGATGGTGCGAGGATAGAAGGAGTACTTGAAGCTATCAATGGAAGCTGTGGGTACTGCATACTTCAGAGGGTGATCATTTCTGCCCAGATATGTAGCTGGGATAATGTAAGTGGGAAAAGGCATGTTGAGTTGATGATGGTGCATCTTTTAAAACAAAGTGGACTGTGCAAGAAGCCTGCGATTGTGAAGGGTATCCCACCCCAGTTTGTTGACAAGTACTGTGACTGATGTTACTCTCCGGTAGTCTTGGAAGACAAAAAAGGCGGCAGCTCGCTGTACTTTGACAAGACTTTGTATTGATGTCATAGTCCGAGGGTTCCAAGCTTCACTGCCATACTCAAGTTGAGGACGAACAAGCATTGTGTAGGCTTTGGATTTGAAGTTCTTGGTGCACGGTGATAGAGTTCTGCGTAGGTGGCTAAGGGTTCTATTGGCTTTCTGGGTGGTGAATTTACATTGGGTGTTCCATTTATTCTTATGACCTTATTATCTCATATTATGTGTTAGCTTTTGGTAAATTATCTTATTACACGTGTTCATGTATGACTGTTTCAAACATAATTGGTAGGTTTATCTCTGGCGGATAGAGGGAGTCGGGGGCACGACTTATCCATGACAATTTGCAAACCTAAATCGTGCATACTGCAGGTAACGCAGAAATGTTTCCCGTTAAACATTGCGAGCCCAAAATGCTCCTGAAAAAATGTCCCCTTTTGTTGTCCCTTGCCTGTCAATACATTCGATAAATGTCCTACCGTTCACTAAACCTTGTATCGGCGGCTTCAAACATGTCGGAGTAGTAGCAGCAGGAGTGGTTATAGTATGAACAGTATAGGAGTAGAAGAGAAGAAGGAAAAGAAGAAGAAGAAGAAGTAGTAGTAGTAGTTGTGGTAGTAGTAGTAGTAGTAGTAGTAGTAGTAGTAGAAGGAGAAGAAGAAGAAGTAAAAGTAGTTACAGCAGCAGCAGTAGTAGTAGCAGTTGTTGTAGGGATTGTAGTAGTAGTAGTAGTAGTAGTAGTAGTAGTAGTAGTAGTAGTAGGAGTAGTAGTAGTAGTAGTAGTAGTAGTAGTAACAAATCATGTTTATAATGATTAAAATTATTCAAATTAAAATTAATAATTCGTAGTGATATTGTCATTCTCCAATCTCAGTCTTCGATTTAGTGAAGTGACATATACAAGAAATAAGCCATGAGACGAAAATTAACTCATACTCGAACTTTCTTACTTTGAGATTTTCGATGATGGTCAGATTCTCAGGCACGTTTTTGTTGATTGCGATGAGTATATTCGAGTAGGCGCCATTTTCCAGGTTGATGATATTCTTCTGGGACGTAACCACTCCTACAAGAAATATCTTCAGCAGTAAAAGCAACAGAATCCTCTTTTGATATTCCATTTTCTTTCAGCAGATACACTCCAGAGTATACCGTAAGTCTGAGGAAATCGTAAGATATGTCCTGATAGCGTCTTTTGGGTTATGTATCTCATATGTTGGCAAATTGTGATTTGCTTCGAAGGAAACTATAAATTGTAATCCAGGATATTCATGCAGAATCGCAGTTTGTTCATCAAGAGCGACTAAATTCGTTTTGGTTTGTATACATCAGGTTGAAGACTCAAGGATCGTTCAGATATGAACTGGCGAACCCACGGCGGATTTTTGTTATGATGATGTAGAGTGTACTAGCTTCAAATTTCTCGTACCATGACATCATATTTGGGAATCTTTAAGGGATTTCCCCCTTTGTGTTTGTATACTCAGCGTCAATGGCAATGACAATGACAAAGAATCGAAGGAACCACACGAATCAAGGCCTTGAGTCAAGTGTGGTCTGTGTCATTCAGGAGCATTGGGGGAGCATTGGCATATTATATATAACTATAGGTATATAAATCCGTAATACTCGCATGAACAAACAACAAGAGTGATGAATTTAAATGTATAAAGAAACGAACAGGTTTATTCACACTCATGTAAGCGAGAAATGCACTACAATTTGGGTGCATTGTCTATAAAGATGTGTGTGTGTGTGTGTGTGTGTGTCTTTGCGTGCGTATGTGTGTGTTTGTGAGGGGGTCTATGGCTCATATGCTTTTCGTTGATATAGTATAATTCATATATTTAATTTTTCACATTCCGAAAATATTTATTTAAAGTAACATTACAAAAATAATATAATTGCTAAAGAAGCTCAAAACATTTGGAAAGAGGTAATAAACTGCTTATTCCAAGGGATGTGACGTTGACACAGACAATCTAAAAAACAGATACCCCGCCTGTAGATTGTGGGGTGGCATTTCTCAAATTAGTTTTTATATCAGCCTTTTGATTGTATGAATGAGAAAAATGAAAATGAAAATGACAAAAATCGGATATTTTCGTAACTCGTGCATCTTATTTTAATCTCTCAGAGTTTCTGGGATGAACAAAGCATAAAGCAGAAATTTAAGTATAAATTGGGACATTTATAATCTATCAAAATGAACTTACGTAGCGAAAGGACCCTTGGTCGCATTGGAAATGTGTAACATTATGCTTAAAAAAGGGAAACTATTAGAGACTGCACAAAATCCCGTCCAAAACCCCAGTGTCCTATATTGTGGTGCTGGTAATCACAGCGGCTGCCTGACGTGCATTTGGGAGCCAGGGTGCTTTTCAATATAAAATGTCACCCTCACCTTAGCCCCCCCCCCTCCCTCCCCGCCACACACACACATACACACACACACGCACACACCTACGTACATACATACATATATGATTTCAGTTTTGAATAGGGGCTAGCTCTATACCTTGATATTCTGATCACTCTATTTCACTCTCCCTTCTCTTCCGGTGTACTTTTTTAGTTTTCCTTTTTTCTCTCTTGCATAGTTGTTTTCCTTCTTATCTTTATCATGCCCTTTCAACCCTCATTTCCCTTTAAAATGTTCCCTTCTCCTCGTAGCCATCTGTTTTCCTTTACTATTCCATCTACCATGTCTTCCTCTTTCTGACGTTTTCCTACCTTGCCTCATGGATCAGTATACGATACAGGTTAGTGGAAAGTGCTGAGGTTTATACACGAATATTAAGTACAGTAATTACCTGATGTACACTGAAGGTAAGTTGTGTATATTTTAGCAATTGGTGTAAGCAGGACACGATTTAACGATTGTTGCAGCTTGTCGTATCGTCCTATACCAATGCCCATATAACCCTTAAAACTATTTACACGATTACTCGATTCAGAGCGACATTCTACACAGTTACACGTTTGTTGCATCTGGTCGAATCATTCCACCAATGCACTTAACTATTTACACGATTACACGATTCTGGCTGTCTGCGGAGCTTTGTTTCTTGCAGCCCTAACCCCCCCCCCCCCCCCCCCACTCCGTGAACGGAGGGATACCACGCGTGTTACCAAAATGTCCGCTAAAGGGGTACTTTTCAAGCACCGAAGTCCGGCTCGTAGTACACAAAAGCCCGTTTTACACAACGGACTTAGAGGGTGTTTTCAAAAGGAGGGAACATGCATATGCGTATACTAAATAACACTGAGTGGGGGGGGGGGGGGCCTAAGAATCTGTAGGTTTTTCCTGTGCACACAATTTATACCGACCCGCTCAGATCAAACCAGTGTATCGTTATAATGCGAAACGTACCAAGAGATATTTGAAAATGGACTGTACCTGTGGTCTTTCTGGTTGCAATCCATCCTTCAAAAGTGATGTCCAAATTCTACTCAGAAAGAAAGAAAAAATCAAAAGAGGCGCGATTCAAGATTAATACTCCCGTGTCCGTCTTGTGTAGCTAAAGTGAGAGAAAATTATCAAGTAGACATTTGACTGAAATGCAGCGTGAATAAATACAATACACAAGTCGCATTGTTTGCTTCTGTCCCTCTTTTTCTTCTCGTGTTAACACAAAGAAAATTGTCAAGTAGACATTGTCATGCAGACATGAACAAATACAATACACAAGTCATTTGGTTTTTTTCGCTCTGCTTTTCTTCTCGTGTTTACACACATAGAATTGAAAGCCTTATGAGAATTCGGTTATTGGGGTTTTCTCAACCATAATTCTATAGAACGCCGAAATGGCAAGTAAAGTTGACGGCTTAAAGGTGAAATTCAAAGAAGATCACAAATATGTCAACTAATGTATCACAAGAAACTGGTAAGCTAACAGATGGCCATCGTACAAATTTTAGGTCAACTACATATCGGGTGATTTATAAAAATACAAATACAACCACCTCCATAGCAGCTGGGAAATACAAGAGATTCGCCGGAAAAATAACGATGTTTTAATGATGTCACTATATGGACCAACACTGCCCAAGCAGACGACATCCCATAGAGAATGAACATAATTGCAAAGCTATTATTTCTCAAATAATAATGAGTTTAGTGTATATAAATGTAATGGCATGTCAAACCATTCAAAGGGGGATATGACCCGATTCTGATAACTAAAATATTTTGCTTATAAGTACACAGGATAGGGGTTAATTAACAATCAAAGAAACCAGACTTTCAAATTGAAAACCCCCGGAATGATATTAAGGACGGCATTTGTTCCCTCTTGAAACGCCGAACATACCGGGGTGTGTGCAGCTGAAAATACAATGGCGTCTTATTTTGTTTACAAGCGACAGATTCCTTTATTTTTGTATCGCTGCATTTCTCATCAAAATAAAACCATGCGCGCGGTTTAGAGTGTGGCAATAGATCATAAATTTAGCCTGACGGTAGTGAAGTAAGAGAAAGAACTCGAGAGATGATGAAAACACAGGCACTGAAAATGTGTGAGATGTCATGAGACATCGTCTGCTTGTGCAAGTCATGTCCATACTGTGATCTCACACATCTCAGCAGCGTTCGGGGAGCTCTTCAGGTGCTATGCCGGGGCTGTATTTAAGCGTTTTGTAATTTATAATAATCATTACTTCGAATGTTTCCAAGCATTGAATTTTGATAACCTTGTCGAATTAAAGTTTCAACTTTGCAATAATGAAAATAAAGTTAGTTTTTAAAATCAATGAATATCTACTATATATATAATAAATATAAATATATTTGTTTAAATTCAATATATGTGTTTAATATCGTTTATTATCTGTATAAAAATTAAATACACTTGAAATATTGTATCAAGCCATATTATGTTCATGAAAATGTATGATGAAAAAAAGAAAAAAGATGCAGAAACCAATAAATCAAATCAAATCAAATCAAATCAAAATACTATTTATTAACTACTATTTGATGAATAAGCTTTACATTTCGTGACGGCAACTTTTCATCTCATTCAGAGATTGTCATTTGTTTATTATTATCATTAAATTCATGGATAATGTGTACCCTAACGCAAACTATTTCCTTAGCCATGCAGCTTCTTCTACTTCAATGATCAGATCGCCGGGTTGCATTTTATCGGCTTTATCAGCTCCTTTTGCGAACAGTGAACATATTGTTGGAGTATTTATGGACTTGTCAAAAGCTTTTGATACGATTGATCATAAAATATTAATTCATAAATTACAATACTATGGCGTAAGAGGTCCAGCTCTTCCATGGTTTACTAATTATCATGTTGCTAATTATTTACATGATTAGATTTACAGACAACAGTACGTATCTTTCCAAAATCATGAATCAACAAAATTAACAAGGTTAATCTGACTGTATTATCTTTGATCCTATGATGAAAAACAAATATGTATATTGTTTGGTAAGAGTACAACATACCTTTCAAGACTATTGTAGATTATAGATCAATAGAGTTCTGTGCATGATGGAATGTGATTTCATGAACAATTTTTGTGATGTTAATCCGTACTGTGCCATTGAATCATTTTTGAACAGACCCTGCAAGTAAATCCCATACAATATTCTGCCTGGTATTCTTAGACTTAAATTCTTCTGGGCTTCCCCTTTTGATAACGTGGCGCCTGTGTGGCGCCTGTTTTTGGCATCGCTTCAAATACTGAAATAAGTACCATTGTGCATGTGTACACTCCATGAAATTGTGTTATTCAGTTTGTGAACAAAAATAATTCCCGAAGGAAAATAGGTTTCTTTTTTTCTTCTTTTTTACAACCAATAAAAGTATTGTACTCTATCATTTCGAAAGAAATAATGTCGTTAGAAGTGGAATGAAATCTAGAGAGGGATTAATCAAACACCGGAGGGTTTCACATTCCTTATGCTCAACCAAGGGCAAAGATACCATTAGAAATACGAGCAGGCGCGGATCCAGGGGGGGGGGGCCAAGCGGGCCTTGCCCCCCCCCCCCCGCAAAAAAAAAGAAAAAAGGAGAGAGAGAGAGAGAGAAAGAAAGAAGGGGGAAAGGGAAAGAGGAAAGAAAGGGGGTAAAAAGAGGAAGAAGAAAAGAAAAGAGGGAAGAAGTAGATCGGGGGGGGGGGCAAAAGACTTGCCTCCCAGGCTGTTGCCCCCCCCCCCCATCAAAAAATAAAAGAGAAGGAAGGAAAGGGAAAGAAAAAAGGAAAAGAGGAGATACAGGGAAGGGAAAAAGAGGAAGAAGAAAAGAAAAAAAAGGGGATAACGACACAACAAATCGTCTTCTTTCTCTAATGATTTAATGAAACGTAAGCTTCCGCTAAGCGCGGGAGGGCGAAAACTAAATTCAGACGAGGATTATTTTTTGGGAACGGTACAACGAATTGTCTTCTTTCTCTAATAATTTATTGAAATGTCAAAGCTTCCGCGTTTCGCGGAGGAGGGAGGGGGAAACTCGCCCCTCCCTGCACCCACCCACCCCCAATTACGTCACTGCTGGTCGGCTCGCATAATTTCAAATTTTGCCCCCCCCCCCTAAGAAATCCTGGATCCGCGCCTGATGTATATACAACGGCAACAGTTTCAATATAAAATGTAAGTTCTTCTTACTTAAATCATTGGTCTGGAAACAATTATTTGCCCATAGTTGTGTATTGTATTACATTTTCACTGACAATGAATTCACATTGTAATGCAATTTTCAAGTTTCCCAGGCTTATTTAGGAGAACAGAAGATTGATATTGTTTAGTTGTACGATAACATCACTCAGTTTGATTTGATTTGATTGGAGATATATCTCATTAAAAAACAGAGTAAAGGCTATACAGTATCAAACAAACCTACACCATTAATCTTCAAGCTCACTCACACATGATTTATTGCGACACTTTCAAGGCTACTTATTATTTCAAGTTCATGTATATACAAAGGGCAACAGCTTCAATATTAAACGTAATTAAATCATTGGTCTGGAAAATGTTAATGCCCATTGTTGTATATTATACAACATTTTCCATAACGATGAATATACATTGTATAATGCAATTTTCAGGAAAACCATACTTGTCATTACTGTTATATTTGTTATATGATACTAAAGCAAATCGTTTCGCTTATCGATAAGATAAATCAATGTGAAGTACGTGTCAAATTATGAAATCATTACGTGCTATTTTTAACCGGACTAGACATTTGAAATGTATAAAAATGTATACACTATTGACAGCAAGCAAGTTTTTTAAACAAAGAATTCAGAAATTGAACAACATTGCACATTTTAGTCTACACGGCATGCTCTACACAATTAGTTGGACTGTAAACAGATGTCTTCTTAAGTCTTCCATATAAATATAAATTTAAAGGAGGTCAATAATCATTATGAAAACACCACTTTCGTAAGGTTGACACATCAATATATATTTTGCACACATGTAATAATGTGATAATGTTTTTTCTTTGGGGGGGGGGGGGACGGGAGGAGGGCAATCCAAAAAGGGACTGATATGTGAACATTAATATTGATAGGTCGCTTCACAAAAGGGGCATACATAGTCCTTTTTTGTGGATAGTTTTTTTTAGCAAAACACAAAATAGGTGGAGCCAACGTCCATACAGGTCACATCGCACCCATGGAGGTTTTGGCCCGAATTTACAAAGAAGGTTTGTCGACAAATCTAGGTTTATGTGCTTCATATGACGCGTTTCGATGCGTTTCAGACCAAGGTTTAGACAAACCTTTGTCTGAAACGCGTCATATAATTATGACGCACATAAACATAGGTTTGTCAACAAACCTCCTTTGTGAATTTGGGCCTTTGTGAATTCGGGCCTTTATGTCTGTGTCCTTCCCTGGCTTTTCACACGACACATTTTTTCCCCATGTCTTTTGCGAGATGCCCCACATTCCGAGAATTTATTCTCTTGGACACAGCTAGAGCGTTCTGCAATAATGAAAGCGAAATGTGCGAGTCAGGGGCGGCGATCCCGGGGGAAGGACGGGGTACACGTCTTCCCTCAATTTTCTGAGGGGGATCGTCCCCCATGGATAATTTGAAAAAGTGCACACCAACAAAATGTATAGCAAATACTGACTAAAGACTGCAACACGCTTTAAGGCTCTGGTGGGCCCAAGAGTACAGCGTTTAGACTAATAGAAATGCTAAAATCTTCTCGCTCGGTCGCTACGCCCCTTCGCATAATATCCTAAAAATATACAAGTAAATATTGTAGAAAATATGTATTCTATTGGTATCACGTATGTACAGTTTACACTGTATGTTAACAAGATTAAAAGTTATAGAAATAGATCAGTGTTCCAAAAATGAATATTCAGCTTGCTCTTTTAAGAAGTCCCTTCCTGCTCAGTACTTACTAAAATTTACCTAGTAAATATTTACAACCCTTCGGACTGCACACTAGATATCGGCAAAGTAAAAGTGAAGCGTGAAAAAGTATATTGCTTGTTTTTATGCTGTAGTTTTGCTAAAGAATGTAATTTTGTAACACAACAAAACTTCAAAAACCTGTGAGGGGTTTACATATAAGATTTATCATACAGCTTTATGGGGGTAGTCCCTTCCGTCACCTCCGCCTCTTTCACTGGCGTACTGATGGCCCCCCCATACAATTTAAACATGGGTTATTTTTAATTTGATACCAGTGATTTACAAGTATTGCTAAAATGGCAGTATTTTTCCATGAGCTCCCGGGGGCTCTACCCCCTGGAACCCACCAAGGGCCCTAAGGCGGGCCCCTGTTTGCTCATCTGGCCGTAATTAAATGCCTAAAGTCCTTGAGCTTTCGGGGGCTCTGCCCTCTGGACTCAACCAAGGGGCCTAAGGCGGGTCCCTAGTTGTGTAATTTGGTGCCTAAAAGCCCTTCCGTTATGTATTTCTTATGTATTTCTTTGTCTTTCTTCATATCCTCTGCACTCTCCTTATGTATTTTTTGTTTTCCCTTTTCTATTACCTTCCCTTCCCTGGGTATACGTGCTTGCACATGTACTATATATGGCTAAACAGTTTTGTAAAAAAAATATGCGCGAACGGTCAAGGAGTAAGAAGAAGGCAAAAAGAGAACAAAGACGGCATCCATGGAAGCCATGTGAGAGTGTCCACTTTTTTCGCTTTTACTTTCACCCTTGCATTCTTTCCTGAATCAGAGTTTTCTCACACCTTGTAGACTCGCGCAGGTTATGATCTTGTGTGTATGCGTGTGTGTGCGTGTGCGTGTGTGTGTGTGTGTGCGTGTGTTTGTGCGTGTGTTTGTGTGTGTTTGTGTAACGAAATAACGTATACAATAGCTTGGCAATTCTCATGGTTATGAGATACAATGTGAAAGGAAATGAGAGAATAATGGTCGCGTAGCTTAAATCAAAGTTCCCCATTTCAGTCCTCTCTTTTTGGATATTTTTGCATTTTGTTTTTGTAAGAGGTGTAGCGCCAGAAGAAAGAAGAGGAAGAAGAATAGAAACGGGTGAAGAAGGAGATCGGGGGGGGGGGGGAAAGGGCCTTGCCTCCCAGGCTGTTGCACCCCCCCCCCCCCCCCCCCTCTAATCAAAAAATAAGAGAGAAGGAAGGAAAGGAAAAGGATAAGAGGAGATAAAGGATAGGAAAAAGAGGAAGAAGAAAAGAAAAGAAAGGTGATATCATTTGCAATTTTCCCGCCGGTGGATCGAGGAGGGGCAAAAGGCCTTTTAATACCTCCCCCGCCCCCGCTATAACAAAGAGAGAAAGAAGGAAAAGGGAAAGAGGAGAGCTAAAAGGGAACAAAAAAGAGGAAGAAGAAAAGAAAAGGGTGAAAAGAACGGGAGATCAGTTCCAGTTAATCCCGCCAACAACGTGTGGATCGGGATGGGGGCCGAAAGGCCCTTGCCCCCCCCCACCCCCCTCGGCAAACCTTAAGGAGGAGAGAAAGGGAAAGAAGAAAAAAAGAGAAAGAAGAAAAGGGGGCTCTGGCGTACTGATAGGGGGGGCTTGGGGGAATTCAAATTCAAACGTGGTTTATTTCTAATTCCATAACGGTGGCTTACAAATAATGCTGAATTCTTTCTCAAGAAATATGATTCTTGAGAAAAGTTAGGGCCCGGGGATCGGCTGGAATCGCAAGCCTCGAGCTCCCCCCCCCCCCCCCCTCCATTTTTTTTGAAAAGGTATAGTAAAGAGAAATAGAAATAAAGAGGGCAAGAAAGAAAGAATAGTTAACTAGCTGCTCATCTGACCGAAATTAAACGCCTAAAAACCCCTGAGCTTCCGGGGTTCCGTCCCTTGCACCCCGCCTCGGGGCCCTAGACTCCCCTGGATGCTAATCTAACGGAAATGTAATGCCTAAAACCCCTGTTTTCTGGGGGCTTCGCCCGCTGGACCTCACGCCAATTAGTGTCCTGCCAGTGTCACAAATAAGGTATAAAAATATGTTCATCTGACCGTAATCAAATGCCTAAAACCCCTAAGCTTCCTGGGAAGGACAAGGTATCAAAATTTGTTTATCTGACCGCAGGCGCGTAGCCAGGGGGGGGGGGGGATAGAAAAAAATAGAGAGGAGAGAAAAGGAAGAGGACGTAGGGAGAAAAAGGAGCAGACAAAAAACATCTTTGAAATTCAGACAAGAATTAAGAGTATAGAGAACGGTACAACAAATCGTCTTCTACCTCTAATAATTTAATGAAACGTCAAAGCTTCCGCGCTTCGCGGAGGGGGGGGGTACTGAATTAAGACAAGGATTAAGAGTATAGAGAACGGTACAACGAGTCGTCTTCTATCTCTAATAATTTAATGAAACGTCAAAGCTTCCGCGCTTCACGGAGGGGGGGGGGCTGAATTAAGACAAGGATTAAGAGTCGAGAACGATACACCGAATCGTTTTCTTTCTCCAATGATTTAATGAAACGTAAAAGCTTCCGCGCTTCGCGCGAGAGGGGGGAGGGGGGCTGATTTTAAACAAGGATTAAGAGTCGAGAACAATATAACGAATCGTTTTCTTTCGTCAATGATTTAATGGAACGTAAAAGTTTCCGCGCTTTGCGCGGGAGGGGAAAATAGCATTCAAACAAGGATAATTTTCGAGAACGCTATAACGAATCGTCTTCTTTCAATAATAGTTAAATGAGACGTCAAAGCTTCCGAGCTGCGCGAAGGGGGAGGTTTGAATTTAGACAAGGATTAAGAGTCGAGAACGGTACAACGAATTGTCTTCTTTCTCTAATACTTTAATGAAACGTCATATATAGCTTCCGCGCTTTGCAGAGGAGGGAGGGGGAAACTCGCCCCTCCCTACATCCCCCTGCAGTACGTCACTGCTGGTCACCATTACGTACCAATATTTGGCTCGCATAATTTCAAATTTGGGCCCCCCTAAGAAATCCTGGATCCGCGCCTGAATACGAGCATTTGAGTGATATAATATTTTAAATTGTAAATGAGATTGTACAACGTCTGGCTATGGTACGGTAAAGATGAATCTCCTGACTCTTAACCAGAGAGAAACCGTTCGGCAATTTGGGAGTTAGAGCCAGTATTATGAAGATACTATATTATAGGTCTATTTTCTCAATCAATACGTACATACATACATATATGATTTCAGTTTCGAATCGGGGCTCGCTCTTGCTACCTTTTAAGTCTTGATATTCCCCTTCTATTGTCAATTCTGCAGATAATAGCAAGGAAATCACATCAAAACTAATCGACCTATAAACCAAGTCTCCTTGTATGTTTGGTAAACGGACAAAAGAGTAATGGTTTGAACAGCGCTGTTGCTTTCTTCTGTCCAAGTTCAAGGTCTAGTTTGTATAAATATGTAAGAGCAAAAAAGAATGTAGAGTGGAGTTTGGGGTTGAAAAGTGTCCTCATGCTGCAGAGTTTAAAAAAAAAAAAAAAAAAAAAAAAAACAAGGATGCTCGTAAGCCTGGAAATGTGGTTTCTGCTAGTGTCTTTTGATTTTTACAGACTGAATGTTTCATATTTTGTCCTTACTTGTGTAAAATGAATATCAGTGCTAGTTTAGTAGGAGCTATGCAGTCTGCTGCCTTCCTGGGTCGACCAGTTTTAACAAAATAATGACTAAATGAAATCAAACGGAAATCTCTTTTATTGGTTTTTAGCAAAGATTTCCCTTATAAATTATTACTGTGCCATGTGTCATACGTTTAAATTGTACTCATTAGCGTTAAATGAAACCTGGTTTATGAGTAGAAATTGTTCCTCAGTTGGTCGATTTGTCTCGTATGACTTGCATTAAGATCACAAAGCCGGTTGGTCGAAGAATATTCTTTTTTCTTTTATTGTTTTGTGTCAAAGATTTCCTTTTTATTAATGTGCCATGTGACGTCGGCATCCATCTAATTCACTGGTTTTTTTATTTGATTTTTTTTAAACAGGTATTCACAAATTACAGATGTGGAACGAACAGGAGTTAGAAATGGCACACTTTGAAACTTCAATTATGGGCAACTGTTAATACGGGGAATCAAGGTAAGGGGCTTGAAGAAAAGTTTGGGAAATGCAGTAAAGGTTGTAAAAAATGAATACGTTTTGAAAGAGTTGGGTGTTTGGAGCAAGCGAAATAGAGGTGGACACAGAGGGTGAGAGAGTAACAGAGAGAGAGGAAGAAGGAAAGGGGAGGGGATAAAAAGAGAGAGAGAGAGAGAAAGAAAGAAAGACAGAGAGAGAGAGAGAAAGAGGGAGGGAGAGAAGAGGGAGAGAGAGTTAAAGGGAAAGAGAGAGGGAGAGAGAGAGAGAGAGAGAGAGAGAGAGAGGGGGAAGGGGGTATGGAGGAGGAATGAGAAAATGAATTTTATGACAAAGTCGAACTTGGATTCGTAGGTGAATTAGAATTAAAAACAAAAATAAGTGGATGGGTATAAGGCTTGGTATATAGTGTCAAGTAGGAATTTCATTAACAAGTTTAATGAGAGATACACGATTAATAATTCACAAAATTTGATAGAAGGTCTAAAAGTGAATTCACCATGTTTTGAAGACGTCAAGTTGACTGTCATGGTACTCAAGAGGTGTTAAGAAGAAATTACAGGAGCCGTATCGGATTTCCTCTGATTAACAACTTGACCCCTTTCAGACGCCTAGGGTATCACTATTGATAAGAAGATGGTGAAGTAGGAGTTCAAGAGGATAAGGAAAATGAGTCGACTCTCCATGATCCAAATGATGTAATTTGGTGTAAATAACTTTTTAAGGAGGCTTAAAAATTCCAATTGTTTATACCAGTTTTTTCTCTATATATACGATGTTGATTTCTAAAGTGATATATCCATGACCTTGTAAACCTTATAAAATTACTTAATATTATTTATCGCATCAATCTTGTAAAGCGTCAGGAAACACTTCAACGCGGGTCGTTTTAGTTTTGAAATTTAGTCCTATTATTTTACGATTACCATCAGGAACTTACTAAGTGAGTCTTGCCGGAATTTATGCTACTTTGTTTTTGACGTTAGACATGAAATTTGTGTTTTTCAAACTATGAAATCCACAATGGTCTAATCACAAGAGTTTTAGATAATCAACTATTTTTACGAACAGAAAGAGCCAGCGAACTGTTTAAAATCATATCAAATCAAATGACTTGATTGAAATGTAAGTCACAATTTTGAATTATCATCAGCATACAAGTAATACAAAAAGAACAATCAAAACAAACTCATGGTTATAAAATCATCACGTTAAACAAGTATTCAATTATTACAAAAGGAGAATCAATTCCACTTTGGGGACTAATCACCAATGTACAAGCAAAACAAAAGAGGAATCAAAATAGGTTGAAAGGTATGCGTACAAAGCATCGAGGGCTGTGGTGATCTTCCTTGTAAAAGGTTAAATGCAATTAAAGTGAGGTAATTCATTTCGCTGTTGAAGGGCACCAAAAATGATGTTCGAAGTAGAAAGAAAATAGTGGATAGTCCTTGTCGGATGCTCTCTTGATATTATAGTCGGAAACCCTTGTCAGCGATGTATTGAGCCGAGGAACAGGTGAGCATACTACCGAAGCAACCGTTAAACTATCCAGGGATATCTTAGGTTAACATTTTTCTCATTATTTATAAAAGCAAGGTCTAGAATGAGCTTATAATTACCCCAAAATGCCATTGATTTTGGCGAGTCATTTTTACAGTACTAATCATTTGGAGATTGACTCTGTTCAGAAAATCTAAAAAGAATGTTGTTTGCAATAGGGACAATGAACATAAAACCACAAGTCAAAAACGCTATAAAAAAAGGATAAACACAAATAAAGATTTGTCATTAAAATTGATGATGATGCAAAATACGATATTGCACAAAGTAAATAAATTTGATAGTACAAGGTATGCATTAAAGGTTAACACAAAGGAAGAGTCCCTATAGTGATGTTAGAGGCCTTTGATTTTATCCACGCAGAACATTGCACTAAACCGGTTTACTGACATTTAAAAAATTGTATGCATACTTGTTTTAACAAGGGTTTTTCTTGACAACTTGAAAGCTTGCCCGAGGCTTGCCCAACATAGCAACAAATAATGTATGCAGACAGGATTCCGAGTTTTGCAGTTCATTCATTAATAACAGTTTAATGGAATAACTCGTCACTAGGTCACCAGGAAAGAAACATCCATACACTTAATTGAATATGTTAGTAAACCGGTCTATTGGGGTTAGAGATGAATAATGTTAAAAGAGTGAAGGGCGGCGAGGGGGTGAAGTTGACACCCCCACAATATTTAACCATCTTCCACTCCTTAACTCTCACTGTCAAAATTAGGACGTTTTTTTAAAGATGTCTTCAGATGTTTGTTTAAATTGCATATACCTGGTATATGGGTTTCTTCTCTATCGTTTTTTCAAGATTTTGTTATATGAATACAAAGAGGGAAAAGATAAATAAAAGTGCCGACAAATTCGTCTCAAAGTCATTTGGTGATGATGGGCTGGTGGTGGTGATGCTGAAGGCTTTTTGTTTATGGCTGGTATCCGTTTCTGCTGTTCGCTCATGACGTAATAGGACGTGAAAAGAAACTATTAAAGACTAGAGCAAAAGAGTTGTTTATATGATTTTTTACGAGGGAAAATTACCTTATATCTTTCTTTAAAATATGATTTTTAATGGGGGGGGGGGGAGGGGGAGTCTTCACGATCATTTAAATCTCTGCAGCGTTAACCTCGACAAATCACGACAAAGACATCTAACGAATAACGAAATAAATCTTTTCTTAAATTCGTATACAGAAAGCATTTGATTGTCACTATATATCAACCTAACATAATGCCCAAACATTCGTTAAACAAAGATGACTCTCTCTATTTGCGATTGTGGGTTTGTTTTTCCTCTCTTGCCATCCCTCTGCTCCGAGTCCCCGGGATCAATCTGCCTCCCCTGATTATCCCTCCCAGACTAACATCATCATGACAAATACACCCCTGTTGCCCCCTTCTAAATCCCTCCCATCCGATGATACAGCCTCACGTTCAAGTAACGAGGATTCCCGAGCGAAATCGCAAAAAAATGCCCTTCCCCCTTAATTGAAGTTATCCTTGACTGGCCATTCTGAAACCATTTTGATGAAAGGAAAACGAGGTTCTTGTTTGGGAAGGTCAACATCTGCCGACAGAGGACGCTATTATCAGAATATTAGAGCACAGAAGTCCGGATAATAATAATTTAATTATTGATCAAACGACTGTAAGATATCATTTTTCATATAGGCGAATCTAAAGTCGGGTGATATGACCACATTCACAGCCCTAATAATATGAGGTGGAAAGCATGAACAAAATTGTTTTTAGGGCCGAATCAATATTGGGCAAAAATTCCTAGTAAAGAAGAAAAAATCCCTAGATACCCCCCCCCCCCCCCACACACACACACGCACGCATAAACTCTTATCTTTAAAATCCTCGTTCTACTTCTACGACAAGCCTGTACTCGCTTCTTTTTTTAAAAATGTCTTTACCTGACGTCTAAGAAAGCATGCATATCTAGTAAGTAAGTAACAAGGGGACCGACGGCTTTCGGTCCTCTCTTAGGGACTTTCGTTAATCGAAATTTCGTGTCGACATGAACAAAAGCATGTTCAAGAAAGCTAAGTACCATTGGACTTTCCAGAATTATAGTGATACTATAATGGATGAAAATAGCCCCCCCCCCTTTTTTTTTTTCTTCCCCCTCTACAATTTCGATTGTTTGATTTCAGGTATAACGTGTGCTGTACTGTTATCAAATATGATGAGTATGGTTTATATTAATTTCAAGTGGTAATACTAATAATACGTCAGTCTAAAAAATATGAGTCAACGTGAAGCGTAATCAGCATGATCATACAGGTCAGTTTCCTTTTAGTGGATGTCAAGTTTATAATTAATTGATCGTAACTGACGACGCTGAGCTTCACGGTGCTTCCCTCAAAACATTTTCACGATACGCAGTAGGTTTGGAAATCTCCCAAACTAGAAATCTCCCAAACTAATCTGTGGCCACAATAGGCTTTGCTCCTTATAAAATCTCGTTCACATTTCAGAGTAAGAATCAGAGTGTTTACATAATTATTGCCAATCAATTCATCTGGAGTTGCATCAACTATAACAAATATGAAATCTCTTATACATTAATGCAATTAAGAGATCAGAATTTGGCAAAGGTCAAAGGTCTGAGGATAGTCATCATGGTCATTGTCTTTTCGTAAGGGTCCTGTAAAGAAACAGTGTTACAGTCCTCTCTCATCTTCTTCACTTTGCAAGGGACACCCTGTTTAGGTTCTCGAGGGAAGAAGTCGGAAATGTTTGAGTGAAATAAGAGCCTTTGGTTGGCCAAACACAGTCGTCTGTAGATCGAGGCAATATTTTGAATGTCAATGTTGATATCTCCCTAAGAGACGGTTAAGCTAGATTCACTGATCGTCTACGGCACTGTCCGCTTCCGATCCCTCTCTCTCTTTCTTTCTCTCTCTCTCTCTCTCTCTCTCTCTCTCTCTCTCTCTCTGTCTTTCTGTCCATTTCTCTTCTAGTCCCTTCCCATATCACATGTATTTTTCTTCCTGTTTCCCCTCTCCCCCTCTCTCTCTCCCCTTCTTACGCCCCCTTCATTTATAATTTTCTCCTATTTATCTCCTTCTCTCTCATCTCTCACATTCCCCTCTTACTAGTATCTCTTTCTTTTTCTTCTCCTCCCCTCTAATACTCTCCTTCTCTCTCTCTCTATCTCTCTCTCTCTCTCTCTCTCGCTCTCTCTCCATCTCAGTATATCGCTTTCTTTCTCTTCCGAATCCCCTCTCTTCCCTTTCTTACTCTTCAATAATTCTCTCTCTCACACACTCTCTCTCACTTCCTATTTCATCTTTGTCTTCCTTTCATCACCTCTCTCTATCTCTATCTTTCGAGGCAATATTTTGAATGTCAATTTTGATATCTCCCTAAGAGATTCATCGATTGTCTACCGCACTTTCCACTTCCGTCTTTTGTCTCTTCTGACATTATACCCCTTCCCCTCGCTGCATCCCTATAATCCCCTCCCTCCTCTCTATTGCCTCCTTCTGCCCCCCCCCCCCTCCGTGTCTATCTTACCCTCTTTCTTCTTTCTCTTCACCCCCTCTCTCTATCCCCTTATCATCTCCCTCTCCCTCCCCATGTCCATATCCCCCTTTCCCTTTCCCTTTCCCTCTCCGTCTTCCCCTCCCCTTCTCCCTTCCCATCGCTCTCCCTCTGCCATCACTGCCCACCCCCTCTCCATCTTCTCTCCCCCTCTCTATATTCCTCACTCTATCGAAGTCATTTTTTCTCTCTCTTTCAATCGCGTATTCCTATCCTCTTCTACTCCACGACGGAAAAGAGTTAGCGAGTGAAATCAGTAAAAAAAGAAAATTGGTTTGATATGGAAAAAATAATAGTCAAACCGAATATTTTTTGTGGAACAACTTGTATAAAACCCCGGCCGCTATTTGAGAGCTGCAACGAATTAAGATTCAAAATTATCGTAGACCTACTCAAGTTTAAAAATACTTCAGCTGTTAAGTTTGACCTGAGAATTGACCTTGGTTAATGAAAACGTGACACAAAGGAAGTTATAAATCAGATGTATTTCATTTATTCAATTAACGGGTCTGTGTCATGTATGTAGGTCAGACAAAGCCTTATTCCTTGACCTTATTTCAGATTTGTTACAGTTTTAGGGGGAATCAAAAAATAGAATTTGAAAGGCGAGAATTAAATAAGAAAAGTAGGTGAATGTAGCAATATTAAAGATTGAATGAACATATCCATTATGTCTATAATTTACACAATAGTGACTATATGTTAACACAATAGCAACTTTCCATTTTTTCATTTTATTCGGAATAGGCCTACTATACTACAATATAAAAAAACTTCGACAGTGATTCATAACACTATTGTGGAATGTGGAACATAAATGAAAAGTTATTATACATCAAACCCTGGTGTAAATCCTACATCATCAAACTTTGAAAAAAATATATATATACAATTAACAACTAAATTTGTCATACCCCTTGTAAATTTGATGTTTTTGTGTTTTAGTAACTCAAGAATGAAAGCCTTTTAGATGTTAGCTTTAATATGTCACATTCTAAAGAAACATAAGTCGGGACAAATCAATAAGAACACAAACTTACATAATTACAACACTTGGTATTAGGGCATGAATAATTTAGTAGTTGACTGTAAATTTCCTTTTTTTTTCTTCTTCAGTTAAGGTGATAATCATATTGCAATTGTTCAAATTAAATGTTCTGCCTCGGGTGCTGATAATTGAGAATAAGCCAAACTGCACTTCCGTACCTTTTATAGATCTATGGGCATTTGGCCCAAAAAGTATCAACATAATTATAATGTTCTTGTACTTTTAAAAGTTCAACGAATATAATGTTTGTGTCTTCCTCTTTCCTTTTGAAATACAGCTTTAAAAAAAAAAATGATGTACATGAATGATGAAAGAATAAAAGTTGATCTAGCTTGATAACTACGAATAAGCCTAACACATAAAGTAAAATTCAAATTGTTCAATACGTATTACCCTGAACCGGGTGGAAAAGAGGAAACTGCATAGGTTACGCCGTTGGTGAGGGGCACACTTCCCCCAAAAAATGGATTTGATGTTTAAGCATTCAAGCAGTTTTCTTGACAGTGTGAGACATCCACTGCTTCTATGTTGTTGTTATTGTTGCTGTTGTTGTCGTTGCTGTTGGTGATATTGTTGTTGTTCGTTTTATTTTATTATCATTTCTATTGATCTACAAAAGAAGGAGGATGTACACCCCTCCCTTTCCCCGTGTTGGGTGGAACCAGTGCATTTAATAAATCAACTTTTGATCCCCCGGGAAAGGATTTTCATGAATGTTGCGTGTTCGAAATTTTACATAATTCACAGGAAATCTGAAATTACAGGAATAAATATTTCACAAATGGTTCCTCAAAGTTTAGGGTGTATCACGATCAATCGACATCTGGTATGTATTAATTGCCTTGGAACCAAATCATTAACATATTAACGCAGAGGCGGCTTCGGGATTTGTTTTTGTTTTTTAAGGGGGGGGGGGGGGTCGAACTCCCTAACAATTCTGACAAACAAGGTCATCACATACTTTGAGTGCTGATTTAACATTCGTTTGTTTTTGTTTCTTTTACCTGACTGCTAAGAAAGCATGTGTATGCTTTTAAGTATTAAATCAACCAGGGGACCGACGGCTTAAAGTTCTATAGCTGACTTATATTTTATAATGAGCAACAAAAAAGGGGGTTCAGACCCCCTTAGACCCCTGGATCCCTATAAGTAACAAACTAGATTGTGCCAAGATAATCGTAACGACTGATAGTTGTTATTTCCAGGATTGATCAAGTTACACTTGACTAACAGTAAAATGTGCTTATCAATGTAAATTATACAATAAACATTGCAAGAGAAGAAGGAGCGAATACCCGGAGCACCAGATACAACCGAAAAATTGTAATAAATTTATATTTTACATATTAAGGTAAGAGAATGATGGAAGAATGCTTCTTACATCATCATTTGCAACTTAGTTTAGCATCTCGTAAGATACCCTCTTCTTCTTTCTCTCTCTCTCTCCCTCTATCTCTCTCTCTCTCTCTCGTTCTCTCTCTCTCTTCGTCTCTCTCTCTCTTTCATGTCTTTAGACTATAATCGCTGTTTCGTTCATCATCGTGTTCAGCTCGGTTTGGCGTCGGGTAAGATAGCCATCTCCCCCCCCCCTCTCTCTCTCTCTCTCTCTCTCCCTTCCTCTCTCTCTCTCTCTCCCTCTCTTTCCATCTCTCTCTCCCCTCTCTCTGCCCCCTCTCTCTCTTCCTCTCTCTTCCTCTCCCTATCTCTTTCATGTCTTGAGCACGGACTATCGCTGCTTCTGTCACCATCCTGTTCAGCTCGGCTGGGCCTCGAGTAAGATAGCCATCTCCCTCCGTGCGAGACACCAGACGATGCGGACCTCCTCAAGATGAGAGACAGACTCGTCCAGATCCAGCTTGACCATCCAGGGCCCCCGTTTCATCAGACTTATTATTATCAGTGATTGCCGTTTCGTCTACAACTAGTTTTGTTGTTGTTGATTGATTTGAATTTATTCCATTTCATGTCAATTGTTTCCACATTAGAGAGCATAGGTGACCAAGTATGGTCTAATAATCATTTCGTATATTTATCATTTGATTATTAGACCATGTGGACAGTAGACAAAGAGAATATTAGACCTACTGAAAATTCGACTAAATGAGCAAAATACAAAATGGGAAGAAGACATATTTATAGATTATCAGTAGAGCAAATGAAAATTAGACTAAATCACTATTAGCCTTAAGGGTCAGTAGACGAAATGATTATTATACCACGTTGATAGTAAACGGGGCAGGTGTAGACTTTGTATAATATAGACCAATTGGGAAGTAGACGAACCCGTTGTAGACCAAATGGCAATATAGTACTTTGTCATTCAATAGCAACTTTACATTGGACACATCTGCTCATAGTCAATCAAATGCAGATATTTCAGTAGCTTATATTTCAGTAGCTTATATCAATTATTATCTGTGTTTTGTGATTGATAACAAGTTTCATGACACAAAAGCCCTGGAGGATTCCATCTCTGATATGAACATTTCATACATGATATTCAATCTTTCTAAACCATCTCAAATAAACGCCTACATTTTGTGGTTCGGTTCAATAACTGTTGGTTCAAAAGCACATTTATTTGCATAAAAATACATAAAACCAACATAATCTTCGAGATTTGGACTTTATGTTGCCCAAACTGCCCAGTAAATACAATATTTGAGACATCAAATTTATCCGGCGTGTGTTTGTTTTTTTGTTAGGGGTATCACAATGTTCTAAACAGATTAAATTCAAATCTCAAATTCAAATGTGATTTTATAGATTAAAATTCAAATATGTAGGCTCATTCTTAATATTCTGTTAACAAGGGATAGCCTAATGAAAATCATAATTATTATTATAGTGTTCAAAATAAAGTTCACAAAATTGTTAAGATGATATTTTTGTTATACCCCCTCCCACCCAGTCTCAGCTGTACTTTAAACATAACTGTCACCCATAATGTAAAAAGCCTACAATCAATATCAGGACATCATCAACATATCATATCAGAATCTTTAGAGAAAGATACGATGTATCTATCACTTTAACCACTAGTTGCATTCTGTATTTAATTAATTTAATTACAGACGGAAGGAGAGTTACTCTATTTATAAAAATGGATTTGCTGAACAACAGAAAATCCAACAAAGCCGACGGACTCCCTAAAAAGCTTTGCAGGATTAAATCGTGACGACACTTGGATTGTCAAAGGAGTGATAGGGGGAAGGAAGGGGGAGGGGGTATGAGAGGGAGAGCTGGGAGAGAGAGAGAGAGAGAGACAGAGACAG
Source organism: Strongylocentrotus purpuratus (assembly GCF_000002235.5). Classification (NCBI taxonomy): domain Eukaryota; kingdom Metazoa; phylum Echinodermata; class Echinoidea; order Camarodonta; family Strongylocentrotidae; genus Strongylocentrotus; species Strongylocentrotus purpuratus. The sequence goes on along the minus strand of NW_022145607.1, from coordinate 34,557,396 downwards.
AGAGACAGAGAGAGGGACAGAGAGAGAGAGAGAGAGAGAGAGAGAGACAGACAGAGAGAGAGATAGAAAAGCGTGGAGGGAGAGAGAGAGAGAGTGTGGGAGGGAAGGGGGTGGAGAAAGAGAAAGTGAGAAAAAGGAGACGTAGGGGAAGGAGGAGGGGAGGGAGGGGGAGGGAGGGAGGGAGGAAGAGAGAGAGAGAGAGAGAGAGAGTAGGTTGGTTATTGCATTTTGCAGAGCATAAAATTGATTCAATTACTGCGAAGTATATAGCCTCACATGATCATGATGGTAATTACGGTTATTTTTTCAAATATACCCTTTACCATTAATTTTTCTACCACTATCACTATTTTCTCTTATAATTTACTTATGGGTGTCAATTTCCATAGCCATCACTTACTGTCAAATAGAAATTGGGGCATCCAGCTATACTTAGCTGTCAATGGAAGAAAGATCGATTTTGTATGTATATTTTGTTTTGTTCTATGTTTTTCTTGGCAAATGTTATTTCCATCGTTGCTATATTCGCTTATAATCGAAACCACATTGCATTTTACGTACACGAGGTTTATATTTAACGCTAACGGATTCGTTACCTCTGCATCAGGCCAGGACTTTGACCCGTATAATGTCACCTCGTTCAGATGTAACTTAACTCCTTCTGCAACTAATCCTGCCCTGACCATATGATGCATGTGGGGTTAAAGAGAAAAAAAAAAAAATATGATGCATGTGTTACAGAGGAAGGGGACTGCTTGGGCAACTTTGATCTGTGATATCCCAATTTGTTAACAGTGAACTTAATTCCTTCTGCAACTAATCCTGCCCTGACCATATGATGCATGTGTTACAGAGGAAGGGGACTGCTTGGGCAACTTTGATCTGTGATATCCGAATTTGTTCATATGGAACTTAATTCCTTCTGCAACTAACCCTGATCTTGCAATAGGATGCACGTGTTTCAGAGATCTGCGATATCCCAGATGTTTAGACGTCACTTAATTCCTTCTGCAACTAACCCTGACCTGGCGATATAGGATGCACGTGTGACAGAGGAAGGGGATTACCCGGCTGTAGCTAACAGGTTCCATTGTTTGATCAACAAAAAGCAAGTCATTGCCCTACACAGGTGGTTTTCAAGTTGTAACATCTTAAAACCCAAATCAAAGGTTGGGAAGTAACACAGTTTTTTAAAATGAATGTTATATAATATTGCTGGATTCAACATTGTAAAGGCTGCATCCGGGTTTGAATCTACCATTTTGAAAACGTCAAAATAATGTAAATCATGGATTTACTCTAAACTACACAGTCATGACAGCAAAATAATTAAGTTCTTCCACAGTCATTGTTCATCCGAATTCGATTTGGCCACACAATAATATTGGCAGGATGTTATTTAAAGATCACGATCAATTTTATTCTTTCTTTCAAAAGTCACCTCTAATTACTGTCTAGCAATGACATTAGCTTGAGACATGCCTATATTTTAGTCCACAGGTCCAACGTCAAAGAGAAAGAAAGAAGAAAAAAGAAAACGAAGATAAAGGTCGTTCAAATATGAAGCGGTAAACCGTTTTTTGTTTTATTTTTCTAAACTTGTAAATGTAAGGTAGCTGTGCGTCTTTAAAAATATAATAGAAATGATGGGCGGACTTTTTCTGGATTCGCCACTGACCTTCATTTCACACTCGGAATCGCTATCCTATTTTTAGGGATAATAAAAAAACACGTAATCTGTCCAAAATGTCGGTCTAGTTTACGGTATACTGGGTATATTATTATCATATGATACGCACCTGACATATTATGTGTCTAGAGTGCATGGAAATTGCATGCCCCTGTCCCTATTTTATAGTCAACAGGCCATCCTTTCTAGGGGCGCTGCCAGAACCTTTTTTTTTGTAAAGGGGAGGGGTGCCGAACCGTATCATCAAACCATGCCTACAGGCTTGTAGACATAACAAGCAAACTCTGCATCAAGACAAAACAAATCCTCCGGTTTCCTACACAAATCTTACAACACGAGTTAAGTCAGGCCTAAAGGCCCCTCTCTTTAGACACCGAAAAAAGAAATAAAAACGTTCAAAATGTGTATGTGATGTTATAATGAGTCACATGCAGTATGCCTTAGATAGCAGAAAAGAAACCTCGAATATTTCATGAAGGGAGAGGAGGAGGAGGAGGAGGAGGGGGGGGGGGGGGGGGTGGGGGGTGGGGGGGGGGGGTCATCACATCCTCTCAGAATACCTTTGGTGGTCCAGTTATATTTTGCCCTCATTTACTGTTGGATATGCCGCCGGAGCCCGGGCATTTCAGAGTTCTTAAATGTTTTTATTCTAATAGGAGCACAACATTCGTTTTTTTCTTTCTTTTTTCCTGACTGCTAAGAAAGCGTGTGTATGCTTGTAAGTATTATTTGCAACCTGAGGACACACGGCTTTAAATGCTCTCCGAAGAACTTGGTAATGAGGATTAATGCCTTACCAAAGCTGGGGCGCTAGCACTTGGTTTCGAACCCGGGACCTCTCGTTTACAAGACCACTGCTCCATCACTGAGCCATCGCGCCTCCCTAATGTTCTGATGTTGTTAGTAGCGTAGCGTTGGAGTGGGGGACGCGGAGCAAATGCCCCCATAATATCAAATGGCAAAAGATAAAAGGGGAGAAAAAGAAAGAGGGAGAGAGAAAGGAGATGGAAAAAGTACGAGAAAAAAGATGACAGGACCCTTCCCTCACCCTTCCCTCACGGTCGAGTTGTTAATTCGCATCTTTTTTCACCTAAGCAAGACCCCCCCCCCCCCCCCCGTCCATATGTTTCCAGTGCCTCTCATTGGCTGGAATCAAACTAGCCTTTAAAAATGTTGTAAAATCATGCCATGTCATTCTTTTTTCATGCCTTTGTCCATGTCTTGGTCAAATGATGGCACCCAAGATTACAGGTATGACGTCATCCTATAGGGTCTGGCGTGTATCAGCATCAGAGACCAACACGTAGACATGCGTCTATCCAGGATACCAGCTCGGCTTGGCGATCTTATCATTACGCTAAAGTGAATGCTGAAGTAGGGCCACCAGGCTACAGTCCTATTCAAAATGGGATCAAGGGTAGCTTAAACTTCCCCCTCGTAATAAAAACATGAAAGTTTAAAGCCCACCGCACAGTATGGTGACAATAATGATAATAATAACACTAATACTGCTAATAACAATAATAAAATTAACAATGATAACAATAATAATAACTGATGATAAGATAAAAATAGTAATGATAATCATAATAATAATTGTAGTGAGTTCTTTTCGAAAGCTCATATCTTTCAGATTTGACACTCCTCACGTCATATCACTACACAGTAATCATCCGAGTTTAGCAAAGCTGTCATTTTGGCGCTCTTGCAATTCTAAGGAGTTAATTCCTGGCAGGTACCCATTTGCATCACCTGGATGGAGTGTGGCAAATGTAGATTAATGTCTAGCCAAAGGACATTAGTGCCGTGGCGGGACTTGAATCGTGAACCATGTGATCCACAGTCCGGTGACGTATCCACTAGACCACGATGCGATTTTTGAAGAATAAGCATTAGCACGTTATATGAACATTTAAGCTTATAAAATTATTGGGGATCCGAATAGATTATGATTTATAAAATCTATATTTCAAGGGATTCTTTAGAAGGGGAAAGCTAAATAGGCTCGTAATCGTATTGAAGTGCGATTGTCTACGATTTGATGCCGATTCGGCTTTCATACTGACTAGAAAGCATAAATGCACTAACATTCTGGTTGTTAACATTCTTATCATTATTTATAACCTATCTTAGGTAGATGAACTTTGTTTACATTTCCACATCTAATATAGCTGCCATTTCTTTGGAAATCGGTTTTTGTAGTGTGCGGTGGGGGCGCTGGGGCACAACAGATTATAGGGCTATATATGTTACATTTTACAGGGGTCCGCCTTTGGGGGTTTTCTTGAGGGCTAGCGGGATTCTCAAAATAAAAGACACGTGGACATTTTTAAAGAGGAAATAATTCACCACTTCTCGCCCCTGCGCGTTCTGACAATCAAATCCAGTGTTCGTTCCTGTCATCCAACGGCAAAGGTAAAAATATGAGGATCGGGTTTGAACTCGTCGATCGTCGGCAAATATGAAAAACTCGATGGTTCCCCCCCCCCAAAAAAAAAAAAAAAATAAATAAATAAATAAATAAATAAATAAAAAAATAAAAAAAAAATTTAAAAAAATGAAAAAATGAAAAATCGGCATATTTTACTTTTCGGCAAATATAGTCCAGCAGATTAAAATCCCTACCCATTCAAAAATGTTATATTCCCTGGCCCCCTTACATGAAGGCTTGGTCAGACAGTTTGATCTATTTCTGGAAGTGGGGAACGTCTTTCGTCAGTCTTGATCTTCATCACCCAACTTCCGATTGCAAACTTTCTTTTCAACGAACAAGTAAGAGCACATCTTTTAAGATAGCCTAAATAACTATGGTTGAATGGTAATTGAATATGTTGTAACTTTATCTGTGTTAACAACAAACAAGAAAGAACTCATCTTTTGAAATAATGTACCTAAAGTTGAATGCTAAAAGATTATTTGCAATTTTATCTGTGTTTACAATGAACAAGTAAGTACACATCTTTTAAAAATATCTACATAATAGTCGAATACTAAAATAATATTTTTTAACATAATCCGTGTTTATATATGCCGGCCTATAATATTGTTTGCCCCAGCAGGGAAGTCATTATTATGGAATATCCCAATAGACATTAAAAGGGAAGTCCACCCTAATATTGATTTGGTTTAAATAGAAGGAGAAAATGAGAGGAACAGTTCAGTGAAATTTTTGGAAGTTGCGATGAACCAACATAACTTGGCAATACTCTGATAAATCTTGCGAGTTTTCCTTCCATTTTTCTTGTACTAATTTTCAATTTCAATTTCAATCATACTTTCACCCTAGATATAATTACTGCAAATACGTTTTTATACAATCCCTTTTTTAAACAAATCTATTACGTCATTAATAACCAAGAAAATGAGAGTTTTGGAAACTTTTTGTACAGAGAAAATTTGTTTTTTTACTCATGACAACTTCAAAAAATCATAACTTTACTAATACTATTTTTGATTGGATATATTGCTCAAACTTTCACTTTTTTTTTCTCTCATTTTTTCTGCTTCTATTCAAACCAACTTAGTATTAGAGTGGACTTACCTTTTAAGGGGACCCTGACCCATGCATGCACACAAAAGTTTGGTGATTCAGAGTTCAGAGCCCCCTCCTCTCTCCGTATCAACCCCTGCATCCGCCACTGCGATCAAGAAGTACTCTAATCAATCAACCATTTATTAAGGGGACCCGGGCCCATGCATGCACAAATCAAGTTTGGTGATTCAGAATTCAGAGCCCCCTCCTCTTTCCGTATCAACCCCCTGTATCCGCCACTGCGATCAGGACGCACTCTAATCAAGCAGCCATTTATTAAGGGGACCCGGGCCCATGCATGCACAAATCAAGTTCGGTAATTCAGAGTTCGGAGCCCCTCCCCTTTCCGTATCAGCCCCCTGCATCCGCCACTGCGATAAAGAAGTACTCTAATCAATCAACAATTTATTAAGGGGACCCGGACCCATGCATGCACAAATAAAGTTTGATGATTCAGAGCCCCCTCCCCTCTCCGTATCAACCCCTGCATCCGCCACTGCGATCAAGAAGTACTCTAATCAATCAACCATTTATTAAGGGGACCCGGACCCATGCATGCACAAATCAAGTTTGGTGATTCAGAGTTCAGAGCCCCCTTCCCTTTCCGTATCAGCCCCCTGCATCCGCCACTGCGATAAAGAAGTACTCTAATCAATCAAGTATTTGTTAATGAACATATAAATCAACACCGGGCTAATAGATCGCCATCACTCGGCACTCGGCACCTCCAACTAAACCCTATTTTAGCTCCTAGTTATCTGGATTTCTGGTTCCGCTTAACCTCATTAATAAAACGGTAGCATCTGTCGGATCCTGCTTTCCTGATTGAATTTGTACCTTTAATTTGTCTTAAAGTTAAAGCGATGTTCGACAGACGTTTTAATCTCTGGATGTGCTCGCTTCGTCTTCGGAAAGTTGAGCGAAAATATATTTCAATTAGAATAAACATATCTTGAAGCAGTGGAGACTAACATTTTTTTATGTGGGTATATAGCTTTCGAACAAATATGATTTTCACCTGATATAATTGCAAATACAAAACTAAGAGATAGAAATTTTGACAGTTGTTATCATTATTATCATATTTATTCGGCAAAGACAAACTCAAGAAACTATATATGAATGCAAAACATTAGGAAAGACACGAGGTGAGTCATATGGGTGCCGGATGATGGATAATTGCAAAAAAACTTACAACTATCTTTTATCGTATATAGCAATGATAATTTTCTACACAAATAAAATATCACAAAATAGTTTGATTTAACTGTTTTTGTGTGCCTTGAGCTTTTGACTTCGAGTGGACTTGGCGCCTTACAAGACAGTAATCATTTTCATTGTTACTATTATCATATTAAAAAAAATATTATTATTATCATTAGTATCATTATTGTTATTATTATTATTATAACTATTATTATTACTACTGCTTATTTTAATCATGACGACTCGGATACTTTCGCAAGAGATATTCCCTCTCCTACGAAAAAGATGGATGCAGTAATGGTACAATTCCAGTACATGTAATGATGAAATGGAAACGGAACTAATGTCAATCTATTTATAAATGAATGTAAAACTAACGATAATCAAATGTTTATTATAATGTTCCATTTCGTTGATAAGCTTTTATAATAAATAAAGAAACTTAAAGGCATGTGATTCAATTTAGATTATTAATTATATCTTTGGGCAAATTAGGGAGGTGGTGACAAATGTGTCTGACCCTTCCTTTTTCTTTTTTTAGGAACAGTGCACATCTCACAGTGATTAAAATTAACCAAAGATGCCATAAGGTAATCCCGATAATACTCATCAGCGCCATTCAACTATCTCAAAATGAACTACATTCCCGAGGGCGGTCTAATGACTACAGGATGGATAAAACAACCTCACATAATTAATGGAAGTTTATCGAATTCCAGGAAAGCCGACGTCAAGCGGTCCGAGTCTGGATTATGAAATTACTCAAGGCGAAAGAGAAATATCCATTAATCATGAACGTCCGCAGTGTCTGTTGATCAATTTATGAATGTCCGTATTGAATGATGACCGGAGCGAGTGGTCAAAGAGGTTAAACGATGACCATTCGAGAAAAATTCGTACCTTCTGAATAATTTCATAATTAGCTGGTTCTCCGCAACGTTGGCAAATGACATTCTAAAAAAAAGACAGTGTCATTAATCATGAACTAAAAATAACAAAAGAGAGAAGAAGAAGAAGAAGAAGAAGAAGAAGAAGAAGAAGAAGAAGAAGAAGAAGAAGAAGAAGAAGAAGAAGAAAAAGAAGAAGAAAAAGAAGAAGTAGAAGAAGAAGATGAAGAAGAAGAAGATGACTGAGAAGGAGAAGATGATGATGAAGAAGAAAAAGAAGAACAAGAAGAACAAGAAGAACAAGAAGAACAAGAAGTAGAAAAAGAAGCCAACCAAATGATACAATTATTGTCTTCATCAGAGGGCCATCAGGCTTTTCACACAGGAGTAACATTCTTTAAAGCTGATTAGTTTAAAAAGCTTTAAACTAATCAGCTTTGGATACAACAGTTTGATAAAAGACATATTTTGGAATGATAAAATAAATAATTCCTTTTCATTCATGACATGTAAGTCAGGTGGAAATTAATTGATGTTTCACAGACAGAGTGTTCTTTCATTAGCCCCAGCAATCACGAAAATATACCGATTAAAGCAACCTGAGAAATCAGTCCAAAGTTGAACTTTCTTTCCCTGAAACCATGGTAACTCTGCAACTTAAGATCATCAGGTTAAGATTTCGGAGTTCGAACTGACTTTGACAATGAGGGTGAGATTAATAGGTCAATTGCTAACTTGTGCCAAGGTGTACCAATGTTGAAACTCCTGTTAAAGCCCCACTGTACTACTGTCTTGTAGCTACTTGCTCCCTCTATCATAGAAAAAAAATGCCTAAGCGGCGTCCGTTGGTCCCCCATGATCCTCTTTTTCTTATGTTAATTGAGAGCTGAGTTGATGAGAAAGCCACCTGTCAGTGACCACACTGGGTGGTCTAATCCCTTCTGGCCAAACTAGTACATACGGGTTTTAAACTTCGTCACGGGGCTGACGTCTCTTGCCCCAAATACCAAATTTCAAGTCGCCAAGTTTCGAGAGGGAAGCGATCGAGCGAGCAAAACTTTTGACACTGTATTGCAGAAGCAAGGTAATATTGTCATCAATTCCGACAGAGAAAAGTGATGATTTTGTTAAATATAAATATTAACAAATTAGACTTATTAGTCACTTCACTGGCCGAATACGAGATGACGGGTTGCCTGAAAATGGGTGACCTCGATTTTCTTGGGGTGGGCTGCAGCCCCTTCGTCCCCTCCCCTTTCTTTTGTGGCTATGCGCTTAATCATTAATAGATTTTAATTATGCTCAATGGGGGAGATGTAATAATATTATTGTCGTCATTTTCTGCCGAGAAACAATAAACAATGATGGAGACACTTGAATCATCTTGAAACTAAGAATGTTCCGTAACGTTGAAGGAAAACAAAGGGAGGGCAAAACAAACTTATATAACAATAACATTATTGTATATAGCACTGTAGAACAGACAATTTTATTATGGAAACGATCACTCAGCTATTAAAGGAGACTGACCCGACTAACAATAGAAAATGTTTTCATGTTATGCATTTGTCTAGGAATAAATTGGATAATTAATTTGCAGGAAGCTAGGACATTTTCCTTACTTCTTTTCTGCCAATACTAATTATGTATTCTTCCCCCGAGTAAAACATACATAAATCCATGTATGTGTTTCATCAAGTACTCCAACTTCAATCAACTGCCATGTGATTAATTAAGTAAAATTGTATCTCGTAAATTAATGTAATTTGCCCTTCAGTGAAGACAGATTAATATGTGGTGGCTCGAGTGAGCTAAGTCTGGGCCCTGTTTCATAAAAAAGTTGTTATCAATAACACATGATAAAGTTCTATGACAAATCTGCTTTCAGCCAATCAAATGCCAGGCTTATAACAGTTACTGTGACTTGTCATTGAAAACAAGCTTGATGAAACAGGACCATGAACCAGTTGCACGTTGTTTTAAAAAGTAAATATACTGGAGTGATAATAAATGTGACAGACTGACAGACAGCTAGGTCCATCGCTTAAGGGTGGGGGGGGGGGGGGGGTGGAGGGCGGCTTGTAAATATAAATGCCACTGCCCTCCGTTCGTGTATCTGAAGTGTATCATTAAATCTCAAATCATTGTCAGCTTTTTGTTCCTTCACTGTTTATCGCACCAGGTTCTTTTACTTTTGTCGCCTGCTTGTTGAAAATATTCCGGTAAAATTATTCACAAAGGTGCCGCCCTTTAAAAATGATCAAGCCACGCCCCTTTCCAGTGTGGATGACAAGTTTTATGTAACATTTCCCTGTTAGCCGTCACTTGCAGTCAAACGGCTTAGTTTGTATTTTGACGAGTCCACTATTATGCTTATGGTCATTATTTCAATAGAATAATAATATTCAAATGAATGGAAAATGCAATGGTATATGAGATAAAAATTGAAAAGTCACCAGTTTTGCACAGGTGAATGTTCACCTGCACGCATCAACTTCGTGCCAGACCGAACAATAAGACTGGGAGATCAAACTGTAACCTTAGCTGTCACTTGCGGGAATATTCAAGCGGACATGACGGAAATGAGTCCCGGGGCACTGTTCCTGATTTAGCAGCGGGATCCTCACTGGAAATGCCAGATGCCTCCATTTTTTCTCAGTATTTCTTTCTTTCTACTTCTTTCTTACTTTTATCTTCTTTTTAAAAACATTAATCATGTCGATTCGACTTTATCTTGAGGGCACTCTTGGTATAAAAATGATGGGAGAGAATGAGAAAAAGATAGCCCGAGGGAAATGGAGTTTGAAGGACGTTAGGGAAATGAAAGAATTAAGAAAACTCAAATGACATGCAGTGACAAAGAGTGACAGGAATAGAAGATGATTGTGTTAGGAGATAGAAATATGAGAAGTCGAGAGAGAGAGAGAAAAGAAGAGACTGAGAGAGAAGAAGAAGAAGAGGAAGAAGAGGAGGAAGAAGAAGAAGAAGAAGAAGAAGAAGAAGAAGAAGAAAAAGAAAAAAAAAAAAGAGAGAGAGAGAGAGAGAGAGAGAGACCTAGATAGGTAAATGGAAAAGGGCAAGAATGAAAGAAGTCTCGGTATAATTAATCTTACAACAGGAGTTTAATCGCAGCTCAGAATATAGTCACCGCATAACGAAAATATGTTTATCATACTCAAAATAGAAAGGGCTAACAGTAATCGAAGATTACCCGCTGCATCATGCCATTTACTACAGCAAACTCTAAACCACCTATAATCGAAATCACATAAACGCATGAGTGCCAACTTTTAAAACAAAGAAAATAAAACAAGAAACACATACACTTCGAAATCTGGAGGATATCCGTATATGCACCAAAACACTGGCTGACTTTTTATCATTTGATCAGGAACAGATGAGCCGGATGGAAAGAGATGCAACTGACATTCACAAAGTAGAAGAAATATAATCATGTCAATGATGTCATGTCATGTCATAAGGATTTGTTGCCGTTTTTATATGACAGGTTGTTGACTGCTTTTAAATGACTTTGTGTTTTCAGAACATCGATGGGGATTATTGTGTTGAGGATTTTTAAATGACGTGTATTTGGGGATGGATGGAGTTAAAGGTACTTAGTAACATTGTGATGGTTGATTTCACAAATCTGTTGAATCAGGATGCAAACACGTAAAATTATGTGTGTATGTATGAATTATCCAACTACGGTGCCCCAAATCCGAAATTAATTCACGCAATATGAAGATTTTTAACAAAGTTCAACGGGTTTTCGAACGGGCGTCGATGGGAGGCGCTTCTGAATCTAAATTCTCCCAACCATTTTTGAATTTTCCCAACCGTTTTTCAATGAAAAAAAGACATAAAAACAGGCTATAAAAAAATCTGTCAACACCTAAATGTCTGGAATGGAATGTAGAGCCATTTTATTGCTTGTGAGATTTCCATTCACCTAAAATGTAATTAAATTGTAATAATATAGTTGGGAGAATTAAGGAATCGATCGGATCAGTTTTTCCCAATTTGTACCATGAATAATGGTCCGATTTCGCTCAAATTTTCAGATTATCTTTAATTGTACATCTAGCATTGAAGTCAATGCCTTAGCACCACTATCTCTCATCTGAACAATGTTACAAAGTCCCTTTAACACCAGTATTCTTTTAAAGGCAGTGTATTTTCCCGACATCGCTACGACTTCTGTAATTTATTTTCATACAGATTCTATATTTTCTAATATAGGAATTCTATGTGTATTATCAACAATAATATTGGGCCATCTTTCGGTGAAGGCGTACATTGAGCGATTTCCGGTTCATGCATGTATCAAAGCATCATCACGCGCGCCTCATGCAATTGGTGATGCATTGTGGGACATCGCTGTCGACACATCGGGACATTATGATCAGTAGATGGCAGTATACGTAAATCTGAAGTATACTATCAATGGAAGCCCCTGCCTTTAACATTGGTTTTCAACTTTTTGTAATTCTTTTTTTAAAGGGTAGCAATGTTAGTTTTAAAAAAACTGTTAAAGATTGATGATGATTAAAGATTGAAATTATAGAAAAATGAAAGTTTAAGTCCTTTATACATGTACCAAATAATTTGATTTGATTCGATTTGATTTTCTTCTGCATTCATGTAAGTATACAGTTTTTCGATAACATTAATAATAAAGGTACAATAAATATTTTTCTGACATTGAATCATGAATAAGCCAAGAATATATATAACAATTGTTTTTTTCAAAAACGAAATGATAGACTGTCATCAAATACTATATTTCCTCAAACATTATAAAATTATTTGCGGAAGGACTGTCACTGTAAGCAGATTTCTTGATAATACGACAGCCCCAGACAAAACTCATGAAATAGATTAACACATTTATTAAGCAGAACGGATAGGCAGTTGAAAATACAAATTTTGATGATGGTGATATTGACAATGCAGATGAGGATGATGATGAGGATGATGATGAAGATGATGATGATGACGACGACGACGATGATGATAATGATTCGAATGAATGAGAGCTATGCTCGAAGGAAGACTCTACAATGTTTCACCTGGACCCATTTTATAGCAAATTTATATGGTCAATCTGAAAATCGTGCACTTTTTACAAGAAGTTGTCAGAAATTGACATTTCGTGAAGTCTATGAACAATAACATATCCGATCTGTGCCATATTTACCAAACGTTAATTGTGCATCCCATTTTATTCCAGTTCCTTAACATCCCGGATGGAACTGATGTTCTGGGGTGGCGGACCTGAAGAACAGATCAAAAACACTTGAATTCTGACCTTTTCTGGAGTTTCACTTCCATTATAATCATGACCGAGTTGATCTTTACCAATAACTAGATCTCCTATTTGAACCTTATGTTAAGGGTTCCGTTCCTTGACATGCAACTCAACAGTGGCGTAAATAGGGGGTAAGGGGGTGGATGGAGCCTCCTCCCCGATCAAATGGCAAAGAGAGAGAGAGAGAGAGAGAGAGAGAGAAAGAGTGATACAGAGAAAAGGGAAGAATATAGAGAGAAAAGTAGAGGGGAGGGGGAAAGGGTATGAACAGAAATCATCACGACCAATCCCACATAAAATCTCCCATAATTAATGGTCTTGTTAATATGCATTTAAATCTGGTCCCCCCCCCCCCCCCCGATGTCGGAACTCCTGGAGGTATCTTAACTCATGTTACGCCACTGTAACTGATGGTTTCTTATAGGAAAGGAGGTAAAGCATATCATTGAAAACATTTGTCCGATGACCTTTTCGGTAAAGTCGCGGTATTTAAAACAGATGCCCCCAAATTTTGGGAATACGCCCTTCCTATATTGTGGTGAAATTTGGGGGTAAAAATTAATAAAATGTTCGATTTGACAGGATTCATCATGTCAAAAACGAAAGCGTGTTGTGATGTAGAGGGTAATGTTTTAATAGCATCACCCACAGTCGGCAAGGGCACACAAAAATGCTTGCTATCATCAGCTCAAGGACTGATAATATAAAAAGGAAAAAGGGAATCACCACTATAGAGGCGTCACCGTCGATCATCCTGAAGGGGGGGAGGGGTGCAAGTTACCCACAAGTTTTCAAACAAACAAATAACAAGTTTAATTAAACAAATAACACAGCCAAAACACAAACAGGACATATTTTTTTACACATTAACCCACCTACGGACGAAGGGGGGGGGGGGGGGGGGGGAGGGGGGTCACATCACCCGTCCCCTAGTAGCGACGCCCTTGCGTCCCTTATTTACAATAGCCACCATCTGCATGAATTTTTAACCCAATAAATATCTTATGATGATTGTTTCAAGACGCATCCCTTTTTTAGAACACCCCTGAAAACCAATCGCACAAAATAATTCAAGGAACGTCAAATTGATTGGATAAAATTACACCGAAGATGGCGCAAGTCGTCCCCAGAAGTAATGAGATTCGATCATAAACAGTATGCTCTCCAATTCTTGTTTGAAATAAACTTGAAATGTATCGCACATAATTCAAACTAATTTAATTTATCTACATTTACTTGGAAAAACACTGAATTAAGCGTTAGAAACTACCCCCTAATTACTCGAATTTCAAAAAGCAATATAGGCCCATAAGGTAAATTTAATTGGACAATAATAACTAATACAAACTTTACTGTCGACTTACAGTACGTCCTGCATAAAACCTCTATCAACAATGTGAAAATAAAAAGATCATGAACAGAACAGAAATAAATAAATCAAATCGAATTGTATAACATATAACAAGACATGTCGTTAAACAAAACTATGAACAGAAAAAAAGGCGTCGTTTGTAAGATTCCATTTCATTAAACATTTAACAAAAACTGAAACATGTTCATATAAATCATCACAAAAATATATAGCTAACTAACTACTACACATGTACACAATATGCAATGACAGGGGCTACATATGCCTTCTTAATAAAAATAGAAATGGCGATTGGGAACCACATTTAATTAGTGATTCATAGGCAAGTATCACATAAATAAATTTGTTTAAAAACTAAGAGATACAATTACACAACTTAACTGCAACCTTAAGAACCACATTATTTATATTTGGGGTACGATCATGTGAAATTTAATCTCAATGGCGTGAATTTCATCAATTTCCTCCTCTTCTTCTTCAATGCTATCATCATCATCGTCAGTTTATTATCATTTATATTCTTTTCGTTTCTTCATCTTCCATCTTAAACTCTTTATTCTTATTCATCTTTTTCTCGCTAAAATCTCTTCCTCTACCCTCAGATCATTTACGTACCAGGGGGGTGTTTCACAAAGATCCTAAGTAGAACTTAACTCTAAGTTGGACTTAAAAGTTATGGACAGCCATTGGAGTCTTAAAATGAAATATATTCAAAAGCAGAAATTCAAGTATTTTAGACTTTTTATGAATTCAACATCCAGAACATGAAATCTCCTAGATGATAGAAAATATGAATGATTTGAATCAACATTTCATGCCTTTTAAAATAACTTTTACAAAATATTTTCAAGGGTGCTAATGGCTTTCCATAAATTTTAAGTCCAACTTAGAGATAAGTTCTACTTAGGATCTTTGTGAAACACCCCCCAGATCTTTATTTTTGGGAACAATCAAAACCTGTAGCCATTTAGTGCCGTCTCCGGCATCAAGTTTGGAGCCGTCGTGAGTCGTGACTCCACCCTGTCTCCCGTTTGAAGGACCAGTGCCCTGTTTCATAAAACTTGATATCAATGACAAGTTACAAGCTATTGTTATAAGCTACTGAAATCATGACATTTGATTGGCTGTGAGCAAATTTGTCATAGAAATTTAGCAGTTGTTATAGATAACAAGTTTTATGAAACAGGCCCCAGGTCAGATGATCACCTCATCTTGTAGTGGGTCTGTCCGTGTTTATAATTCTCTACGCATCGGGTAAAGACAATGGGTGGTATTCTCGAAAGCGGACTAACTTTAGTCCATGGTTTAATCCTCTGACTAAGTATGGCATGCCAAGTGTCCATATGAATATATATTTAAATAATTTGATATGTCCCTAAATTACCATGACAACATAATTATTTCATAGTTATATTGTTGATTATCAATTATGTCATTAAATTTTATTTTAATTTAGTGACAGATTAAATTGTTCAAAAACATATTCATATGGACACTTGCATTCCATACTTAGTTAGAGGATTAAACCATGGCCTAAAGTTAGTCCGCTTTCGAGAATACCACCCCAAGGGTCATAATCGATGGGTCATCCACTGATCAACGTGGTGGTCCTGGTCCTGGCATATTCCACTCGGGTCTGTATCCAGGTTGCATGTTCATGTGGTGAGGACGTGGAGGGTGGAACCCTGGAGGATGTCTCTGAAGGACCATGTGACGCTGCTGATTGTAGTAGTGCATCGCCGCCGTCCTCAACGCCATCTGATGATGATGGTACGCCGAGAAGTTCGGGTTAAAGGGGTGTTGCTGATCGGGTGGGTGTTTGTAAAGAGGGGCGTTGCCCGGCATGACGCGCATGTTGGGGTGCATGGTATTGTTAGGGTGCACGTTAGGGTTCATGTTGTGATGAGGCTGCGGATGCGGGAATCGGTGAGGTGGGTTCTGAATGAGCGGTTGTGGAGGATGGTTTTCTCGACCTGCCTCAGACAGAGGGTTACCGCTACCTCTTCCAACGTCTTTCTGCTCAGGCTGCAAAGGCATAGCCCTTTCGACGTTCACCAAAGACTCCGGTTGTTTCGCCTTTGTTGGGCATGTCTTCGTACAAGACAATTCGCTCTGCTGTGAACCCGATGTAAGGTCGGATATGCATTTCCCTTTGTCAATTTCTTCATTGTTTCCCGCATCTGCAAACATGGATAAAGGGTTTATCTTCGCTTGAGGGACGTTATTTGCAATTTGATTATGGTTGTCGTCTGAAAGTTCAACATCACGATGCCCCAACTCCTGTCTTTTAGCAATACGGGGTCGTTCACATTCATTCGAAGTTACACCTTTGGCAACCGCAGCTGTCTTCTTTGAATCCGACTGCTCTTGGGGACGATCAGTCAAATTCGCTAACCTCGCCGCTCCCATTGGACTATTTCCATAGCTCTCCTTGAGAAGAGTAAGACGTTGCTTCATCATGGCACTGTACCGGGATTGATTAACATCAATGCTTTGTATGGTCGGGTCAAACTGAAGAACACGAGACTGGACACTTCCCTTCACCGGAGCAGCATCCTTGTGCCCTTTCGCCTCAACTGTAACGTTTTCAGCAGTGAATTTAAAGCCGACAGTCCCATCTGTCTTGCTTAAATTCTCACCACTTGATGGCCTCATACGATCGTTGCTGACGGCGTTGGTATTGCCCTGGTGTATCATTTCTATTTGTCTGAGCTGCGGGATACGTTTCGACATAACGCCACCATTTTCGTCATCTCCTGCTGCTAGTGATCTTTGGGCGGAACGCCCGCCATCATCTCCATTCCGGTTCTCCGTCGCTTGAGAAGGCTTCCCGGGTCGCCTGCCCATTACAACCGATATCTTATGGGCCACCTGACGCTTCACTTTTCCTTTTAGTATTGGTTTAATGGATGGTGTTTTCTCGTTCCTCTCGGCATCTGCCATTAGTCCCGCCTCTGCTTTTGATACGGGTCGCTCCGATTCACCCGTTTTGCATACTTCTCCTTTAAGGCACTGCTCTTGGTCGTCATCATTTCCCTTCTTCACTTCTGACGCTCTATTCTTCAATGATCCGCATTCTTTGACATTATTCCCCAGTTCACGTTTCGAATCAACCCTTTTAACTGGTACGGGAACAGGCAAAGGGATCACGACTTTAGACTCTCCTTGCTTGTTTGCTGAAGCCTTCGGAGTTTCCCCGACCTTCTTTGTTCCATCCTTCTTGATAAAACGAACATCACTCGGATAAAACTTCGTACCACCTCGGCCTTCGGAAGCGTCCTCCATCTTTTCTTTGTCCCGACTGTCGTCCGAGGTCTCGCAATCGGCAAATTTCACAATTCGCTGATCCCCGTTATCCTCTTCATGCGTGTATCTCGGTTTGAAAGATCTGGCTTGCGGGTCCAGCTTATTGATCATCCTCATCACCTTCTTTATCTTTCTCCTCCTGACGGCTCGGTCGGCAAACCCCGCTCGAAAGTAGTTCGGAGGATACTTGGAGTCGACCTCAAGATCGTCCAGGATGTCGAAACTGATCTCGCTGAGGATGTCGTCGGGACGGTAGTCGTCGTGGTGTAATTCTTTGTCGACGATCCGGCAGATGTCTTCGATATCCTCATCGCTCGATACATCTTCCAAATCTGTTGTACATAAAAGAAGACGGATGAAACGATTTTAATGATAACGAAATCCCTTGAAAAGACATATTTTAAGGGTCAGGGGTACTCAAGTTTATCGGACGTTTTCGCCAGGGGACTAACGCCTCTTGACCGAGAATCAATTTTGTTCAGTGTCTTCAAAAACATGACACAAAAGTTGTTCTTAATATTAAAAAAATAAGATAATACATATTCAGGCACCAAGATACTGAATATCGGGTAGTCTGCTGCCCGACTATCAGGTTACTGTTGCCTGAATTTTAGGTAGCAACCCCCCTCCCACCTCATCTGCCAATAGGCCCGTTCATATCTGCCACTTATCTGTAAAATATCCATATCATTTGGGGCTGTTTATCTGAAGAAAGGTTTGTTTTTAAAGTAAGGTTCATGGGGAATCGAAGCGCGTTTCATATTGTATCAACATGTGCTGTCAATTTGACTTAGGAAATTCGGAGGTATTATTTTCTAATAAACATTTAACAGGAGAACAATAAGCTCAACAAACGCAATACATAATTTGTTTTTGTTATAATATCTTTTAGACTGATCACATATAATTTTGAACACACATACCATATTCGTGTTTATCGGTCGACTCGCCCTCTTCCTCTCCGAAACTAATGTCAGACAGTTCGCTTGGATCGACGCTAGTTTCGACGTCCCTCTCGTCACTCGCTGCGTAGGACTCGTTGGCGGATTGGTACCTTGCTCTGCAGTCCTACATCGAAGACGAAAGGAAAAAAAAAGATCTTGATAGGATAAAACTATTTTTAAAAGTTGAAGAATTCAGAAAGTCTATAAAAAAAAATGAATAGAGGGGTTTTAAAACCTACGTGGTAGCCGGTCATGTTCCAATGGTGTTGATTACATCAATGAACCAACTGTCTAACATCTCTTGCCTTGAATTTTAAATTTTTATTCATCAATATTTTAAGCGACCAAAACAAACTACGACCCTTTTAATTATCGTTATCATTAGAATTCCGTCAAAAAATATTAATTTCCTATGTACAAGTACGGTTCATTTTCGCCAAGCGGAGAAATTCAAAAGGGAGAAGAAGAACAGGAAGAAGAATTAAATACTAATAAGAGGTCATCTATACCTTTCTAATAGCACGGATTCCATCACCGATGACATCGCTCATATCCACGTCGGCATGACTATCATTAGCCGACGGGTTACCATCGAGTTGGACATCGACGCCGTGATCGTTGTCGGAATTCGTCGGTGGTGTGACATCGCCTGGCAGGATAGGAGGAAGTTGCAAGGGTGATCGGAGAATGCCCTCATTCTGTGTGGAAGAAAATCGGGTAGCGGTGTGTAAAGATATTCCAAAGCCATTAACCTTTAATATCGAACCTTATTTCTGTTATGCCGCAAAACTAATGTATGAGATCATGACAATAATGGATTGGGTAAAGAGGAAGTGGGTGCCAAACATAAATTGTGGACTATAAAGTTCGCAAACAAAAATTCCATCAAGAAATTTTCCTCCATATTACGACTGAATCGAGAATATTCTTAATTTGCCCGGCAATTGTAAATCTGCCGACAGCCATTGTGAATGAGAGAGGATTGGAGTCGGATTTTTACAACTCCCTAGAATCCCCTCTAGCAACACCCCTTATTGATGGTAGACCTTAATATTTTTCATAGGTTACTTTAATAGAAATACGTACCCGGACTACGTCATCCAAAGAATTCCATGAAATCCTTAGGGACTTCGGGGTCGACGGTTTTCGGATTCGTCCGGAAGAACTTCGTCGGTACTTCCTGCAATGCCGAGCAGCCATCTTCTGATGGCTGTGCCTCCAAGACTTCTTTGGATACTGTGTGTTGACATACGATCGGAAGAGGATAGGATTGTGAGACATGACGTAATCCTTCCATGCCGAAGACCTACGGAAACTCGCGCACGGTTCCTCAGGATCGGGTCGACTCCTCTCGTCGGCGGTCGGCGTGCTCGTTCGGAAGTCTTCGTGTTCGAAGGCGCCTTCGACTGGACTTGGAGATCGAAAGGTGCTTTGGGAAGCACCAGCTGTCGAAGTCTTTACCATTTTGACTGTGAATTTATCATCTTTGGTTGACGGGTTGGGTTTTGTAGAACTGCAATCCACATCATCAGCTTTTAAATCTTGTTCTGATTTCTGGGTTTCAACTTCCATTTCGTCAACCCGTTCCAAAAACGGTTGGACCTCCGGAGGTGAGAGCACCTTCTCTAGTTGAAGCAGCTCTGGATGAACAGATCCCAACCAAAGACTTGCGGGTTCGAGCTCGGGATATTCTACATCACTTCTGTGTTATAACAATAGAAAAATGGATATGATGAAAATCTTTCTGCGATCCAAAATATTTGAATTAATATTGAACAAGAAATAGTTTTATAATTCACGAGATGGTTACTCTCTTGACAATGTGTGTGGATGTAACTCACAGTAACTGGGGGCGTTTTTCAGAGGAGGCCCTTTATCTTCTTTTCTCAACTTTGTAACAAAAAGGGCCTTTTCTATTAAGAAAGACGGCAATGTCATTTAAAGAATACACACACAATCCGATGATACATAATTTCTAATAATTACCATTTGAAGGACCCAAGTCTAGACTTGCAAGATTTGTGTGCCTATTCTACCAATCGCTTAATAGCGGCTCAATACTGAAAATCTATAGACTATTTGAGGAGAAATAGATCTAGAGGAAAACAAGCAGAAAAAGAATAGAAATAGAAGGGGACGCAGCTATTCTACCTCCTGGACTTAAAAATGTTAATCTTTAATGAAATTGACTGTTTATAATAAAAAAAATAAAAAAATAAGATTATCATCATAGATCTAGATTAGTTTCTTTTTTCGTCTCTTTTTGTTGTGTGTGTGCATGCCGTCTCTCATTAGACTCTTGTTTTCCTAACTCTTAATCTAATTTGTCCGAGATCTAGATGTAGAGGATAGACCCTAGGCTAGGTCTTTCTCCAAAGAATGGAGAAAGAACACATGACTATCTATTCCAAAGTCTGACCATATCTAGCTTATCAATGAATCGATGCATCAATGAATTAGTAACATAAAAACTTACCTGGATCGTTTACATCTGCTTCCACGCCCGACCACCGACTCGTCTTCATCGGATTCTCGCCTTCGTTCTTGGGTGCACTTCAACGTCGTCAGCACCCCAGCGAGGCGATCGTTTGCCGTGGTCTTTCGGAATCGCTTTCGGAGGTTCCGATGGTGGTCGACTAGCCATTCGCAATGGTTGTGCCACCTGTCCGGTATCGGGGCCCACCGGCGGGAGTCGTCCACCTTCTCGGCCAGGCGGGAAAGGGGGGAGATGGGCTCGATGTTTTCTTTGTTGGCATCGCGGTCACGTAACCTGGGATCGCATCCGCGGCGTGACGACCAAGACCAGTTATCACATGGGTACTTCGACATGACTTCCTCGCAATGTTGTCAAAAACAAACCATAAATGGGTCCATCATCGTCAGATGATCTAGATCTAATAAAACACAAAATATGCTTTGTTTATTTTTTGTAACGAAAGTTACATAAACAGTGCACAAGCATATGGTTCTGCGTTATGCAATATCGGTGCGCACCTCTAGAGCGTTGCTTAGAAATGTGCGTTGCATACCGCGCGCAACATGCATAACGCGCAACACCACGTCACAATGGACAACTCTGCATTGTCTAGGCAACCGAAAATCTTGTGTAACAACGTAGCAACCAACTTTCATCTGAATTCTAATAAATACAATCCATACCATTCGCTACAAGCAGTATGATCACACAGCACCAACTTTGTATTTGCGTTTTTTCATCACGTTGATAGAGACAGCAGGTGAGCAGGCTTCCTTCTATCTTCAAAAGTCTCTTTGAAAAACATACGTTATTCTACCTCACTTCATTTATCTTTTTTTTTTGCGAAAGAGGACATAATGACGTCATGATATGTAGATCTATCACAATTCATATCCACATGATCAATTATGCTTACAAAGCATCGAAGGATTTCCAGAGGTCGATTTACAATGAGCAAAACAATAATTTCGACATAAACACAAACAAGGATAATCAATAAAAACAGTAACACTAATATTGCTTGTTTACTTAAGGTAGCATTATCAGTATTAATACTGTTCTCCCTGAGGAACCTGCAATCATATCATTACCCAAGCCATAGCCGCCGAGCTACCATGAAAAGGCGCTCAAGTATTCAAGGAATTTATTCCTTCCTCACATGGATTGCGATGGATCTGCATGAAGCACATTGTTAAAATCTGTCATTAGTCTACATTTTCTATCAATTTTGTTGTCGAAAGCTGTACCTCGTTACGCAGCCAAAAATGGGATTAGAAATTAAACATTTTGACAAGTTGCTTATATATATATATATATTTAAATTTATCTTCATTTGTTAAAGAATTAATGATATATTGATAGATCTATGTTCATCAAATGGGATATAGAATAAGTAGACTATGCTGCCAAAGTATTTTCATTATAATGTTATTGAAATATCTTATGTTGTAAGCTCCTTATACTATATTATACTTTACCTCATTATCCTATACCCGTAAGAAGTTTGGTGGAATTTAACATTTTTTGTTATCTTTCAAAGTATTTTCTTCATAATATTGAAATTTCTTATGTTGTAAGCTCCTTATACTATATTATACTTTACTTTATTATCCTATACCCGTAAGAAGTTTGGTGGAATTTAACATATTTTGTTATCTTCCAAAGTATTTTCTTTATAATATTGAAATTTCTTATGTTGTAAGCTCCTTATACTACACTGTCGCTCATAAAGTTGGAATATTTTTGTTTTACCCCAATTTATGGAATTATTTTAAAAATAATTTAAAAATAATAGATCTAGATAATAGTATACATTCTCGGATTTTATTGAATAGTAATTTACCAATGTGTGTTTTGCGTGACTGCAAAAGCATGTGTATGCTACTATGCTTATAGGGGACCTACCCCCTTAAGGCATATATGACAGTAATGAGGATTAATGCCCCACAAAAGGGCACTAATATAGCACATCGACACGGTTTTGATCCTGGGGCATCACAGTTACGAGGCCATTGCTTTGTCACTGAACCATGACTGTACGCAGCAGGGGCTAGGGTAGGGGGCAGTTTCCATAAATAAAAAAAAGAAAGAAAATGCAATAAATTTTCAATAATTTATTGCAGATTACCCCGGTTCCCAACATAAAAAAAATCCTCTGTGTGCCCAGGCCTTGAGCCGTAATGCATGGCCGCCAAGAGGAATTTTTAATATTGGGGACCGGGGTAAAATGAAATAAATTATTGAATATTTATTGCATTTTCTGTTTTTTATTTAATTTATGGAAACTGCAACCTACCCTTTAGCCCCCGCTGCGTACAGTCATGGTTCAGTGACAAAGCAATGGCCTCGTAACTGTGATGCCCCAGGATCAAAACCGTGTCGATGTGCTACATTAGTGCCCTTTTGTGGGGCATTAATCCTCATTACTGTCATTTATGACTTAAGGGCGTAGGTCCGCTAGTTGATAAGCATAGTAGCATGCACATGCTTTAGCAGTCACGCAAAACACACATTGGCAAATTATTATTCAATAAAATCTGAGAATGTATACTATTATCTAGATCTATTATTTTTAAATTATTTTTTAAATAATTCCATAAATTGGGATAAAACAAAAATATTCCATCTATATGAGCGACAGTGTATATTATACTTTACCTTATTATCCTATACCCGTAAGAAGTTTGGTGGAATTTAACATATTTTGTTATCTTCCAAAGTTTTTATCCTTACCTATCGAAGAATTAAAAAACGGTGAAATAAAAAGGATAAGTAAAGCTTTAATTGACATGTGTTCGGAATAGCCTTCCCTTCTTCGATCGCTAAAAATAAAAAATAGTAATGAAGTCTGAAGGTCATCAAGTCTTGGAATTGATTATAGACATGACAGTCCCTAAAAGCATGGATGCATTACCACATGTTTGCTTAAGCGAACTTCTTAGATTAAGAGAGCAAACTATATTTTGGTTGCCATGGTTATCTGCGTTTTGATTGCTTACTGAACGTGACGTCTGTAACAAGAAGCCACCCGTAGTTCAGAATACCGTTTGCGAGCAGGAAATTACACATATCTGTTGATGAAAGGAGCGCATGCTTACTTATTTCATATTGGATCAATACAAGTCATATAATGATATACGACATGTTTAATGACTTTGCATTTAGGTTGGGTGTACATTGACTTTACCATACCTGCCTAGAACGAAGAAGAGTGCAACGTCTAGCTTTTTTTGATGAGATAAAAGAATCAATTAAACAAACATGTGGATATTTAAAAGACACATTGCCGTCGAAATTGACTACACTAGAAGACAGAATAAAGATAAAAGTGGCAGAACATGAAGAGAATTCTTCTTTCATCATGTACGTCAGGGGCTTCACTAGACCATGTTGAATGGGGGGGGGGGGGGGGGACGTGTGGGACGGTATTGCCGAGGTAACTGAAGCTTTAACAATAAGCATATCAGAATAAAAACGAACAGAAAAGGGTTACCGATACCCTATACATATCAGATTGGCCGACGTAATTACTACTATTAGGGAGCTATCACGCTCTAACTACCCCTCCAGCGACGCTCTTGCATCATATCCATATCGGGGTTCATCCTTCAGCCTGAGATAATGAAACACCGCATCAGTTAATCATCTCGGTATAGTCATTTACGTCTAAACTGCATGTACACAGTCGATATCAGGACCAGCATGGAGGCAACGACCAAAGATGCCCTTCCTGAAATCTCAGGATATGAAAGGATGATTTCAGCTGGGGTTTTCATCATCATTGCCGCAGTCGCCATCTCTGGAAACAGCCTGGTCATCCTGGCAGTCCTCCTTTCCAGGAAACTCCAGACGACGACGAATATCTACGTCCTTGCAGTAGCAATCACGGATTTTCTCATTTCGAACATCCAGGTCGTCCAAGCCGTTATGTTGCTTGTGAAGAGTAGGTCCACGTTCTTGCTGAAGGTGTGCTCTGGAGCAGCGGCGTTGAATTTCGTTTTGTTAGGGTGCAGTATGGGCGCTCTGATGCTCATCGCCGTGAATCGTATGCAGATCGTCACCAGCAAGCCGTCGTCCACCTCGAAGCCGACAGCCAGGAAAGCCGTTGCCAGTATCATCGTCGTCTATGCGCTCAACGTCCTGGGCTTGGTAGGGGTGGTGTTGATTGATGGGCTCAGGTTCGGAAACGTTCGGGGAACGTGCAACTACTTGGGAGGAAACTTCGTTGATTATGCCATTGGCGTGTACATATTCTGTCTGTTGACTGTCATTATTGTCTGCTATGGTCGAATCTATTACCATGTCAGGCGCCACTACCGTCAAGTCGCTCAAATGAAAATCAGGCCTTTCCCAACCGCAAGACAATACAATCCAAGAAGCCTAAAGGCCCCTAATGTAGACAGAGACTCATCTCCACCAGCCTCTCCAAGCTTGAATCCAATATTGAAGGTTAATACGCGAAGTACTTCAATTGCGGGACCAAGTGCTTGTTCGAAAACACCAGGGGTAGCTTTCGGACAAAGGATTGCATCTACATCTGTTGGCGTTTTCGAGTTGTCGAAGTCTCCTTGCGAGCGAGCTTGTCGGCCAGAGCCTGGAGAAATAATATCGCAGAAGTTTGGGGATGATACTCCAATCACCCAGGTCACCATTTTACCACCACACAAAGATTTAAGCCTGATTAACACAGCCAATCTTCAAATGAAGAGTGGAGGTTCTTCAGGTGCTGAAACAATGTCAAATACAAACGAAATTGCAATGACAGCTGGTACTGAGGTAAAGAACATCGGCTGCAATCGTCAAGAACATAATTCAAAGCACGGAGCTAATGTGGTAGCTTTAAGTTGTATAAAAGAAAATCCTAGTTCGTTCGTCCCAAATGATCAAACACTCGACGGGTCCAAGCTGGCTTCAGGTGCGGCTTCATTCTTGAACCGGTCAGCAATTCTTCGGACTCCATCGAATCGTCAAGGAAATACTAAACCCCACCGCGTCCGACACCAGGACAATCGGATGAAAACTGAATCGAGGATAACCTTCAACATGCTGCTCCTCGTCGTGACATTCTTTGCCTGCATGGCACCGACCATCATCCAGCTTTTTATCCCGGGTCAGCAAGATTCGAACTGGATCATTTTCCTGATTCTATTTTCCAACTGCTGCTGGAACCC
Organism: Strongylocentrotus purpuratus; assembly: GCF_000002235.5. Taxonomy (NCBI): domain Eukaryota; kingdom Metazoa; phylum Echinodermata; class Echinoidea; order Camarodonta; family Strongylocentrotidae; genus Strongylocentrotus; species Strongylocentrotus purpuratus. The sequence goes on along the minus strand of NW_022145607.1, from coordinate 34,531,501 downwards.
TATGATCTACGCCTGGAAGCACCCGGACTTCAAGCACACCTTCGGCTGCATCATCCGCGGAAAGTTCTCCAGGATTAGAGACCCGGTACCTTGGCTTAGACGTAGGATAACTGCAAGTTGACATTTTAAGCGTTACATAATTATTTAACATATGCTTTGTTAAACCACAGTTTGGAGAGGATGTTAGATGTAAAATACGGGCACATCCCTCCCCCCCCCCCCCCAAAAAAAAAAAAAATTAAAAAAAAAAAAAAAAAAAAATGAAATAGCTTGCATTAAATGCCTGTGGGTTTCAGGAGTGTCGTGGTCGGGTGGTTTAAGCCGCTTTACAGGAGATGCGAAGGTAGAGGGTTCGAATCTCGACACGGCACTAATTTCCTTTGGCAAGATATTAACCTAAACTTGCTACTCTCCACCCAAGTTTTAGATGGGTACCCGGTAGGATGCGACCGTCATTGTTGGCCAAAAAGTTTTTGAGCGTCAAGTAACGCTTTGCTTGAATACTCCCCAGGGAGTGGAGATTGTGCATACAAACGTATGCGGGCAAGTATTGCATCCGATATGACCGGGGTAATAGTATATCTGTAAAGCGCTTAGAGACATTTGTATTAGGCGCTATATAAAAACGGATTATTTTATCTATTCTTTTTTTTTTTTTTTTGGGGGGGGGGGGGGTCACAAATTACTTGATGTTTTAAGAGTCGAAAACCATTACATCATTGCATTTACAAAGAAAATTATATTATGAAATCATTGGTTGAATGAGCACCCATCGTATTAATAATCTCTGTTGATATTGTCTTCTTATGGGTTGCATCACAACACAATGTTGAAGGGATTGACCGAGTTTTTCTTCTTCTTTTCTTCTTTCTTCATCTTCTATATATTCAATATTATATATTATATACATAGTTTACGTTTCAAAATCGTTAATCACAAGCATTTTATGATTTTTACCATATCAAATAGAACTTACACGTTTGTTTCATTTTATATTCACGCTAGAAGTACGAATATAACAATAATTCCTTTCTGGCTCAACACATTCCTACCACATCCCCTCCCCAAATTTCCTTTACAAATTTATATTCGTTGTAAAAAAAAATATTTGAGCCTGTATCTCCTTGTCATATCCCCTGCATTCCAAAATAAGAAATATACAAAGAATGACGACAATTGAACTGTGATCTCTGTTCGGTCTTATCTCCACTTTTCAATATCTCAAAAGTCTTATATTTACCACTGTTGCTTTTCACCCCCTCCCAGCCTCTCTCTAATACCCTGTCACTTTCCCTACATCTCTCTGTTTTGTCCTCTCTCTTTCCGAATCTCTATCTCCTTTTCGGTAAATGGACACAGCTATATTATGCATTATAACTATCTATCACTTGCTTGAAATGTATAATCTAATGAATCTCTCTCCTACGTTATGGTCAATCGCCAGCCTACACTAAAAGCGTCACGAATGGAAAATAAACGTACAGGTGTATCTACAATAGTTTTAAAGGGAAAGAGAGAAAGAGAGATAATAAAGAGAGAGAAAGAGGGGAAAGGTTTTAACGAATTAATACAAGGTTTATTTGCAAACATCGGGACAGTGAGAATAATTTTATTTGGGAGACGAGATACATGAGGAGTGGTGGTCCATTTACGTTTGTAGGCTTAAAAATACGTACATGTATTTTAAAGTAGCAAAGATTTTTTTTTCTTCATTCAACCATTCCGAACCAGCGCAACCGAGCTGTATCAATCTACTGAATCTTGGTCGTTCTCTTTGTATTTTGACTTAAATTTTCAAGAAACACCGGGTCGGGAAAATCAAGAGTGTGTGTGTATAATTGGGTTTTTACAGATGCGTATCAATCATATAAGATTATTTACGTCTATCGACCGACCTTTAACGTCACCATCCGAAAGACGTGACTCAGTTCTGAACCTGCGTCCTCGGCTGAATCAGTTTGTAACTTTCATTTTTGGCTGGATTACAGGCGCTCGCCACAACGCCTCGTTAGAATTGATGACAGGCATTACTAAACGGTGGAAATTTGTAGGAAAGTTTAACAAGACGGATGGCTGCTTGAGAAAAGAAGGATTCTTTGAGATTTTCTTCATCACAAAAACAAATAAATCACTTTATATTTTCGATATGGCATTGGCAAGAAATACTACATTCGACCACATGACGACAAGAGAGTCAAGTGCAGTTGATGTCCACCGAGAACTTGGAGAATATGAAAAACTGTCAGCAGCAATAGCCTATATCGTCATCGCTGCACTCGGTATATCTGGAAACAGCCTGGTCATCGTCGCCGTCGCACTCTCTAGGAAACTCCAAACGATCACGAGCATCTTCGTCGTTGCACTGGCAATCACCGATCTTCTAACGGCAATCCTCCAGATCGTCCAGGCCATCGTTCTGTTGTCGACGTCGACGTCGACTCTCTTGCAGGATGTGTGTCGGGTAACAGCGGCAGTCAATTTCAATTTACTGGGATACAGCGTCATAACTTTGGCTCTTATTGCCTTATATCGTATGCAAGTTGTTACCAAGAAACCGGCGTCACACTTTAAGGTAACCCGTAAGAAAGCTGTTGCCAGTATCATCATATTGTTTTCGCTTACTTCCGTGGGTTGTTTAGCCACTAGCTTCATTGACAGAATCAGATTTGGAATAGTACGTGCATACGGAACATGCTACTACGAAGGTGGGAAGTTCACAGATATATCTATGGGCCTCTATTTATTTTTCATTTTGTGTCTAATTGTCTTTTGCTATGCCAAAACCTATCATCACGTGAGGCAGCACTTCCGCCAAGTCACTCATGTGCATGGTGGACGTCCTCTAAGACCTATCCACAAAGAACAGGCAGGGCCCTCTTCGGTAGGGCTACAAGTCACGCATGTAGACTCCACCAAAATACATGAGTCTTTGGGTCATTCGGAAAGCTTAGACATAGTCATTTCGTCATCCAATGACACGCAAACTATTTCAGAAGCGACGACAATTTCAACCTTAAACCATACAGAATGCAAGAGCAGAGGTCGCGATGTATGTTCTACAGATAAGGGTACAATAATGGCGGCTTGTAATCCCATATCAGAGATTCGGAGAGTAGAGAGCGAACAAGCTCAACGAACAGGACAACCAGAAATATTACCCACAATTATAGGAAAGCTATCGGACGTGCCATTAGCGAATCGATTCACCACTTTGTCATCAGATGAAGCGTCCAGCACATCCAACACAGACAGAAAAACACCCACCAAACAAACAGCTCAAGCTTCGTTTGACGTATCCATTTCAAGATCTGCTCCGACGCCAATTATCCCTCTAGTTCCTACGACAGTTTATCTGGACGAAAGTGAACAGCCAGGCATGATTATGGATGACGATAAACTATCAGGATCTCGGCTTTCTTCAGCCACTACCGCTCCGTCGACCTGTCCACACAATCAACACATTTTCTTGAAAAAACCTACCGGAGGAAAAATCAAACGTAACGTTCATCATCGGGAAAATCCGATGAATGCCGAATCGAGGATCACCCTCAACATGCTCCTACTCGTCGTGACCTTCTTTGCCTGTATGACACCGTCGATCATCTTGCTTTTCGTGCCAGGAGACCAAGCACACAGCTGGATCAGTTTTCTGATCCTGTTCTCCAACTGCTGCTGGAACCCTATGATCTACGCCTGGAAGCACCCGGACTTCAAGCACACCTTCGGCTGCATCGTCCGCGGAAAGTTCTGCAGGATTAGGGACCCGGTACCTTGGCTTAGACGTCGAATCATTCAAAACTAAGATTGCAATTTTCCACTTTTAAAGTACATCATAGTTCAGTAAATGTTACAGAGATTTTGTTGTTGCTGCTCTTCTTGTTTTTACTATTGTTGTTGTTGTTGTTGAAGTCTGGATTTATCTTATAATAGGGACTTTTAGATTCGAACGCCGACAACGTGGACTGCTACGTGTGCCATCCTTTTAAGGCACTGGCAGTGCTCGGCAGTGGCGTCACATTACCTTAAAAGGATGTCACACGTAGCAGTTCACGTTGTCTGCGTGCAAATCTAAAAGTCCATAATGACAATTATAAGATAACTACCCAGGCCCCGACTACGGCAGGACAAGTAAATCTACCACTCGGAAAACTAACACCAGTAGGAAGTGCATGTACATGTAGTACTTGTTGTTGTTGTTTTTATTTCCGTATAAAAACAAAATCAGATACAAATACAAATATACGGCTGGTTGCCCATATTCAGCTGCAACGATAATTGTTGCTGCTGGTCTTCCATGGGGCCAGTTTACAATATACAAAATATACATAATATTACAAATTAAAAAAATAAATAATTACAAAGTATCAGTCGAAAACTTAATACAAATACTTAAAGGAAAAAAACAAAAAACAAAACAAAACAAAACAAAACAAACAAACAAAACATTATATAAACGTATATAAAGAGGTACAACAACAAGGTGATTATAGTCTGTTTAGGTTAGTCTTAAAGGTGGCAAAAGTGGGTAGTTGACGCAAATCGGGGGATAATTTATTATATTGAAAAGAAGCTCTGTACACAAAAGTTCTTTTACAATAATTAGTTCTTGGCTTAGGTAAAGAGAGGTTATGTGCATTACGGAGGGAGTATGGAGAGGGTTTAAACTCAAACATGTCTTTCAAATATTCAGGGGTCATGTTATGTAATGTTTTGTAAGTTAGGAGTAATAAATGGATTTGTTGCCTTTCACGTATCATTTGCCAACCAAGACAGCTATGAATTTGACTGGTAGAAGTATGCGAATAAGGGTTAACTTTTAGTATGACTCTACCGGCCCTAACAAGTTGGTATTGATGTGGGGTCATTTTCCAGAGGGGTTGTACGTTACCTGGAGGTAGGTGTGTGTGTGTGTTTATGGGGAGGGGGGGGGGGGGGGTATATTGTTCTAGGGGTGAGTAGTTTTCACGACGTTTAGAATTCAACAGTCCTCCCATGAATGGAAGGTACCACTTAGAAGTGATATAAGTTTGACAATTTTATGAGACAGATGAAAATAAATTTGTAAAAATATATTTCCAAATTGACCTAGATTTTCGAATACCTTTTACCATTAAAATAATCTTCTTCCTTTTTCTTTTCTTTTTTTCGCCTCAGAGGATTTTATTCACACTCAAATGTTACAAATCAATAGAACATGTATCATACACAAATAACACAACAGATAACTACAACATCAAATTTAACTCGCACATATCAGTCAAATATCCAAATGAACTTTAACAATTCCTTTGGTAAGTCATCTTTTCGTTATGTTTGTACTTTTTCCTTTCTGCTACATTGTATTTCTTTTAAACGAATATTCAATACTGAATCTCATTTATCTTTTCCAGTTTTTTTGCGTTCCGAAATGACTTCATGTACGCTCCAGCTTATGGCCAGAAATAAAATATATTGGCAATTACTTTTTTAAATAGTAAGTGCAAAATGCTAATATTGGTTTTTTGCACATTCAAAACCTCTTGCATTAAAAACCAATGGAATAATCATTGACAAATATCATATACAAATATACATATATCTTCTTCCTTTCGTGGTATCTGTCTAGTTTTCTGTTCGTTATCTTTTTTACTCCTCTATTTTTCTCTCTTTCTCTCTTTATTCGCTTCCTTTCGAACACTAAAACACTTAATGCGCCCTCGGTTCTCCAGCAAACACACTTTCTTTTCATGGCCCAAAAAACCTAATTAAGCACGCTTCTTGCGTGCCTCCCGCGCTAAACATGAGCACTTACGTTTAATACTATGCATGTTTGCAAGCTGTAGAAGAAAAATTTTAAAAAATCTAGTTTGGGAAATGGAATCGACAGTCAGTGAATTGTTAAACATGTTTTTAATTGATCAATATTTGTTCCGAGAGTACGGCGAGGAGAATAAGTGATTCGTCAGGATTGTCATGGAAACGGTACCATGCTATCCCCATTTTTACATGATTAGGTTTCCAACGGCAAGTTTGCATTTCCCGGCCTGTTCTTTTGAACAAAATGTGATTTTGGGGGCGGAATAACAATTGCTGAAATGTCTGTACTGGCATCTAATGGAGTTTGAATTGAATCATTTGGTGTTTGTCATGTTGGATATAGACTTTCGTCATCAACTGTGTTTGCAAGACTGACAATTGAGACATGTCGATCGAATGTGTCCAATCTAAATACGATTCTAACACAACATGTGCGTATTTAGTTTGAAAACTATATTGGAAAACTATTGGGAAACAAATAACGATCCCTATACAGTTAGCGTTTGACGAGATTTATCAGCATAATGAATACAACAGCGACAATAAACTTGTTAACCTTCAGACCATGTTTGCAGACCATGATAAACTTACTGCGGTAGCTGTAATCGGTATATTTGGAAACAGCCTGGTCATCATCGCCGTCGCACCCTCTAGGAAACGGCAGACGATCACGAGCATCTTCGACATCGCATTGGCAATCACCGATCTGCTAACGGCAATCCTCCAGATCGTTCAGGCCATCGTTCTGGTGTCGACGTCGAGATCGAGACTCTTGCGGGATGTGTGTCGGGTAACAGAGGCGGTCAATTTCACTTTACTGGGCTGCAGCGTCTTAACTTTGGCTCTCATTAATTGCCATATATCGAATGCAAGTTGTTTCCAAGAAACTGGCGTCACGCTTGCATGATTATGAAGCCAACTGGTAAGAAAGTTGTTGCCAATATCATCATATTATTTGGCTTACTTCCTCAGGTTGTTGGGCTCCATCTATGATGACAACACCACGTTCGAAAAATTCGAGGAGTCTGTGATTATAGCGGTGGACGGATCCAACCCTCGCTTTGGGCTTGTATCCTTAATCTTGATCGTAACTATCTTCTGCTACGCCAAAACAAATCATCACGTGAGGCAGCAATTCCGCCAAATCGCTCATGTACCTGGCAGACGTCATGCAGGGCACGAATAGGGAAATCCATCTTCTGGAGGCCCTAAGGAGGAATCTATCAACAGACACAAGTCTGCCAATCATCTGAAAAGTTAGGACACGACGGAGCATCCGACGATGTAAGCCTACATCGCATATCCTGGATATGAACCTTATAGTCACAGCCTACCGAACAGCCCCTCACAAAATTAGCCCCACCTTCTTTGGACATGTCCATATCAAGAACTGTCATGGGAACAACTCACTTCGGGTCCACAGAACGAATGCGCAAATTCGGGTATCGCTGAGAGCAAGAATACTTTCGGCATTCATGAAGCTGCAGTTGTTGCTTCTCCGTCGAACCGCACTGATCGAATATCCACTGAATCACCAAACCGAAACATGATTGCTCTAATTATCCGTCATCAAAACAACCAAATCTAGGCCGAGTTAAGGATCACCTTAAACATGCTTCTGCTAATCTGCTCGTCATCACATCCTTCGCGCGTATGACCCAAGCGATCATGCTGTTCTGCCGGGAAAGCAAGGTTCCAGCTGGATCAATTTTCTGATCTTATTCTCCAATGGCTGCTGGAATCCTATGATCTTCGCCTGGAAACATCCCGACTTCAAGCACACCTTCGGCTACATCATTCACGGAAAGTTCTCCAGGATTTGAGACCAAATTTGCTATGACGTCGAATTAGCGCGAAGTCAATTTATCTCTCTCCTCCCATGAATGAAAAGTACCGCTTGAAGGCAGTTTGCCTATCACCACATTTTGATTTGTGTCGTCTCTTTCACTTCCTTTCCACATTCTCTCTCTTTCTCTTTCTCCCCCTCTCTCTTTCTTGCCAATATCACTCTCTCTTTTCTCCCACCACTCACTCTCACCTTCTCGCTAATATCACCGTTTCTTTTCTCTCGGTCTCTCTTTCTCTTGCTCCTCCTTACTCCTTGATCTGTCTGTAATTTCTCTCTTTCTATACTTGCACTGTCATGGTCTGACATAGAAGCTGCCCCTCTTTCTCTCTCTCTTTCTCCCTCTCTCCCCCTCTCTCTCTCTCTCTCTTTCTATATGTCCATTGGTATTCTGTTGCTTCCAAAATTTTATCAAAGTGAATTTTGAATTCAAGCATGGATGAAGAACATTATTTGCAAAATCACTTACCGGTATTACTGAGCCAATGTTGATTCAATTCATGAAAAACGAATGGAAAAATTCAGAAATATTCTGCTAGAAATGAAATCTTCATATCGACATAAAAAGAAAAGATGCGATCGTCATCTATATTCAAGAATATTTATTGCTCTCAAAATCTCAAATACATGAATCTATATTTCAGAATACATCACAATTTTCTACTATTTGTATAGAATCTGGAAACAAATGCATGGAGAGCGGTTAGATACCATTTCATGTTGTAATATATACCGGAATCTTTCCTGAGAATTAACTTTATCCTGCCTTGGCTAATGCCATAACAGCATCTCTTTGTTCAGTAATACTGTATTTGTGTGCTATCATATCTTATTATACAAGGTGTTAAAGATCAGTGTTTGGATCTTGTTAGTAGTCTTATAGGTCAGTTGGAAACTCTCTGAATGCAGTATGAGTAGTGCTCGAAGGCTGAATATGTTTGTGTACACTCCAACTTACAAATTAAAATGTTTTTTTTTGTTGAACAAAATTGTATCAGAATCTATAGGGGCATACATTAGAGAAGTGTCAGCTGCTTGTAGCAGGCTAGTCAAAATTTGAAACTTATTTCTGATATAAAAAAGAGAATAAAATATGTTTGAATGGCATTTAATATTCTGAATATGTACACACTTGGTTTGGTTTGGGTCGTTTCTTTTACCTGACAGCTATTAAAGAAAGAATGTGTATGCTTGTAAACAAGCAACCAGGGGACCAACGGCTTCAAGTCCTCATCGAGGGACTTGGTAAAGAGGATTAATGCCTTTAATATCAAAGGGCACTTGCACATTGAATTGGTTTTGAACCCGGGACCTCCCAGCTACGAGACCACTGCTCTATCACTGACTAATAACACCTCCTTTGTGGATTGCAGAAAAAAAAGTGTAATTGGTATATTAAGAATGAGTTTCACTGGATAGGATGAAAATATGAAATTTCATGTATGAAATACTTGAGGACAGTCAACAGACTCCACGCAGGTATTAAACCCTATCTTAAATAACATGTAAATTTGTTAGTTGTTCAGCCATTTTGAAGAAAAAATGAAAAAAATTGTACTTTCACTGTTCAGCTCACACTGCATGAAGTAATTTTCACAGTCATCTCACTCACGGTTTTGTACAGGTAGAGTCAAACTTAGGCAAATGTCTACATAAATGAATGGAATACCTAATAAGCCCTTGACAATTCATCTATTAAGTACAAACTGGTGTTATCAGTTGTAAGCTTATTATCTGGTATATTTATGATTATAATGTATCTAGGTGGACAGATGCACCAAAAATGTAGTAACAATTCATGGAAATTAGCTTACCGGTATAACCACACATACAGCAAAGCAACAACATGGATATGTTATGTGTTTGTTTGAGGTAGGCTCGCCGATCCCAAATTTGAATGTTATCTTGCATTTCTCTCATATATGTATTATACTCTCAATAAATTTTATTTCAAATATAATATCTGTTTGTCGTTTTTGATATCCTGTATAGAATTTGGTTTGTTTGTAGTCTTCATTGTGAACCATAACACAAGAACTAGCAGTCTTCTATGGCCCTGTTCCAACATAATGCAGTAAAACACTTTTAAAAAATAAAACAAAAGTTTAACATTCTGTGCGTAAATGAAAGGCAAGAGGGAATATGTCGAGGGGTAAAACAAAAATTGTAACTCCACAAATTAAACAATCATCCTCATTATATATTCACTGATCTGTTTGTTATAACATACATGAATGTGAAGAAAACAATGCTTTTGTGGTGGCAGTTTTGTTAAAAGGGGAAATCCAGCCTGATATAAAGTTGAATGAGAGGAATTTGAGAGGAACTGGGGGCGTTTCATGAAACAATTAGTCGGTGGTTTTCACCGACTAATATCATTTTCACCGACAATTCTATTTTCACCGACTATTTTCCAGGCCTCTGATTGGTCATATTTAATCAGTGCTGAGGGGCGTTTCATGAAACAATAAGTCGGTGGTTTTCACCGACTAATATCATATTCACCGACAATTTAGTCAGCACTGACTAAATTTGAAAGTTTGAGCAAAATAAAATTGAAAATAAGAAAGTTTTGAATTTTGGACATGGCAATCAATTAAAGACAAAATGGCAGCTACGTCTCATGTTTCTTGCAAGGTTCCCTCCCATTTGCTCTGTAAAACTTTTATTTAAAAAAAAAATCTCCCTGAAGAAAATGTTCAATCATACATGCACCGTAAATATAAGTATTGCAAAAGTTTGTATACATACCCTATAATATGCACAAAAATATATCAACAATAAGTAAGAAAATAAAAGGGCAAATGAAAGAGGAGCTCGAAAGATCTGTCACAAAATTGCCAATTTCTGTTTCATCGATTACAAAATAATTCAGAAATTTATAACCTGAATATCTTTAATCAGATTTTGCTCAAACTTTCACTAGACTGTTTCTCTCAATTTTCTGCTTTTATTAAAACCAGCTATACATCAGAGTGGACTTCCCCTTTAACTGTTTTACTGCTTCATGTCTGAATGGACCTTGATGGCGTGTTCACACGTAACACAGGAAACTTCCGCGTTTTTTATTACGTGTGCATGAATGACAAGAAGGGACGAAAAAAATGTAGATGCTAGCAACAAACGTCATAACGTACTCACTAAATGTGTGTTATGGAAAACAAAAATGTGAAACATATTACTTTTATGACATTTTCCTTCTTCTTCTTTTTTAACTCAGTGGTTATTATGTGAACGGTTATTATAGAAAGAAGACGATTCGTTGTACCGTTCCTTGACTCTTACCGGTAATCCTTGCCTGAGTTCAGGTTTCCCATCCGCGCAAAGCGCGTAAGTTTTGAAATGTTATTAAACTATTATAGAAAGAAGACGATTTGTTGTAACGTTCACGACTCATAACCCTAATTGTCTAAATTCAGTTTTCCCCCTTCCGCGCGAAGCGCGGAAGCTTTGACGTTTCAATAAATATTATGAGAGAAAGCAGACGATTCGTTGTACTGTTCTCGACTTTTAATCCTTGTCTGAATTGAGTCCCCCCCCCCCTCTCGCACGATGCGCGGAATTTTTGACATTTCATTGAATTATTATAGAACGAAGACGATTCGTTGTATACCGTTCTCGACTCTTAATCCTTTTCTGAATCCAGTTTCCCCCCTCCCGCGCAAAGTGTGAAATCTTAGACGTTTCACTAAATTATTATAGAAAGAAGACGATTCGTTGTACCGTTCGCGACTCTTAACTCTAATTTTTTTTAATTCAATTCCCCCCTCCCCCTCCCGCGCGAAGCTTTGACATTTCCTTAAATTTTAGAGAAAGCAGGCGATATTTTGTTGTACTGTTCTCGATTCGTAATCCTTATCTGAATTCAGTTTTCCCCCTCCCGCGCAAAGCTTAGACGTTTCTTTCAATATTAGAGTAAGAAAGAAGACAATTCGTTGTACCTTTCTCGACTCTTAATCCTTACAAATTATAGGTGTAGTCTCTCTCGAAGTCGTCACAGTGGATAAAAAGTCACAGTTCGTAGGAAAAAAACCGTTGGCCGACCGACTTCAAACTTCTGCATAGCTATAGTACACGAGGATCGAGCAAGCATACCGACACAGCCGACCCGACAGAGCAACATATTTATTTGTGTCTTTCTTGCTCCAACCAACAACCCCCCTCTCTCTTTTACTCCCACCCCTCCTCTCTCAGGCTCTTACCTCCCCTCTCTCTCTTCTATTTCACCCCATGTTTCTTTTCTTTCCCTTTTTTCCTTTGCTCCTTTTCTTTCTTTTCTTTATTTTCCTTTCTTTCCTCTCCCCCATCTTTTTTTATTTTTTTAAATATCTTTCTTTCTTCCTTCTCTTTCCTTTCTTTCCTTTCTTTTCCTTTTCTGTTTGCTTTTATTTTCCTTTCTCTCTCTCTCTCTCTCTCTCTCTCTCTCTTTTCCCCTCGCCCTTTTCTCTTTTTTCCCACGGCAGCGCAATTTTACCGACAATATCCTGGCAGGTGGGGGTGTCGCATCCCCACAACCCCTTTAAAGATGCCCCTGCATGGTTCCATTGGGTTTCCTTTCCAGCTGATCTAGTTCAATTTGGGGATTGGGGCACTTTATGGGGCGTCTGGCAGGCAATCCCCCCTGGTCATTTCTGTATCTGTTGACTCTGCCGAACAATTTCCCAGTGGTTTCATAGGGTGTCCTTTCCAGCTGATCTAGCTCAATTTTTTGACCTCTTTGGGGGCGTCTGGCGGGCACCTTCCACCACTTAAAACGTCTGGCATTGTCTATTCATGAACCTCGAGACTATAGCGAATGTTCTCATATGGGTTTCATAGGGTTCCCTTTCCAGCTGATCTCGCTCATTTTTTTTGACCACTTTGGGGCTTCCCCCTGGCCACACCCACCACTTAGGACATGCCAGACGGTCACTTCGTTATTATGGGGCTATGCGATCTTTAAGGCCCGGTCACACAGGGAGGACGCATGGGGAACGCACGGCCAGCGCATTGGAAATTTGCAATTTGGGCCAGTGCGTTGTCGTTCGCTAGGCGTGCGTCATCATTCGTTACTCGTTCGTCGAGCGCGCTGGACCAACGCTGGACCAGCGCTATGCATGCGTCGTCATTCGCTGTGTGCGTCGGGATTTTTTGAGCATGCTCAAAAACGTGCGCCGAGCTCGACGCATGAATATACACGCCAAAGGCACGCCAGACATGCGCCGGAGCGCGCTAGACCAGCGCCAGACATGCGTGGAGCGCGCTAGACCAGCGCCAGACATGCGCGGAGCACACGCCCTGTATACGCACAGCGCGCTAGCTACACGCCGTGCATTTTGTGTCAGCTCGCTAGCTTTTCCAAAATTATGACAAAAGTTAGGCACACGTTCTTTTCCGATTTCCAATGCGCTGGCCGTGCGTCGTAGAACGCGGTGCATGCGTGGACCATTCGTCCAGCGCGCTAGCAACACGCTGTGCATTCGTGGAAGTTGTTATCATGTGCGCTCTGGGTACGGTCTGTATGCGCCCTGTATGCGCCCTGTATGCGCTCAGCGCGCTAGCAACACGCTATGCATTTGGTGTCAAAAGTTGGGCGCACGACAACGCACTGGCCAAAATTGTAAATTTCCTATGCGCTGGCCGTGCGTTCCCCATGCGTCCTGCCTGTGTGACCGGGCCTTTACATCCGTGCCGACATGAAAATTGGTTTCCTTTCCAGCTAGGTTGACCCCACTGAAAATAAGCTCTCGAGCTTTCGTGGGTTTTCCTGTTCAAGCTGACTTAATTTAGATCTTTTGTTATTGTATATTATAATTGTTGTATGTTGGAAGCTTGGCGAATAAAAACCAATCAATCAATCAATCGACCCCTGGCTCCTGGACTAATTGCCTTGTATTAAACTTAGTTTGAAACATTGTATACTGAAGAGCAAATTTGGCTCTGCATTTTTTGTTTGATGTAAGATTCTCTTTCTTCATTTTTCATCATGAAGAATAATTTCCTCATTTGGTGGGATGTTTTGGTATGAAATTTATTGTTTAAGGAGTTTAATCAAACTAGGGTTTTTAATTAGAGAACTAATTTTCCTGTCACCCTTGAAAGCTCAATTAATTGTTATGAGGTATTAAATAGTGTCATATATGTTTCTATTTTTCATTATATTGATACCATAAAGATACCATTCTAAAGATTCCATAACAAATTATGGAATACTTCAAAAAGAGTGAGTCCAGGATACAAAAAGCTGTTGTACGGTTCGTTCTCAGAACGAAACGGTTTCATATCAGGAAGTAATACCTCCCTTGTGTAGAGAACAATATTATGAAAAGTAAAACATAATACAATATTATAAATATGCTAAATTATAATGTAATAAGAAAATAAAATAAGAACAGTAAAACATTTATAATACAATATTATAATATGCTAAATTACACTCAGTATATTAAAAATATAATGTAATATGAAAATAAAAGAAGAAAAAATAACAACAATGATAAATGGTATGATAAGATTATTAAATATAAATTTAGGCTTGTGTACCGTAGGTACTATCTTCATATTTATTTATGGTCTAGGATATACCAAATAATCTGCACATACTGTTAAGAAACACTGACAAAGCCCATGAATGTTTTGCTTACGATATTATAGATATATATAAAACGAAATAAAAAATTAAAAAAATAATAATACAAAAATGAGATATAATACGTGACGTAAAGTATTTTGGCGACAATATATAGTCACAACTGACTAATCGCCAATAAGCCAAAACAACAACAATAATTTTACTAAGAGATGCGATGAAATTGACAACAATAGTCAAATTTGACTAATATAATATAGCCATTATAATACCGTAGACCGGTCTCTGAGGCTGTTCACACCGGCAGAGATAGCGCGGTCTAGCGCGCGCTCTATCGCGCGCTAGGCCGCGCTATCTCTCGTGGACCACCCCCAAGAGGTGCTCCAGTACTGGCACGCCGTTTTGGCTCGCCGTGGCTCGCTGTTGGGCGGACCGAAACGACGTTGTACCTTCCACACCGCAGAGATAGCGCGCGCTAGACCGCGCTATCTCTGCCGGTGTGAACAGCCTCTATGATAATATCAAACGTAGAAGAAGAAGGATGTACTACAACGAGTCGGTAAAGCGTCTGCCTGTCGAACCAAAGATCCCGGGTTCGAGTCCCACCCAGGCGGATAGCTGAAGCCTGCGTTGTGTGTTGACGTGCCCCTTCCCTTGTTCATGATAGATGCAGGTTATGTCAAGTGGAAAACACTCCGTCCCTCGGATATAGGACGTTAAAGGTACTATGTCCCATTTGCAGGCCAAAAAAAAAATGAAAAAGTTAAATTCCAATTGCATTTGAAAGATAATACTAATTTAGAACTTCCTTAAAAAAGGTGGGACTTGAAAATGTCTTCAAGTGGAAAAATAACGACTATTAGATGTCAAATCGACTGTAGGGCTATAGAGCCCAAAAGTAATAGTCTTGAATTTCAGACAATTGTACCGAATGGTCATACGTTTTATGATGCGCAAAGATTTAATCAATTTAATCTTGGCCATCACAAGAAGTGGGTTATTGATGTAGACAAATGCTCATGTACCCTTTACAACTCTTTTCATGTATGTTATTACCAAAGAAGAAAAAAATTAAAGCCAGTCAGTCACTCAATAGTGTCTGACAGTGAAGTCTAGCAAGTAAACGGGTTTCCATGCATAATTTGAATATGAGGACACTGCTAACGTTTAAATTTCACAGATAGGACATACATGACATATTCATAGTACATAGGACATAGGACATAGTACCTTTAATGGAGGCCCCGTGTACAGGGGCGTCACCGCCATTGCACTATTCGTATAAGATTAGGGGGAAAACCCCGGTGTAATGGTCCACCTGCATACCCCAACCAGTGAACCAGGCCGAATATACGGCATCTGCAAAATCTTCAGTATTGAATGAGGCAGATTATCTTGAAGAAGAAGAAGAACTTGCCCAAAGAGGAATAGACATCTGAGCTAGGCCTAGAAGTCTTTAGAAGGAAAATTATTTGACAGGACGGACCTTTCAGTTCAGGTAAGAATTAATGATACTGAATCCAAAAGATATAAAGGACTCCCACATGCACAGGGAAGTATTTTGAGTCCACTGTGTATGTACAGGCTACACGCACATAGGTGCATAACTCCAGGAAGCTCCATCACCGGCGCGCCGCGGCGCCGCACAGTGGGCCAGGGAGGAACCAAAGTGCGCCATAACTAAGTTTGGGCGATTTTTTTCCCCTATTTTTTTCTTGCCCAGCAAATCGTAAAATGCATTCGTAGGTGACGCACGTATTTTTTGAGCTCCCGCACTTCGTACACACTGACTATGTGAAATAGATTTTGAGAGATGAGTGAGAAATCTTATAACTTGAGGCATCCTTCGAAATCTTTTCCGCTGAGACAATCTAAGAAAATGTCTGCTTCTTCTTCGAAATCGACATCAGGGATCGATGCAAGACCACCAATTCTTCCAAACGCCAAAGATTCGACCTCGACATCTACTACCGGACCCCAAACGCAGCCCATAGCACGCACCGAGGGCCCTGGCGGGAAAAGTCACGTGACACCAGAACCCGCGATTCCCGCGACCACGCCCAGCCCTGCTCAAGATAGCGACACGGCTGGAAGTGGCCTTAGTGTTATCAGCGAAATGAAAGAGCTATTCGCCCAACTTTCTACAGAAATGAACCATCGTTTTGATGCTATTGGGGCTGATATAGCAGAAACGAAGAAATCGATCACTGATTTAAAGGAGACAGTGAATTTCAACTCATCTAAGATCGAGAAAGTAGAAAAGGAAACACTACCTAAACTGAAGGAAGAGATCGACGCTAAAAGTAAGGAAATAGAGGACAAAATTATTCTTCTTGAAATGCACCAGAGAAAACAAAACCTCCTAGTTTATGGAGTTGGGGAACGGGGCAATAATGAGAACATTTATTCAACAGTTCATGATATTTTCGTTCATTTCATGAGAATCACAAAAAGCGAAGCTTTGAAGATAGCCCTGGTCAACGCGCACCGTCTCCCCGCCCCTCAGCATGGAGCCAGTAATCAACCTGCAATCCGCCCCATAATCATCCGATTTGTAAGCATGGCAGATCGCGATCGTGTTTTGAACGCATTCGAGCAATCTCGTAGACAACGCCCCAAGCCAGCTGACTTACCCGCCATGAGCCAGCACCCCACTCACCCCACCCCCCAGGCAACTGTGATGTCAGGCCAGACGACCGCACCCGACCAGGTGACTGTGATGTCCGGCCAGACGACCGCACCGGGCCAGCAGTTCGCCCGCGTCACCATCAGAACTGACCTCCCGCCCCCCATGAAACGAGAGCGTGGACGACTTGCTGCAGTGGCCTACACGCTACGCAAGGAACGCAACCTGTCCACAAGAATCCGTATCAACGGGACTAAAGTTTTCATTCAAACAAGGAAGCCAGCATCTGGGACAGGACCTCAACCTAAATGGACAAACTGGGAAGATAAGTAATCATTCATGTATCTTAATTGTGTTATGGTCTTTAATTCAAAGTTGTTATTGGAAAAAAAATAATGATTTAAATTAACACCCTTTTGTTTTGATGAACTGAATCTTAAAGAAAACATTGATCTACTGAACAGTAATGGACTGAATGATATGCAATGTTGTTTTAGTTAAATGGAATGTGAGATTGTAAACTGTTTGAATTTTGATAGTTTTGCAAACGAAAAGATCTCTGATCTTAACGAATAGAAATGGAGTGAATTACTTTTTGGTAAGTTTAAATTTGAATGTGAAGATATGAACTGTTTTGAATTTTAAAATTTTGACATATTTGCTAATGAAAATCATTTTATTACATTTACATTCATCATAACTTGTTTTGGAAAACATTTATAAATTGATCTAAGGAACAGAAATGGACTGAATGATGAATAAAAATGTTTAATTCAATGTGAAGTTTGGGAACTGGTTGTGAATGTTTTTGTTAAGCCTGCAAATGACCGGCAAATGACAAGATTTCACTTAACAAACAAAATGGACCGAGTGACCTATAAACTTTTGTTTTGTTAAAGTGAATGTGAAGTTTGTGAACTGATATGGGTTCATTATATTTAAATTTATCTGGATTTGTTGTTTTTTTTGTTTTTTTTAAACATTGGTTTAATGAACAAAAATTCATTCAAAAAGTCACTAAATGTCAAATATCTGGTTGAATTCAATATGAAGTGTGTGAACTGATATTTTGAATTTGATAAGTTTGCAAATGACAGGCATTTGACAAGATCAGATCTAACGAACAGAAGTGTTCTGTGAGCTGTTTTGAATTTTGAATTTTGAATGTTGATATTTTTCGCAAATAAAGCAGTTATTATATTTACATTTCTCATGATTTGATTTAAACACGACAAATTCATAATATTATAGATCTATATAATATAATATAAATGTTGTGCAAAGGATAAATTTACCGATTTACCCAAATTTGCACTTTTTCATTTATCCCAATATAGGTGTTCTATGCATGGTTCAAGTATTCAATGATGGTAATATCACCCCCCCCCCCTCTCCCCTACCCCTTAACACACACTTCGAATTCTAGTTTCATGAAGCATGCACTACAGTAGCAAGCATGAATTTACGCTACCATCGGGTTTTTGGGGTCTAAACTGAGCAGTTTGTAATACGTACCGTTTCATTGGCTCCGAACCCATACAATCCACTGTGTTAATTGATGCTTATTGGTTTATTGACCTTTTTAATGGTGTTTTAAAAGCGTTCTCTAATGCTTTGTTTAAAATGTTTTATTCTTAATAATTGTTCATGGTTAATACATCATACGGTCCATATCGTGCTTGTTAGGAGTTCATCTATTTTAATTGTAACGCAAAATGTTCAATTCTTTGAACTACCCAATTTTCATTGATTTACTATGTTTGCATTTATCTTGTTTATCCTAATTTGAGCGTTTTTATGCCTGGTTCAAATATTCAGTGATCCCCCCCCCCCCCCCCCCCCGGGCATTGGAGGTTGGGTAATGCATGGCAGGTTGGGTAATGTATGGCAGGAATGTTTTAGACGGCTGAGCCGGGTGTCTTCTCATGAGAGAAAGCTTAAACATAAAATAACCTTTTTTTCTGCCGTGCGCTTGGGATTGTGAACACTGGCTTTTCACTTTCACTGGAATGAAATTTTGGGAATGCTTTTCAAATTAGTAGATTGCTTTCTCTTATGATAGAGGCTTTTTGTTCGGCTGTCTAGGATTATTTGGGGTTTTCGCGTCCTACTTTTTGGTGTAATGATTGTTCTGTGGAATTAGCATCTCTGATGTCATGGACTTTCAAGCATGAATAAACACTATCATCGAGTGTTTGGGTTCGGAGTTGAGAGGTTAGTGTTATTGTCTGTTTACAGATCACGCTTCAAATAAGTTTTTGCGCTGACACTATTTTCTTGGCTCTGAACCCATATACCCTGTTCGTTTTCCTTTCAACATTCAGTATGCATGCTCTTAAGGTATTCTTATTCCTTTATTTATATTTCGTTAGTGAATTAATGAACGTAACCAAAATTCTGTTTTAATAGCCCTTCTTTTTAAAGATGATCTTTGGTCCTTAAAAATCCTCATTGTTTAATCACCCCCCTTCTTTTATCCCGCGGTTTATGCTTCGTTGACTTTGTCATTCTCAGCTCTTTTATACCCCATCCTTTCTCACTCAAATGTCTTTTGAATACTGACTTACATTTCCTGTTTTCGCCTTATTCTAAATAATTTTGATATTGGAGCTTGTAACATTTTTGTTGTTTTTGTTTTTGTTTTTGTTTTTTGTTTTAGTACGGTGGCGTCTCGTGGCTTACCGGGCAGAGTAATTTGATGAGGCAGCATGCTTTTGTTGTTGCTGTTTGTATATATATTTTTTAAAATATTTTTTCTTGCCCTCAGGATGCTTTGCTCACGGTCTGCCACGATGCGCAATCGCATGAGGTCTAAATAAATAAGTATTTAATAATGACGTTTTTTCTTTTTGTTTTGTTTTTTTGTATATGTATTTTCTAAAAAATGAAAGTAATTTTCATTATTATTTCTGTTATATTCACTCTTTTGTTGCGTATAATTATAATTATGACTAGTCTACATTGAAAATCTATTTCGAACTTCTTTATCTATATCAGGGAGTTCAAGATAGTGTTGTTTTGCTTTGTAATGCTTTGTTACGATTTTGCGGATGTTTATCGTTTGTTCTCCAAGCCTGCGGAGATTTCTTGTAATATATTCATACCTGTTAAATGTTCGTCTTTTGTTTGTATATGTTTACTTGTGTATTTTTTCTTGTCTATACTTAATTTCCATTTTTATATCACAATGTTGTCCATACAGACCGATTCTCTTTTTCTAACTAAATTTGAAACTTCCATTTTAGATACTGCGCATTATTGTATATTATACTACTATTTTGTTACGCAATCCTTTTGTGGTCAAACTCTAAATGGATACGTTACATAATAACTTAGCGTTTAATTCTCTTCGTGATGATCGATATGATGAGACTATCGCCAATTCACTAACTGAGTACATTACTAACCATCAATTCAAAGACTTTATGTGTAATAATAATATTAATAAAGATACATTTTCTTTATTCCATTTAAATATTAGAAGTATTAATAAACATTTTGATGATTTTCAATTCCTCTTAGATAATTCGTCCCAATGTCTTCCCTCTATAATTGGGCTTACCGAGACTTGGTTAACCACAGATCCTAACCCACCATTTGCCCTACATGAACATGATTTTATTTTTAGTAGTAGGAAGGAAAAACTTGGAGGAGGTGTTGGTTTATATGTTTCAAAAAATTATTCTTACAATGTTTGTAATGATATTACTATAATGAACAATATCTTGGAATCCTTGTTTATTGAAATCTTATTGCCAGGTCGGAAGAATGTAATAATTGGTGTAGTTTATCGACCCCCAAGTAGTAATACTTTAGATTTTTTATCGTCCCTAACTGATATTTTGAATAATTCGGTAATGATTAATAAAGATTGCTATATAATGGGTGACTTCAATATCAATTTATTAAAATATGATACTGATAATTTATGTCATGATTTTTTGGAAATATTTTTATCAAATTCATTCTTCCCTCTTATTTCTAAGCCCACTCGTGTAACTAATAATTCTGCTACATTGATTGATAATATCTTTAGTAATGTCATTCCACATCCTGATTCATACATAATACTTTCTGATATATCTGATCATTATCCCATTTTTACTCAGTTTACTCTTTCAAATTCAGTCCACGGTGGACGGCCTCGTCCATTAAGACGTCGAGCTTCCCCAGAGAATATAGCAAGACTTGGAGCCAGTTTAGAGCACGCAGATTGGTCAAGTGTTTATAACACTGATGATGTAAATAGTTCGTATAATAATTTTTTAGATATTCTGAATGAAGAGTTAGATACATGTATTCCCTTACAAAGAGATAAAGTAAATAATTATAAAATTACCCCTAGACTTCCCTGGATTTCGAAATCTCTTCTAAGATGTATTAATAAAAAGAATAAGTTGTACTATAAGTATAAAGCAAATCTTACAGATAGAACTAAAAGTAAATATACTTCGTATAAGAATGCTTTGATTAGAATTTTGCGTTTTGAAAAGAAGAATTATTTCGTGAATCGCTTAGAGTTTTATAAACATGATATGCAGAATACTTGGAAAATTCTTAAACAGGCTATGAATTTGGTCCATAATAAAAATGATATTA
This sequence comes from Strongylocentrotus purpuratus, assembly GCF_000002235.5. Taxonomy (NCBI): domain Eukaryota; kingdom Metazoa; phylum Echinodermata; class Echinoidea; order Camarodonta; family Strongylocentrotidae; genus Strongylocentrotus; species Strongylocentrotus purpuratus. Next base: position 34,510,066 of record NW_022145607.1, on the reverse strand, counting down.
TTAAAATTAAAAGGGATAATGAAGTAATCGATGATTCTGATATGATTGTAAATATTTTTAATAAACACTTTTCTTCGATTGGTGAGACGTTAGCACAAAATATACCACAATCAAAAAAATCTTTCACAGATTTTTTAAACGCCCCAAATACAAATTCTATTTTCTTTGTTCCAGCTCATAGATTTGAAATAATAGATATTGTTTCTCATTTGAAAAACAAGAAAAGTTCTGGTGTTGATAATATTAATAACTTTATTTTAAAAGGGATAATACCTTTCATTGTAGATCCATTGGTTCATATCTTTAATTTGTCTTTCTTGAATGGAGAAGTACCTAATGTTATGAAAATTGCAAAAGTTATTCCACTATTTAAGAAGGGTGATAAGCAAGATGTGAATAATTATCGCCCGATATCTTTATTATCATCTTTTTCGAAGGTTTTAGAAAAACTTATACATAAAAGAACAGTTGCTTTTTTAAAAGTTCATAATATTTTTTGTGATTCCCAATTTGGATTTAGAGAGAAACATAGCACGAGTCATGCATTATTATCACTTGTTGAAAAGGTAGCTCATGCTCTCGACTCCTCTTATCATATGGTTGGAATACTCCTGGACTTCTCCAAGGCCTTCGACACGATCAACCACGATATTTTGCTTCATAAACTTTCTCATTATGGTATACGTGGGAAGGCCTTGGAGTGGTTCAGGAGTTACCTTTCCGATAGGAAACAGTTTGTATTTCTGGATGGTCACACTTCTGAATTACGAAATATTAATTGTGGGGTTCCTCAAGGTAGTTTGCTGGGCCCGCTTTTGTTTATTATTTATATTAATGATTTTTATAGATCATCAGATATGGCGTCTTTTATATCATTTGCTGATGATACAAATTTGTTCTTTTCACATACAAATCCAAATACTCTTGTTGAAATTGTAAATTTTGAATTAGAAAAAATTATTCAATGGATCCGAGCTAATAGGCTGTCTTTAAATTTACAAAAGACTAAATATATTCTTTTTAGTAATTCAATAGATTCTTTGCCAACTGATTTAGTTTTTGATGACACTCATTTGGAAAAGGTTACACATTCTAAATTTCTAGGTGTAATAATTGATAATAAGCTTTCATGGAAAGTTCATGTCGATAATATTTCTAAAAAAATTTCGAGAAATATTGGTATATTAAATAGACTTAAAACACAACTCCCATCTTCAGCATTATTAACATTATATTCATCCTTAACATTACCTTATCTGAATTATGGCTTACTCGCATGGGGTAACGCTCATCAGAACATTTTAGACAAACTTTTATTGTTACAGAAGAGAGCAGTTAGAATTATTTCCCAGGCAGATTTTCGTGCACACACTAATCCGTTGTTTTATGATAATAATATTTTGAAAGTAAAAGATTTGTATTTGCTTCAATTAGGTCAATTTATGTATAAAAATACTAATGATTTGCTGCCAAATTTTTTTAAGACTATGTTTTTAAAAAATCACTCTTTTCATCAACATTCAACTAGACAATCGGAAGAGTACCATTTGCCATTACTTCGAACTTCCTTCGCTAAAAACACTTTTATCTATGATGGCCCAAATTTGTGGAATTCCTTTACTGATTCATTGAAAAATGCCCCTTCATTATATACATTTAAGAAAAGATTAAAAATATTTTTGTTCTTAAAATATAAAGTAAATTAGTTTGATTTACCCCCCCCCCTGACACCCACACACACACACACTAATACTTACACATTATACACGATGCATCATTGTCTTGGTCATTTTGAGGAGAATACGCGCATACTTTCCCCTTATTTTCTCTTTAATAATTATATGCGCAGTTATCGATTTATACGGTCTTACTTTTTACTGATAATCTGATTTGTATTGACAATAGTATACGGAATGTAGAATAACTGATTTGTTGTTTTGGAAATGTTACGTCCACGTTCTGTGCTGTATATTCGTTTTTTTGTTTTGTTATTGAATGTCTTTCTCTGTCTTACATTGTCTCTACTTGTTACTGTTCTGTCTTCGCGGGCTTGTCATTGTCTTTACTTTATTTTTTTTTTTTTTAATTTTTAAAAAAAAAGAGCAAACTTTTATATTAATATATTTGTGTTTTTTGTTCTGTATAAGCTAATTTGTGTAATGCTACTTTGTTATTTTGAGGGACCCATAATCTACAAGTATCCACTTTTTAATGGGTCCCTCCATTTCCATAGAAAATATCAATTTTTCTTTTGTATTATGTTATTCAAATTTTGTTTATATGCAGTTTAAGTATTTGTAAATGATATTATTCACATGTTATCTTGTTCAATTTTTTTGTTTTGTTTTAATGAAATATTGTTCTGATTTCTGTGGAAATGAAAAATAAACTTGAATTGAATTGAAAAAAAGGTAATACATAGAGGAATACCTCAGTGAAATATTTTATTCCGGTATGCACAATAAGGGTATAAATTTACTACTTCAAACATCAATATCCTACATATTCACAGTTTTAGTGCAAAAGTGACTTATTTTATAAATCTTTCAATTCAACATGAAGTTTTTAAGTTATTGATATGAAATTGCTCTCACATATTCCTGATAGTTCATTTCGTTGAATGAATGGGTTAAAATTAATAGAAACACAATCTTCATGATATATTATAGGGTAATTCACTGACAAATGAACTAATTATCCATGTTTTTTATAAATCCAGAAGAAATGTTTAGATCTCCGTGGTGTACCGCTTAAATTTTAATACCACCATTTCCTCTGATGTCTAAGCTTTAAGTTAATACCAGATTTGGCTGCCCGATCTTGCCCGTTGTTATGTTAGAGCCGATTTCCCTTGCCACATTGCCCCGAAAAAATGTGGGTTTTTGGGGTCCGCAGCTGAATCATGAAGGATTCGTGGTCATAAATCACGGCGCGAGGGGGCACGTACGTGACACGGCTTACATCGAAAGGGTGCGGTGCGGTGCGGCGCGGTGTGGCGAGTTCAACGCAACCATTCGATAAAAGGCCCCCCGCTTTTCTCGAAAGGGTGCGTTGAGAACGGAGGACCGTCTTAGCACACCCTTTCGAGAAAAGAGGGGGGTCTTTTCTCGAAAGGGTGCATCGACTAGTCTTTCATATCAGTCGTTTAAAATGTTTAAGGAATAGAAATGTCGTTTTATAAATTGAAATAATCAAACTTGAAACTACATTTTGCATAGTCTTGCAGATCAGGCATTTATAAGAATTAAATCAGTAAAAAAAAAGGAAACACAATGAAATAAGATGGTTCCTTGCATGGGTCTGTGGCACTCTGTGCTGATCCTATAAAAGCTCCACCCCCTCCCCCTCTCTGTCTCTCAGGAGCGGATGCAAGGGGGTCGAGCGGTCCTTGCCTCCTCCCCCCCCCCCCCGCCAAAAGAGAGAGAGAGAGAGAGAAGGGAAAAGGAAAAAGGAGAGAAAGGGAAAGAAAGAAGAAAAGAAAGGGGGAAGAAGGAGACCGGGGGCGAAAGGGCCTTGCGTCGCAGGCTGTTGCCTCCTCCCCCCCCCCATAAACAAAATAAGAGAGAAGGAAGGAAAGGGAAAGAAAAAAGGAAAAGAGCAGATAAAGGGAAAGAAAATAGAGGAAGAAGAAAAGAAAAGAAGGGGGATATCAGTTGCAATTTTCCCGCCAACAAGTTGTGGGTCGGGGGGGGGGGGGGGCAAATGGCCCTTGCTTCCCCCGCCCCTGCTAAAAAAAAAGAGAAAAGGAAGGAAAAATGAAAGAAGAGAAGCTTTGGTATTCAAGGTATTCAAGGTATCAGTAACAGTTAATCCCGCCAACAACGTGTGGATTGGGTGAGGGCCGAAAAGGCCCTTGCCTTCCCTACCCCCAGCAAACCTAAAAGAGAGAGAAGGAAGGGAAGGGAAAGAGGAGAGAAAGGGAAAGAGAAAAAAAAGAGAAAGAAGAAAGGTAAAGGAGATCAGTTGCGATTTTCCCGCAAACATAGTGTAGATCGGGGGGGGGATGGCACTGGCGTACTGATAGGGGAGGGGGGACTTGGGGGAAATAACATTTGCAGTCAGGCAAGAAATATGCTTTTTTAAGTTGCCTACATGTCAGAGCCCGCAGAACGGCGGAGATCGGAAGCCTCGAGCCCCCCCCCCCCCTCCCAACTTATTTTGAAAAAGTATATTGAAGGGAAATAGGAAGAAAGAGAGTAATTAATAAAGAAAGAATAGTTAACTGCCAGTGTCACAAAATAATGAGGTATCAAAATATGCTCATCTGACCGTGATTAAATCCCTAAAAACCCTCAGTTTCCGGGGCTCTCCCCCCTGGACCCCACCGAGGGCCCTAAGGCAGACCCCCTGGATGCTAATCTGAGGGTAATTTAATGCCTAAAAACCCTGAGCTTCTGGGGGCTCCGCCCGCTGGACCTCACGCCAATTACTGTCCTGCCATTGTCAAAAAGTATAAAAGTATGTTCATCTGACCGTAATTAAATGCCTGAAACCCCTCGATGGGGGCGGTTCCCCCAGAACGCCGCCCAAAAAACAAAAAATAGAGGAGACATAAGGAAGAGGACGTGGGAAAAAAAAAGAGCAGATAAAGAACATTTTTGAAAATTCAGACAAGTATTACGAATCATCTCCTTTCTCTATAATAATTAAATAAAACCTCAAAGCTTCCGCAACTGAATTCAGACTAGGATTAAGAGTCGAGAACAGTACAGTGTTAGTTCTTTCTCTCATGATTTAATGAAACGTACAAGCTCCAACGCTTCGCGCGGGAGGGGGGGGAACTGAATTCAGACAAGAATTAAGAGTCGAGAACGGTACTTTCTCTAATATTTTAATGAAATGTCAAAGCTTCCGCGCTTCGCGCAGGAGGGGGGGGGGGGAAGGGACTAAGTACAGACAGGGATTAAGAGTCGAGAACGGTACAACGAATAGTCTTCTTTCTCTAAGATTTTAATGAAACGTCAAAGCTTCCGCTTGCGGAGGAGGGAGGGAAAAATTTGCCCCTCCCTGCACTATCCCCCCCCCCCATTACGTCACTGCTGGTCACCATTACGTACCAATATTTGGCCCGCATTATTTTAAATTTGACCCCCCCCCTGAAGCTTTGACATTTAATTAAATTAATAGAGAAAGAAGACGATCATTGTGCCGTTCTCAACTGTTAATTCTTGTCTGAATTAAGTTCCCCCCCCCCCTCCCGCGCGAAAGCTTTTACGTTTTAATCGATTGTTAGAGAAAGAAGACGATCATTGTACCGTTCTCAACTCTTAATTCTTGTCTTAATTTAGTCCCCCCCCCCCCTCCCCCTCCCTCCCGCGCGAAGTGCGGAAGCTTTGAGGTTTCATGAAATTATTTTAGAGAAACGATTCGTAATACTTGTCTGAATTTTAAAAATGTTATTTGTCTGCTCCTTTTTTCCCCTACGTCATCTTCCTTTTTTCTCTCTTTTTTTTTTTTTTTTTTTTTTGGCCGGCGTTCTGGGGGGATCGCCCCCACCACCCCCACCGCCCCCCTCCCCTGGGTCTCAGGGTTTTAGGCATTAAATTACCGTCAGATGAGCATATTTTGATACCTTATTATTTTGTGACACTGGCAGTTAACTATTCTTTCTTTCTACTTCTCTTTAATATACTTATTCCAAAAAAAAAATTGGGGGGGGGGGGGGGGGGGGGGGGAGGGAGCTCGAGGCTTCCGATCCCCGCCATTTCGCGGGCCCTGACATGAAGGCAACTCAAAAAAGCATATTTCTTGCCTGACTGCAAATTTAGGAATTTTCCATTTTCCAACAAACGCATAAAAAAGTATAATTTACTAAAAAGTGAGGAAAAATCTCGAAAATTATATAATTTCAGCATTTTTTGTAAATCACCGTTATGGATATAACAGTGCTCCCTCTATATAGAAAACTTCCCCAATCGGTGCCTGTTGGTCCCCCATGATCCTCTATTTCTCATTTATTTGAGAGCTGAGTTGATGAGATAGCCACCTGTCAGTGACCTCGCTGTGTGGTCTAATCCCTCCTAGCCACACTAGTGTTGATAAGCTAATAAACGTTAATATACCAAGTCCCCCCCTCCCCTATTAGTACGCCAGTGCCACCCCCCGATCTACACTTTGCGGGAAAAATCGCATCTGATCTCCTTTATCTTTCTTCTTTCTCTTTTTTCCCCTTCCCTTTCTCTCCTCTTTCTCTTCCCTTCCTTCTCTCTCTTTTAGGTTTGCTGGGGGTAGGGGAGGCAAGGGCCTTTTGGCCCTCACCCCGATCCACACGTTGTTGGCGGGATTAACCGTTACTGATCTCCCCTTCTTTTCACCCCTTTATTTTCTTCTTCATCTTTTTTGTTCCCTTTTCGCTCTCCTCTTTCCCTTTTCCTTCCTTTTCTCATTTTTTAGCAGGGGCGGGGGGGGGGGGAGGCAAGGGCCATTTGCCCCCCCCGACCGACAACTTATTGGCGGGAAAATTGCAACTGATATCCCCCTTCTTTTCTTTCTTCTTCCTCTATTTTTCTTTCCCTTTATCTGCTCCTTTCCTTTTTTCTTTCCCTTTCCTTCCTTCTCTCTTATTTTGTTAATGGGGGGGGGGGGGGGAGGCAACAGCCTGCGACGCAAGGCCCTTTCGCCCCCCGGTCACCTTCTTCCCCTTTTCTTTTCTTCTTTCTTTCCCTTTCTCTCCTGTTTTCCCTTTCCCTTCTTTTCCTTCTCTCTCTCTCTCTCTCTCTTGGGGGGGGGGGGGGAGGCAAGGCCCGCTCGACACCCCCCCCCCCTGCGCGGTGGAGCTTTTATAGGATCAGCACAGAGTGCCACAGACCCATGCAAGGAACCATCTTATTTTATTGTGTCTCTTTTCATTTACTGACTTCTTATAAATGCCTGATCTGCAAGACTACGCAAAAAGTAGTTTCAATTTTGATTATTTCAATTTATAAAACATTTCTATTCCTTAAACATTTTAAACGACTGATGTGAAAGACTAGTCGACACACGCTTTCGAGAAAAGACCCCCCTCTTTTCTCTAAAGGGTGTGCTAAAACGGTCCTCCGTTCTCAAAGCACCCTTTCGAGAAAAGCGGGGGGCCTTTTATCGAATAGGTGCGTTGAACTCGCCACACCGCGCCGCACCGCACCCTTTCGATGTAAGCCGCGTGACACTTGTTCTGAGACCGCGGACCAAAACAAAAACACATTTTTCGGGGCAATGTTGCAAGGAAAACGGCTCGTAACATAATAATGGGCAGAATCGGGCAGCCAAATCTGGTATCAACTTAAAGCTTGGACATCAGAGAAAATGTTGGTAATAAAATTTAAGCGAAAATCCCTAGAAATCCAAACATTCCTCTTGATTTATAAAAAATAAATCCCCAAACATGAGTTTTGGCGCACTTTGGTTCCTCCCTGGCCCACTGTGCGCCGGTGTTGGAGCTTCCTATCGGTGCATTACTTTCTTGGCTGTGTATTAAACGCTGTGCTCTTGTCTTCTCCACATTTCAAACACCATTGTACAAAACTCAAACTGATTTCACTCAAAATCAGTACTTTAGTGACAATTGAAGACACCTAAATAACAATTATTTCAACTTTGCGATGTTAGAAAGAACAATTTAAAAATTCAAATTGTAAGTCCATTAATTGTCAAACTTGCTGATCAGCCGCATTGGCATGATCGTGTGCATCTGTTTGTTATGAATGTATTGACTATTCATGTACCGGTATTCAAATGCTGCCTATTAACACGTAGTGCAGTGCTAGAGGTTTATACGCATTATCAGTGACTCTCTGTGCTTTTCTGGAGTGGCTACACGGTACGGTAATGCTAATAATGCGTATTGTTAATAGGCAGCATCGAAAAGTTTAAAAAAATTGTATTTTAGGTCTCGACTAGATCTACTGCTATTTAGGTGTCATCAATCGTCACTAAAGTACGGAGGCCAATACCCGTGCGCAAGGCTTCTATGCCTACGATTTGTGCACTTTGATAGAAACAGCGGTGAGTCTTCAAATTCGAAATATGTTCTTCTGAGTACCGGTAGTTTTTTTTCCTCAATTATCTAACCATGATGGAGAAAAACAAACCAAAAGCAAAAATCGTTCAGACACCCTAATAATAATGCGTTGGCATGCGATTCACTTATTGATTTTGATTTTAGTCAAGAAACATTGTTGTATAGCTTAATCAATATCTTGACCTTGTGAGGGAGCTATACAACATAACGAGTGTTTATTTACAATTTCATAACTGTAGACTCGATTTCAACTACAACAACGATCAGTGAATATTGTAGGATCGCATATGCTTCCAATATGTTCATTGGAACCAAATTCATCACCCCATACCAAAACTTTGTATTACCTTTAAGTCTTCTTTTTTTAAGGAAAAACACTCAAAAAAAGATAAAAAATTGACACGAGACAGGTTAGAAACATAAGGACTTTTAAATAATGGCCATTATTTGAACAATTGATGGAGATTTACTTCATTTTGGGTTTGTTTTAGTAGGATTTCTCCACTATGGAGTTACGAGTCAAAGTAGGGATATGATTCTGAAATAGCACCATGAATTTTGCTACAAAATATTTCTCTCAAATTTGTCATTTCTCTCTATTCTGTCGAATTTTTTTATGATTGGAAATAAATTTCATTGAAGTTATGAATACTTTTCTGATGAATAGTACAGTACATGACACTCCTGAGGACTCCTGACCATCCTACAGTTTTTTTTAAACAATTGTACGTCTTTCAAAACGACCTTGTCTGGCCCAGCTACATGTATACATGTCGATTTTGACTGCATTTCGCACACCTATGTACATGTATTTGTTTTCACAGACAGTGCCATGTTTGACCGGTGTGTGATGTTTTACATGTAGGTGTGTGTACGACGGGGGGTTTATGACACATGCTCCGCCAACGATTGGCTGCGTCGACACTTGCTCCGCTGACACTTGCTCCGCCGACATTTGCTCCGCCAACAATTGCTCCGCCGACAGATGCTCTGCCGACAATTGCTCCGCTGACAATTGCTCAGCATGAAGCGATAAATGCTCCAGTGACAAATGCTTCTCGAATGACAGTTGCTCCGCCGACAATTGCTCCTCCGACATTTGCTCCGCATGTAGCGACACTTGCTCCGGTGACATTTGCTCCAACGACATTTGCTCCGCATGAAGCGACTCTTGCTCCGGTGACATTTGCTCCGACAACATTTGCTCCGCCCAAAAAGTGTCCCATAGGATACAAATGCTACTAGTACTATGTCAAATGCTTCGCCGACAATATTTTTTTTTCACAGGTTATTTTTGTTTCTTTTTTTTAAATTTCTGAATGCATTTCATGAAATAATGTAGATGAAATGAATGAATGTTGATGTGGGAGGAAAAAGGAGTTACCTAGAATTCATTTTGAATATACTGAATTAAATTTCCATTTATCACTGTACGTCCCGTATAATGTACACTAAACACTCACTACATGTCATGGGAAGTTTTTAAAAAAAGTAGAGCAGCATGCCACATTCCCCACTACACGCATACCTTCTAGTTAATTTCAAACAGCTCATCAATATGTAAGACCTGAAATGACCTCAATGCAAGCAAGCACATGCATCTTACTAGGTAAACGATCTACCACTAAAGCATTATACAATGTACTAGCAGGACCCGCGGAAATCCGCGGGATTCTAGAGGGGGGGCGGGGGTGTAAATAGGTATATAGAGACCATGGGCGTCAATCCTTACGCAATACCTATTGTTCAGGGGGGATGATCTATCATCCCCCTGAACAATAGGTATCACGTAAGGATTGACGCCCATAATAGAGACTCTCTAAATTAAAACCACCAAGAACTTTATTTGCCATTTATTAAAAAAAAAAAAAAAACGATCCAACTCGACCGGTAGTTATTCTTTAAGCCTCTTTCACACTGGAACTGCGTAGAGTTGCGTAGTGTGGCGTACCGACTACGCAGAAATTAGGCTGCGTATTAATGAAAAAATGTTGCTTCCCTGTAGTCCCTGCATGCATAGGTTATGCATAGGCTATAGTGTACATGTTTGCTTATGGTTGCTTACGGTTGCTTACTGTGTGGAAAGCTTTTACTGCTTTGTCGATCTGGCGTAGGGTAGCGTACTGTTGCGTAGGCATGGCGTACAGTAGCGTAGTGTTGCGTGAAAAGGCGTACTTTCTGCGTCAATTTTCTACGCCGAAAGTACGCGGAAAAAATTAAGCATGTTGAATTGTTTGCGTCCATCAGCATGTAGTAACGTAGGCCAGCGTAGTTGGTACGCAACACTACGCAAATCTACGTATGGACCCCACGCCAATTAGTGACCTGCCAGTGTCACAAATAAAGTATTAAAAATATGCTCGTCTGACCCTAATTAAATACCTAAAACCTAGCTGTGAGCTTTCGGGGGTTTATGGCCCCTTGAAACCCGTGGACCCACGCCTATAAACACTCAACTCGCTGCGATCTAACCCTAATTAAATGCCTAAATCCCGTGAGCTTTCGGGGGTTTATGGACCCTTGAAACCCGTAGACCCCACACCTATAAACACTCAACTCGCTGCGATCTAACTGACCCCCCCCCCCCCACTTTGAAAAAAATCTGCATGTAACATGTAAGAATGGTGCAAGGTGATGCAGATTTTTTTTCAGCACTCCCCCCCCCCCCCCCCCCCCCCCCCCCCCCACTCAAACGATTTTACTCATTACGCAACTGACTGTTTTGCAATGCATGAAGTCACATACATCTGTCTGGTTGATATTGAACTATTAATATGTAAATGTACAATTCATAACCTTGTTTAAATTTTCTTTTAATTTACTGTAGATATAAGACAATATTAGTCTCCGATGGCTGAGTAGACGTAGAGTCGTATAGTTGTATAGCTGAGAGTCGTATAGTTGTATAGCTGTATAGGTGTACAAAATTATGGCACTTCGGCCCGCACGCTGTTGTGTTGACGGGTTCTTCGATGGATGGATAAGACGTACGTATGTGTAATTGTATAGTTGTACGATTATTGGCCTGCTTGGTCCCCCATACTCTTCGACTCTACCTCACTCAGCCAAAGTACTCATGTTTATTCATGAGGCCGCTAGCCTAGCGTTACTTTGCACCTTCGTACGCTACCCACGGCCGACACAGCGCAGCAGCACTGTGTGTACTGTATGTATGTGTGTGTAGACTGAAGGCAACTTGCGACTGAACTGTCAGTCCAATGGTTTTCTTGTGAAAACTTTCCTTTAGAAAATGATGATCAAAATTCAGTAAGCATGGCGGTAATAATCACAAAATAAGCTTTGATTTCATACCTTCATTCACGAAAACTATATACAAATCGCGGCAATCATGATGGAAATAGGTCTCTAAGTTTGGACGTCGACGGGAAGCCCCGTGTATCAGGGTATCTCTCTGGCTTGTGCAGCGCTACTACAAAGGATATCCTATAGAAAGATGCTTTGCTCGGGTAATCCCGACCCTGTGCATCGTGCATTTAATACGCAACTTAATGTGAGTGGATAGTCATCGGTCGTGTGTCTACGGATGTAATGTTGAATATCCATGAGGTATCTCTGTCGTCACGCATATCCTGCATTATGCATATCGCGTCTGTTTTCGCCCTGGACGTCGACACGGAGGAGGACCTCGGGCGGAGTATAGCCAATTCCACAGAGTAGACTCTCCCGCGGACGATGGCACCAGGCACGGGTGCCCCGAGGGGAGGGTTCAGGAGGAGATAGCCGCACTAACTTGGGTCGGCGATCTCATTAAAAAACAATATAATACAAAGGCTCGCGGAGACGTCGCGCCCCCCGCGGAGCCTTAGCGTATTACTTATATAGACTATAGGTCATCATGGAAGTTCTAGAACTTGAAAACAACAGGGGTGGGATCAAAATAAGCTTTCAAGGGCACTTATACGTAAAGAAGAGAACCCATGCAGACAGAAAAATTAGATGGCAGCCTTTCTGCTCATTCCCATTTATACAAATCATTTTGTTGCAGTTTGATGTTAGTTCTTCATGATAAGCCAATTGCTCTTCTTCCGGTGGTTCCGTGAGTCCCTTAAAGTCAGGGAAAACAAAGTACTTGTATGAGACGGGGTGTTTTACACACTAATATATATATATATATATATATATATATATATAGTAAAGCTACATACACTTATTGAAAATACTATTCTAAACAAGAATGTATACATTACATTACAATTTCACAAGAGAAATAGAACTCGAGAGGGGGAGAAGAGAAGAAGTGATGAAAATGAAAGAAGACTAAAAGCATGAGAGGAAAGAAAAGAGCTAAGAAGACAAGAAAAGGGTGTAACAAAGAATAGGAGGAGCAAGAGAGATCGGAGAGAGATAGCCTTTAACTTTGGATCAGCTAATGAGTAATACATGAAAACAGATTTTGAGCGGAGTAATTATCTTTCGCCGGAGAACTTGAATCATGTGCTATAACTTGATTTTTTTTATAAAATCAAACATTATGGGGAATAGCAAAAAAAAAGCTGAGCATTTATTGCACTAATTGCCAGATGAGCATTCACGTCTTCCACGAAGCCACACTTTTGGATCAGAGAGCAATTTGATTGTCAGCAGAGCATTGTATTTTACGGGGCACTTTTTGAGCGGAGCACATGTTGGTGGAGGTATTGTTGGTGGAGCAATTGTCGGCGGAGCAAATGTCACCAGAGCAAGTGTCGCTTCAGGCGGAGCAATTGTCGGCGGAGCAATTGTCGGCGGAGCAATTGTCGGCGGAGCCAATGTCGGCGGAGCCAATGTCGGCGGAGCCAATGTCGGCGGAGCAAATGCCGGAGCAATTGTCAGCGGAGCAAATGTCGCAAAGCAAATGTCGCAGAGCAATTGTCGCGTTTTGCGGAGTAAATGTCGGCGGAGCAATCGTCGGCGGAGCATGTGTCGGGTTACCCGACGGGGACATATCTCACACGGTGTAATAAGGATATAATGGCTCTTAAAGTGACTCTGTAACATTGTTGAAGGTTAATGAAAAAACTGCGTAATTTTTGTATGAAATGTTTACTCATTATATTCCTTCTACTGTACTAACCCTCTAACATGCAAAATATCCTGAAAAATTCTCAAGCCACAAAGATATTAATGGTTTTCTTTGAAGGCGTCACTGTGCGACACCCTCTAACAGTAAATTCTCCCAACAATGTTTAAACTTTCCCAAACATTTGTTCCACGAAAATAAGACATACCGGTAAGACAGGCTTTAAAAAATCTTTTAACTCTTAAATGTTTTGAATGGTATAGAGACGATTCATTGCTTTGTGACGATTTACATTTACCTAAAATGTAATTGTAATAATGTAGTTGGGAGAATTAAGGAATCAATCGGATCAGTTTTCCCCCAATTTTATCATTAATAATGGTCTGTTTTCACTCAAACTTTTGGATTATCTTTAATTGTGCATCTAGCATTGTAGTCACTACCTTGGCACCAGTTTCTCTCATCTGAACAATGTTACCAAGTCCCTTTATTGTACATCGGCTGCTCGCGTTCGCATTAATACGTCCAGACAATGGCGGCGCACTTGCTCCCTTTTCGATCCAATCGTCCCTATGGCGGCCTGCGCATATTTTTTTTACACAAGTGTTTAGCCAGTTCAGTCAAATATACCGTGCGAACGTCAAGAGACAGAGTCTAACATTGGAGTTTTTAACATACATACTAGAGCGTTTTCCCCCTTCGATGTTTCTCCTTCAATCTATCCTTTTCTCCTTCGTTATGTATTTCTTTGTCTTTCCTTTGATCTATCCTCTTCTCTTTCCATATGTATTTGTTTCTTTTCCTTGAATCTATTCTTTTCTCATTCATTATGATTTGTCTAATTCCTTTGATATATCTAGCTCCTCTCTTTTCTTATGTCTTTGTTTCTCCTTCAATCTATCCTCTTCTATTTCTGTATTTCTATATTTCCTTAAATCTATCCTTTTCTCCTTGGTTATGTATTTCTTTGTTTTTCATTCAATCTATCCTCTTCTATTTCCTTATGTATTTTCTTGTTTTCTTTTTCCATATATACTCTCCTTATGTATTTCATTGTTTTCCCTTTTCTATCATCTTCCCTGAATTCCCTGGGTGTGCATGCATGCACAAAGTGTGCGCTGACGAGTAGACTCTTTCACCAGAGCACTTCTATGAATTTTTTCGCGAAAATGGCTAAACAGTTGTGTAAAAAAAATATGCGCTCCCCTGCGTGAGGCGATAAACCCTATAGACTTATGTTGCCAACTCATGTATATTGTTGCCAATTTGCGCTTGAAGGTTAAGTTTCTTATTGCGCATTATCTTTAAATCCGCCATCAAAATTTGCTTATCTTCAATCTTCATAAGTTCCCCTCGTATACCTGTCGTTTCGAAACTCGATAATTTTCAGTACTCTTACTTTTTATCTTCCATGACCTGGTATGAATAAACGTATGAATAAAGAGTGGCCTACTTGGGATACTGCTTAAACACTGTTTTGTATACAAACAAAGGTTTACAGTCTATATAAACCAGCTCGCTGATCTCACATTTCTATTCATATTGTCCAGAAACCTTGTGAGTCTTCTCGTTCTATACTATATCCCAAGTTGGCCACCCAATATTCAAATGTGCATCTTCTTTTTTATCTTCATATATCAAATTGAAATCCAACTATATTGTACCACATACATGTACAAAGTATCTGTGAATCGTGATGCACACCCCCTCTTTCTTTTCTCTTTCTCTCTCTCTCTCTTTCCCCTTTTACCAATATTTGTTCCTCGATTGTATAATTATGTATCCATTGAGGGTAGTCGTGCTATCAAGCTTGGCTTATTTTGTCAACCCTCCTGTTTGATTTTTGTTGTTGATTATATAGTCACAGCCAGCTTAACTTTATTTGACATAATATATTCTTTTGAAATGTGTAAAATTTGCAATGGTTTGTTTGTTATATATTTGTAAAAATGCAAAAGAAAAAGAAAATCAAACAGAAATAAATAAATCAAATCAAATCAAATCAAATCAAATCAAAATGACTTTGATAACAAGCAATCTTGTCTGCTACACTTAGAAATAAGAACCAGGTCAGACAAAGAAGTGTACATTTCCAAACCATTTATTAAGATTTATATGCAATGAACAAGATAACTCAAAATATGTTATTTTCTGTGCATTATCTTTACAGATCGAATAAAATCTACACTTTTGGGGAAGTTCACCATTTATCCCATTTGTAGGACTATCTCATTCTAACAGGGCTCATCTCGATCAGCTTGTACTCTGTTCTATCCACAACCATTTTATATTGAATGAAATATTGATGATTCCTGATTGTTGCTGAAAAAGAAGAAAAAGAGAAGGAGAAAATGAGAGAAGCCTAACAATGGAATAGGAATGATTGATATTTTGAATATATTCGTGTTATGATTTAATTCACCGCACAGGACTTTGGAACTGATTGAAAACAACAAAAATGACAATTGCCCATTGCAATTATGAATTTGTATCAGTGTAGTGCATGCTTATGCTTGTAACATGTAACATGCAACCGGACTGTCAGCTACGAAAGGTATAGATTCTTAATCAAGCGTAATGAGAAAAGTAGTCCATTACAAGAGACTGTGCTAGTCTGATAAAATGGTGCTACTTCAAGTATGGAGGACATAAATCAAAAGCTTCATGAGGCAGTATCTCGGGGTAAAACCAACAGTGTAAAAAGACTGCTAAAACAGGGTTGTAACATAAACCAGACAAACCAAGATGGAAACACACCCTTACACACGGCTGTCCTGTATGGCCAGGAGACTGTTATCGAGTATCTCTTAAATCATGGAGCTGATGTGGAGAAGGCGACTTCAGATGGACGAACACCCTTACATCTTGCTGCATCACTCGGACATGTTCAACCAATAACAATTATACTTAGTCATGGAGCTAATATGGACAAAGAAGACGAGGACGGCTGGTCTGCATTATATAGTGCTATAAGGAATGGTCATCTTGATGTGGTACGATACTTTATCAGTCAGGGGGCAAAAGTGTATCAGTGCAATACTAAAGGCTGGAATCCTTTACTCATGGCAGCAGGGTGTGGTAAACTTGAAGTGGTGAAATATCTCATCAGTGAAGGAGCTAGTGTAAATTGGGGAAATAATTATGGTATGACTGCATTACAAATTGCTGCTCAGATGGGTCGTCTTGATGTCACCGTATATCTAATCATTCAAGGAGCTGAGGTGAATAAGGGAGATAATGAGGGTTGTACTGCATTACACGGTGCTGCTGCCAATGGTCACCATGATGTCACCAAATATCTGATCAGACAAGGAGCCGGAGTGAATAAGGCAAATAATGAGGGTAGGATTGTACTACATGATACTGCTGCCAATGGTCACCTTATAGTCACCAAATATCTCATTAGTCAAGGAGCTGAGGTGAATAAGGGAGATAATAAGGGTGGCACTGCATTACACCTTGCTGCTGATGGGGGTCACCTTGATGTCACCAAATATCTTATCAGTCAAGGAGCTGAGGTGAATAAGGGAACTAATGATGGTGGCACTGCATTATACCCTGCTGTTCAGGAGGGTCACCTTGATGTCATCAAATATCTTATCAGTCAAGGAGCTGAGGTGAATAAGGCAGATAATGTTGGTGGCACTGCATTATACCTTGCTACTCAGGAGGGTCACCTTGATGTCATCAAATATCTTATCAGTCAAGGAGCTGAGGTGAATAAGGGAACTAATGATGGTGGCTCTGCATTATACCTTGCTGCTCAGGAGGGTCACCTTGATTGCATCAAATATCTTATCAGTCAAGGAGCTGAGGTGAATAAGGGAACTAATGATGGTGTCACTGCATTACACCTTGCTGCTCAGGAGGGTCACCTTGATGTCACTAAATATCTGATCAGTCAAGGAGCTGAGGTGAATAAGGGAACTTATGATGGTGGCACTGCATTACACCTTGCTGCTCAGGAGGGTTACCTTGATGTCACTAAATATCTGATCAGTCAAGGAGCTGAGGTGAATAGGGTAGATAATGAAGGTTTGCCTGCCTTATTCAGTGCTGCTAAGAATGGTCATATTGATGTCACCAAACATCTGATCAGTCAAGGAGCTGAGGTGAATGGGGGAGATAATAAGGGCAGGACTGCATTACGCAGTGCTGCTTTCAACGGTCACCTGGAAGTCGCCAAATATCTCGTCAGTCAAGGAGCCCAGGTGAATAAGGGAGATAATGACGGTATGACTGCATTGCATTTAGCTGTTCACGAGGGTCACCTTGATGTCACCAAATATCTGATCAGTCAAGGAGCTGAGGTGAATGGGGGAGATAATAAGGGTAGGACTCCGTTACAATCTGTTGCTTTCGATGGTCACCTTGATGTCACCAAATATCTCATCGGTCAAGGAGCTGAGGTGAATAAGGGAGATACTGAGGGTAGGACTGCATTACACAATGCTGCTTTGGAAGGTCACCTTGATGTCACCAAATATCTGATCAGTCAAGGAGCTGAGGTGAATGAGGGAGATACTGAGGGTAGGACTGCATTACACAATGCTGCTTTCGAAGGTCACCTTGATGTCACCAAATGTCTCATCATTCAAGGAGCTGATGTGAATGAGAGAGATAATGACGGTGTGGCTGCCTTACACAAGGCCGCTCAGGAGGGTCACCTTGAAGTCACCAAATATCTGATCAGTCAAGGAGCTGATGTGAATGAGAGAGATAATGAAGGTCTCGCTGCCTTACGCAGGGCCGCTCAGGAGGGTCGCCTTGAAGTTACAAAATATCTCATCAGTCAAGGAGCTGATGTGAATGGGGTAGATAATGATGGTTTGGCTGCCTTACTCAGTGCTGCTTCCGAAGGTCACCTGGAAGTCACCAAATATCTTGTCAGTCAAGGAGCCGAGGTGAATAAGGGAGATAATAAGGGTAGGACTGCATTACAATTCGCTGCTATAAATGGTCACCTTGATGTCACTAAATATCTGATCAGTCAAGGAGCCGAGGTAAATAAGGAAAGTAATAAGGGTAGGACTGCATTACACAATGCTGCTTTCGAAGGTCACCTTGATGTCACCAAATGTCTGATCAGTCAAGGAGCTGAGGTTAATAAGGGAACTAATGAGGGTGTCACTGCATTATACCTTGCTGCTCAGGAGGGTCAGCTTGATGTCACCAAATATCTTATCAGTCAAGGAGCTGAGGTGAATAGAGGAAATAATAAGTGTTGGACTGTATTACACAGTGCTGCTCAAGAGGGTCATCTTGATGTCGCCGAATATCTCATCAGTCAAGGTGCTGAGGTGAATAAGGGAGATAATGACGTTACTGCACTACACAGTGCTGTCCAGGAGGGTTATCTTGGTGTCACAAAGTATTTGCTAGCTCAAGGAATAAGTGTGAACATGGGCAACAGAAATGGCTACACCCCCTTGCACGTTGCTGTTATGAAAGGTGACTTTGATATTGTTAAGGTCCTGCTTGAGGAAGGAGCCCTAGTTGATGTAAAGGATGCCAATGGACAGACCCCACTGCATCTATCTTCAAAGAAAGGAAGTACCAACTGTTCAGCCATCTTAGCAATGCATGCAAAGGTGTGTAATAAATCATTCCTCTACATAGTGAGGAGCCAATATAAATAATGATAATTCAAGCTCCAAATTACAGTTAAAAAAATAGGTAATAATAAAGGCTAACATAGCTAAGTGGAGGTTATTTCGAAGATTCATATGTTTCTTTGCTTAGATATAATCACATTCAGATTCCTCAAGGTGTAGGCTAATAAGATTTTTTTAAATCCTGATAATTTTGTTGCATTTCAAAGCTAGTTGAAAGTTCACGTAATTATGGAATGCTACCAGTGCTCTATCATAAGGAATACACCTATAATTATCCCCTCGCCAACAAAGTACTGTCTGCTTCCTTGGAGAAATTTCAATTATTGAAATATATTTGTGGCTTACACCCAGTAAATAAGATTGATCGATCTGTACCGGTAATTGAAAAACAAGTTAGAAAACATCTTGCAACCAGCAGGACTTGAACCTGCATCTACTGCTTGGTGGGTATAGTTACTCTACCACTAGGCCATCACTGGTCCATGGCACAGTTACGATGAACTAGAAACAAATACCCAAGCTCTCTTGATTTATTCTGACTTATTAATATTCATTATAAGAACTTTTATAAATGTAATAATTCTTGGGAGAAATGCTTACACCCAGTAAATAAAATCGATTGATCAATCAGTATTGAAAACAAGTCAGAAAAAATCTTGGAACCAGCAGGACTTGAACCTGCATCAGGAGAGCTTCAGAAGAGCTTGGGTATTTGTTTCTAGTTCATCGTGGCGGCGCCATGGACCAGTGATGGCCTGGTGGTAGAGTCGCTGCCCGGCAAGCAGTAGATGCAGGTTCAAGTCCTGCTGGTTCCAAAACAAAATTCTGACTTGTTTTTCAATTACAGATCAATCAATTGATCTTATTTACTGGGTGTAAGCCACAAACAAATAGGTGTAAATAACTTTAGTAATAGTTTGACGGATTTTAATGAAGGTACATGATATTAAAACACAGCCTAAGTTCAATTTCGGAGTATGTAGGTCAAAGATGAAATGTCATAGCTCATTAAATATGCTAAAATACCTAATTATACATGCAAAAATGCCTTGCCTAGTGAGGTAACTTGTTCTAAGCTATAGCCCATTTGTACCCTGCGAGGGGATGCTACGCTTGCGTTGACTTGTTTATATATTATTTTTTAATTATTATTTTTTGTTATATAGATCTCTGGGATTCTCGATCAACGTGATGATGAAGGATTGACTGCCATTCACCTCGCCACTCAAAATGGCCACACACCGGTTGTCGAGTCGCTGGTTTCCCATGGAGCTTCCTTAAACATCCAGTCGCACAATGGAAAGACCTGTCTTCATGAAGCCATCATACTTTCAGATCACAAGGGCAGAAAAGAGCAATTAAAAGGGAGATCCAAACAGGTAAAGATGATTGAAAATTCACATAGCACTAACAACCGTTAAGCTGGTCTGCAAGTAGAAAATCGTAATTATGTTGCCATGCACTTTTCTTAAGCGGGATGTTTAATATTGTTCACTTGTGATTTAGAGCTTGTTCCCGCATAGTAACCGAACAGTCATGTCAGAATAGTCAGAACTTAATACTTAGAGATGACTTTTTTAGGCCACATCGTACCAGTTGTATAGCACAAGTGCCAGTCAAGACTATGCTCAAATCAAAAGATTTGATTATTACTAGGCCTACGTTTGATTCACCGTTATCATGCATATATGGGATTAAGTTCTTGGTGTAACTGGATAACACCATTAATCCTTGAGAAAGGTGTTGATTTCAGAGTTTTGGGATTTCAGAATCGGGTAATGAACAAGAGCACGAGAATCTATCAATCAAGATGAACGGAAGTGCTATTAAAGTTATTAGGCAGATTGTTAGATTGATGGTATTTTTAGAAGTGTTTTGATGGGAAATAAACGTGTAATTTAATAGATCAGCTGGGGTGGTTCCCGTACTTGGTTGTTTAACCAAAACATTGATGAAAAATAATGATGTCTTTACCATCAAACTTTGAAATGACCTGTTTATAAACATATATATAGACATAAAAACTATCGCTGCACATTTTTTGAATTTTTTAAATAACCTACTGGTATGTTTGAGTTTGAGTTTGAGTTTGAGTTGATTTCACATTTAACATGCATAAATAATACAGATAACAAAATATACATAAGATACATATTGTTTCATAATTAAAAAAAATGATTATATTAATTGATAAGGTAATCATCACATTTGTTTACTCAGATCTCAGAAGACTCCTATCATCACGAGCTTTCCCCAGAGAAGGCTTTAGAACTAGTCTTATACCTTCTGGAGCATGACGCGAAACTGGACGTAAGGGATGGTGAAGGCAAACTACCAGTTCACTATGCTACCGATGAAGTTATCCGACAGGAGATATTTTCAAGGTAGGGAAATCTTTGTTCACAGGCTACGTCTTTTGATGATTAATGGACCATTTCAGAGATAATTCCTCCAATTTTTCTTCTATTACATGGTGTACCACAAGGTTCTATCCTAGGTCCCCTACTGTTTTTTAATTTACATTAATGATCTTACACACACAAAAAAAAATCTCAGAGGGTGGTTATACAACGTTAATTACGGTATTGTACCAAACTGTAAAACTCATCGACACAAATGCTGGATACATGTTCCAGAAGTCAATATTCATTTATACACTGATGGTACATTCTGTGATAGGCTCCCACGAATGAAAGTCTTTTAAAGAGGAGAAACAAAACTTAATCAGGAAGCACTTCTATCCCTTTGGCTGTAAATTGTAAAGTGCAAAGAGTGATACTTATCCATATTTTAAAGATCTGTGGATATTTGGGGGTCGTTTGAACATAGGCTGTCTTCAAAATAGTCTATTCCAGCTTTGGCTTAAACGAAACAAAATGATTATTAGCTGGCAGACGCCGAAGTTCGCGTACCGGTAAACATTTTATTTTGAATTCGTTATTTAATTCATTAAATACCCGGATAAACATATGGAGATATCACGTAAGGAATTTGGACTGACTCAATTTAATTAAAGTCGCAGAACATACAGGGAGGGGGGGGGGGGGTGGAGGCGTATGCAGAGTTAGTTGTTCGTTTGTTTCTTTCACAATCCGCTCTGGTTCGTTCTTTAGAAATTTTCGTCCAGCATCTGGAATGTATTCGTGTTGAGGTCTGTGCACCTATTCAGACTTTTGAAATTCGTTCATGTTTATTTCCTGAATGTATTATACAGTGTGAGTCAAAAAAAAGTTTACACCTAGAAAATGGCTAATTATTTTGAAAATCATATATGAACAGTAAATTATTATACATCTTATTAAAGAGCGTTTTATCCCAAATCATTTGGTATCATTTTTGTGTGGTATGTGTTCACGCTTGGATGAACAGGAGGCATTGTTTGCGAGCGTGCAAAAATCGACTTGCGCCAAAGTGATGCCTACAGCATGTATTATGTTGAGATTAGCGGAGTGAGAGAATGAATTGAATGTATCAAATGAAATGCATAGCATATGCTTTTTGCAGAAGCAAAGTCACCCACGCACACACACACGCGCACAAATGATCGTTGATATTTGATATTCGATATTTGATATGTGTGACATGATTGATTTTGTTAGGGATGTTATTTGGATCTACAAAAGCCGATTTAATACCCAAATCCCAATTGTTTTATTTAAACATCAGATAAGCAACTTTGGCGCAAGTTGATTTTTGCACTCTCGCAAACAATGCCTCCTGTTCATCCAAGCGTGAACACATACCACACAAAAATGATACCAAATGATTTGGGATAAAACACTCTTTCATATTATAATGATTTACTGTTCATAAAAGATTTTAAAAATAATTAGCAATTTTCTAGGTGTAAACTTTTTTTTGGACTCACACTGTAGTGTGATGGCCCCT
Organism: Strongylocentrotus purpuratus; assembly: GCF_000002235.5. Taxonomy (NCBI): domain Eukaryota; kingdom Metazoa; phylum Echinodermata; class Echinoidea; order Camarodonta; family Strongylocentrotidae; genus Strongylocentrotus; species Strongylocentrotus purpuratus. The sequence goes on along the minus strand of NW_022145607.1, from coordinate 34,487,544 downwards.
TTAAACCCTGGATTCTTAATTGGCCTATTGAAATGTCGATTTTTTTTTTTCCTTCTTTCATTCTCTCTATATTCTCTCTATATTCATACCATGGCTGAAGATGATTATCAAAAGCTCTTACGTGTTGTCCATGATATGATTATAAATCAAATCATCAATACTTGTAATGACTCTTTGGTCTCCCTTGTTCCCTCAAAATTATAGGTTACCGTCAATAGAGATGATCACAAGATATCGAGGTAATGTAGGATACAGCGAGATAACAAAATTTACTTTATCGTGCATTGTTCCAACTATATATATTACTCATCCAGTCTTCATTTCGCTGCTAAAGAGAACTCATACATTTATGAAACATACGTTTACATTTAAGTACGAGGTGATACACATTATTGCACTACTGTGTAGTACTCCGCCTTTTTAATAAACAATTATAGATTTTATTCCTTTTTTTGTAATTACCAGCTTTATATCTGATGTTCCCGAGATTCAGTCATTCACTACCGGTAGTCTCTGAATATTAGAAACCCTTCATTTCCACCAGTAGTTGGTTATCTCTTGATTTCATCTTGTGTACAGCTGAAGAAGCCATACCCTTGGTTACGGTGTTTGCTCATGTCGGTAATGGAGGAAAGCAGATAGAACTGGCGGACCTTGGTATATCCATGTCTATCCCACCAGGGGCTGTACAAGAGAGTGGCTCCTGCGAGATAACATTAACCAGTATACAAGATCCTCCAAGTATAGACAGTCAGGGAGATGAATCATTGGCCTGTCTTGGGATCAGATGTGAGCCTCCAAACATGATCTTTCACCAGCCTGTTAAGATCAAGATACCTCACTCAGCCTTCATCGTCAACCCAGATCGAGTGAAGCCTGATATCGTTTGCCGTTCATGGGATTCAGTGAAGGGTAAGTCAATTGGATCAGATTGAGAAAATGACCCATTCTTAAAGGTAAAGACCAGTATTGGAAACGCCCCAATTTCAAAAAATGAAATGGAAGCTCTTATTACCAATCATGTGAAAGAGTATGTTTTGACTAATACATGATGATAAAAAATTTGCTGGGAAACCGCCTACTAATTGATACAATTGGTAAATTAGTTTATCTATTGGTGTGTGAGAGATAAACACACGTGTCGTGCACGTGTGCGTAGTCCCATATACATCTTTTTGTGTACAGTGCTTGTAACTTTACGAAGACTGGGCCAAATTTCTTATCATTTTGATGATTCCAGAACCTTGCAGTACACATCAATACTTATATGTTAGATGATCAACCTTTTCTGATCGATTCTACAACGTTTCTTTCACAATGCAATCGCATGACCATAGCTGGTCTTTATCTTTAATACTGGGATATATGGAAAGTGATGTCCGGAAATCCACTTCTACTTTGTCAGACACAACACTTTAAATTTATTTCTTAGGGTATGATACCATATTTCTTTTACCGTTTACTTTCCGTGAAACAACAATTGAAAATAATATCTCATCTTGTATATCCTCTTCCTTCGCAAGTGCATTTACATAGACAATAAACCCAGAAATCTTGAATTCTGATTGTAGTTTTAGAACTCCTTCAAAGTGATCACTTGGTTGGTAATTCACCCTCTAGCCTCTAGGTATCGTTGTCATCCATACCGTAAAGATGAACAATCCGCAATACCTATTTTTTTAAGGACATTTTTAATAGGGGAAGGAGTGAAGGGGTTTTTCGTGCTCTTTAGGATTGCTACTTCAACTTAAAAACATTTTATTTTTAAACAATTGACACTAGATCTACCAAGAATATCGAGAAATAGATCATCCAGCTCACCAGACGAACCACCATACTGCAGAGTGTACAAGAGACATCTTGAGCTGTACATCGGTCACTGTGCTGAGTGGTGGGTTCTTATTTCTCTTGAACAGCAGGTGATCCGACACCAACTTATGTGCACTCCATACATCCCGGAAACCGTAGAAAGAGGCAAAGAGATAGAAGTTCATCTTCATGTGCATGCCGATGTTCCTGGCATGGATACAGTATGTACTGTTAATATATTGTATTAGTAAATTGTTAACTACTGCAAATTTCCGGAAGATTATAGGGTTGTTGTTTAAAATCTTACTTCTTGGGGTTATTATGTGCAAGGCCTTACAGCTTGCTTACACCAAAATTAATGGGATTTTCTAGAAGTGTGATTAAAATTGCTGTACGCCATTACAAATGTCTTGAGACATAATTTCATTAAAAATTACTCCGAGAATGGCCTGTATGCCAAAGCCTATACAATGCTGGTAACAAGCTGAATTTTCTTGGATAGTACCATGATAAAGTACGGAATGGCATTCTAATGTCCTCAAGAATCACTCATCAGCGGCCCATGGGTTTGTCCGAAATGTGTACAGTTGGGTGAACTCCCAATTTTCACCAATTAATGCTTTTGAATTCAATGGAAATAAAATTAAATGGAATCATGATGATGGTCGTGAAAATAGTTTTGCTTTAATAGTGAGCCCCGGTTTATACCCCAATGTTGTCAAGATAAATTTCCATGAGAACCAGAGAAACTGTCCGATTCATTAGGCCCATGAATTACTCAATTGCTGGTCCTCCTTTCTTTGAAATAGGAAGTTCTACACGAGGAGAAGCATCAGTCGTACCGCAAGGCCCATCGTTCGGTCCCATTTAGCATCACATCTCATTCAGGTGACGTTACAGTGGCACATGATTGTGAGGGGAAGATGGCAGAAACTAAGGTACGAAAATAAATTGTGTCCGCCCTGATATGAAGCTAGATTTAATAGAAGCAGAAAAATGAAAAAAACAGGTCAGTAAAACTTGAGCAAAATCTGATTCAAATCAAGAAAGTTATAGATATTTGAATTTATGATCAATCGTACACAAATTGGCAACTTTGTGACGTATCTTGCTAGAATCCTTTTCATTCGCTCTGCATTAAAGAAAAATCAGAACCTACTATTTTCCTTACATAAAATTTCAATCATATGTGCAACCTAAATACAATTATTGCAAATATGTTTTTATACAATCCGTGAATGAAACAAATCTGCTATGTCAATCACTAAGAAAATGGAAGTCTATGAAGTTTTCTGTACAGAGCAAATTGTAGAGAACCTCGCAAGATATGTCACAGTGTTGCCAATTGGATATCACTGATGACATTACTTCAATAACTTTCTTATTGTTAATCGGATATCGCTCAAACTCTCACTAAATTTGTGTTTCTCATATTTTTCGGCTTTTATTAATACCAGCTTATTATCAGGTTCGACTTTCCCTTTGATAATCTCCCTGCTTGATGTTCCGGCCGACTTTAAGCACTGCGACATTTGCTCTTGTTTTATTTTGTGATACAAAAGTTAGAGTTTTGAGGTAGGGTTGCAGTAAGGTCTAAGGTTAGATTTTGGTAAAGGTTAGGGTTAGTTTAGTGTTACGTGCAGTGTTAGGTCCAGTTAAAGTACAACAATAACCTTTAAAAAAAAATTGTGTACAGGTAGAATCTACATGTATAAACCAACCTCAATTTTTTTACTCGGCTTTTTATGCTTTTGTTTAACAGTAGGGTTCTGGCACAGCATGCACGACGCGGCGCCCTGCTGAAATTAACACCCATCGTTTTGTATGGTGTCTCCAAGTGTCTTGTATCAGGGGGAAAAGAAACAGGTCCCCCTCGTAGTCCGGCAGCCAAATGCAGATTATTGGCCTAACCTTGTTTTAGGGTCTATAGTTTTTTTTTCAATGGATTTTGATTGCCTAGACCTTCTATTTCAAGAATCCGATTGCTGACACTCTGTCAGCCTTGAGCAATTTAAGATATATGACGTCATACAAAATGGCCGCCAAAGTACATGATTTTCCTTTAAAAATGAATAATAAATATATAATAAGGATTTTTTCTACAATTTTTGGCAGCCAAATGTCTGTATCTCTCTAGGACCATCACTAACAAAATGTTTTGTGATGTTGCATGGCCATAGATGACCAGCTTATTTGCATATTTTGAAATAGCGCCCTCTATAACCATATTATTTTGAATAAAATATATGTGCCAGCCAAATGCCAATTTCTTAAATCTATGTCACGTTGAAATCATATTAAATGCTTTTGGGGGGCAACAATTGCAGTTGTGCTGCATAATCTTTCATCGTGTTTGGTACAAATTTAGATAGGGTAGGTGTGGGGAATGGAAGACCCTTAAGCACATTTGCATAATTTACATAAACATGAACAATGTTACACATACAGACATTTTTGTATTCCCTTTAGTATTTTTTCTCTTTATTTTGTAATGAAATTGTGGTCATGATGTAACTGATTAATAAGATAACAATGATTAATAACATCATCACCAAAGGTCTCTCATTACCTACATGTGTAGGTAATAAGGGACAGTTACAAACCAAGACATTTTAAATACAATTTGAATGAAAATGGGATTGTTATAGTTAGTTCAAACATTTTTTGAAAGAGATATATGGAGCCAATGAACTTACTGAAATTTTGAAACGATTTTAAAACAATGTGGCCCAAAATATTTCTGTAGTTTTTGTTTACAGTAATAAAGGTGTTCTCAATTATGTTAAAATACTTTCAGAATAATGTTCTGGCAATATGAATTTTACATTGATCAAACTCACAGCATAGAAACAACTTCTTAAAATTGAATGCATTCAAATTAGAATGGTGACACGTACGACCAAATATGTTTCATGATAGTGCCTTTCAACATGAAATGGACAACTGGGGAGAAGTAGGCCCCCATCTTTGACCTGGTGTCCCCAATTACCTACACACATTTCTGATCAGACACCATTCATAATGTGAATTGCAACACCCATTCACAACATACAATGGCCATAAGCTTTCTGTGATGGTTGGCACATTTCATAAACTTCCTTTTAAAACTAATTTTTAAGAGCCACCCCTAAATATCTGCATACACCACAACATTCAGTGAAAATTGTGTTTTTATATCAGAGCAAATTTTTACGATCAAAATTGCTAATATCTTGGTCAATTTTGCCAATTTTCTCGGAGAGAGAACGCATTGTAGTCTTCGAAATGAATTGGATATATGCAGAAGTGTTGTTTAAGGCCACATTTGTCGCTATATCAATATTGGAGCCAACACGGACAGACAGTGATGGGTTCAAGCTTGGTGGTCTCCAATTCCCTACACCTACCCTACATATGTCAAGAAAAAAAATGGCTATGAAAGAATTCATTTTTCATCAAATCGGTGAGAAGTGGTTTTACGGCACACATTATTATTCAATTGATAGGCTTTATTTAGACCAGCATTGCTCCAACGTCAGTGAATGTGGATAAAGCAGTTGACATCTATACTAGACAGATGCATGAATTTCAAAAGATATTACCTGGTGGATTCTATGACACAATTTCCAAGAAAGTTCAAACCATGGCTGCCATGAAGAAGTCAATGTTGGGATACAAAAATCTATGAAAAGTTGATCTGCTCCAGAGTAATAGGACTGCAGACAAGTTCAAGAGAGGTCAATATCAAGGACATTTTGTCATAAGAGCTTTCACCAGTCCCAACAGCACTTTTTGATGATTCTGGAAACGAGCACTCCCATGTCAAAGACGGACTTATAGAATTTGACAAAAGTTGAGATGTCAGCCAGGCATGAGACACTGGAACAACCTTGTACAGTCATTGATGGTTGTGCTCTGCTGTGGATGAAAATCTGATGATTTTTGCTTGGTGTTTGACAGATCCAAGAGTATCTAGAGGTCATAACGGGTCGAGAGTCTTCCAACTGAGTCCCGCGTCACTGCTGCCCTCCAAGAAACTATCTCTTACTATTCGTCGTCGTTGTCATATAGATCATGGCTCACCATTGTGACCCGTTTGATGAGACCTTTTGATCGGCATCTGTCTCCTGCAATCCGGTAGAGTGTCTTTAGTATTTAGAGGGTGACTAGTGATTTCCCGAAGGTCGTCAGTCCATCTGAGCTTGAGTCTTCCTTTGTTACGTGTTCCTTCAAAGGTACCTTGAATGATAATTTGTCAAGGTTGTCACCTGATCTTCTGCTAACGTGACCAAACTATTGTAGCTTGTACCGTCAATCCTGGTAGCAAGTGGCAGTTGATCTCCGATGATGGACATTAATTGTGTCCATTGGTGTTGTAATCTCTTCATGATATCCCAAGTAGCTTCCTCCAACACCACATTTCAAAGGCAGATATTGCCGAGCTTCCACCCTCCTTGACAATCATTGACCCAAGAACATTATATAAACTTGTCCACTTGATCAACTTCTTCTCCATCAACCACCATGCTCTGTTGCATGTAGTTAATTTCCACCAATCATGATCTAGGTCTTTTTCCCATTGAGGTAGGGTCCAAATTATTCACTTGCATCCTTCACTCTTTTTTAAAGAGTTCTAGTAGTTCTTCTGATGTTCTCGTTATAAGTGTTGTCAGTGGCATACTGAGCAAAAACACTTAGAGGGGCAGAAAAACAATCTGCATCACCACCACTCATACATGTTACATGCAGGCCCCGCAGAACTTTTTTAAAATCGGGGTGGGGGGAGGGGGGTGAAGTATTTACGATCAGTAAGAGGGGAGCGCAAATTGGCGTGGTGTTCAAGGGGCACAGCCCCTGGAAGCTCAAGGGTTTCAGGCATTTATTAACTGTAAGATGAACACATTTTGATACCTCATTTCACCTCGGGTCACTTTCTTTCTTTCTTTCTAGTTCTCTTCAACATACTTTATACAAAAAGTGAGGGGGCTCGAGTCCCCTGAGCCCCGCTGTTCTGCGGACCCTGACATGTAGGCTTTTAAATAAGCATATTTTTTGCTTGACTGTGAATTTAGGATTTGTCATTTTCCAACATATATGCTTAACAAATAATAATTTACTAAAAAGTGAGAAAAAACCCAGGAAAATCATGTCATTTCAGCAACATTTGTAAATCACTGGTATCGAATATATAGAAAAAACAGTTTGAATTTTGTTTGGGGGTTTAAATGTCCCCAACCCCCCCCCCAACCCTTCCCCATCAATACGCCAGAGAGTGTTGTATTGTCGGCGTATCTTAGGTTGGTGATCGTTCGTCCACCAACAGAAACTTGACCATAAAATGCCTTTGTCATAATGAATACAGCATAGATGGTGATAGGATGCAGCCTTGACGGACAACTTGACCAATAGTGAACCGTTCGGTGTAGCCATTCTCTGTTCTTACTGTTGCTTCTAGGTATTGGTAGAGCGACTGGATGAGTTGAATTATATATGCTGGAAAGCCCATCCAGCTCATAATCTTCCATAGGCGTTTATGTTGTACGCAGTCAAAAGCTTTGGAAAGATCAATAAAGCTAGGGAGAGAAGTTGTTGAAACGTGTCTCTAGTGTTGCTAACTTCACTATCTTTTCATGACAACAAACTACAGTTGATCGACATCGTAATTATATGCGCGAGTCTGCAGGATGATTGGGTGCTCAGAAATAGGCAAAAGCACAAGCAGGCCTTTACCGTCAAGATGAGGTTGCTGTTGAAGTGATTCCAGGCAGTGATGTCATGGCAAGGAAAGGTCTGTCCACAACATAGTTATGATGAAGCAGGCAACATCAAAGTACAGCAAGCGATTTGAATTGATGCTAATGAGAAGATGTATGTTAGGGTCCTAGTGGATGACACAGACGTCTACGTACTACTTTTGCATCGATCATTATCTACATGACGGACTTATAAAACGCCAATGACCATGAAGACGCCCCTTCACAAATTGAACTGTTATTGATGTTCCTGCTAATGTAGACAAGTTAGGAGATATCATTCCATCGATGTTGGCAGGACATGCGTTGACGGGATGCGACACTCTTGGGGCATACTTTGGCATTGGATAGGGTACAATGCTGAAAGTGATGAAGCAGAAGATTCGACTCCCTTAGGACTCAGTTGGCAATGTTGATGCAGCATGGTCATATGTCATCACTCAACCTACTTAATGCTTTGCTTCATGTTATGGACAGTCAACAACCAACTGAATGTCAGAGGCTCGTATCAACGTGTGGCTATCAAGGGTCCGAAGACTAGGAGCTCCAAATACCCCCAAACCTTGCCTCACTACCTGAAACTACCTCAAGCGTTTGTAGAAAATGTTATTAAAAGAGAGCTCATTTGCAAACATGCGTGTGGAAGCACGCATTACAGTCACGACCTCACTTTGCAGAATTAAGTGTTAAATGACACCCTCTTCCGCATGGAATATTTTAGGGCTCCCAACACTTTAGAGAGCCTTTAAACAAATTTCAAGATTTTGAAGCAAACTTATAAACGGATATAGTCCTGTATCGTATCGGTAGTTCGTAATTTGTAGGTTAATTTAAAAGAATCTAGTACCTTAGAATACAAATCTAGTTTCTTAACGCTGTCACTGAAAATGGGCATTTATCACCATATGCCACCTCATATCTATGGGACAGAGAGCATAAAATTCAACCATGTTTTCTTCGAGTATAAAATTACAAAATAAAAATAAATGTGCAGCACAATTTTTACTCACTGTATCCAGTGCATCTGACTCATGACATATGATAATCTCATGTTAGAAATTGGTATTTGGCCATCATTTTGAACTATTCAAGTTAATGTGTCTATAGAGGGCGCCATTCCGAATTATGCAAATTTGCATATCATTTGTGATCATACAGCATCGCAATTTTTATTTAGTGATGATTCTAGAAAAAAATTAAGATATTTGACTGCCATTTAATGTAGTAAAATGCTGTTAAAACTTTTTATATCATTAATTTTGGTTAAAAAGGGGATTTTGGCGGCCATTTTGTATGACGTCACATATCTCAAATTGCTCAATGCTGACAGAGTGTCAGCAATCGAATTCTTCAAATTGATGGTCTAAGGAACTATAATCCGAAGAAAAAAAAACTATAGACCCTAAAACAAGGTATATCGAGATGGCTGCCGGACTATCGGAGAGATTTTCCATATTTCAGCCTTTCAGAAACTTAAGTATACAGTTTAATGATAATAATGAAAGAATATTGTCTAATACTTGAGAAAAATTAAGATGAAAAATTAATGTTAGAAACTCTTATTGTTCTCCCAGGCTCCATATTTTTAAACAAATTATCAATTCTTGTAGGTCTGGTATTGAGACATAATAAGACTACAGCCCTATCCGGACAACTGACCCCCAGCCCCCAGGACAATTTTAACCCCCCCCCCCCCTCGGAACATCTACCCATAGACAATTATCCCCAGGATAAGCATAACCTGGACAAATACATGTACCACCCAAGTCAATTATCCAAAGAAAATTGCTTCTAGGGCAATTAAACCCCAAGACAAATAGCCTAAAGACAATTAAGTGTGTGTGGTTGACATCTTTTGCCTGATTATCAACTATCCGGTATCAAAATTGTGCAAACGAGCGAAGTGACCAATTAAACTCTTAACACTCATCGAACAAAATTTCGTAATCAAATAGACGTATATTTGACCAGGGAGAATTTTTTTTTTAAATACAAAAATACAAAATTCTCGAGGGGGGGGGGGGATGCGGGAGGGGCGGAGTTGTGAGAGGAGAGAATTTCGATGTAAAAATGTCAGAGGTAAAAATGCCAGAGGTATTATTATTTTCATATAAGCCCCTTTAATTCCATGTGTAATTTAAATTATACCTTATTTGCAGATGATACAAGTGTTTTCTTGTCTCATCATGAAATCAACACTCTTGAACAGAAACTAAATTCGGAACTACCAAAGTTGACTTTATGGTTTAGAAGTAATGTGCTCTCTCTCAATGTTCTTAAAACAAATTATATTTATTTTAGAGGTAGAAAATCTAATGACAACCTTGCTCTTAATATTAAACTAGATGATATTTCTTTAGAGAGAAAGACATATACGAAATTCCTTGGTGTCTATATCAATGAAAAACTTGACTGGAGTGACCATGTAAAACACATTGTTACACCAATCTCCAGAAATATTGGCGTACTGTATAGAATAAAATGTTTTGTTTCTGATGGAATATTACTTATGCTATATAATAGTCTAATTTTACCACACATCTCTTATTGTAATATTTTGTGGGCAACATCCAAGTGTGTGACTAATAATATTCTTCTGTTACAAAAGAAAGCTGTACGCATATGTACCCGAGCTGGTTATCGTGACCATGCTACCCCACTATTTGTTAAACTAAAATGCTTAAAGATTGATGATATTAACTTCCTCCAAATTGCTATATTTATGTTCTGTTTTAATATCAAATTATTACCTACGTCATTATCTTCAATGTTCCAACCTAATAACATGGTTCATTCGTATTCAACAAGGCAGTCATAGAATTTGCATGTGGTCAATCCTCACACTACATTAGCCCAGAAATCAATGAGACACAGAGGTCCAGATGTATGGAATTCTTTACCTAATGATATTCGAAATATAAAATCAACAAACTCTTTTAATTGTCCTGGGGTAATTATCCAAGGGTGTAATTGTAGTGGGATAATTTGTCCAGGGAGGTATTGTCCTGTGTGCAAATATCCGCAGTGGTTGCCCGGAATAAACTGTTTGTTGCATTTTTACCTGAAGGTAATTGTCTGGGCAAGGGTATTGTCTAGGCGGAAGTGTGTGCAAGTCTACAATGTTTAAACGTGTTTGTCTCAATAACATAAGAAGAATAGTTGTGTTGGAGAGGTTTCAATTAAAAATATTTTAAATTTGAGCATCTGTTAAACATCTTTCTTCCAATATAATGCTGTAAATCTTTACTGAATATCTGATTCCCTAAAATCCAGAAAATAATTCCGATAATTTTATCCTGATACAACATACTCCAAGGTGCCATACCAAAATGTATTGCCAATTTCAGCCAGCGACCGAGCCGCTCAGCGCCGCGCTATACCTCCTCTATTTATTAAAAGCCGCTTTCTTTGGGCTAACGGATAAAGACTATGAAGAAAATAAATAATAACATAAAATCAGATATGAAACCCCTTTTCTTGTTACTTGTTTTGATTCTTTCCAGAAAAAAAATAATGTTGTTTGTTTCTTAAAGGGAATCGGTAAGTTTGTCTCAGATTCTTAAAAACAAAATTCTGGATTTAGCTCATGATGCAATGATAATTATAAACCTTTAGGTCAGTCAGGAACCCCATGACTTTTACAAGCTGATCGCCTGTCTGATTATCAAGATATTTATGATTGGAATTACAAATTTTGAAAACCGTTCGCCTGACGGTTTTCATAACACTACAGTCTATTGGGGAAAACGAGTATGGTAAAACCGGTCACTCAAAGGTTTTTACTTTTTTGAGGCACTTCTTGATCGTTTTGAAGGGCAATTTTTTTAGGGCTTCAATATTACACCATATCACAGACACTGATAACACGTAGGACCGTGTATCTCAGATATAAATTGTTAAACGATCCCTTTAATACCTTGTATTCTAATTTTCTCGTCCTATAGCTGCTCTCTCTACAGCAAATTCAAAACCGAATGAGTCATAATGTGCTCTTGAAAGTGCCCCCGATGGAGAACGATACCGGTACTCCATTTAACGTGATAACCATCACAGTTACACAGTCTGGGAAGCTAGGGGTGTCTCGATCAATGGCATTCGTCATTAGATACGAAGGTTAGTCTACAATATGTAACCCATCCCAGTATTGCAATAAAGATTGATTATTATTTTTTTTTTTTTTGAAGAGCTATGATTTTACATGATATAACAATATTTTTGTCCATGTTTTTCTTTAATCAGCAAGTTAATTTTCCTTAGCTCTGGCTGTTACTTTCATAAACTTGACTAAACGGGAAAGCATTACTCGGGAATAAACGTAATTATTAGTTTCGTTTAAAGAAATACCTGCACAGACGTACGTATTATGAAATTCTTTACTTATTAGCTTTTAGGAGAGTTTCTTATGATACAAAAAATGTTTCAATCAATTAAAAAGCGACACTTGTTTGAAATTAATTGGTAGACATTACATATTCACTGATATCTATCATTTCTATTCATTGGAATTGTTTTCTCCAGACATTAATTTCGGACAATGACTGATTTAAAAATAACAATGATTTAAAACTTGTCCTAATGTATGTACATTTTCTTTTAAAACCCTCTATCTTCGTGATTGCAGATGAAATCAAGGGTCCTGAATTTACTCAAGTTATCCGGTAAGCAAGTCGTTATCAATCTATTCACATTTTAAAAATAAATTTAAGTTAATTCAATTCAATTCAAATGAACATTTATTTTCTTCCATTCAATTTGACAACATATTTGACAACTGTTCAAACAATACAATTTATACATAGGAACATAAATATATTTAAAGAACTTGTATTACAAGGAAGAAGGCGCGAAACCTGATAGGCAAAGCTTGTAATGGGTAGGCCGGAATACACAAATACATAATATACATTATAAATAGAAGAAAGGGATAGGCAAGGAGGAGAAGAGGATAAAGAGCTTGGAGAAAGAGAAAAGAAGAGAGGAAAAGAAGAGGACTGCAACATAGTAGCAATGGAGTGTATGGCATGCATAACATAATTGGCAAGATATAGGTGAAGGGTATAATGTTGAAACGTTTGACTGCATATATATTTATATACTTTGTTACAAGTACATGCATTTATACAACATAGGCCTATACATACATACATGTATGTTTACATAATTATAAACACGCATACATCACATATATATACTAACACATCCATACAAATCCCCTTATACAATATACATGTACATACACTTGTCAACGTAATTGGGTGTAGGGCTAATACTTATGCACTGTACATTTAAAATGATACATTTTTTTGGCTTCCAAGAGAAGCTTAATAGAGATACAGATTTCCTCACAGGTAAATTGTTCCAACCAGTAAGACGGAAATAAGTTTGAAAAATACGTTTATGGTGTTTGGGAATATAGATTTCTTCAGATGATCTGGTACCATACTTATGTATATCTGAAACACGTTGGAATTGGCCGCAGAACTGAGAAGGTAGTTGTGAGTTTAGACATTTATATAATAATGTACATTGTTGAAGTTTATTTATATCTCTAATACGAAGCAACGTAAGAGATTTAAATAAAGGATCGCTACTGGATCGTGGGTGAGAAACTGATATGATACGTAAAACTTTATTTTGCTGTGCACAGAGCTTTTTTTAGACTTGTTCAATATGTATTTGCCCATATAATATTACAATAGGATAGGGATGGGAGAATCAGAGAACAATATAAAGTATGTAATATCGTTTTCGGTAAAAACATACTTAGGCGGTAAAAAACACATGTGTTTTGAGCTATTTTGTTTTCAAGCTCATTTATATGATTTTTCCATGTTAGTTTACTGTCTATGAAAATACCAAGAAACTTAGTGGAATCCACTCTGGGAAGAATATTATTATTTAATTCAGGTTTTGGAGAGTTGTAAAATATCATGTAGTTACATTTCTTGAAGTTGATTGTTAATTTATTGTCAGCAAACCAATTGCAGACATTTATTAACTTGGTGTTAACAGTTTTACAAATATCAAAATTTTTTGTGAGAGTATAATAAGTTTGTATCATCAGCGTAAAGAATAAAAGAAAGCAGGTTGGATGATCGGTAAATATCATTTACAAACAGTATGAAAAGTAAGGGGCCTAATAGTGACCCCTGAGGGACCCCGCAAGTAATATCTTTTAAGTCAGACATTTTAGAATTATAAATAGTACATTGACAACGATTACTAAGGTAGCTAGAAGAAATGTCATGTGTTATTCCACGAATCCTGTAGTAATTAAGTTTAGATGATAAATATTATGGTCGATTGTATCGAAGGCCTTTGACATGCAGATCAGTATAACTACACCGATAGCGAGTGAATTATCTTCGAATGCATCAATTATTTTGTTGGTAAGTTCCAAAATTGAGAGTTGAGTTGAGTGGTCCTCCCGGAAGCCAAATTAATTTACAAAAAGACAATTGTGTTTTTCTAGGAAACTGTAGGTTCTGTTGTAAATGATACATTCTAGTATCTTGGAGAAAACAGAGAGTACTGAAATAGGTCTGTAATTGCTAACTTGTTCCTTTACTCCACTTTTGAAAATTGGGGTAATTCTTGCTAATTTCATTTTATCTGGGAATTTACCTGTACTAAAAGATAAATTAAATAGATGGGATAGGGGTTTACATATTAGGTCAATAACAGCTTTGATAATTTTAGGGGAACATTCGTCTAGACCAGGGGCCTTATGGTTCTTGAAAGCTTTAACAATATTGCATATTTTGTTATCGGTGACAGGTGACATAAACAACGAGGTAGGGTTTGGCTGGGGCAAATATTGTCCAAAGTCAATATTGCTCTGAGGCGCGAGACTATTTAAACTAACACCAATGTTTACAAAAAAAATCATTAAAAGCGTCAGCGATCTTCTGAGAATCTGTTGAAAGTTCACCATTACATTCTAATGTACAAGAATTTTTTTTCTTGTTTAAAACCGAGTTAATTAATATTGGGAGTCACCTAGGCTTTCCGTATAAAATTGAAAATCGAGGTCTACATCATCATTTCTGACAAGATTTTCATGCGCTACAAATTTTTAAAGTGTAAATGGGAGAGGCGATCAAAGATGTTATCACCGAGAAGCAGAAATGTTTGAGGTGACTGCATCACAAAAGGCTGTGCTGTTTAATTGATTAAAAAGAAAAAGGTGTTCAAAGCAGGATTTACAAGAGCAAAAATAGTGGTTCCATTCATTACCGTAAATCTCCGTGTACGAGGCGCACTTTGTTGCCGCCGAAAAAAAATTGAAAGTCGGGGTTGCGTCTTATACACAGTTACAGAAAAAAAGTTTTTATTTATTTTTTATTTTTTTATTTTGTTTAGTTTCGATTTATGGCGCTATGCCTGGCAATGTCTCCCAGCTCAGTTATTAGTGTTTTGACTCACCACTCGGAAACTACAACAACACTCAAATTTATCTATCATCTTGGTTTGAAAGTAATCTTTCTAATAGATCTCAATATGTAGTTTATAATAATAATTCCTCAATTTTGTTTTCTATAACAAATGGTGTACAACAAGGTTCTATCCTATAGGTACTCCATTGTCAGAAATTTAGAGGATGCTATTCATAATCATGCATGACTATTGATGTTTGGCATAGAACACAGTGCTTCTGCTAGGTGATGTCATGAGGCTGGTGTGGGACACTTGGTATCATGAAGCCTTAGAGTCTGGACCTGTTTTTAATTTACATTAATGATCTTACACATTCTTCTACAACTACTATTATTTGTGACAAGTTCACAACTTCAACTGCACCTCGATGTAAAATGAAGGTCCTTCCCGTGGGTTTTCGGCAACAAAACAAAAAACAATAGGGGTGCGCCTTATACACAGGTGCACCTTATACACAGAGATTTACGGTACTAGGATACGATTGTGTACACATGTGACAATAATAAAGATTGTTACGTAATAAGGTACGACATATATCTGTATTAGGTTAAGGTCAATTACAAGAGTGTCTCCTCTAAGTTCAATTACAATTTCGTTTAAGGTGAGACAAGGCCTATTGTCTGAAATACAAGGTATTAATTTTCCTTCAATATTTTTTTCCCCATGCAGGAAATGTTGAAGATGAAAAAAAAAAAGTAACATATATTTTTTTTTACAGAGAAATCGAAGGAACCTTTCGAAATGATCTCCCTGATGTAGATATCCAGAACATTGCTGAAAAGCTTTCGATAGACGACTTTTATGACCTGGGAGTTGCACTTGGTTTCCAAATACAACAACTGGATGCAATAGAGTATAAGAGGCTCAAAGACCGACAAGAGGCCATCCACGAAATTTTGATAACATGGAAACAAAGCCAACTACCAAATCAAAACGTGAAGGAAGTGCTTCTTTCACTCCTGAAGTCTGCAGAAACAGAGGCAGAAAAGACGAAAATGACAGGTTTTACTGTTACTCATTTAAATTTATCAGCAGATTCTTAACACTCTTAAGCATACCAAACATAATGCCTGATGACTCAAAATGTATATTACCTGAACTGTGTATGGATCTGTAATAATCTTTTGATATAGTTATACATTGGCCGTTGTTTCTATGGGGGAGGGAAAACAATTTGACGCCAATGATGATCATAGTCATCATTAGTGTGCGCAATATGTTTCTATATGACAACATTAAAAGCCGCAGGCCTGTATAAAAAAAAATTAAAAAAGGAAAAATAAAACCCTGATTTTTAATTATTGGCATATAGGAACAGCTTTTATTCAAAATGAAAAAAATGCAATATAGACATAAATAAAAAGAATAATATTTACATATTTATAATGACAATAATAGTAACAATAATAACAATAATAAGGGTGATAGTTGTAGCAATGACCATAGAGTGCAGAGATTTTTATTTTTCAAAAATAGACTAGCCAATTATAGAAGGAAGACATTGTGAAAAAGCACATTTAAAGCTATGTTTTCAAGTATCTATCATTACACTTCTGCATTTAATCATTTGTGATTATGCAGAAGAAACTAATTTTACTATATTTAATTTCTTTTCAATACAACAATGACGTTCTATATATTGGGCCACGGTTCTTCAGACATTGCTTCAACCAGGTAAGATTTCATTTTTTTTTTTTTTTTTTGGGGGGGGGGGGTCAGTAACCCTTACCGTAAATCAAACCTAAACCCTTACTCAACATTTTAACTGAGGGTGTTTTATTTTTCTCACGAAATAAACCCAGAGTAAATTTCGTAGGACCAGAAGTCAGAACATCAAGATTATCAAAGAAGAAGCTCACCCTGATGATTAGCTGGTATTGATAAAAGTTGAAAATAAGAAGTAAAAAAAATTGAGCAATATCTGATTAAAAATAGGAAAATTATGAATTTTTAAAGTTGTCATCCGTGATACACAAATTGGCAACACCGTGACTTATAAAGGCCACCTACAGTATTTTTGAAAATTATAAAAATGCTCACAATTCGGTATACTTCTGTCCAAGTAAATTGTCAATTTACAGTTCCATGCATATGGTTCTATTCAAAAAGTTTGGTGAGTTTATCTGATTTGTCTTTGCAAATACAAAAATAGGGAGAAACAACCGCGATTCGATTGAGAGTTACAAGAGGTAATAACTTTAAATCTAAAAAGTAATCTTCGGTTATATGACAGAAAATAAATGTTCACATTTCTTAACTTACATTGACCCTTCTAATAAATACCATAAATGATATATTAGTGAGATAAATATGGTAGAAATGTTTTAAAGCTTTGAAAAATTGTGGAAAAAAAAAAATTCTGTTCGAACCGCGTGTCAAGCGAATTATGTGTCTCATTGATTTCATTATCAATGATGCATAGCTTAATTTGTTTATATATGTTTTGCTGGTCGAAGCGACGATCTATATAACTGCATGACAAATATCCGATTGACTGGATTACGCTTCTGTCCAAAGCAATTCACTAACCAGAATTCAAGATAAGCTTTGTTTCTAGTATAATGAACATCATTTCTTCTCAAATTATTTAGTGACATTTCTGACCAAGACTTGCTCAAATTGGCAAGAACTATTAAGTGGACGGACTTCACAGAGATTGGCACAAAGCTTGGAATCAGTCAGAATAAGCTTCAGAACATCAAACACAGGACATTGCAGAATCGCAAAGACGCTAACATCCAAATGCTCTGCATGTGGAAGGCATCTCAAAGATCGGGTGCTAAAGCGACTAAGACGTTGAAGTGCATTTGGGAATCTGTCTTCTTGGCATCGGCTGAGAATACAGGCAACTGTTCTTCATTGTTAATAAAAAAAAAGCTCTATGACTTATATATATTATTTGATTGGTTATTCTTATCAAATGTAGAAACAAACATAAATCTTAACTGAACTTTGTCTTCAATGTAATCATACGATTGAAATGTTTAGTGGTAATAACATTTTTTTTTGAAGCTTCCGCTTAACTATTATAGGGCTGATAATGTCATTCATAGCAGTCATTTTGATGAGTAATTAAACGAAATACGCAAATTAAAGATGCTGTTAGGCTAAGGTTACAATAGCCTTATACAATGTACTTTATTACTTGTAGACAAAGAAGGCGAAGGCGAAGTCGAAGAGGACAATGACGTGGCTATTCAAGAACCTGAAGGAAATTCCACTTTATCGCCTGAACAAAGAACAGAGCAGAGCGACTCTGTAGAGCCTGAAGATATGGCGATCATCAGAAATTCAGATTTGGGTAAGTCACTCACATTAGTTCTAAGGATGGCCTTTCATGGCTGTAATAAGGTTTTGTAAAGATGCTAGTGAATACGATAACTAAAGTCTATTTATACAAAGCAAGAATCAAACTTGTCTATTACCAAGGCAACTCAAGAAAAACTGAATTTTGTTTAAAACTGTAGACAAGTGGACTTTCCAGACGGGTACTACGACGCAAATTTCTCTTTCGAGAGGGAGACAATATGTATAGACACTATAGACATATGGCCTTTAAAGAGAGGTGGTAAGGTTTGACTATTTATATATAACATATTCTATTTCATAAATCATAGATGGTGATGAAACCAGTGAGGACGTCAACCTATGTGGAGGTTCACCGTCTAAGAGCGAGCAGAAGAACGTTGCTCTACCGGTGAAGAGTCTGTCTTTGGCATGGGAACTGGGGAAAGCCCTTTGTCTGGATGATGACGCTATTGTTAGTTACGTTGCACCTTTCGATTCCGCAGCAATGAACAGACTTGCATGGCAACTCCTCAACAAACGGTGCAAACGTTTAGGAATACAAGAGAAGAAAGTCCTGATGACAAAGCTTCTTCAAGATTACAACATCCGGGATTGTGATGCAGGTTTGATACAATTATGTAGAATTTTAAGCCCTACTACCGTAAAGTCTTTTTCCAATCACGTTGACTTATGTCAGAAATCATTTGAGATGACATGTGTTTTTTTTACAGTGCGTAAGTTGTATTAAGAGGTGAACAGGATGATGGAAAGTTGCAATTACTATTCATGTTAGAATTATACGAATTTTGAGTCCAATTTATCCCTCCCTGTACTGGGCCGTTTCTCCGTCCCTAGGGGGGGGGGGGGGGGGGCCTATGATCTCAACCGTTGAATGTCCAAAGAACACTAACATTTGCATGTTTGTAGATACTCACGTAAGGAACAAGATGGTATTATTAGTTTTTTCCTAATATGCAAAATGTTTATTTTATGCATTTTACAGAATTAATTAACTTAATTATCATTCTTTCTTCAGGTCTTGATGAAATCTCCAAACGAATGTGCACAACTCCAGATCTACTTGACCTCTCCCGACGCCTTGATCTAGCAGCTTCTGAAATCCTGCAGGTCATGTCCATATCTGTGTCCTTTCCACCAACCTTAATACGGCACATCGTTCTAGAAATGCTTCAAGAATGGGTACGACATGGAGGAACAAGAAGGAGGCTTCTCGAAATTGCTCAAGCTTTTCGTTTCAACGATGCAGCAGGCGAAATAGCAACAGGTAATTATAGTTAACATAATGTTGTTGAAAGTCTCCTTATAAAGAAACCTTTTGAAAAAATATCTTGCATCTTATGTCATAGTTCGACAACCTTCTCATCAAGGAACGCTGTAATCTTACTGCAAGTATTTTTTTAAACATTATTCTTCATGAAATATAGAACTTGTATTCTGATAATGTTAACCTGTGTATAATTCTGACATGTCTTTATCTGTTAATTGTGTCTTTGTATAATCTGTTGATAGCAATGGAACACCACCCAGGTTTCCTGGACCCCTTCTCTCATAGCATCATTAATCACGACGGTGGAGAGCTGAAGCTAGATGAACTGGACATCAGAGTATCCATCCCTGCAGGAGCAATCCCTAAAGGGATGAGATCTGTGGTTACTCTCAGTGTACCTAATCGTTGTTCATCTAAGATTCCCCTTAAGGATGGAGACGTTCTCATTACTCCAGTCATTGAATGCTCTTTCACTCAAAAGCTTCTCAAACCCGCGACTGTCAGTCTTCCACACTGTATCCATCCGGAACAAAATCAAGATGACTTAATATGTCTTAGCCTCTACACCAAGCTAGGACCAGGTAGACCTATTATTATTCTTTTCTATTCTTCTTTGTGACAGTTTTTTTTTCTTCTAAATATGCAGAAAAAAGGTTATAAGTTTTAACATCCAAAAACTTCCAAATGATTTACCCTTGGTTATAAATCATGATACAAGGTGAAAATATATAGTTATGTAAATAGTTTTAGTAAATAAATATCCTTAATATTTATAAAATGATGGTGCATGATATTTGATTACATATTTCAAATTACCCGGAAATCTATTTCGGGGGCCAGTGTGTGTGTGTGTGGTTTACATAAATATATTGGGTGGTATTCTCATAAGTTAAGCCGGGACTAAGTCCAGACTAAACAAGAATTTTAGTTCACACTTCTATGGAATGCTAGGTGTCATCTTCTCCTCCTTCAATAATCATGACAAAGATAATCTATCAAAGACTTTGTTGAAATTCAGTTCATACTTATATTATCTTTATCTCCTCATTTCATTGCAAAGTTAATTTTTTAGACACTTTTCATTGAAGGATTAAAATAATCTGCACAGGGTAAATGAATTGGCAACAGGCACTCTATAAAAGTGTGGACTAACTTAGTACGTACTACCGGAATACCACCCCATTATGTTTGACTTTTTAAATTTTACATACGGTAGTATAATTTTTCCCAATTTCACTCTTCTTGCATTTTCCAAGGTACATTTGGTTACAGGAGTTTACTTCCAAATTCATCAAGAGATTTCCATATCTCGGAGGACATGGTTGAATTCTCTACACATCATCTTCAACTCTGGGCGTTGTCATCAAGCAACTTTCGTGGAGTTCAATTCACCTGTGAAGTATTTCAGCCTCGGTTTATGCTTTCTTCACAGAAACCTACAATGCGTATTTGCATAGCTCATCCCTGCAACAGATATCCTGACGTATGTATATTATTAGTGGCTTCTTATATCATTTGTATACAGTGTAGCACTCATACACGTCACAATGTCATGCTAATAGTGCTTATAAATTATTACCCCCCACCAAGGAGCTCCAATTACAAAATGAATATAGAAAAATAATTAAAGAGCGTCCCAAAGTAGCGTGAAGACAAAACAACAACCGCAGGCAAACTACATGAATGACTTTGCCATTCGTTTATTTAAATTGCTCAGGTTTGTAGTCCAGGTTCACAATTCAGTCAAGTTTTCAATCATGTTTTGTTGTCAGGATATGTACAGAAGGCAGGGAACCTTGATGGAACCATTCTACCAGGTGGCGACCGTGATCAAGTTCTCTCTTGAATCAAAGGAAGATGATCTAAAGCTTGTGTGTCTTTCTGACTCAGAACAGGTTCAGAAAACTGTAAGTATTGCACTAGAACATATATGTGTATGAACTGTTATTTCAGTCAATTTCCACAAGATTTCTTCACAAAATGATAATGTTATCAACCTCCCCTTCTAAAGAATCTATGATTAATCATTCCCTCCCCCCCCCCCATAGAGATTTCCTCACACAAAAGATAATAAAAGTCAAATGTTATGAATACCGACTAATTAACAATCTCTGACATTGCATTACTCGCCATCTTGTTTTAAAATGCTTACCAGGTCCCTGTACGTTGTCTACTGAACGGAGAATGCGACACCTTCGAGCTGCTGTCCTCACATGCTGAGGGCGGGGCAAAGAGTATCTGTCTACGTATTGAGCAGGGCACATCAACACTCGCAGAGCAACAAATACCCATCTCAATAGAAGGTATGTCAACTCTGGGTTATAAAATAATTCAAAGGACTTAATTTTGCCAGTACGGTTGAGGAAAGTTTGCATGATACATCAACCTGAATTATCCAGACAAGAAGGTTTAAAAAAACCTACTACACCATGACCACCCCTCGAATGGGACATTTAATCGAAGTCACTCGTGATGGTAAATCATAGGGAAAATCGTACCTTTTTGCATATTATGCACAATATTCAGCCTATCATGGGAGTCAATTGTAGTGATATGATCACTCCCCCCACCCTTCAGTCATTCACCTTGCATTCACCTTTCTCCCACCTGCTCCATGACAAAACAGAACCCACTATCCCATTACTTTTATTATAAACAATTGACCATTAATGACCACCCCAGAGTTATAGCTTCAAGGATCGAACCACATTCTTAGAACCATGACTCATATGCCCAAACCCCAGTCACTTGCACTCTCCATAGCCACTCCCCATAATACCATGACAACCCTGACCATTGATCAATCGTAGCATGTTAAATCACCCATCCTAACATTGTTTCTCTCCCCAAACTTTCCTGATTGGGAAAGTTTGACGAATGATAGAGAGGGGAAGAGTTCAGACCATCACCAAGCTAGTACCTATACTTTGTCTGCTCTATACCTTGTAAATATACTTGTGAATCTGGACTATGCGACTCATCGTTTGAGAGTTATAATAAATTATACTCTTGCATATTACACTTCAAAGAAAGTCTCAGCATCTCTTTATTTTATGTACCTCTCAATATTGCAATAATTAATACACTGATCCCCAACACGACAGTAGGCCTACATGGAAGATAGTAGCTGGCCGCTACAATCGCTCTATAATAAAATGTACAAGCCGGATACCCAGAAATTCAACGTTCCATCCATTGTTACACCTTTTCCCTGTCCCTAAACCTAAACCTAACCAACCCTACAAACCCCAAATCTCGAATAAACAAATTGTCAGAGAAATGCTATTGAGCAAAACCGACAAAGACAATTTCAGCGGCAAATTTAATAACCCTGATATTTTTAGTTTGTATTTTAAAGACGTGTTCGTTGTTATAAATGAAGAGTGTGATAATTCACTTTTTGCAGTTTAAGAAAAGTGCGATTGAAGTTTGCACAATTATTGTCTTCCCTTTTTCATCCATACAGTGGAGCCAGATGATGAAGTCTCTGACACGTAAGTAAATCAAGTGTTGGTCCTAATGCAGTCAAAAGTGCATCCTAATCCTGGATTATTAATATACCATGCTAATTAGGTCAAGCACTATATCAAAAATATTCAAAATTGTACAGATATATTATGATATACGAGATGCCAACCCACATCTATAGATGCCAATCTTGTGCGATCAACAAAAGGAACCATGATGGCAAAAAAAAGAAGGAATTCATTAAAACGAAACTTACAACCAAACACTTCTAATGCAGAAATGTCCATTCCTCATGCAGTTTTTTGTCCATATTAGGACCTATAGTTTATTTACAAGTAGGTATTTTGTTGTTATTATTTTGATATTATGGGCATTTTATTCTTTTTTAATATAATTTTTTCTTCAAGTACGTTTTAATCTTGGTTTTCTATTGACTTCGTGATCAAAATAACATTTTAGGTCAGTTTTTTATGTGAGGTACCGGTATGTATAACAAATTCTGAAAATTATTAGAAAAGCATATTTGGTGAAGAAAAAAAATGTAATTTGGATTAAAAAACAGAATAATGCCGGGAAAAACGGAATGGTTGGCAGCTCTATGCCAGTCATTGAATTCACTCGTGAAGCAGTGGATCGACACAAGAGTTGGGTGAACATTGATGCTGGGATAACATTGATCAAATATTTGATGTAGCCATGTCATCTTCTACATTGTATTTCATTGTTCTGTCTATTTTCTTACTTCACTTGTCCTTTTGCTCTCACTCCTACAGATGCGGCCGAATGAATTTTGCATCAGACGTCGTGGTAAAAGTCTTGCCTGTTTTAGTTTGTGCTATGACGAATGCACGTGACCTTGGCTTCTCCCATTAAGTGGTAGAGAAATACCTTGACAGAGCGGACTCCTCGATCCTCGGCAGGCAGCGTCTCAAGTTCAGGATTCAGGGAGATGCTTCGTGACTGGAGACGGCGTGTCCGATCGAGTTAGCAGGTTAATAAACTTTGTCTAGCTTTGGAGGAAGCTGGGTTAAGTTATACAGCCAAGGGCCTCTTCCACGGAAGTTAGTTTGCACGAGCAATCGGCATGTCTTTGATCAGATGTAATTCTAAGAAGACTAAATAGATTGAAACACGTATTCTAAGTCTTCATGATTTTCAGTCTGAATCTCGAAGTTGATATTTCTTCCCTAGCCAATGCTACCTGGAGTCATGAAGTTAAGCTACATATTATAATAAAATCTTTTTAATCATCTTTAATGATTTAGGGAAATCCAATCTAGTAGACTAAACAAAAAGAAGCAGAAAAATCAGAGAAGTAGACTATTTAAATTTGGAGAAAATTGGACAAAAAAATACTGGTAACTAATTTATGAATATTTTACAGTTATAATCACTAGACCTACAGGCACTTCAAATTGGCTACAAAAATTTTCTTGAAATGTCATCATATTTGAAAGGTGACTAGAAATGCTGTTAAAAAAATCTACTAAATATCGAAGCCAGATATGTGCGCAGTCCTTTACACTTTCTGCAAAATCGAGTACATTTTATATAATTTCAAAAAAATTACAAATATCTTTGTAATTTACAGCTTTTTGATACACCCTAAATTATCAAACAGTCCAAGTAACATACAGACAGTTTCCTTTTCAATGCAGTGGCATGACCAGTACTCCTGTCTCTTCAAGATGTATCAATCTTGGTTCAGTTGGCTGCAATGTTCTTTGTGACAATTTTTGCTTGAAAAGAGTCAGTTCTATCGCCACATTAATTATGTGCGTAGCATAACTACAGAAATTATTTGTAAGGGATGTTATTTGGATCTGCAAAGACCGAATTAATACCCAAATCCCAATTGTTTTATTCAAACATCACATAGGCATCCCTTTGGCACTCTCGCAAACAATGTCTCCTGTTCATCCAAGCGTGACCACATACCACACAAAAGTTATACCAAATGATTTGGGATAAAACTCTTTTTCGTTAGATGTACAATATTTTACTGTTCATAAATATTTTTTTAAATAATTACCGGTAGCAATTTTTTAGGTGTAAACTTCTTTTTGACTCACACTATACATGTATGTGATAATAATTTCCGGTACAGAATATATTTTTCTTTATTACAAGGTTGTATGAAAATTGTTTCAGTTCTGTTGCTTGAATAATCATGTACATAAGATAATTTTAACAGAAGACATTCTATTTATTGCATGAATGCTGTTTAAGTTCTATTGCTACAATGATAGTGCACATAAAGTAATAAATGCAAGACATATATGGTTCATCATATAGTGGTTTAAAAATTGTTCAATTTGTATTGCTAGAATAATCATGTTAATAATAATAATAATAACTAGATTTGTAATACTTGTTTGGAACAAGTATAGGTGGGCTGATCCAACAAAAAATTGAGACAAAATGAAGGGTACATTTGAGAAAGCTTTTTGTCTCAGCTACAACATACTCGAAGTTCAGCGTAAATGAAGCTAAAACGACGTAGAGATTGCTCGCGAAAGACGGGAATGTAGAATCAAGTTTTGAGAAAAAGTCATGTCCCATAGAGAATACACGCAAAATGTGAAAATTGACATGCCTCCTTTAATCACAAAAATACGCCATGATGCTTTTGTCAAAATTAACAATTGTGAAGACTTCATTTGTAGAAAATTGTCTCAGCTAGAAAATTTCAAAATTTGGAAGAAAATCAATCACTATTTACAGAGATACAATCAATTTTCCATAAATATGCTGACGTCATAATATGCAAATTGAAATTTTGAGTTCGGAGGCCATTATGATGACGTCATGAGTTTATTGAGGGTCAAATGAGACATGAAATCATATCTCCGATTCATACTCAATCAAAATATGAAAAAAGAATTGGGGTCAATATGCTATGTATTACAATAGCTCGCACGCACGAAAATTTATGTTTAACGGTCGATCATTCCGTCATTAATAGTCATAAAGAGATAAACACGCTATCAATTTGTTTGTAAAAATATGTGGAATATTATGAAAGAAAAAAATGGCGATTCTATGTTGTGCAATAGTTTTACGCGCGAAAACGCGCACGCATGTGCGTGTGTGCGATTTTTTATAAAATGCTTAGAATGGCCTAAAACGTATACAAAATGATTTTGAGACGATTTTGAGCATTTTAAAATTTTACGCGCGCATTGACGTGCGGACGTACGCGCACGCGCGCGTTATTTGACCTGCAATTGACCGGAAAGATATTGACCTTGATCATGATAAATATAAATGAGAAATACTTTTTGGTTATGAAGATATGATCATGAATTGATTTTCGTAAAATTTTACAAAATGGCACCTAGATGACGTCATCAGTCAAGGTCAAGGTTGAAAAAAATTCTGTGCTTTGTACATATGCCTATACATATGTGTGCCAAATTTCAAGGCATTTCATCGAGCCATTTTCAAGTTATCTTGCTAACAAAAAAGTGGTTAGAAATAAGAAAAATATTTAATAACTAGACATATAATACTTGTTTGGAACAAGTATAGGTGGGCTGGTCAACTAACATTTGAGACAAAATAGAGCAAAAATAAGCGACATACTGCTTACAAATTCTTAAAAGACAATATCATGTAGATTCATAACGTGAACTAAATTCACCTTCTATAGGCATAACACGCAAATTATGAAGTTTTTGACATGAGGCCTTTAATCAAAATGTTCACTATGATGACGTCATCAAAATGAAAAATGGTTATTACTGCGCTTGTAGAGAATTGTCTTAGCTACAACATATCGAAATTTTGAAGAAAATTGATCAATATTTACAGAGATACAATCAATTTTACATAAATATGCTGACGTCATAATATGCAAATTCGTATTTTGAGTTCCAAGGCCATTGTGATGATGTCACGATACACTTAATGGCCAAATGAGACATGGAATCATATTTCCGACTCATACTCTATCTTAATATGAAAAAAAATTGAGGATCCCGGTGCATTCCAAAGAGCTATAACGGATTTTGTATAGGCATGTTTTTACCCATATATGCTATGTATTAAAAGACCTCGCGCGCACTGACATTTATCTTGAATTTACGCTCATCTTGTTAATAATGGTCATAAAGAGATAAACATGGAATCAAATTCCTTGAAAAAATATGAGAAATATCATGAAAGAAAAAAAAATGGCGATTCTATGTTTTTTAATGGTGTTACGCGCGAAAACGCGCGCGCATGCTCGTACGCGCGATTTTTTATAAAATGCTTAAAATGACCTGAAACATAGGCAAAATAAATTTGAGACGATTTTGAGCATTTAAAAATTTTGCGCGCGCATTGACGCGCGGACGTACGCGCACGCGCGCGTTTTTTGACCTGAAATTGACTGGACTGATATTGACCTTGATCATAATAAATATGAATGAGAAATACCTTTTGGTTATGAAGATATGATCATGAGTTTATTTTCAGAAAATTTCACAAAATGGCGCCTAGATGACGTCATCAGTCAAGGTCAAGGTTGAAAACCTTACTGTGTTTTCTCCATATGCCTATACATATATGTGCCAAATTTCAAGGTATTTCATTCAACCATTTTTAAGTTATCTTGCTAACAAAAAAGTGGGTCGAAATAAGAAAAATAAATAAATAAATAAAAATAATAATAAAAGCAATTTTAACAAAAATATAAGGTGGTCTGTATTAGATACAGCCCACCTGATAATAATAATTACATTCCAAATTGTATTTACTATGAGGCTGTATGACTAGTCTTTCATCTGTATTGCTATAATGGTCATACTCATGTACATAGAACAATAATTACAAAAGATATTTTCTTCAGTGCAAGGTTGCACGAGGACTGCTCATTTCTTTTGCTACAATGATCATGTACACTAGATATTAACTGAAATGAATATATGCGTTGTTATAAGGTTGTATGAAAACGGTTCTTGTTGTATGGGTACAACAATCATGTATGTGAGGTACGTAGCTCAATAAATTCAGAGAATATTTTCTTTATTTCAATGTTGTTTGAAAGCTAATTAACAAACAAAAAGTTCTTAGTTGTATGAATTCTCTTTCAGTTCTATTGCTACAATAATCATATACATTATGATAACAATTACAGAATATATTTTGTTGTATGAATACTATTTCAGTTCTATTGATACAATGAGTTGGCACATAGAGTAATGTACATATAATAGATATATGATCATCATAAGGTGGTTTGAAAACTGTTCGATTTATATTGCTAGAATAACCATGTTAATAATACAATAATTACAAGCCTAATTTTTGTTGAAATCCATGAGGATATATGACTACCGGTAGTGTTTTATTTGCATTGCTACAATGGTCATATATATATATATAAGACAATAATTACAGAAGATATTTTCTTTATTTCAAGGTTTTGTGAGAACTTTTTATGTACATTAGGTAGTAACTGAAATGAATGTGTGCATTATTTTAAGGCTGTTTGAAAACGGTTCCATTTGTATGGCTACAACAATCATGTATATTAGATAGCTTAATAATTTCAGAGGATATTTTCTTTATTGCAAGCTCGTATGAAACCTTCTTTTTCCCCTGATCTATTTTTGCAATTATCGTGTACATTACGTAATAACTGCAGTAAATATGTGCTCGTCTATACTTTTTGTATGAACACTTCTCCAGTTGTATTGCCACAACAATCATGTACATAAAAGAATAAGTGCACCGGATAATTTTGTAATTGTAAATTTGTATGAAAACTGTTTTTGACGTATTGCACCAATTATAACTTGTGTGGTATAGGCAAACTTAAATTTGTGAGTTTATCGTTCATTTCATTTAGGCGGAAAAATATCATCGGAGCAATGAAACTTTTAGATGACTGCTCATGAAAATGCTATTATAAATTCAAAATTTGACAAAGTAGTTTCAGTCTTTGAAATAGGTATTGATGACACACATGTAATATCCCATATGTGCCACATGTATCACTATGAACATGACGGACAAAGAAAGCGGACAAAATATACAGTTCCTCATTCTACCCTCAACAATTGTTGTGGTAGACAAAGGAACATCCCTTCACTGCTATTATGTAAAAATAAGTAGAACAGGTGAATATGCATGTGACACCTGTTCTACACATTTTTACATATAGCAGTGAAGGAATGTACCTTTGTCTGCCACAATTGTTGATGGTAGAATGAGGAACTGTATATTTTGTCTGCTTTCTTTGTCCGTCATGTTCATAGTGTATGTGCAGTGTTTTCCTACTGTGTACAGTTTTCAGTAACATTGGATGTCATTATGATTTGTATATATATTATATAATCTTTTCCTTGGAAAAGTTTGTACAGTTGATATGATCCTTAATGGTTTTATTATCTAAAAAGAACTGCTCCTAGTAAACAATTTATATACTTTTTTTATTTCTTGTATTTAATAAGGTTTGTATTATTTATATTCAAAGTGTTTGTTTCGTAATTGTGACTACCGGTATTGCCTTGATTGCATTTGATATTGTTAACGTTTCTAACATGTCTATAATGTTGATGTTGTCATGGTTCTAATAACAAGTAATAACAAGTAATGAAAATGAAATAAAAGATGCTCCATCAATTAATACTTTTAAGGAAAAAAAAATGAAATTGTTTTTATTACAATCATATAAACCTCATTGAACTATATGTCGTTGTTGTTTTTGTTGAACACAAGATCACTCTCCACTCGCTGACTCAATATGTAATTTGATATATTATTATATTGTGCCTTCTCCTTTCTAATGCACATTTCTCTTTCCAATTATCTTCTTCTCAACCCCACATGCAGCTCATCATTTTGTATTATTTTCTGTACCCCCGATCTCTCACTTCTTTTTGTCATTGTCTACTCTTTGTATTATGACCATGTTTTTCTATCTTTGTCGTGTAAAGCATTGTCTCGTCCCTTTCTTGTCTATGTTGGCATTCCCATTTTTTCTTTCCATTTTGTAGTTCCTTTTGGAGTTACGGATTAGTTAATTTAATTACTCACTATACCCAAGTATCATTCTTACAAGTTATTACAAGCACTTAACATGTAGTTACGAGTAAACCACGCGTGGGGTTGTGTTAGAGTGTTTGTAAAGGTTATTTGAACTGGTTTGCCATCTGCAAACTCCAACCTGTAGGCCCGGCCCCCCCCCCCACTCAGTGTTATTTAGGGTACGCATATGCTTGTTCCCTCTTTTTGAAAGCACCCCCTGAATATTGCCAACATTTCCGAACCCCCCCTTTCGCGGGCTTTTCCTGCCTTGGAGACCCCCCCCTAAATCATGAAAAATGCTCAATGTACCCCCCTAAATTCGGAATAATTTCTCAGAAGTCCAAAGAGATGAGAGAAAAAAAGAAAAAACACCCCCTTTTTAAAGAAATTTCCGGGTGAAAAGTTAATACACCCCTTTTTTTTACAAATCTCGGGCCGGACTTTGTCGCACGAAAAGTACCCCTTTACCGAACATTTTGGTAACACGCATGGGGTCCGTCGTTTTTGGAGTGGGGGGGGGGGGGGGGGGCCGGGCCTGTAGGCCTGATGGGATATTTCATATAAGGGTGTGTGTAGGTGCAAAGCGTGGGTTGTTTGTGATGTGACATTATTTTACCAGCTCGATGTGGATATGCATGGACAAGGTTGTGTGCGAGGGTGGTCTGAATTTAGTTTTGAATATATATTTTATAATATATATTTTATATACAAATATTTCTGAAACTGATACATATTTGGGGATGCATCTTCCTTCATTAAGGTACTCCCTGATTTGATTTACACATAAATCAGAAGCACTACCATTTTATTTTATAAGGTAGGCAACTGGTTATGATACATGTACTTTTTAAACTTTAATTGATGACATCTACTATTAGAACCACCACTTCTACTTCTACTAGTATACTGCTACCAGTGCTGGTTGCAAGGTGCACATGATGGCATTGGCAGATCTGGGGGGGGGGGTGGAATACTTATTACGTCATCATTACCAATACAACACACCTTGGTTTTCCTGCATCACATCTGAACAAGGAATTCTTCTTCTCCTGGAGTCTCTATATACACAATTGCATCATTTATCCACCATCACAAACCCATTTGATTTGCAAGAAGTAAAAAATCATCAGGTACAACTTTAGAATTTGGGAGATTAGAACCGTCTATTGCATCAGAATTACTGAACTAATTTATCATTCACGTGGGTTTTAGACGGTTAACCTTTCAACCATACTTTCTTAATGTAGGGAAAGAAGACGCTAATATAAAGTCGCTTATCAATTTCTAAAATCGCCAACTCTACCGCTGTGACTGCTGTATTTCAGTAAACAGAGTTGGATAAACATTTTAGACACGTTGGGTAGAATTAAGGGAGACATGTATGTTTGTTGGGTACAATTAAAGCCAATATAAAGAAAATCTTTCATAACAGAAACGCATGTTCCCTTTTTTAACCCAACAAAGATCTTCCCCACTTATTTTAGAGTGAAGGAAGTCGACAACAAAATCATAAGCAGATTATTTATTTCTGGAAAAATTGCAAATGATAAAACAAATCATTCTGAAATTGGCATTTATAAACAGAACACAATGAAGAAAAGTTAAGAAAATTTGTGAATTTTATTGATATTGTATTTCTTTACTTACAGATCACGTACATAAGAATACACAAGCCATAATATTGTATACAACACGATCTAAAGTCTGATGACAGACAATTACACTTATGATGTGGTGAACCAACATTTCTTCTACATTTTTGTTTCGAAACAAGTTAACCATGCTTCAAACATTGTGTTACTCATCGATGTTTATTGTCATATAATGTAATCGTAATTGGCGTAAGATATTGACAATTGTGATGTCGCAATGTAAAACAGCAAAATGTTAAGATGTTTTGATATCAAATATTGCAAGAAATTATGTCACCTTGACATAAGAGAGCAAATATGATGAATCTATTCATAGAGTTTGGCAACAAATTAACTTTAATACCGGTATGAAGTATTAAAGACTGGCCATGGGGTCAAATTTCATGTCGTGTGTCACATTGTTTCTTCTGAAATTCTGCTGCCTCTTCTATATAGATTGAGATGGTTGGTTGGGTTTACCTCTCAGAGGAACTTGGTAATGAGGATCAATGCCGTACCAAAGGGCACTAGTGCATCAACTTGGTTTTGAACCCAGGACCCCCTGGTTTAGAGACCATCGCTCTACCACTGAACAACCACACCTCCTTTATGGATTGGAGGAAATTTAAAATTGGTTAACAAGATGCAATACCGCTATATGAAATTTCATGTATGAAATAATCAAGGACAGTCAGTCTACAGACTCCCCATAGGTAACCCCTATCTTAAATTCTTAAAGTCTTGTGTTCCGTTTATTGAATACACCAAAAATCTCAAAAAATTATAAAAAGTTATGATCCTGTGTTGTGTTAGGTATGATTCTGAATAGCAGGAAATATATTTATGCACAATAATATTCTTATAAGAACACAGTACTAAGGCACAAAACTGTAATGAAAATAGATTTTCACTAACTATACAGTACATGATATGTTGTTTTTGATATTACACATACCGGTAGAACTTTGTTAACAAAATATTAAATATTCGTTGTGAACCATAACACTAGCCGTCTTCTATGGCCCTGTTTAAACGTAATGCAGTAATTTTTTTTAATTGTTTTAAAGATGAAAACTCGGTGCGTAAATGACAGGCAAGAGGCAATATTTCGAGAGGTAGATCAAAAATCAAAACTCCAAAAAACAATCATCCTCATTACACATATATATTCACTGATCTGTGTGTTACAACATACAGGAATGCAAAAGAGCACAATGGTTTTGTGGTGGCAGTTTTGTTTAAAGGGGAAATCCAGCCTGATATAAAGTTGAATTTAATAGATGCCAGAAAATGAGAGGAACAGGTCTGAAAGTCTGAGCGAAATAAGATTGAAAATAAAAAAAGTTTAAATTTTTGAGGTTGTGTTCAATCAAAGACAAAATGGCAACTCTGTCTTAGATATCTTGTGAGGTTCCCTCCCATTTGCTAATGTATAATTCTATTCTCCATGAAGAAAATTTTAAATATACATCCACACCTAAGTAATTATTGCAAATACAAACCCTATATGCGAAAATATCCATTACTTCATCAATACCCGTAAGAAAGAAAATAAAGAGCGAATGAGAGAGGAGCTCGCATGATCTGCCGCAACATTGCCAATTTGTGTTTCATTGATTACAAATTGAGAAATTCATAACCTGAATATCTTTAATCAGATTTTGCTCAAACTTTCACTAAACTGTTTCTCTCATATTGCTACTTTTTATTAAAACCAACTTTATATCAGGGTGGACTTCCCCTTTAACCCTTTTACTGCTTCATATCTGAACGGACCTTGATAGCTTGTTCACACGCAACACAGGGAATTTCAGCGTTTTTTTTATTACATGTTCATGAGTGACAAGAAGGGAAGATAAAACGTAGATGCACCCAAAAAACGTCACACACATACTCATTGATTGTGTATTATGGAATACAGAAATGCGAAACATATTACTCTTATGACATTATATATTTTTTTTTTAACCCCATACCCCAACAAAAGAAATGCAGTGATTTCCGCCATATATGTGAACGGTACCTCGGTGGGGCTTATAGCTCATCTGAAGGCTTGCTGGTGGTGTGCGCTACACTGAGTGTGACCTTACCCAGTGTTTTATTCTCGTCCATGTACTGATGGGCCGCCGAGATCTCCTCCAGGGGAAAGACGCGGTCAATGATCGGCTGGAAGTGAGGTTGTTCTCCTGGGGATGAGGGTGTGAAGTGAGGGAGAGCCTTCTCGGTGAATGCCTTGACCAACTCGGCTTTGTACTGGATGGAGATAAATGGATAATGATATGTTGAATCGGGAAATGGAACAAATTCATGATTAGATTGCATAGATAGGTCCTCTTGCATAAAAAGCTGTGTTTAAAATGGGACTGCACTACTTGTAGCTATATACTTGCGCCCTCTGTAAAGCAAACAATGCCTAAGTGGTATCCGTTGGTTCTCCATGATCCTCTTTTTCTTTGGTTAATTGAGAGCTGATCTGATGAGATAACCACCTGTCAGTGACAAAGCAGGGAGGTCTAATCCCTCCTGGCCAAAGAAGTGCAGATAGGTTGTTGTTTTTTAATATTAAAAATAAAATAAAATGGAAGGTGCAAATATACTGTCCTAATTAGTTCAAAATCAAGTTGCAGTTAGTCTTGCGTTAATTTTAATCACAATCTTATTTTCCACTCAGGACCTATGACGACCACACTCTAAAAATTAAGAGATACAAGAGGCAAAAACAGAGTAAACAACAATGCTTTTGGCCCAAAAAGAATAGTGGCAATCTCTTTACTGCTTTTATCACAAAATTTACTAAGTGTTGAATATTCAGCCTAATTCAATATGTTTCATATTTCTCCAAAAATTATATAAAATTTGGGTCTACCTCTCATCAGTACATGTATGTGATTATCATTTTTGGACATGAAGATGTGGGCCCTGTTTCATAAAACTTGTTATCAATCACAAATGCTAAAAATTATTTGACAAATTTGCTCTCAGCCAATAAAACTATATAATTTCAGTAGCTTATAAAATATATGTAAATATACATATACATATTAGTTCAGAAATTAGTTCAAAATCAAGTTGCATTTAGGTTTTGTGTTACTGTTAATCATAACCTTTTGTAAACTTAGCAGCTATGAAAACCCGATCTCTAAAAATTAAGAAATACAAGAGGCAAAACAGAGTAAACAATGATGCTTTGGACATGTGTCAATCTTGTTTCTGCTTTTACCACAAAATTCATGCAATAGTTGAATACTATATCTCAATTCATTAAGTTTTATATTTCTCATAAAAATCTTTAAAAATTGGGTCTACCTCTTTTCAACAGTAAGTGATTAGTGTGGGAACTAAGAACTGGGGCCTGTTTCGTAAAAAATATCGTACCTGATCAGATCTTGGTCTGAGCGTAGTGCCTCGAATGCTGATGCGTTTACGAAGAATGTCACCCAGTAGGGCGCCCTCTACATTCCGTCCACCCATCAATCCATACAGCACCCATGTACCGTCAGGAGCGAAGGCCTTCACATTCTTTTCCCAGTATGATCCACCAACGCAGTCCAAGATGATGTTTACGCCTTTTCCTAGGATGGAATTGTCAAATACGTTCTCTTGATTATTCACGATATGTGTAATAATAAAAAATTATTCCGTTTTAACCAGCAGGAGCAATATTTTTTGTTTTGAATCAAAATCATATGGTCAAAATAAATATATTAAAAATCATGTTTGTATCACATCTACCATGAAAAAAAAGAAGAAAGTACCTGTCTATTTCCCTAATTAGATATAATGCAGAGCATTGATATAAATAAAAGAGGAAGGAAAATAGATTTTGTCTGCTAAATATTCACATTAAAGATAAAGACCAGTTATGGTCATGCGATTGCATTGTGAAAGAAACGTTGTGGAATCGATCAGAAAAGGTTGATCATCTAGCATAAAAGTATTGGTGTGTACTGATAGGTTCTGGAATCATCAAAATGATGAGAAATTTGGCCCAGTCTTGGTAAAGTTACAAGCACTACACAGAAAGATGTATATGGGGCTACGCACACATGCGCGACACGTGCGTTATATTTATCAGGTCCAAATAGATATAATAATTTACCACATATATCAATTAGTAGGCGGTTTCTCAGCAAAATTTGTATGATCACGTAATAGTCAAAACATATTCTATCACATGATTGGTAATAAGGGCTTCCATTTCATTTCTTGAGAGGGGGCAGTTTCCAAACTGGTCTTTACCTTTAATGTTGTGTTATAAATGATTTTCCTAATCATAAATGGCAGAAATTTCTTAATCCTTTTAAGTTTCTTTTGTCAAATGTTTCACTAGTCATCTGTTTCTCTGATTTTCTGCTTCTACTCAAAAGAATCAATGATAATAATACTGGTAATAGGTCAATTTATAAAGTGCAGTTACTATATAAATATACTCTCCTGCACTTAATACAAGGTATCATTTTATTACCCTGCTGTAGCTGAGCAGCCATTATGAGGCGCTAAAGCATTCAAGAAATTTCTTCCTAAATCATACCGGGTACCCATGTACTTCACATAGGTAGAGAGTGGCAAATGTAGATTAATGTCTTGCCCAAGTGATCCACAGTCCTGTGACGTATTGGCAAGACCAGGGG
Organism: Strongylocentrotus purpuratus; assembly: GCF_000002235.5. Taxonomy (NCBI): domain Eukaryota; kingdom Metazoa; phylum Echinodermata; class Echinoidea; order Camarodonta; family Strongylocentrotidae; genus Strongylocentrotus; species Strongylocentrotus purpuratus. The sequence continues at coordinate 34,451,243 of NW_022145607.1, read as the reverse complement.
GGTGTTTCACAAAACGTGTCATCTGTGACAAATGACAGAATTGTTATAAGCTACTGAAATCCTTGCTTCTGATTGGTTATCAGCAGACTTTTCACTGATTTTTGTTATTTGTCATTAAAAAAAAGGTTTTGTGAAGCACCCTCAGGACACCGCTTCAATCAAGGAATGTTACTTTTACTTGAAACATACCTTGAGTAACCTCCAGAACTTTCTCTGCAAAATCCACCTCCTTGTAATTGAAAGCCTCCGTTGCCCCGAGACTCCTAGCTTTCTGTAGCTTAGCCTCGGTACCAGCCGTCACGATAGGGATTCCTCCGAATTCCTTCACGAGCTGAGTGGCTGCTGTACCAACACCACTTCCACCAGCATGAATCAAGACTATGTCTCCTTTCTTCAGGCTAGCTGTAGGATGACATAATAGAAGCATGACTTGGTTGGAGTTCGATATGAAGTGTAGTGTCTGTTTGTCATGTAGTTTTCATAAATACTACATAACAAACAACTGTAACTATCATATCTGGGAAGTGTTTCACAAAGACTAGATAGACTTTAAGTTGGACTTAACTATGGCAGGCCATTCATGCCACTGGTAGCTCTCACCATTGGTCTCTCAATTATGATCTTTAGATAATATTCTTTCCTTCGATAATGTACAATGAAAAAACATAAATTCTGTAGATTTGTAACCATGACTTGTACGTCCCTTGAGAGACCAATGCCAGTAAATGGTGAGAGTGAACAGTGGCATAAACAGCCTGCCAAAGTAAAGTCCAACCTAAAGTTGATCTTAGTCTCTGTGATTAAACACCCCCTGGAGTGTATAAGACCAAATCAATGATTTCCTTAATTAGCTTTGAAGCTATAATAGGACAGCATTGGTCATGCATGCTCATCTGTCAAGCAAGACGAATATATAATCTTGTTCTCCTTTTGAAATTTACAAACATATATAGAACCTTATCTAGGAATTATACGTTCAGATACAGTCTACTGTTGGATGTTCTTAACTGAGCAAATTGGCTGTATCACAATAATCTATCTCTGATGAATCAATCCGAAAAATCAACACCAGGGTGGCATTTCACAAAACTTGTCATCAGTGACAAATGACAGTTTTTGTTATAAGCTACTGACATCTTTGCTTCTGATTGGTTATCAGCAGATTTGTCACTGATTTTTGTCATTTGTCATTGAAAAAAAGGCTTTGTGAAACGGGCCCCTGGCATATGATTGAAAAAAATGCAAGAGCAGGGTTTTTTTCTCCAAAATGATATTCTACTCGCATCAGACTATTACAAAATTAAAGAAATTACATTTGTAAACCCTAATAGGGTTGATCAAACCCTTTAATCACAAACAAATTACAAGTCTGAAATATATGAGGATAGGCTGAAAAATAAACATCGTTCTTAAAACACTGATTTAACATTACGACATCGATCGTAACCTATTCAACCTACCAACAAAGAATAACAACTGAAAGGCGGTCAGCCACACTTCAGGGATAGCAGCTGCTTGTTGGATGGTCAGGTGATCAGGAACAGGTATCAGGTGATCTTCATGGGCCGTTGCATACTGTGCATTGCCTCCCCCTGGAAGAAGGGCCATGACTCGGTCACCTGGCATAATATAAATGGAATTTATTAATTTTTTCAAATTTCATATTCATTTCAAATTAGTTAATACATATCATAATAAAGCTGAGATAAAACAATTTAATATTGTATACAAAAACATTAACTTTACCCCCCCCCCCCCCCCACCTCATAGAATGTTTAGGCCATTTAAGATCAAATTTTACTATAAAATGTGTACCTTTAATTTAAAAATTTACAGTAAAAAGGGCGACTAACTGGAATGCTCCCCTGGAAGTGCAGAATGTGTACATTTATTAAACAAGGGACACTTTCTTATAACAGTATTACTGCTTCAAAAATACTACATCAATCATGATTTCTATTTTCAAACAAAGCTCTTATAGAAAGGTTAGAAGACTATTAGCAGTGTTATAGCATCTACAGGAGGGGGCTCAAGCTAAATGATGTTCAAAGAATAAAAGATTCTCACCTATCTTCCACTTGCCCGGAGTGGAGTTGGCGAGATCACACACCTCCCCCGCAGCCTCTAGTCCAAATACGAGTGTTGACCCTGGGGGACAGGGTACAAACCACGCCTCTAAATACAGAAAACGTGACAGAGAAGGAACATGATAGGGCATTTGCCATGGACCAGCTAGGGTTTTATCAAACCTGCTGGTACTATTCAAATATATGTAAAGTAAGTATATGGTGTATCAGATTATTATTATACACCTGTAGCTTATTAACACTAGTGTGGCTAGGAGGGATTAGACCACATAGCGAGGTCACTGACAGGTGGCTATCTCATCAACTCAGCTCTCAAATAACATAAGAAATAAAGGATCATGGGGACCAACAGGCACCGATGGCTTTCATCGAAAGGGTGCGGTGCGGTGCGGCGCGGTGTGGTGTGCTCAACGCACCCATTCGATAAAAGAGGGGGGCCTTTTCTCGAAAGGGTGCGTTGAGAGCGGAGTACCGTTTTAACACACCCTTTCGATGAAAGCGGGGGGGCTTTTCTCGAAAGGGTGCGTCGACTAGTCTTTCGCATCAGTCGTTTAAAATGAGGATCTCGGACAGAAGGTAATAGTTGCCAATTTAAGTATATCGAAAATGTATAAAATAAAATGGAATGGTCTTGATTACAGAGTGGTCTCTTTGATGAGGGAGACAGAGAGAAGGAAAAAGGGAAAGGGAAAGGGAAGATAAAAGGAAAGAAAGAAGAATAAGAAGAGAAGAGGGAAACGGGGGGGGGGGCGAAGGACTCTTGCCCCCCCCCCCCCCCCCCCCCCCCCCGCCGCCAAAAAATAAATCAGAGAGAGAGAGAGAGATAGAGAGAAGGGAAAGGGAAAGGGAAAGAGAAGATAAAAGGAAAGAAAGAAGAGGAAGAAGAAGAAAAGTGGGAAAGAGTGAAACGGGGGAAGGGCGAAAGGGAGAGAGAGAGAGAGAGAGAGAGAAGGGAAAGGGAAATGGAAAGAGAATATAAAAGGAAAGAAAGAAGAGGAAGAAGAATAAAAGAAAAGAGGGAAACGGGGGCGAAGGGCTCTTGCCTCCTCCCCCCCCCCCCCCCGCCAACAAATAAATAGGAGAGAGAGAGAGAGAGAAGGGAAAGGGAAAGAAAATATAAAAGGAAAGAAAGAAGAATAAGAAGGAAAATTGGATACGGAGGAAGGGCGAAAGGTTCTTACCTCCCCCCCCCCACCCCCTCCCGCCAAAAAAATAAATAACAGGGAGAGAGAGAGAAGGGAGAGGGAAAGAAAATCTGAAAGGAAAGAAAGAAGAGGAAAAAGAATAAGAAAAGAGGGAAAGGGGGCGAAGGGCTCTTGCCTCTCCCTGCCAACAAATATATAAGAGAGAGAGAGAGAAGGGAAAGGGAAAGAAAATATAAAAGGAAAGAAAGAAGAAGAAGAAGGAAAGATGGATAAGGGGAAGGGTGAAAGATTCTTACCTCCCCACCCCCCCCCCTCCCGCCAAAAAATAAATAAGAGAGAGAGAGAGAGAGAGAGAGAGAGAAGGGAGAGGGAAAGAAAATCTAAAAGGAAAGAAAGAAGAGGAAAAAGAATAAGAAAAGAGCGAGAGGGGGCGAAGGGCTCTTGCCAACAAAATAAATAAGAGAGAGAGAGAGAGAGAAGGGAAAGGGAAAGAGAAGATAAAAGGAAAGAAAGAAGAGGAAGAAGAAGAAAAGAGGGAAACGGGGGCAAATAGGGCTTTTGCCTCTTCCCCCCCCCCCCCCCCCCCCCCCGCCAACAAATAAATAGTAGAGAGAGAGAGAGAGATAGAGAGAAGGGAAAGGGAAAGGGAAAGAAAATATAAAAGGAAAGAAAGAAGAAGAAGAAGGAAAGAGGGAAACGGGGGAAGGGCGAAAGGGAGAGAGAGAGAGAGAGAGAGAGAGAGAGGGAAAGGGAAATGGAAAGAGAATATAAAAGGAAAGAAAGAAGAGGAAGAAGAATAAAATGAAAAGAGGGAACGGGGGCGAAGGGCTCTTGCCTCCCCCTGCCAACAAATAAATAAGAGAGAGAGAGAGAAGGGAAAGGGAAAGAAAATATAAAAGGAAAGAAAGAAGAAGGAAAGATGGATAAGGGGAAGGGTGAAAGATTCTTACCTCCCCACCCCCCCCCTCCCGCCAAAAAAATAAATAAGAGAGAGAGAGAGAGAGAGAGAGAGAGAGAGGGAGAGGGAAAGAAAATCTGAAAGGAAAGAAAGAAGAGGAAAAAGAATAAGAAAAGAGGGAAAGGGGGCGAAGGGCTCTTGCCTCCCCCTGCCAACAAATAAATAAGAGAGAGAGAGAGAAGGGAAAGGGAAAGAAAATATAAAAGGAAAGAAAGAAGAAGAAGAAGGAAAGATGGATAAGGGGAAGGGTGAAAGATTCTTACCTCCCCACCCCCCCCCCCCCTCCCGCCAAAAAAATAAATAAGAGAGAGAGAGAGAGAGAGAGAAGGGAGAGGGAAAGAAAATATAAAAGGAAAGAAAGAAGAGGAAGAAGAAGAAAAGAGGGTAACGGGGGCATAGGGCTCTTGCCTCCTTTCTTTCCTATTCTCCCTCTTTTTCGTTTTTCTCTTTCTTTCTTTTCTTTCTTCTCTTTTCTTTCCTTTCTTTTCTTTTTTTCTTTTCTTTTTCTTTTTTTATTTTCTTTCCCTTTTACTCTCTTTTTTCCCCTCCCCCTTTTCTCTTTTTTCCCGACGGCAGCGCAATTTTACCGACAATATCCTGACAGGTGGGGGGGGGGGGGGTGTCGCACCCCCACACCCCCTTTGGAGACGCCCCTGCCTTCGCCACTGTTGGCGACCACAAGGCTATCAATACAAATTAAGACATATTAATGAAGATTTTTTTTTAATGTTGCAGAGAGATAAGTATTTTCTCTATGAACTTGTTTAATGGACAATAAATAATATTAAAAACATGAATACTATAGCGGTATAATGATGAGAGAGATGATTTAAGTCATACTTTTTTTCAATGTGATTGGAGTGGACTTGAGGGTGGGGGGGGGGGTCCCTCTAAGATCTCGGCCGTTCACAGCCGATCGCCGCGAAAATGCATATTTATGGTAATTTATGCAAACAAGGTCAGAGAATTCACATTTTTACCCATAAATCATATATAATTCATATTCGAGCGTTCTTTTTCACTTCATATATTCGTTACAATAATAATACGACAACAAAGTTGGAAGAGCCAGTTTATCCCTATGTTATCTCTTGTTTTGATAATTTGTATTTATGTATTATATTATTTTGTTATTTCATTTCATTTCTATCCACAATTCAACGATTTTTACCCAAAATCAAACACATTTACTTGAAACAAGACCAAATAACCAATGTTTTCTCTTTTTTTAAAAGAATAAATGGTATTTCCATATGTTTGGTACATAAATCACAAAAATGAGCGATTTTAGGGCTGACATGCAAAAACAAAAGGTCACGTGACTCCGCAATTATACGTCCGATTTTCAACAAAAAAATGTTTCAAAAGATGCGTAAGACTCGAAAGAAAAAAAGTCATGAAAGAAAAACTTTATATCTGCCGCGGTTCCGGAGTAGTCGCGAAATTACTAGAGAGCACTAATCTTTTTTGGAGCCCTCAAAAATTTGAAAAATCGTACCCCCCCCCCCCCCTTGAACGCCAGGGGGGGGGGGGGTATCTCCCAAAAACGGTAAAAATTAACGTGTTTTTTTTTTACACGTTTTTTTCCCAGGGCGGAGCCCTCAGAAGCTCAGGGGTATTAAACATCAAAATTAACGTCGGATGAGCATAATTTTATACCTTATTTGTGACAGTGGCAGGACACAATTTGGTGTTGGGTCCAGGGGGCGGAGCCCCCAGAAGCTCAGGAGTTTTGTCCATTAAATAATTATTATTTTATACCTTATTTGTGACACAGGGGTCACGAATTGGCGTGGGGTCCAGGGGTGGAGCACCCGGAAGCTCAGGGGTTTTGGGCAATAAATAACGGTCAGATGAGCATATTTATATATCTATTTGTGACACTGGCAGAACACAACTTCTTCTTCCTCTTCCTCTTCTTTCTTTCCTTTTATATTTTCTTTCCCTTTCCCTTCACTCTCTCTCTCTGTTATTTATTTTTTTTGGCGGGAGGGGGTGGGGGGGGGGAGGTAAGAACCTTTCGCCCTTCCTCCGTATCCATCTTTCCTTCTTCTTCTTCTTTCTTTCCTTTTATATTTTCTTTCCCTTTCCCTTTCCCTTCTCTCTATCTCTCTCTCTCTCTACTATTTATTTGTTGGCGGGGGGGGGGGGGGGGGGGGGAGGCAAAAGCCCTTTGCCCCCGTTTCCCTCTTTTCTTCTTCTTCCTCTTCTTTCTTTCCTTTTATCTTCTCTTTCCCTTTCCCTTTCCCTTCTCTCTCTCTCTGATTTATTTTTGGCGGGGGGGGGGGGGGGGCAAGAGTCCTTCGCCCCCCCCCCGTTTCCCTCTTCTCTTCTTATTCTTCTTTCTTTCCTTTTATCTTCCCTTTCCCTTTCCCTTTTTTCCTTCTTTCTGTCTCCCCCATCAAAGAGACCACTCTGTAATCAAGACCATTCCATTTTATTTAATACATTTTCGATATACTTAAATTGGCAACTATTACCTTCTGTCCGAGATCCTCATTTTAAACGACTGATGCGAAAGACTAGTCGACGCACCCTTTCGAGAAAAGCCCCCCCGCTTTCATCGAAAGGGTGTGTTAAAACGGTACTCCGCTCTCAACGCACCCTTTCGAGAAAAGGCCCCCCTCTTTTATCGAATGGGTGCGTTGAGCACACCACACCACGCCGCACCGCACCGCACCCTTTCGATGAAAGCCGGCACCGATTGGGGAATTTTTCTATATAGAGGGAGCAAGTAGCTACAAGTAGGACAGTGGGGCTTTAAACAATAGACCTGTTCACTAACATATTCAAATTTATGAATGTTTCTTTCCTGGGTAACTAGTGATGACCAGTCTGCATACATTACTTTTTCTATGTCAGGCAAGCCTCAGGCAATATTTTGGGTTGTCAAGAACAACCTTTGTTTAAAAAGTATGCATAAAATCTGAATATTTTAGTAAAGCGGTGTATTCTCAATAGAATGTATTTGCATCAACAAAGTTTTAGTAAGGATTTCAAATCCTTTATGTTGTTGTTGGTAGTTTGGCTTTTAGCCTTAATAAAATGAAGCAGTGCCTAAAGCTATGGTAACAAATCAGAGCAGCGACCGACCGATCAGTAGCCTGCTCGGTCGCTGCTGGAATTAGGCATCGCCCAGCGATTAGGTCGGTGCCCGGGCGGCGACTGACCAGGCACCAGGCGTATTTTGGGCGGCGAGTGAAAAGTGAGCAAGCGCCGCCCAAATTTTAACTCCGCGCTAAAACTTCAGCGGCGACCGGGTGATGCCCTAAAAACGAGCGGTGCCTGGGCGGCCGCCGCCGGGCAGAATTGGTTAAAAACTCGCCGCTCGGCCGCCGGGCAGGCAACTTTTGGCTAATGTGACCATAGCATAAGACCACGATGGCTATTAAATAAAGGAACACACACATTGATTTGTGACCGTATCTTATGTATAAAATAATGAATAATCTAACCCCCGAGTATTTAAGAAATGAATTTGAGTTGAGAACCCATTCCTACCCTTCCCGAATTGGAGCTCAAATAAAATTACCCAAACCGAGAACAAATTACCTCAAAAGATCATTCAAGTATAGAAACGCAAAGGCCTACAACACACTTCCTCCTCATATCAAATCTTCCCCTAGTGTTAATAAAGTCAAATCTAAGATTGCAGAACTGTTACAGTAGCACATGGTCCCCCTCCTTATTTTGTTATGATTAGGGGAGCCTTCCAAAGTTGCGACTGTGCCGCGACGCGTCGGGGCGCAGAGCAGGATATGAGAACAAAGGAGGCGCCTTATTGCGCCCATTTGCGCCTTTTTGCGTCGGATACGAGAGGACTTCAGATGGTTCCCAGCTCATTAAAATCTGGCTATTGTTTGGAGTCTCATTGTTACGAAATTACCCCGCCGGGGCGCGCCCCGGTGAAGCACTTGACACTTGTGAATGGGAGCTTAAACTTTGAATAGCTTTCGCGCCCTTTCGCGCCCGGTCCGGCGCATTAGTTATTCATGTATAGTGCCTGCTTGTGTGTCGCTCTCGTCTTGCGAGATTTGACTCTGAAAAGCATTACTTTGGCTACTGATTTGTTTTAATATTATTTTACGTACATGACATTGGTTACAATGTTTGTTCTGATTGTTTATTTTCCTCTCAACATCGGAGTTCTGTAGGCGTTAACGTTGACATGATTGTTCATTATTTCATCTCCTCCTGTTCTGTTCATGATTGTGTTCAGGATATTAATTTTAATACAAATTGATTTGTTCACGACAAAAACAACTTTATTTTATACTTACCCCACTCTCTCTGACATTGTTTTCCTCGTGCATGTTTTGACACTTTATTTGATTCATATTACATTAAAATTGTGTATATTTCCTCTAGCGATGTTATCGCATGTTTTGTTTTCTTTAATTTTCGTTGCATCTTGTAAACAGTTCTGTCGTATGATCATTATAAATCATATAATTATATCATCAGTCTGTTATTTCAATACATAGATCCTTTGAATCTTCTTAAAATTAGATAACGTATTTTTAAATCCTTGATGTTGAAAATGATACTTAATCAAGAATGTCGTAGTTTCTCCTCGAATTTGATTTAAAAAGCGTTTTATCTGTATTACGATTTTTGTTTATGCATATGATATCCGTATTGTCGGGAACATCATCAATATGTTTCGTTAGAAGGAAGACGCTCATTTTCAGAATGTTCTTTCTTTGCAAAACAATAATGTTACGAACAAAATTAAATACACTGTACCCGTATCATCGGGGATATCGCAAAACTCCCAGGCAGATTATCAATTGCAAATCAACATAGTAAATTATGCCTAAATCGTAAGAATAGAACATGCATAAAAAAAGAAGAGCGTTACCAGGAAATAATGTTTGAAATTTCACCTCGAACATATCTCAAGAAGAAATTAGTTTATCATTCTGTTCCAAAGAATTTTAACGAATATTTCTTTACGAAGAAGGGGGGGGGGGGGGTTACAGCCGCGGCCAGTTTTAGATCTAGGTCATTGTTGAGAAGAACTGAAATACGTATATATTGTGCTTAATTGGGGCCACGTGGTATCGAAAGAGCGTAGTGCGTTCTAAAACAAATAATACAAGCCATGGCAATTCGTTCAATTGCTTCTCGTAACAGAACTGTCTCACTAGCTGTCTAAATAATGATCCATCATGCGCGTGTTGGTATCAAGTAGTAGACGGAATTTATAATGATTGCGTTGTTTTGGGCCATTTTTTTCTTTAGGGGTGGGGGGGGGCTAGCCCTTATTCATCTTCTACTGGGTCATCACGAAACACAAATAGTGTTTAAATTTTCCGCAATCCCTTTAGCAGGCGCGGATCCAGGATTTCTTAGGGGAGGGCGCCCAATTTTTTTTTTGCTCTTGGAAATGTGAAAATCGCGCCGGCCGAAAAGTCGCTTAGTTGGGGGGGGGGGGGGGGGGGGGGGGGAGGGGGAGGGGGGAGGGGGGGGGGGGGGGTAGTGAGCACAATTTTTTTTTTTTTTTGCTCCCGAAAATTTGAAAATCGCGCCGGCCGAAAATTTGAAAATCGCGCCGGCCGAAAATTCGCTCAGTGGGGGGGGGGGGGGGGGGGGGGGGGGGGGGGGGGGGGGGGGGGGGTAGTGAGCACATTTTTTTTTTTGGCCCTCGAAAATTTTAAAATTTGCACCCCCCCCCCCTTGAGCGCCAGGGGGGGGGCAAACCCCAGAAAAGGTAAACAAAATAACCCCCCCCCCCCCCCATGGATCCGCCACTGTCCTTCAGCGCCGAGGGTAGAAAAGCCTATAGAAAAGTCAGCTGGACAATGGCAATTTAATGTTGGTCGAACAATCAGGGAGAAATACTGGGCACACATGTACACAATATTAGCCCACGTCTTCAATATAACCAGGAAATCCCGATATAACTGTTTAAGCACATGCTCACAATATGAATTTCAAATCTGGCTATTGTTTGGAGACTTATTGTTATAAAGGGGTACTTTTCACGCACCAAAGTCCGGCTCGTCTAGTACACAAAAGTCCGGCCCGTATTGACTTTACACACCGGACTTAGGGGGCTATTTTCAAAAGGAGGGAATATGCATATGCGTACCCTACATAACACTCAGTGGGGGAGGGGGGCGGTGCGCTTAACGGCGAAGCGCTCTTTGTGAATTGTGAATTTGTGAATGGGAGCTTAACTTTGAAAAGCTTTCGCGCCCGTTCAAACGCATTAGTTATTCATGTAATCCCCGCGTGTGTGTCCGCTCTCGTCTTGAAAGATTTGACTCTAAAATTTTCACTTTGGCTACTGATTTGTTTCATTATTATTTTACGTACATGACATTGATTTAGATTCTTATTCTGATTGTTAATTTCCCTCCCAACATCGAAGTGTTTTAGGCATTGACGTTGGCATGATTGTTCATTTCTGTTCATCAATGTGTTCAATACTTCAATTATATTAATTTGTTCACAAACAAAACAGAAACGATATGTATAATTGTATTCTTTCTGTATGTTTTGGCACATTATTGTTTCATATTGCATTATTTTGTTCTGTCATCCGATCAAAATAGGTCATATATCTTTATCATCAATCTGTTCATTCTCATGCAAGATCGATTTAAAGAATAGAAACGTAGGTTCTCTAAATCTAAATACTTATAATCAAAGACATTGTAAGATTCTGCTTGAAATACGATTATAGGGCGTTTATAAATATGTCATACGAAACGAACAAACATCTGCAAATTAAAGATATTACAAAAATGATAATCGTATTGTCGGGAGCCTGCATTATCAAAACGTTTCGGTAGATGGAAGACGCTCTTTTTCGAAATGCACTCACCAAAATTCTGCTCGAATCATAAGGAACACTGTCTCTATGCAAAATTATAAAACTAATTTTACGAAAAAAACACGAATATCTGCATTATCGGGGAAATCGATATACTCCCAGAGAGATTATTATTTGCAAATAAACATTGTAAATTATGTTTGAATCGTATGGGACCTTGAAGAAAGAAGGAGTGTTTATCGGACACGATATTCGTTATTTTCACCTCGAACCATTCGAAATCGCCTATATATGTTCCAAACATGAAATTTGATTGAATATTTCTTCGTGAAGAAACTGTATTGGTGGTGGCATTTGACGTAACAATTTGTTGTCATCAATTGCTCGTGAGGTTTTGACGTTTCATATTTGTTAGCTAACGCTAGTAAAGTCTCTTGTTTTAACGTGCACTGCATTGGTGCACTGTATTTAGTTATAAGGCCTGAACACGTCATGTTCACATTGGGTGTTATATAGCATACGGATGTTATAGTACATGTAACTTTTACAAGGACATTGTTATTGCAACGCAATGACAAAAGACAGCTCTTTGAGCAGCTAATAGTTGGTGCGCCCATTGTTCCGCTCATAGGCGGCTATCACCAATTACCGGGCATTATTTGTTATTGCATCATTAGTTTTCTATTTATTTATTTAGTTTTGGGGAGGGGGATATCGTATTACGAATTCATGACCCTTATGCATAATGACCATGTTCTAAAATTACAAATAGCGGTCTTCATGAATAGTTGTCCAATGAATAGCGGTCCTTATAACTAGCGAGCGGAGCCCTCCTGATGGGCCTCTGCCATTTACGTCCGGCCGTTCACTTCGCCGCCCCCCTCCCTCACACACACACACACACACACACACATAATACGCAGCCTTAATAGTGTACCTAAACAAGAATCTATAGCAAATCGGACAATTATAGCGATCAAACAATAGCCTTGCTCGGCCGCGTGAAATCCTGCCACAGCATTCGAACTTTTCTTTTGTATTCGTTCTATAGAACTCTACTTTATCTTAAAGCGAGGTGAAATGAAAAGAGCGTCATCATGAGTAGATCTTTTGTTTGATGTTATCCTTCTTCTCCCTAGTTAAGTCAAACCTCAATTTAGGCCTATCCATAAAAGGTAGCTTCCTGTACCGTTTGCTTTTTTTTTTTTTTTTTTACCTGACTGCTACATGAAGCATATGCTCTGAATTAGGCAAACAGGTGACCGGCGGCTTTAAGACCTCTCCGAACGAAATGTAATGTTGAGTTATGCCTTACCAAAGGGCACTAGCATATCGACTTGGTTTCTAACCAGGGAGCTCCCGGTTACGAGCTGCTCTGCTCTACCACTGGGCTCAAGCGCCTCCCTCCTTTTAAAAAGATCTTTTAAAATTTGCGTGTGTTTTTTTTTTTTTTTTTTTGGATTAAGAATCAAAACATGTTTGGTATGTTTTTGTATCTATGCAGTATGATTTCAAAATTTCACTTTCGCCACTTAATTATACAAATCTACGAATAAATGATTCGAATGTTAGAGCAGAACTCGATGTTTGTATTTGTGTCCCTGCCCGTTTTGCGATCATTTAGTACATATAGCGCAAAGTAGAAGTCGAATGATAAATTATCACCATGAACTGCTTAATGTTTTGTATGGCATTTCCATTTGCTGCTCAACTTTATCGCCATCAAGCTACGCTTTTTGTTTACATCTTCATGACACACATGTTTTATAATCTCGATATAGTTCCTAGACTCTTTTTTCTATTCATTCCACTTTTAAAAAGAGCTATGGAATTATTATGATTTATATACCTCACTTAAGAAATCCAGCCATCTGATTGGTCGAATTGCATTCATAAACTTCAACTGTTCCTGTAAAATTCTCGGTAACCATGCATAAAACATTTCAATATTTTTAATAACCATGGTTATTAAAAAAAGTTGGTCAGCCTCCATGGTTACCCCATAGGTTTACATGTTAAAAAATGGTTTGAGCGATGGAGGATGCCGTATGTGTGCGAAGGATTGGTCGGTAATTTCAATACAATTGAATCTCGATCGATCTTACCGACAATTTTATCTTGCATTGTTGACATGAAGACGAAAATAAACTTCCAAAAACAAAAAAACAACATCTGCCGATAGATCTTGATCTAAGTTCGTGCCAATATGCATTGCAAAAGTAAAAGAAGAGTCCGTATATGGAGCTTTTGCAAAGCATTCATCACACGCGAAGCCGGTTTCAATCCATTTTAATGTATATATTGGAGAAAACTGCCAAGCATGTTAACGGCGGGCCATAGCCGAGTGGTGTAAGCGTTGGTTTTCGGTACACCTCTTGTTGTACGTACGCAAGGGTTCGAATCCCGTCTTCGACAAAATGATAAATATTTTTAATTTTTCATTTTTTAGTCTATTTTTTTTCGGCATATAAAAGTATTAATGACTGCTTTAATATTCGAGAAATAGTTGTTTTCATACGCTCTCGGGAAGGTTACAATTGGGCTATTCCCCTCGGCAAGCCTCGGGGAATAGCACAATTCTAACCTTCCCTTGAGCGTAATAAAACAACTATTTCTCTCAAAGCAGTCATTAATACTATATTAAAACGCATTAAGGACGGGCAATTTTCGAAGGCAAATCTCTGGCGTGATATCCTGCCACAGCATTTTATGTTTTTTCCTTTAGAGCGAACTTTTCTTTTGTATTCGCTCCATACAGAACTCTACTTTATCAAACAGCGAGTTGAAATGAAAAGAGCGTCATCTTAAGTAGATCTTTTGTTTGATGTTTTGTTTGATGTTATCCTCCTTATCCCTAATAAGCAAACCTTCAATTTATTAGAACCAAGTCAAGGGAGGAGAAGAAGAAAAAAAGAGGATTTTACTGACAAAATATATATTCTTCCAAGCTCAGGCTGTGGCAACGCGTAGCGTGAATATGAATGACGGGAGAGAAAGATAATTCCTTTGTCCATTATTAGGACGCTAGAATAATATCGCGATGTGGGAATTATACAAATATGTTGATAATCATTCAAATTACAAACATAACAAGCGTCCTAAACAGTAATCAATTTGCCAACTATAACCGCATACATGTATTCATTCACATCATTCGCCTTTTATTTTTTGTTGTTGGGGACAATCAAGCTCGCAATTAAACAGCCATTAATCGTACATAGTCATCTTTATTTCACATTTCATACAGTCGTCACAAAAATTAAAAGGAGGCGTATTAAACCCAACAAAAATAAAATGTGTGTTGATTGCCCCCCGAAACAAAGACGCTCCCACCAGACAAGTTCATGCTGTGCTGTAGCAATGTACATCGCAAAGCTTCCACAATGATTGGAAAGATAATACCCCGCCCGTTACGACGCAAAACGGCGCGAGAAGAATAGATCGCGATGCGAGAAGAATACATCAAGTTTTTACAAACAATGGAGTGTTTATCAGAACGAGAACCGGAGGAGGGGAAGACAGGCTTTGGCCGACAAATACTTGCTATATATCAAGTTTAAGCTGTACCGCGCATCCCGAGCGAGAACAATGACGCGAAAGATAATCTTCCATCGCCTGGTAGGGCGCAAAAGGGCGCAAGAAGAATAGAGCGGGTTTATACCAACAATAGACAGTTTCTTTTCATATGCAAGAATCAGATGAGGGTGACTATTGCGCCCCTTCGCGCCCCTTTGCGCCTCAATGCGTCTCTTGAGACGCGACTGTTCTATTCATCGCGCCCCGACGCGTCCGGGCACAGTCGCAACTTTGGAAGGCTCCCCTTACTTGTTTTTTATGAAATGTTTTTTTTTATTTTTTTTATTTTTTTAAAAATCCCTTTATCTTATATTACTTCTTTTTGTTCTTTCTTCAAAATGTATTTACTGTTGTTCATATAATGTATTTATGTTTTGTTTTGTTTATGTAATTGTTCCGGACCCCACGGAAGACCAGCTTTCCCATGTCGGGTTAGCTGAATGTGGGCTATCCATCGTATTTTATGCATTTTTACTATGTTTTTTATACGAAAATAAATACTACTACTACTACTACTACCGTGGTCAAGTTGGAATTACTTCTTCAAAATGCCATGCCTAATCCCACTTCAATTTCTTTCAAAACCCAGTTGTAGTTAGGACTCAAAGTTTACCAATCACCAACAAGTATTTAGCTCTTAATTTCATGGGTTCATACTCTAAATACGAGCTGCAAATAATATTTCTTTAACGCCCACTCTAGTCTCAAGTCAGACTTGGGTTCTGCTTTATCCTTTATTTCATTCATACTCATTAACTGTTAGCCCATATATTGTTTGTTAAAAATTTGTTAGGTCTTTAAAAAAAAAAATACATTCTAACTGTACACAATTGGTACACATTAAGATCTTGGGGGCTCAGTAATTGACTAGTGACTACTAGACTTGTAAATGCTGGGCCTGGCAAAACATTTATGTCAATCTCACCTGAAGGGTATCAGCTCTGTTTATCGCCGATGCATGTATTCTCATGAGGATTTCATGAGGTCCAGGCTTGGGGATGGGTACCTCAGCCACGCTCAGTACCTCCGGTCCTCCCGTACCCGTTTGCTGCACAGCCTGCATCATCATCATTGGTACCCTCTGCAATCGAAGGTCCTAGAAAGTAGAAGAAAAGAATTTATGCATAGGCTCCATGCTAAGTTTTCAGTTTAGGCCTAAAATAAAAACTTCTTGTATTGCCCTTTGGGTGCCAAAACATGGGTCGGTCAGTCGGAAATGTTTTTTTTGTTTTAATTTTTTTTTTTGCCCTCTTTTGGCCGATATTTTTCAGATTTTAATGCTTTAATACATGTGTTTCAATGTCATCATTACATTGATATCTTTTTCACCTCATAATCACCCATGGTTTGCACAAGTGAGAATTTTGGAATAATTTGGTTTTATGCATTTATATCCCTTTTAAACAAACAAAATACATATTTTTTATTCATTAATTAAAAAAAAAAAAAAAAAAAAAATGCTGACCGTAGATTTTCAGATTTTGGGGTAGGTCCAAAGGGCAATACAACAAGTTTTTATTTTAGGCCTTACCTTTTGTTTTCATTTCTTTTTTAATAAATTGGTCAAGGCCCCTGTTTCATAAAACTTGTTATCAATCACAGCTGCAACATGTTTATTTATGACACATCTGCTCACAGCCAAACAAATGCAGGATTTCAGTAGCTTATAACAATTATCGAACTTGATATTGATAAAAAGTTTGATGAAACAGGGGCCTAGTTCTACACAATATGCTTCTAGTATCATAGACAGAAATAACCATCTAGTATGGGGAATTCTATAATAAAACTGACATGTGTCAACCTTCCTTATAGAGGGAGTTAGTGAAGCCGGATTTAGTCTCAGCGGAACAACCGCCGATATCAGAGACGGAAGCTTTCGGTCTATTTTCTACACAAAACAATTTCTTAACATCAATAATCCTAGTCCAAACAACTAACCCTTACTTGAACCCAAACCCTAAACCTAGCCCTATACTTTTGAAAAAATCAAGCAAAGAGTAATCGCTAGTCTAGTGAATGTCAAATCAAGACTGGTCCAGCCAACCCAAGGTTTAACCGAGATTTAAAATTCTTTCATGGGTTCAACAGCACACATTGGACGGGAACTCCTTTAAAGCCCCTCTTCACTAGTTTGACTAGGAGGGATTAAACCTCCCTGCATGGTCACTGACAGGTGGTTATCTCATCTCATCAAATCAGCTCACAATTAACATAAGAAAAAGGGGACCATGGGGCATCGATTAGGCATTGTTTGCTATATAGATGGCGCAAGTAGCTATAAGAAGTGCAGTGGGGCTTTAAAGTCATTTAAGAAGAAGAAAAATTCATCTCAAATGGTATGGAGACAAGTCTGATGTTTGAAGAAAAAATAATAGACCCCTATTAACAAAATTGGCTCTAAAAAATAATGTTAGTTAGTTACAAATCAATAAGAATGTCATAAAATTGCGTCGCAGTTGAGGATATACCCTAGCTGGATAAAAACGATCTTGGCACTTGCTGCACACCATCTCGTCTACTTCTTCGTCCCTGGGTTCCTCTCTGGACCTCTTCCCTCCATTCCTCTTCTCCTTCTCTGCCTTCTTGACTTCTCTTTCTTCTCTCTTCTTCTTCTTTATGGCCTCTCCTGCCTCCTTGTCTTCTCGCCTCTTCTTCTGGTAACTGATCAAATGTGCAACAGAGATGGTTTCTGGGAGCTCATCTCCCGCTTTCCTCTTCGATGCCATCCTCGTAGCTTCCGGGGATTTTAGGGACCTGTCCAATGCCGAGGAAACGTAGTTAGGTGGCCTTGGACACGAAGAAGATCTTCTTGGCATGGCGGGATTATCTGTTGTGGTTGGTGCAGCTGGTGGTGGTGCTGGGACGACTTGTGGTGGTGCTTGAATGGCTGTTGCAGGTGGTGGTGCTGGGACGACTTGTGGTTGTGTTGGTGCTTCTTGGGCGGATGGTGCAGCTGGTGGTGCAGCAGGTAGTGGTGCTGGGAAGGCTGTTAGAAGTGCTAGGACGACTTGTGGTTGTGTTGCGGCGGCTGTTTGTGTTGCTGCAGCGGCTCTTGCAGGTGGTGCTGCTTGGATGGTAAGCACCTGTGACGGAGCCAGCTTCTCCCGGCAATATCCCCTAGTAAAAGGGAATATGCCTGCTGCTCTGAATCCTTCTATGGCCAACTCAGGTTTGATGTCCGCCCAAGCCTTGGCGAACACGCCGGCGAAGGAAGCCTTGGTGACAAACTGCCCAGAATGACCATCCTTCCACTCTCCTTTCCTCTCCTTAAACGCTTTCTTCAACGGGCCAAAGACGAACAGGCCTAGTGGTTGGATGACATGATTCGCGTTCGCCTGAATCCGGTACAATATGATCTGCTTATCTTGACAATACTGGGCTACTTGAAGATCAACATGGCTAGCATCACCATCCACAAGAAGGAGCACTGGAAAGTGGGTTCCACGGCTCAGTAAAAACGGATGGAAGTGGTCTGCGAGCCACGAGAGGAACAGCTCTGAGTTCATCGATCCACTCTCACTGAAGCCATAAAACCAACTTTCCGGTGCTCCTTCCATCGGTCTCCATTTACGAGAGACCCTCTTCCCTGGGTAGATAATAAACGGGGGGCAGAAGACGCCACTTGCGGATGCCGCCTCCAAAGTACTTAAGTTGTTCTTTGCCCCTCTCATTCCTATGACCCTGCCACTCGTCGGCGAAAGAGCAAAGCCGCTCTCATCAGCATTCCAGATCCGATCTGGTGAGGTTAGGATGCTGACGGCATTCTGTTCGACAAGGTAGGAGTGAAGTCCCTCGAACCACCTGTCAATTTTTTTAGGGGTGAGTACTGCCCTCTCCTTGCCTAAAGCTTGGGGGGTCCTCAGGGAAAGGGTGGGGTTCCTCTTTATGAATCTGCTAAACCAATTTTTCCCCGGTTTGTCCTCCTTAAAAGGGTTGGGTCTCCCATCTTCTCGGATGATCTGCTGGGCCATCTGCATGAGGTGAAGAAAAGAAAAAGAAGAAAAAGTATAATCGTAATATGAATTAATGTTTAATGATGTAATTAATTCAAATGAAATGAACAATTTGTTGAATTAATTTGAAATACTTTCAATATGAATCTTCAATCTAAATCAGAATTGAGCTTTATTATTTTATCTTCCATAAAGTCACAATTTAAACACGCCGATTGTGGAATTGTATTTTATCATTAAGTATGGTACTGTATTTTGGTGTATCTTATTACCTGTAATATTTGGGGCTTGGTCCTTTCATACCCAATCTTAGACATCTGAATTGCCCAGGTTGCAATTCTCGCTTCCTCATCCACGGTCAAGTACGGAGATGGCCCCATGGCACACATTTCAGGGGGTCGTCGACCTGATGCCTTGTCGAACATTGTTGCCCTCGGAATACCGTACTCTGCCGAAGCCTGTCTTTGGGAGAGCTCGCCCAGCCGAACTCTATTAATGGCCTCCGCCAGTGATGCCTCTGTATATTTTCTTTTTGGCATTTTCTGTTAATTTAGAAAATAGGAGAAAATATATTGAAAGAAGATCGATGCAGATTACAATGGAGGTAAAGCATTTCTAGAACTTGCTATTATCCTACCATTATTTTCATTACCATCCATTATTAAGCAGCTTTTGAAATATAAAGAAAGTAAATACTAGGAGACTACAAAGATATCAGCTGCCACGACATAGGCCTACAATTATAACCCCCCCCCCTCCCCCTTCCAAAAAAAAATGAAGGAAGGAATTAATGAATCTTTAATCCATTTCCCATTTAAACAAAGAAATTACTGAACTAATAGAATATAATTAGATCAAAAGCCTTGATGTATAAAACCTTCCTTATCACATTGTTAATTTGAATATTTAATGTATGGGTACGATAATTTCATTCTTTCAAAGTATTTTCTTTTTTGATAACATGCTCGAGATCGAGACATGACATAGATTGAGATCGATGCACCTCTTGCTTTCTTTCAATCTGTGTGCTACGATACATGTACGTCATAACGTTATATGCCTCACGTCACAATCAAAGCATGTACCAAACTACTACGGGTAACCCAAGTAATAATTGTCTATCTCTTGTAACGCTAAATTTGTCAAGTTTTAAACAAATTCTCCTTTTCCTTGAATGGACCATCCCGACTAGAATGAAAGAATGGAGGAAAGGGGTGCGTACTTCTAGAGACTCTGGGTACACACCTTTTCAACATACAACGTTCACGCCTATTTGCGACAAACACCATCTAAATAACTACAAAACAATATCAAATTTTAAATTTCGAACTAAAAAAAGAAGAAGCGTACTTTCTGCATCTACGACGAAAGTACGCAAAAACTTAACCATGTTGATTTTTTTGCGTCCATCTCACATGCTACGTTGCGTTCTTCAGCGTATAGTTACGTAGGACAGCGTACGCTAGACGTAGTCGGTACGCAACACTACGCAACTCTACGCATGGCCCGGTGAGCAAGGAACTTTAATCTCTTAACTTACCAGTTAAAGATAAAGGTGAGTTCTGGTAAAAAAAAAGAAAATTAGTTCTCACAAAATCAAACGAAAATTACACTGAATGTTCAAGATTGCAAATAAATGTCATATGCCAAACAATTTTGGTATAAAATGTATGCTGGCTGAGTAATGAGCATAGAAAGATTAGGAAATCAAGGTTAGTAGCTCCGACACCATTTGTGTAGTCCCATATACATCTTTCTGCGTACAGTGCTTTTTGCTTTACCAAGACTGGGCAAAATTTATTATGATTTCGGTGACTCCAGAACTTTGCAGTCCTACACACCAATACTGACATGCTATATCATCAACTTTTTCTGATCCATTCCACATCTTTTCTGTCACAATGCAATCGGATGACCAGAACTCACCTTTATCTTAAAACACCTGCTAGATTTCCTATCGGCGACTGGTGTCATAGATTGGGCAGAGTACTTAGCCTGTGGACGTTTTTCGGCAAAGCAAACTTACCTGGGAAGCCAGGGTAGTTTTTAATCGCATATTTTCTGTTTGATCCGATACCAAAATCAAGATATTTTAGTCATCAGCAAAGAGCTGCACTGTAGACTGTGCTGAAACATACTCGGGGAGGTCGTTGATGAAGTGGAGGAAGAGCAGAGGTCGGACCATGCAACCTTGAGGAACCCCTGAAAGAACAGGTGATGTACGTGACTTTACTCCTTCAAGCAGAACCCTCTGGGAACGGTTGCTGAGTAGATTATCAATCCACTCATGGATATTGCCTCTGATTCCATAATAGTCGACTTTGTACATCAGCTTACTATGGGGAACCTTGTCAAAGGTTTTTGACAAAATTGACAGGTCCTAAAGGATAACATCAAGTTGTTCGCCATCCTCAATACCTCTAGCAAGATCATGCACAGCTAGTAATAGTTGAGATGTGCATGAGCGCTTCTTACGAAAGCCATGTTGGGCATCACTTAAGATGTAATGGTTGTCGAGATGGTCAAGAATACTACTGCAAACAATATGTTCCAAGGAGGTCAGTGAGATTGGTCTGTAGTTTTCCGCTTTATATCTACAGTACCGGTACATCAGCGTTCTTCCAGTCATCAGGAATGATGCCTTGGTCGACTGATGCTTGAAAGAGGATAGTGAAGATACTAGATAGGTGTAACTGTAAGCTCCAACGTACCATGGCAAGTTCCTTCAGGAACGTTGCTTGTGGACCATCTGGACCAGTAGCCTTGCCTTGTGTATAATTATGTAGAGTTGTACACTCCAGCAGGATCAGGATTGATCTGGATTCGATCCATGTCTGGATAAATGGTTTTGTCCCTCGTCTTTCTGATGCCGTGGGCGTGGTCAATTTTGCGGTCTGCAACTAGACTGTCGACAACTGCGATATTATATATATATAGACCCTATATATATATATATAATTGCGATATACCCAAAAATGATCAAGAATACCTTATTTACATTGTGTGTAGATCAACTTTAATAATAATTAGATCTAATAGTCGTCAGCAGTATTGCCAGACAGCGAGGCCGTTACTGCTGGAATTCAACCCCTAGGCTTAGTTCAGGCAGCTTAGCAGTGCGGGCCCGGAGTGCGGGGTACCGCCGAAAAACTGCACTGACGGAGACGCACCTCAAAACTTTTACAACTAGATATGGTGGTAATTCTGCAACCAAATTCCATAAACATTTGTTCTCTGTAATGTCTAATGAAAACAAATGCAGTCAAAAACTTACCTTTAAAATCTTAAATTATCTCTG
The DNA here is from genome assembly GCF_000002235.5 of Strongylocentrotus purpuratus. NCBI lineage: Eukaryota > Metazoa > Echinodermata > Echinoidea > Camarodonta > Strongylocentrotidae > Strongylocentrotus > Strongylocentrotus purpuratus. Next base: position 34,429,442 of record NW_022145607.1, on the reverse strand, counting down.
AAATTGAAGAAGAAAGAAGAGGAAATCGTGAGCTGAGCTGAGTCGTTCGTGCATGAATGCAGATGCAGGGCAGAGCTCTAGGTTCAAATAAATGTATACGATCGATGACGCGGCGGATATTCAGGGGCGGGGCAGGGGCAGGGCACTCGGGACAAACATAGATAGGAGAGGTAAAATCGGACAGATAGGCTAATGGACTGCAGAATTATCTTTACCATTATTGTTATCATCACCATCTGACATCGTCGTGTAAATGATATAGATAGACCTAAATTACATGAACTGTCAAATTGTTACTAAAAAGCAAGTTCTGATCGACCCTTTAATATAAACTCTTCTAATTCCGCTGAATTGATAGGAAAATAGAACAACATAGAACAATAGAACAACAAAACAAAAAAAATAGAACAACAGCAAAAACAATACAAAAAAAACCAAGAACAACAACAAAACAAAACAATTATGAGAGAGAGAGAGAGAGACAGAGAGAGACAGACAGACAGAGAGAGACAGAGAGAGATAGGGAGATAGAAGCCGGAGAGAGAGAGAGAGAGAGAGAGAGTTGGGGGGGGGGGAGAATTTGTTCTTAAAACGTCAAATTTACAAGAAACAAGAGATTTATGGATTACAAGTGCTATGGCAATAAGCAAACACAGCAAATATTGATCTAAATTGTTTTAAAGTCAAGGCCAATTTTAATCCAAAAGGACTATTACAAAAGTACTTCTACTCTAAAACATGTAATATCGAATTAAGAGAAATCAGGTATCCTAATGAACATTTAGTTGGTACCTAGAGAAACAGAATATAATTGTTGACAAGATAAACACATTTTATAAAGATCCGATAATCTAGCATAAATGAGTTATGTTTTTATAATTTTTATAAAAATGTTCCCCTTTCTATGTTCTGAAAGACAATTTTATAGAAATACATGTATTAAAAAAAAAAAAACATCATTATCATCAAGACTTGGGGAACCATGAATGCATGAGGAAATCATTTTCTTTTTGGGAACTTAGTGAAGATCATGGCATAAACATAAATCAATACATTTGATGAATAATGAGAGAATCAAATAATAATTATTATGTGTGACCTAATTATCTAACAACAGATATCGATTCTAAAGTAATTTTTTTCTCCTCATACTCCTTTAATCTATTTCTCTAATTGAGAATGGAAAATTCTTAGACTTAAGTTCCCCTTACGTCACTTTCTCTCAAAATGCATTTCCATCATCTCCAAAACATGGCTATAATAACACAGTGTGTTCTTTAAAAAGAAGAAACCCATCTTTCCCAAAGAACAACTCATCAAGTAAACACAACTAGATTCAATGCATCATTAACAAGATAAGATAAGATAAGGTAAGGTTTCATTCGACTCTATCGACCCCCTTCAGGGGTATGAGAGCACAACATATTTACAACACAATACAGAAAGATATATAAAAACAAAGTAAAATATGATAATAAAATACATAGACATGATACATACATTTTTATATTTCTAAAACACAATAAACATGAGCTAAAGACTAAGTATACACTATACAGTTTTAAGTTATAATAAGTCTAAAATATCACGTGGTTTGGTTTGTCTACCATAACGAGTAACTACACTTTTAGTAACAAAAATAGGACCATGCCTTTCAGCCTTATAGAAACCAACGAAAAGAATTGTATTATTACTCTTATGAATTTTACGAGTTTCTTATTGTTTAACGCTAGATCTATTAAATAATTTGTCCATGTGAAATGTGCTAGGGTTACTCACAACAAACTGTCTATCTAAGTATAACTGCCTTTCTTTCTTGAAAAAAGGGCAGACAAAAATATAGTGAAATTCATCTCCAAAAACCTTTAAATTACATCAAGGACATTCAATTTTACTTTCTTCAGGATTATTTTCAAACCTTCCATTATTAATTGGTAAGCGGTGTGACCTGCATCGGAATCGACATTAAGTGATTGCACCTCTTCTATTCAACATTACCAGATACTTTTCAAAGAAAGTTAATTGACCCTTTTTTTTTAAATACCATAGTATTTTAACCAAGCAATACCCACATTTGTTTTCTTCATGAGAGTTGGATCTATATTGATCAATAAAATATATGGAGACATTGTCTTTCATCGAATCTCTCTTTGCTTTCATTTTGTTACGTCTCTCAATCCCACTGTCACATTCATCATGGGTCAACTTTTAATTGGCAGCTGCAGTCAGGGGCGTCGCTAGACCTTTTTCAGTGGGGGGGGGGGGGGGGGGGTGTAGACTAGAGGCCAACGATTACCGACAAAACTAGCCACCAATTACCGACAAAATTAAATGTCCCAATATCTACAAATTTAACCCTACAAATCCGGGGCGGAAGGCTAAATTGTTTTTCCTATGAACTATCTATAATACTTGCATATGCGCAAATGGTCATTTTCCTCGACGACATAATTTTATATACGAATTATTTCGTCAACTTAGTCAGCATCAGAGGCTTCAGAGCTATATATTTTAATACAGGCGCGTAGCTATAAGATCTTATTTTAGGGAGGGACAGTAGTAAGCAAGCGAATCACTTAAAGGGGCCGGTGGGTGAGAGGTCTCCCGCGCGAAGCGTGGAAGCTTTGACGTTTCATTTAATTATCATAGAAAGAAGCCGATTTGTTGTACCGTTCTCTACTCTTAACTCTAATTGTCTGAATTCAATTTCTCCCCTCCCGCGCAAAGCGCGGAAGCTTTGACGTTTCATTAAGTTATTTGAGAAAGTAGACTATTGTTGTACCGTTCTCGACTCGTAATCCTTGTCTGAATTCAGTTTCCCACCTCCAGCGCTAAGCGCGAAAGCTTTGACGTTTCCTTAGAATATTAGAGTAAGAAGACGATTGGTTGTACCGTTCTTGACTCTTAATCCTAATTTTCTGAATTCAGTTTCCCCCTCTTTGACGTTTCCTTAAATTATGAGAGAAAGCAGACGATTCGTTGTACTGGTTTCGACTCTTAATCGTTGTCTGAATTCAGTTTTCCCCCTCCCGCGCGAAGCGCTAAAGCTTAGACGTTTCCCTAAATTATTAGAGATAAATGACGATTCGTTGTACCGTTCTCGGCTCTCAATCATTGTCTAAATGAATTTTCCCCCTTCCGCGCGGAGCCCGGAAGCTTTGGCGTTTCATCAACATAATTATTAAAGAAAGCAAGGCGATTCATTGTATACCGTTGTTGACTCTTAATCCTTGTTTGAATTTAGTCTCACCGAAAATTTCGAACCTCTGATTTCTTTAGCTGATATTAAAGTGAAACTTCGAGAAAATACAAGTATTGTAGTTGTAGTCACTCTCGAAGTCGTCACAGCGGATAAAAAGTCACAGTTCGTATAGGGGAAAAAAAACTTGTCGGCCGACCGACATTATCCATCTCACCGACTTCAAACTTCTGCATTGATATAGTACACGAGAATCGAGCAAGAATACCGACACAGCTGACCCGACACATGCAGCAACATATTTACGTGTATGCGTGTCTTTCTTGCTCCCTCGACGAGACGACTCCACCCAGCAACCCCCATCTCTCAGGCTCTTACTTCCCCATTTCTCTCCTCTCTTTCACCCCCCCCCCGTATCTTTTGTTTCCCTTTTCTCTTCTTTTATTCCTTTTATTTCTTTTCCTTTCTTTCCTCTCCTCCCTCTTTTTTTCCTTCTTTTTCTTTCTTCTCTTTTCTTCTCTTTTCTTTCCTTTCTTTCCTTTCTTTCCTTTCTTTTCCTTTTTCCTTTCTTTTCCTTTCTTTTCCTTTTCTTTTCTTTCCTTTCCCTCTCTTTTTCCCCTCCCCCTTTTCTCTTTTTTTTCCCGACGGCAGCGCAATTGTACCGACAATATCCTGACAGGTGGGGGGGGGGGGGGGGGAGGGTGTCGCACTCCACACCCCCCATTTGGAGACGCCCCTGGCTGCAGTTCTGAGGGAGGGGGTATTTGTTTGTGATTGGCTCGTTAGGGACATCTCTGGAATAAAGCTCCTAGTAGACCAGTTCACGGTTAGCACATGGCTGCAATGACCCCGAATATCCACAGATCTTCAAAACATGAAGAGGTCCCACTTTGTACATTTTGAAATTATCACTCCTACAGCGATGGAGATGCTACATACTTAGCCTTTGTTTCCCCTTTTCAAAGAATACTTCCACCTGTGTATCATGGAGTGCTCTGCTAGTGCATAAATGAATAATGATTACATAACTTTCATGAGCACGTATCCAGTATTCCGTCTCCGTGTATTTCACAATTTGTTCTGCAATGACCTTGATCTGCTCATGCTCAGACTGCAACCGTGAACTGGCTTAACCATAGAGATATATATCTCTATGGTGCACACTGACCCAGAGTTCAGTGTTGGTGCAATAAGCATTTTGTAAGGCGCCATCTCTCGTCAAAGGAAATTTCGCCAATTCAGGGATCACATGAAAAAATGGGAATGTTTGTTTGTTGTTTGATTTTTTTCTTCTGCATTTTGTCAACATTATAAAAAGTAAAAAACAATCAAGGTACAAATCATCAACGTAAGTCAAAATACATATATATAATCATAAGATAATATAAATCAATTAAATAGATATACCTTTTAAACACAAAGCTGACTATTAAAAATTGAAAAGAAAGGCAGGATACCTTCATCTTATTAAATGTGACAGTCTTTTGATCATGCTTTCCCAGATAGTTTCTTTTTGTATATTTTACGTGCCCCCCCCCCCCTCCGATATGCGCTCTACAAGTTAGTGCGTCTAAAAAGTATACCCAATTTTGTCAGATTCCCATTAAAAATTAATATAACCTGTTTGACCTTGTATTATATTTCATATTAAAGAGTAACTAATAGTCTGTCTAATGATACCTTATTCATAACTCTGCTACTGCGGATGATTGAGACACAGCCTTTTAAATAGGTGTGAAAATCCTCTAGTATACCAAGTTTTCGCTGAAGCAAAGAATGTGGGTCAAAAGCCTTTATAATTCATTTCAGTCCGAAACCAATAAATTGTTAACATGTTTCGCATTGATTTTGTACATTACAATAAAAATGGTAATAACATAAACTCAGAAATTATGGTGAATGTTATGATCAATCTTGCAGCTTCTCTCGGATCCCTTACATTAGATTAGCCTTGTCATGAGTCGTTCAAAATGGACGAAGCTTACCTACATGCACTGGCGTACTGGTTGGGTTGGGGGGGGGGGGCGCCAGCCCCCTCCCCCCAAATAAAATTGAATCATGACTTATTTTCAATTCCATATACAAGTGATGTATATGTTCGTGATATCACATGATCTTCAACAAAGTGCGCGTTTCTCCATTTCTGTTGCAAACTGACACATTCCCAAATGGCCAGGAAAAGCATATGTTTTTTTATAGTCACTAAGGGGCCGTGGCCACTAACAGTAACACTAGTAACAAAAGATCCTTTCCAGAAGCAACTGTGGCAAGCACTGCCAGGCGTTCCATACTTACATCATGTAACACTACACATGTACCGTTAAGGGGCCCAGTGGGGAATTGAATTCAGACAAGATTAACAGTAGTGAACGGTACAACGGATCGTCTTCTTTCTCTAATAATTTAATGAAACGGCAAAGCTTCCACGCTTCGGGGGAGGGCGGGGGGGGGGGGGGCAACTGAATTCAGACTAGGATTAAAAGTCGAGAACGGTACAAAAAATCGTCTTTCTTCTCTAATAATTTAATAAAGTGTCAAAGCTTCCGCGCTTTGCGCGTGAGATGGGCGAAAGTGAATTCAGACAAAGATTAAGAGTAATAATCTATTGAAACGTCAAAACTGCCGCGCTTCGCGGGAGGGGGGGGGGGGGGGAACTGGATCCCGAACAAGAATTAAGAGTCGAGAACGGTAGCCTACAACGGATCGTCTTCTTTCTCTAATAATTAAATGAAGTGTCAAAGTTTCCGCGCTTTGCGCGGGAGGGGGGAGACTGAAAAATAACTTAGTTCCTGGCCCCTGGTTTATAGGGTTGAATTTATAAACATTTGGACATTGGCATTAATATATTTGTCGGTAAGTGGTTGCTCGTTTTGTCGGTAATCGGTGGCCAAGGAATAAGAGTATTGATTTATTGAAACGTCAAAGCTTCCGCGCTTCGCGGAAGAGGGGGGGGGGGGGAACTGGATCCAAACAAGAATTAGGAGTCGAGAACGGTACAACGGATCGTCTTCTTTCTCTAATAATTTAATGAAGTGTCAAAGTTTCCGCGCTTCGCGCGGGGGGGGGGGGGGGTAGAGACTGAAAAATAACTTAGTTCCTGGCCCCTGGTTTATAGGGTTAAATTTATAAACATTTGGACATTGGCATTAATATATTTGTCGGTAATTGGTTGCTCGTTTTGTCGGTAATCGGTGGCCTCTACACCCTCCCCACTCCCCCACTGACAAAGATCTAGCGACGCCCCTGATAACGAGACAGTTTATACACTCGAGAACATTTTTTGCAACGTCTCGCGACGTGACAGATCACTTTTCTCTAACTTCTAACCACTCAGAAGTCCTCGTTTTTTCCAGGAAGTGCCGGTGGACATTATTGCGCCAAATGTGGTTCTTAAATTGCAAAAGATCCCAACTCTTGGAAGGGGTAGGAGAAAGCAATTTTACGTCATATTACTCCAGGAAGTGCCTGAAAATGCGTCTAATTTGGTTCTAAAATTGCAAATGCTTCTTACTCTGGAAGGGGGCCAGAACCCCCTCCCAGACCCATCCCCGTTTGGTCGCTCCACTCCCTCGCCGCTGAAGCCTCGTTCTGTCGCTTCATCGTTTTACATATATTTAACCCCATGCCATTTTGTGCCCCCCCCCCCGGTAAGAAATTCCTGGATCCGCCACTAAAGCCCATACCCCTTGAGCTTCGGTGGCTCCGCCCCTTGACCCCCGCCGGGGCTTTGCCCCTAGACCCCACTTTGCGAAACGTTCAGCGGGGCCTGCATGTTAGAGTGGTGTGCTGCGGATTTTTTTTGTCAGCCCCCCCTCCCTCAAAAAAAAAAACGTTTTTGCTCATGACGCCACTGCCTACATGGATGCTATTTACCTATCTTCTTTTCATGAAAGTCTTCTGTCTTTATGTTTGGTAGTTCGTGACTTTCTTTCACGCATTTACTAAATCTTTGAGGTTGGTAAACCTCCAAGTTTTCATGTGCTGTTCAAGACAGATACATTATCCCTTGAGCATTTGAAATGGTGCAATGACCAAGTGAGAAGTAAGATTTTAGATATCATGAGTCAACCTGTGGATTAAAACAAGGTCCTGGGAAAGTTTAGGTACATTAGATAACTTTAAACAATGAAGCACTGAAAAACAAAAACAACAGAAGACATCCATGCCTGACCTATACATTCGGTGTATCAGCCAAAACTTATATAGAAGGAGATTTTGACAGCACGTTTTAAAAAACCTGGTACTCAGTCATCCGTGGCAGAAAAAATATGCATTGGGTATAATTAGACAGAAAACGAGTTACTCTTTACGATGAAATAAATTTCAATGTCACATTCATCATGAAAGATTAATTATAAGCAACTAAAGTTGGGTATATTGTTTTTTTAATACGAACTGTATATTAATAATACAATGTCTAATTGAAGAAGCGGCCTATCGGTATGGTGTACATTTAAAAACAAATAATAAGTGATTGTTTTTTATTATAAATACTGTGTAACTGAAAAGGGAAAAGTAAAGAGAAAAAAGAATAAGACAGGAAGAAACTAGGTATAATACTGCATAAACATCCCAGTAAACAGTGAACAGCTAGGCGCTTACATTAAGTTCTCAGCGTTATTTCACATTATTATGACAATAAAGTTTGTTCTTGACAGATAGAAGTTCATGATTACCTTCCTAAATCTTTCTTGATCGATCTAAAAGGTCATAGAGGTTAATCTATAAAGTTCTGGGAAGGTATCAACTTTATTTATCAAGAATAAACCGTTTGTCACAATAATCATAACATTTATCTTATTATAAGTTTATGGGCAACAGTACAATAATATTGAGGCAACATAGAGCCATGTTTTCGGGGACAGTCTAAACCCTAGCGGTTCTGGGGCGGGGGGGGGGGGGGGGCGCAAGCCCCTAAATGACTCCCCCCCCCCCCCCCCGATAGACCCCGGTTCGGAACTCCGTCGCGCCTTTTTGGATTGTATATCCTCCCGGGGAAGGTTGGGGGGGGGGGGGAGGGTGAGCGGGGACGGAGATAGCGAGCCCCCCCAAAAAATTGATATCGAGACAAAAAAAACTTGACTCCATCCTCGAGAGCACTCATTCGTCAGTATGCAGATGGAGTCCCGACATCACAGTGTCTCTGAAGGACAATCTTGGGTCCTTGATTTCTCCATTAGTTTACAGACCCAAACCCTTGTCAGTCACCGTGCCAAACAGTGTCTGCACATTGAGACTACACTGATATCATACTGCATATGCTATGTACTTTTATAGCTGCTCCAGACACAGACCAGGGATATGTGAAAGATACAGTTGGCCCTGCTCAAGACGTTAGGAATCGTGGTCAAGTATCAATATCAGAGTCTGTGCACTGTAGACTAGTGCTCGATCTCGCCAACAAAAAACATTGGCACGCGCCCAATATTATGGTTCCGGAGCTAGCTGAGCTCTTTGCTAGCTGTGCATAGAAATGGGATTTCCGACTTGATCTCTGCTCAATAACCCCTGGAAATGTTGTCGCTTCACAAACCTTGAATATAGGTCCGCGGTATGTGTACGGGAAAATCAACAATATATTGATAATATTGTTACTATAAATAAATTTAGTGTTATTGTGAGCATGAGCTTGTGAGTTTCCGGGGTCGGCATAAGCATACGTTTAGCCCAAGAAAGGAAAGAGGACACAGTCATTCAAACTCAATATCATTCTTAATTTATATTCCAAGAACTTTATTCGGATAGCGGATTTCATAGTGGTAGAACAGGGGGATAATATAAATATCTCGAAATCTTATATAGGATATTTCAAATATCTCAAAATGTTAGAATCACCACGAAGCATATCTTACACTATAGACAGGAACAAGCAACACAATATAATATGTAAGAGTCAGACGAAAATAATTTTCTACATTTAAAATTAAAAAAAAAAAATGGTTTTAAAATTTCAAATCAAGAGGGATTATTTTGTGTATATGTCAAAGCTTGATAACGAGCAGTTTTTTTAAACACATGTAGCTCTCTTCGTTTCAGTTTAATATAGAACCTTTGTTTGTTTGAAATCATAAATCACTAGAGTAATTTACTCCCAAAAAGTTTACCCTATTTTAATTTCTTTCAATGCTTCCACGTGTTTATGTCAATAAACATTCCCTCCAAAATATCAAACAACGTGGGCATCCATATTTAGCACTTATTTACCAGACCGTTCTGACACATTACAAAACAAATTTAAAAAAAACACAGTACATGATCAACATCAGATCATCATGAGACAAATCCCCCCCCCCCCCAAAAAAAGTTTTAACTAGCTTGCTGTTTTACAAGAAACTGAGAGCTACACAAAAGTCATGATCTAATTATGTGACATGCAGGCAGCACTTGAGAAATTGTGACGACTTCACACAAGGGTGCGTTGTTTGTTCAAACAAGAAGCCTAAACATAGCAGGTGAGAAAGATGAAGAGAGAGAGAGAGAGAGAGAGAGAGAGAGAGAGAGAGAGAGAGAGAGAGAGAAGGAGACAGATGGTGAGAATGTAAACAGCTCAAAGTCCATTAACGTTAACTGTGGCATTTATGTTTAATTAAACAAACACAAGTCGGAATAAAACTGCCATGATGAATACAATAAAATCATTTTCTGTTTAAACGAATTAGATCAATATTGTTTATTTAAATCCATAATAACTTCATGAATAAATATTGTAAAAACTTGTGTAAAAGAATTTAACACGAATTGAGATATTTGTTAAAAAAAATGTTATAATAATCTTCAGAGCAATGGTGATTAAGACCTGTATTAAGAGAAGAGACCTCAAAAAGTATGAGCATAGTAAACTGGCACCCGACTCCGATAAAAGACTATCTATTGTCAGAGCGATGCTATTGTGATTGTCATGGCGGGGATTCCCCACCAAATGCATCAATGCAATCAGTTTTGCGTGTGTGTTTAGTTTTATTTAGGTTTCTTTTACTTTAGGTGACAAAGCGTGGTAAAAAAACTAACAAAAAATTGTAGCCTTCATAAGAAATGCTAAATAAAGTCGCAATGCATGAACTATGACGATTCAGATACTTTAGTTGTATGTTTGACAATAATGCATGGTAGTAGTAAAAATACCAGGTGGCCCTGTTGTCTTTCAAAGAATTGTGATTAATAATAATGTACAGGAGTTGCAATACATGACAACCTCAATGGTCTACTAATGGAGGTGGGGTAATCTTGCGGTTCGACTTCAAACAGAACTTTTTTAAAAGATGGGGTTCAGTAGAAAGAGAAAGCAAAATGCTCATTAAAAGCAGTACAGAAAAAGGTGAATATGACTTGCTCATGCCATCACATGCAAACAAAAACAAAAATCAACACACACAAACACACACAAAACAGAGAAATATGAAGTCCAAGATGTTTTGTCATTTTAGGTCCCATTTGTTATCAAGGACAGAGGAATAACGAGCTTTAAAACATCAAAATATAGTTTTCCTTGATAGAATCTCTGTCCCAAGCTGTATAATACATTGTTATGGCTATACATGTATTTCATAGACATTACTGGGTTGGCATGTATAATTAACTCTGTATACAAAACCATTTCCTCGAAATCGAATTAAATTTGTTTTACCCATACTATGCAAAACTTGTGTTACTTAAACTTCCTAAGACAAATTATTTTTTGCTGTCCCAACAGATTCGACTTATGCAGAGTTAACTGTATACTGGTAGGAAAAATACTTTGGATTTGCTGAAACAAGAGATGCCAAATTCTGAAATAAAACAAAACATCCACAATATTTTCAAACCATATAAATTCTCCAGTTTATTCGAGCATCTTAGTTGACTTGTAACAAAACAAGCTGTTCTACAATGAATATCAAGTCAGAGAACAATACAATGTAAAATATAATAATAAATCACTTCTCGTTCCATCTGAAGAGCAAGGCATAGGCATACAATCAAATTTCCAAGTGCACGACATTGGAGGGGCGCCAATCCTTGTCTACGACATCTTACGTAATACATATTACTTGTACAAATAAACATCATCAAATCTTGTCTTTCTTCTTTCTTTCCAATCAGAGATCACTACCCATTAAATATAAAGTAGAGTTCTTTTCATGCTATAGCATCATGAGAGAAAACATCTTGAAGCAATTGTAGAGGGTTGATTTAATTAGAAAAAAAATAATTGGTGCTTAGGTTTGGGAATAATTAAAGTTATAAGAAATTTATACTCAGTCTCACTGAACAGTCGAACACAGACTGTACTGTACACAGAAATGCGTTTATGGGACTACACAACCCTGCAGCACAGAGTTTGGTCCAAACATTTCAGTCATTTCTTTTCATATTACAAGTACGAGGACATTTGAAGAGCCATCCTTTTCGGGCCATTTTTTTTCCTTATGATTTTCTTCCACACTGATATACAAAAAATAGAATGAAACAGCTCACAACTTATTTTTCACCTTTCCCAAAACTTCCCATAACTCAACTTCTCTTTAACCAAAATTTGATTGGACTGCTAGACACATCTCAAGTAAACAAAATCAGCAATATTATAATAGTGCAATTAATCTGATGATTGAACTTTCAGTTGAATGGTAGTATATGGATAATGAATATAGGCCATCCAGTTTTTGTGTTGTACAAATTTAACATTTCTTCAAATATTAAGATACATACATGCCCTAAATAAACGCGAGGAGAAAAAGTAATGGTAATATCTTTATTATATTCGAGAAAGTGATAATATAATCTGAAATAAAACTCAACCTTTTTTGTACCATTTCCATAGAGTCAAGCAAAATTCAGTGAAAACTATAAATAAATTAATTTCTGCTCATCCGACTGGATGAAACTGTAGATCAATATAATATGCATGTGGAACTAAAAATACATACCGATACACAATAGATTGCCCAGTCCTATGTATCTGTGTTGCTATTCAGTGTGTTCTTCAAGACATTACAGGACTTGACATCTACTTAACAATACATCTAATAAAATGTAACCATATGTTATGCCATTTATAAGTAATGCAGTTTCAATACTCGGTGGCAGATTCAGGAAATCTTTCACACGGGGGAATTACAGATTTTATTTCTAAAGCAACAAAATGAAAAGAAAGGTTGTCACCGTTAAACTTGGCATGGGCACATAGACTTTATAGACACAAGTACTTGTTTTGATATAGTGTGCATTTGAGAACAGCAGACTTTTTTTTCATCTACATTGTATCTTCTTTTGAATGTTTATTTATTCAATTTAATGCCGGGGGGGGGGGGGGCATGACACCCCTGTGACCTCTCGATCCGTCACTGACAAGAACTTAAAATTACCCTTTATGGCACGTTCAACAATGTACCAAGCATTAATCTTGTACATCAATATCAACAACTTCCCTATTCTTTCACAATGCACAATATCTTCTTCAATGTGTACAATATTAAACAAAAAATACTTTCTTTACAGCTCTTCCGTCTCTAAGACTAAGACTAGAACTCCATAACAAAGAACACAGTCGCAGAGAGTTAAAAAAAACAATGGCAATTCAATACCTTAATATACTGCCTGTAGAAATCATGTTTGGATTACGCAATATGTCACTGCGACGTTTGTACAGTTCTATGTGACCCACAAGGCTACTGAAATTGCATCAATTTGATTTTCTCCATCTTTGCGATCATGTTAAAAGCATTTGGACCTACAGACATACATGTAGATGTTGTTAAAACCAAGTTTTTATTTTTAACGAAACTGCATTTTCACACCATTACATTCAATATGCAAACAGAGCGTGATCAGTTACATTTAAATTCTCTAATGATACCGGTAATAATTGTACATGTATTTGGATATGCAATCTCAAAATGGAAAGAAAAAAGACAAAATGTAGATGAAGATACGACTCCCAAATAAAACAGATTCTCTTCTATTCGATGGGCACACATATAAAACTACAAACCTTATTTTGGAAACAAGATGACTTAATGTTTTAATCTTTTAGAAAGGTTTGCCATATATACATTTGGCCTGAAGATTCAAATTCAGAATTGAATGAAAAAAAGATACTGACAAATAAACAGGGCTGGTGACAAATCACAATTCTCTATTTCTTTCATAAAACACTTTATCTGTATTCCTACTTCGACTACCAGTACATATGCACAAAATATATCATTGATCATTAATGTTCTTTCATATGACATATGGTGACTGAAATGGAAAAATCCTAAAGCAAATAAATCTTGCACAGACGATGGCTACAATTCATATAGGGGCATGCATGATATGTGTGTGGGCAAATGCATGGTATTTTGTCCTGTCAAAAACATTACAGACTGCAAAGATTTTGGTATTCCCGCACACTGATTATAAGCCGAGAACCCTAGACTCAGAGCCTCATGAATTAGGCAAAAATATACGAGAAAACTATAAATATTGTTTTAATTATGTTCACTGTTCCATATGCTTGGTAACATGTGGGGGAAACTAAATGACTGAATACACGTACATGTATGTCTAGACTTGCCCATGAGTGTCTGACACCAACCTCTTTACTTCAATACACCCCTTCACGGTTAAGGCCGCCATTTCAATCTGCGAGTAAACATAATTGGGTCATCAATTTCTTCAGAAGCGCATGTATTGTTGCGTCACTGACTGCCCTGTGCGCTCATATCATATCGACGCATCTGCGTTGCATGCGGCATCAAATAAAAGTTACTCGCAATTTAAAACGGCGTTACTCACGATAAAAAAATTGGTGCTCATGTCAGCGCATGTGCACTCTTGTAACCGTGAAAGGGTGCATTTCTAACCAAGTTTGATTTACATTTTACTGCAGGGCTTGACACTAACAGGCGCCCAAGATACATGTACATTGGTGCCCCAAAATCCGAGTCTGGACCCCCTAAATTTTGAATTTTTTGAAATTTTTAAACCAACCCACAAGAGGGGGGGGGGGGGGCACACAACAATTTACATGTAATAAAACTGCCATTGTAACATTAAATATCAACTTTATCAAGGACATTCTTTTTTCCATATTTAGGACATGTTCTAGCCCTTATTATAATCTTTAGCAGTATGTACATTGTACATGTACCCAACAGAAAAGTGATAAATATGCAACCAACCTACAATGAAGAAACAAATAATCATTATGAGATACTCTGTATGCCTTACATAATGACACATTCTATAGTTGCGAAAATAAATGACTCAAATTTCAAATGGTTGGTATACCAGACTTTTCCTTTAGAAGTAAAGTAAACAAAAATATACACTTTTAAGTTGAAAAATAATATATATCTTTGTTTAATTTCACCTTTTATTTGTAACATTGTACCAGGGAGTTGGGATTTCGTACATACAGTACATAAACATGTACATGTAGTTGAGTTGTAAAATATGAGACTTATTGAAAAACTCTTAAAGTAAAAAGCAAACCAAGTCTTGGAATATGATTGCAACAACAAGTCAAACCACTTGGTCAATTTTAGAGTAATATGCTCATCTGAGGCATGATCTTTGCATTTCAAAGAAATATTCTGTATCTTGCTGAATGTATTTGACTTTGAATTTGTTTAAATGTTAAACAAAAAAGTAAAAAGGTCTTTAAGTTCAACCAGCATCATTGCTGATATAACTTGATTAAAAAAAATCTCACAAAATACAAAACATTCTCTAAACTTAAATATAATGCAGTGAATTAAAATACTGATTTGAATGAATGACAATTTTTTCAAAATACACTGGACACTCTTCATTGTTAACATTTTCATATAACCTGTCAATAAAATAAAATAAAATATTATATCAAAATTATTATTCTAACTTTAATGCTTGGATTGGTACATGCATTCAACAGTTAGAACTTTATAGGTCTGAGTAAGTAAATTGCAAAAATAGAGCGAGTATCCATTCAAATGTTAATGAACATGTGCATCGGTAATATTTTCTTGTTCAACAATTAAAAACAAGGATTGAGAAACAATGACTTCAGAGGATTGAGCTTGGAATATCAACTCTAGTCCGAGGACTGCATTGTCTTGACAAGAATGGGCAAGATGCCTCTCGTTTTGTGTTTCTTGTGATTATTGTATTTTCCATTGTTTCAATTTGACTCTATAAGAAGGTAATGCTCATCAACATTTGAATGGCCAGATGACCCATTTTTGTAATATTCTTTCAAAGATTCATTTCTTGTTTTGTTAAAAAGAAATACATCTTTCATATGATATGAAATAGACGAGCTTCTCTCTTTCTCTGTATGCCAGGACCTTAACTTTACCTTAAAATTTTCAGCAGACAACCCATATTAATATCACAATGTACACGTAAGCAGATAAACCATTTCTAATCCTACCCTTTATCTAGAAATTCTAGATACATGTAGCTTGGAAAAGTGAACTGATGTAATTTGGCATGTCACAGATAATTAATAAAAAATTAAAAAAAACTTATGTCTAAGCAGCTGCTATATTTAACGAGCATGGAACACAAAAATAATGCTTTCAAAACTCCTTATCCCACAAGAACAATGCACATCTTTCAATAACAGTGTACCCTTAATATTTCTTCCTCGATTTCTTGCACGGAAGTAGAAAATATATCTGTCTCATCGTTGGTCCAATAATGCATTTCAAATTCAAAACATCAAACTAATTTTCCAAACTGCCTGGCTGTCTCCTTTCCCAACATAATTTGAAGGCGAAGTACGTTTACAGGCTACACTAAAGGGCAATCCAACCATTGTAATAAGTTCATTTGTATGAAAGCAGAAAAATAATATAAACATAATGGCGAAAGCTTGAAATGTATCGAAGCAATATTAAGAAAGTTATGAATGCCTGAAATATGAGATCACTATCAAGTCTATGTGAATCTCAAATTGGCAGTTTGGTCAGTGTATCGTGACGTACATGTACTGTACAGAAGTCACGAATAACTCTCATGTTTGTTGCGCAGAAAAACACAATTATTTTTTGTTTCTCCTCAGTGCCTTCTCCCTTGGAGCACTATTCACAATATAGTATGGATAAAAATTATTAAAGAGATTATCTAAAGAGCATTAACCCTCCTGAGCCATAGGTTTTAGTCATTGTGTGTTGGAACAAATGGGAAAGTTTTTGCGACTACATCACAGAGACATAACTGATTCAGCCAATTTTCAAGAGTCTATACCTTTAAAAAATTCACTAACATTCTAATTTTTTGTCCAATTCATTTCAACTTTCACAAGTACACTTCTCTGATTCTTCTGCTTTCATCTACAGTTGGATTCCCCTTTAACTTTTCTTGAACATCACATTTAAAGCCTTTAATAAACTAGCATGGATTATGCAAGACTTCTTCCTATCTACAGTGTATGACAAATTTAAGAAGAAAATTCAAAGGGTTGAATCACAGATTTATTACCTTCAAGCTATATATACGTAAAACTTGAGTTCTGGTGATGCAAATTGTGCATACTGTTTTCATATAAATTCAGAACTGTTCATTACGCAGTAATCAGCTTGATTTTGAATTTCACTTATCAACGACTCTGAATGATTTTAAGATAGTTTCACTAAAAATACATTTTCGGTAACACTCACGACTACCCTTTCAACTTTCTTCAAAAAAATGACCTAATTTACCCAGACTATCATTTCTCCACATTAAAGGCCCTGTTTCATTACAATTAACAGCCACATCAGATCTACATGTACTTTGTATAGAAAAACAATGCGTCTAGGAAGATTCTTTTTCATTGAAACAATTTTTTCATTTCTTTGACGCACACAGCAATAAGAAACTAGGTATATAGACCACATGCCTGATAAATGATGTATAAACACTTCTTTCTGCTTCCCTGGATACCGTAGTAATTCTATACAGACTTGATGGTATCAATAACTCATTGCGTTCAATCAATCAAGTGAATTACTTCCATTGTTTTATAGCAATAACTGTAGCTTGATGTAGATATAAACTTAATGAAACAGGGCCTAATGTTTATAATGCCTTCAATGACTTGACTCAAACTGACCGAAACTTTGGCCACAGGAAACAGACCAGGGTTCAACTGTTTCAAGTCTGACTCTCTAAAATGGAAACGATCCAGAGAATCTAAGACACTCAACAAAACTAACATTCATATTCACATTTTCTATCTTTTCACTTTGAAGTGACCTGGGACAAAGTTCCCTCTAATATGATCCTTCTGCTCAGAAATTGTAACAGTTGTAACAGTATTGATTTTGTGGTGCTCTAAAATGGTCATACTCATTTCATTAATGAAGCATTGTAACCCATCTAGAGAATTGGACATTATAATAGCCCTCGTTTCTTTATTCCTTTCCTTCTTTAACCTTGAACATATGGTCGACTGGTATGATCAGCATTTCTTCAAAGCCAATATTACTATAAAAAAAATCTAAATCAAATCAAAATATTTTCATACCTTCATCACCTGATGGAACTAAGAGTTGCTCAATTGAATTCCAGCCAAGTTTGTAATTTAATAATTTGGCAAAATCCTTGGCCTTACCAATTCAGTTGAATAGAAAATCAATACTGTTACAATTGTACGTCATCATCTGTATAAAGCACACTATCTAATACAATCAAATACACTAATGATTGATTTAGACACAAAACGAGTATACTGCATGCTTAGATACAAAAACATCACTATTTATATGAACTGTTATTTATAGGAACAAAATATAGATGCTAACTATGCATCTTGGTAAATGTTCAATACCCATGCTTTCAAAAAATATAGTCAAGATATAATGTCAATATCAAACAAGATTATTAAAGCTGAGAAAATAAGGGTTACGTATAATATATGAAAAGGTTGAAGTAAATATAACACCGTATCAGGCTCTAGAGAGTTCATATCAGTCTAAGATCCTTCCATTGCAACTCAAAATCCTCTCTTGCTACTGGTGTAGCAAGTGCCATCACCAAATCAACACCCTTCTCCTAAGCAATGGTTAACATACATTGATCTGCTGTACAGAATTGGAGTGGACCTCGTAGCTGCTCAGCGGTTTCACGAAGTGGAAGTCAGGAACGCCGCAGTGGGGACATTGTATACTCCTTGAGTACTCGCTGAAGAAGTGCGTGCCGCGGGTTGGGTCGATGACCGGCTTGCCGCACCGCTTGCATCCTGCCCTCCCTGGACAACAGGGGTAGGCGGCGAAGATGTCGTAGGAGTAGAGTGTACCCAGCTGGTGATGGCTCCCATCCCAGCGAGACTTGCATATACGGCAGACGATGCGCTGAACGCCCTCTAGGCACTGCATGCAGACAGCATTCAGGTACTGGGAGCTCTGCAGACCAACTTGTAGGCCCTTGTTGCCATCGCCTTGTCGCTGCGGCGTGAGATAGAACGTGCCGTCGATCAGAGGGTAGCGATCAAAGACGGGAAGCTTCCTGGTGCACACGGAGCATGGAATGACGCGAGTGCCATGTATATTGAGAGTCGCGAATATGAAGGAGCGTATTTCCTCGGACTCCGGCTGGCTATCTTCCTCCATCTTGATGTGGTAGGAGTTGAGCTTGTGCGCTGGCAACACCTGGTAGAATGCTGATAGATCCATGCGTGGTAGGAAGCCCCTTGTACCACTACCACCACTACTGCCGGCACCACTACCACCGCTACCACCGGTACCACTACCGCTTGAACTACTGCTAGGAGGCATGTTATCGGTAGAGGGATTCCAGTACACATTGCTGCTGAAGAAATTGGCGTTGTAGGTTTGCATGTTGCTGGATCTTTCGCCCTGTGACCTGAAATCGGGGGTCCTCCTCCATGGTGGAATTGAGATGCTCTGTTGGTGGGCGGGGTCTGCCTGTTGTTGCCACCTTGGTGATGGGGCATATTCATGGGTGGCCCGTGGTAGTCGTGGTGAGAGGGAGGGCTCTGATACTGCTGCTGCTGAGGCATCGGAGACACAAAGTGGTGGGGTTGATTCTGGTTTTTCCCACCACTGCTCCCACCATGTTGTTGCCACTTACTCCAGTTGGTGTTACTCTCATGACTCTGTGCTGCTTGGGTGTTGTGGCTAGAGGCTCCATCAGAAGCTGTTGTGGTCAATGTTGCGGTTGTTGGAGATGTTGCTGCGTGGCTTGAAGTTGCAGGAGCAGCAGAAGTGGGACTTGTCATGGAAACCACTGCTGCATGTGGAGGAAAACGTGGTTGGCTTTTGCAGCTGGACTGATAAACATTTGGACTCTGCGGTGGGGTAAGGTTGCTCTCGGTTGAAGCTGTTGATGAAGCTGAAGTGTGTCGCAGTCTTCCATGCCCGTTTCCATGACCATTTCCATTCCCATGTCCATTGCCATTTCCGTTACCATTTCCAGAGTTTGAGCTGATGGAATTAGCTCTGCCAATGCTCGGTTTCTCATTGGACTTCTTGCGTCGTCGATGCCTGCGTTGCTGGGCATTCTCAGCCGCGGCGCCCTCCGGGAGCTTCGGTGGTATCCATTCCAGGTCCTTCCGCAGATGACCCTTGGCGCACTTGCACGAGCAGGCTTTCCATGCCAAATCGTAGCCTTTCTTTGTCCACAAGTTCTGGCGACGCTGCTTCTCCGACCAGCTTCTTGCCCTGCCAGACGACCGTAGATATGTCAGCACTTCATCCTCCCATACATCGAAGCAAAACTTGTGCATGTGCTGACCCTGGGTGCATTCCGGATTGTTGCAGACGACTTTTTGACAGTCGTCCGGATCGTCTGTGTGCACAGGTCCGCCTTCAGTGCAACTCAACGGCACACAACATGGCTCCTCGTGTTCATTGTTGTTTACCTCGCCATCACCATCGCCTGCATCTTCCTCAACCAGCTGTTCTTCTACTTGCTGCCGAAATTGGTCGGCTCTTTGCTGTTTATCATCGCGAGAGAACGGCATGGCTGTCCGACAGACACAAAGACGATTACATTCTACACAGAATGGTAGTAACGGGGTATTGATAAATCCCCAAATTCAGTCCAATTTATGATGTAAACAAGTACACATGAGGTTCGTATCACGCTTTTCAGAATGATTGTTATGATCTGCATGGGTCCGCTGGAGGCGTGTCTCGGTGCCCAGATCTTCAAATTAGCATATTTGGTTCACAGACTGCTATTGGGCCGAGCCTGCACAATGCGAAGTATTAGGCTCCTTGATTGGACCATGATGATGTAATTACAAATTTGCATAGAGCTGCGAGTAAACAACTCGAGCTTTCTTTTGCACACGGACGCACGACGTTGTGGTTTTTGCATTGACGGGTTACCGTAACTGTGCTAAACAGCGGTCAGGGATCGTCTCGTTTGTTATTATTCATTTTTAACTGCTTTTTATACTCTATTCATATAATTACAGGCCTACTCGTTCAACCCATGATTGCACTTCGTCAGACACCAAATGCCGCATTACTTTTTAAAACCATCAATTTATTTAAGTACTTGTTTTAATTTCCTATAGATCTAGGTCTACATGATAATGATCATTATCTATGGATCATGAACATCCGCTCGGGAGCTAATTAGCGTATAACTGTACGCCGTTGGCTCGTGTTACGATGCATTACGTAATTACTGTTTACATGACTTAATCGATAGCCCTTTATTTATCATCAAGGTTTGTCATCTTCGGTGATTAAGAAACCCATGCAAATAATCATTATTTGTCTCACTCTTTAACTATAAACGTTAATGGACAGTGGGGGAGAAGAAGAAGAAGAAGGAGAATTAGGAGAAGGAGAAGGAGAAGGAGAAGGAGAAGGAGGAGGAGAAGGAGAAGGAGAAGGAGAAGACAGTACTTCCTGTTGTAAATCTATTCCTCTGTACACTTATTTGTCGATTCCGAGGACAATTACCCTCTGGAAAATTACCCCCCCCCCGAGGACAATTACCCCCTAGTACAATTACACCCCCTGAAAAATACTCCCTTAGACAATCCCTCCAGTAAAATAACCCCCCCCCCCCACAAAAAAAAAAAAAAAAAATATTACAACTAACTTATAAGGGTGGACTTCCCCTTTAATGAACAGGGGGGGGGGGGGATTAATTGTCTTGGGGAGTAATTTTTTAAGGGTCGAGGGGGGGGGGGGGGGGGGGAGCTAATTGGCCTCGGAGGATGGTTGTCCTTAGGCAATTTTCGGGGGGGGGGGGGGTATTGCCCTTGTCCTTGGGGGTAGTATTCCGGGAGGTAATTTTCAGGGGGATGATTGTCCAGAGGGTAATTATTGTTCTGATACGCTATTTGTCCATTGACTCTCTATCAGTCTCTCTCCTGACTATCCATTAATCCATCTATCTCTCTTTCAGACCATTATTAATCCACCCATCCATTTTCCCTGTGGCCATTCATTAATCAATCTATCTGTCAACCAATCTCCCTCTGACTATCTGTCCATCCATGTATCGATCTTTCCCCCTGTCCATCCTTTCATTAAGAATTAAGAATTTCTTGTAATAATTTTATTATAATTTTATGTATTTGTATAGTTACCAGAAAAAATGAATTATGTGTGAAAAAATGTAATATCTTTGTTTATCTTTCTGTTGGAAATGAAATAAATATGAATTGAATTGAATTGAATTAACTAATTCTCCCTCAGTAAAAAATTAAAATAAAATCAATCAGGATATGCTTATTGAACTCCCAACTGACAAAGATATACAACTAAAGAGCTGTACAAATTTCTGGCAAAAAAAGTAAGTAAACCTAGCCTCGTTCAGAAATGACGCGACAAAACCGCAGCGGTTATTTTATGAAGATGTACAGTGTACTACGTTTCACAACCCTGTATCTTATAACACAGAGCGCCATATCTGAACAAGCCTTTAGCCCACCTCACACAAACATTGAAAGAACGCATCAAAATGGACACAAAAATGATATATTATAGCATTTTATTACAATCCATATTGCATTACTATGTTTCAATATGTTACAGCAATGTTGATCATAATGTATTAAATATAGAGGCATATATCGACAATTAATATAATATTTTACACCGAATCAAAACTTCCCCTTCCCCAAAAGATGTATACACAGGATATACAATCGTGCACTATCTTTTCAGCATAAAACATGTTATTATACTCAATATACAAACAAGAATATATGAATAGGAAAACAAAATTATGAAAGTTTACACAAAACACAAGAAGTGCGATACATGTATTTGACAAGCAGGAGATGAGAATGAAAGAAAAAGAACATGCAAGAAAAGTATTGTCAGATAAAATACATCCGACTTTGAAAAGTGAGAATAAGAAAGGGTAATGTATTTAGAATTATAATAAGTATAGGTATTTGTATGGCACGGTCTATCTAGAACTTCTACTAAGGGGCCCATACATAGGAAAAAAACAAAAAAACAATAATAATAATAAATAAATCATAATTGATAAAAAATAAAGATTACAAAACATGAAAGAAAGTTCAGTATGAATCCAATACTATGATTCACAAAACTATATCGCACAATGACCCTGCTTATCAGCAAAAGCAATTTTTTTCAAATTTTGAAGACTTGAGCCTTGTCATGTTTTAATTATCAACATTTGTCAAGGGCACATGTAAACACAGTCAACAAACTGTCCAATATGAAAACAAAACATTCATCTTTTCTTGCTAAATTTAAAAACACAAATTATTGGGACGGTAGTTTTGTGTATGTAACAATTGAACAAATTTACTCTTATAACACATACCTTAGTAGTATGTATTTTAATGACATACTCAATCCATGAAGCTAATAATACATAAAAGCCTGATTCCACTCAGTTATCAAGAAACAATCTCAATTTTTATTTAAAAAATCATCTTTCTTTCAAAGGAAGTTTTAATGCTATGAAAAAAGGCACAGAAATTTGGACTTGTAAGAGAAAAAATAAAAACGCAGGCCTTTATACGAACAAGATTTTCTGGGCTTCCTTTAAATGGATTCTTCACATGATATGATCAGTAGTATATTTGTTGTATATATTCATAATATTTTATATTATATTCATAACTTTCTTACTTTTAATCAGAATTTGTTCAAACTTTCACTGGCCTGTTCCTCTTTTTCAGCTTCTATTAAAACCAATTTAATATCAGAGTGGACTTCCCCTTTAATGACTCATCAACACATACCAAGATTTGACAACATATCAAAGCTATAGGCAAAATGAAATATTGCTTTCCATACTATATGTATACAGACCTACATGCACCTTCATGTTAACTTATGTTTATTTTAGTATGGGAATAATGTAATGTGGTAGTATTATTTAATACAAAAACAAAGACTTTTTACAATAATACTTGAGTGAAATATACATACTTTCTTAATATGAAAAAAAAGTCACATACATCTATAACAAATAGCAAATTTAGTTTTATGTAATACCTGGACAGAGCCCTACTAAAAAAACCCCAAACAATTGTAATATTGATACTATATTGATGTATTAAAAGCAAATTTTCTCTCTATCTCTCTCTCTCTCTTCTCTCCTCCTCCCCCTCTCTGTAATCTCTCCCTCTCTCTCTCTCCCTCCCTCCCATCCTCCCACCCTCCCTCCCACCCTCCCTCACTCCCTCCCTCTCTCTCTCTCTCCCTCCCTCCCACCCTCCCTCTCTCTCTCGCCCTCTCTCTCTCATCTTATCACTTCTTTATTTATTCTGTCTGGCTAATGAAAGATATGACGATCAAATAAACACATACAATTCTTCATAGGGGTCACATCTGGCCAAAACAATCATTCCAGAGCCCAATGTAAAAAAAAAGGGATTGGGAATGAACTTGAGTTTGATTTTGGTAACTACTCCTAATAAAGTGTAAGGTAATCTGAACTTTGTGATTAATTAGGAGGACTTGAGACTAATTCTGAGCAACTTGAATAGACAAGACAAAGGACATAAAACAGGTACAGATTAATCAATGGAAGCTGTGATTGAAGATCCTATCTGGTATAGTACATGTATGCAGAGCTGCCAACCTTTGGAAGTACAAATTAGTACTCAGCACCTCCAAAATTAGTATTTTACCATCAAAATAAGTATTTTCAACTGGCCTTCCTTTCACCTATTAAAAACCTATTGATGTTGTACGCAGCGCAAATGCATACCGTAAAGAACATATTTTTGCTGTAATTAGTTTTTTTAAAACATATTCAATTGTACATGTTGGCCGGGCCAGTAAAATTTCAGAAAAATGTGATACTGGTATGTACAGTCAATTAAAATGTTTGCTCTTTCATTAAAATTTTAAAAGAAAATTGCAAATCAAAGTTTTTGTTGGGGTTGTGGGGGTTTACTTGTAAATGTTCCTATGCGATTCCGTGATTTTTATGGGTATAAAAAAAAAAAAAAAAAAAAAAAATTATTAAAAAAAAAAAAAAAAAAAAAAAAAAAAAAAACTTTTTTTTTGGGGTGAAAAATCGTATTTTAAAAGGTGATATCGTATTATCGTATTCCACTCTTATTATCGTACTAAATAAACTAAACTAAATTAAATCGTACTGGTTGGCACCTCTGTGTATGTAAGACAATTTACCAATGTTTTCTTGTGCTGTTCTGCACCACTTTGTAACATAAAGGCTCGTTCACATAATATGCGGCAAAACTTCATCAATTTTTTTTAATCCGTTGACTACTGAATTTGATAGGTCCCATAGGCTTAACACAGGGACCACCAGGTTCCCGTAAGCAAAGGGTTAAAAACGTAACATGTAATACGCCTCACATTTCTGTATCTTATAACGCAGAGCTCAGTGAATACATGCGAGTCCTTTGTTCCAGTGTGCTAGCCCATGGGGGGTGTTTCACAAAGAAACTAAGTTGAACTTATCTCTAAGTTGGACTTCAAAATTATGGAGAGCCATTTGTAGCCTTATTTTGAAATATATTCAAAAGCAAAAATTCAAGTATTTTAGACTTTTCCTACATTCCCCATCAAAAACATGAAATCTTGCGTGATAATAGAAAATATGAATGATTTGAATCAACATTTTATGCTATTTAAAATAACTTTTACAAAATATTTTCAAGGATGCTAATGGCTTTCCATAATTGTTAAGTCCAACTTAGAGATAAGTTCAACTTAGGATCTTTGTGAAACACCCCCCTGGGCTAATAAGAATTACATTTGATATGTTAGTCTAAGGCGACAAAGCACATTTGGGTGATTCCATCAAGTGTGTCCCATATGATATATTCCTATCAAGTTCCATGTTATGGATGATAAGGTGCTGGAACACAGGGCTGTCCATGATCTGAAGACTTCTACACAAAAGACTATTCCAGCTGAGAATGAGACAGCTTCTCTTACATATATTACAAAGATGAATTCCTTGTTGACTTCTCTCATTTCCTACAGATTAGTCTAAGAAGTAATCGGTTCTCAATCTCATTGATGATTAGTTAAGCTGTTGACTGCCAAATTCTCCCATTCCAATCAGCTTAATACAGGAAGTCCTGGTACCCACATGCAATAGTTTAACCTGTCCACTAGTGAATCTTCTCATTCCCCTAATACTTGACATAGGATCTACCCGGTTCTTGTAGGCAATGAGTTAATCCATCAACGACTGTATTCTCTAACACCCCTAGGCCCAGTACAAGAACTACACAATGCCCGTAGCCCATTGGTTAAAAATTCTGTGAGTTCAGTCATGATGGGCTTACTTCGAATCATCAGGTCATCGCGTCAGGTCAGGTTAGGGTCACCCGACCTTTTGCGAAAACATGCCCTTTATTGTCGGGGGTAACGTTTGTGAAATAAACCCCTCTCAACTACAAATGGTCTAGTCCAATTTACCTGGCACTTGGAAAGAAACCCTACGAAAGAATCTACAAAAGGCCGCGTCATGAATATGCACCTTAACATGACCTTCCGCTATGGTTTCACAAAAGGTCATGTGACGCGACCCTTGACTCGATAATTCCAAGTAAGCGTCACGATGCTCTTTGGTCCATCTGGGTGTGTTTCCAGCTCTTATTATGATTGTTTATCGACCTCATCATCCAGCATCTGATTGATCTCTCTCTCCCACTCCTCGTTCTGCTCCTCTCCAACGACCTCATAGTCCTGTGATGGGGGGAAAAAAGTGGGACATTTGCAAGGTCAAACAGGGGTCAAGCTTCAGGCCATTTAGAATTGAATTGAATTTATTTACTCACCACCATTGAAAACATTAAAAAAAAAGAAATATAAATGTACAATGACAATGTCAATATAACATAAATAGAAACATGACATGAATTAAATGTCAAACATGGGTCAAGCTTCAGGTCATTTTGACATGGAGTAGCAGAAAATACATATTACCTCTGGAATGGGCAATTTTGTTGTAATATAACCTAATTATGCATGTACTTTTGTGAAGCACCTTGATACAAATTATTTAATTCACTCATTACAAATAAATGTATCTTAATAGTCAGAAGTCAAATTTCAAACATTAGTTCACTATGAACATGACGGACAATGAAAGCGGACAAAATATACAGTTCCTCAGGTAGACAAAGGAACATCCCTTCACTGCTTTTATGTAAAAATGTGTGAAACAGGTGTCACATGCATATTCACCTGTTCTATACATTTTTACATAATAGCAGTGAAGGGATGTTCCTTTGTCTACCTGAGGAACTGTATATTTTGTCCGCTTTCTTTGTCCGCTTTCTTTGTCCGCCATATTCATAGTGGTTGTTGCTAGGGAGGACTAACATGGCTTGCCCTATCTAGCACATAATATATATATATATGCAACTTGTATTTTGACTATTGAAATACAATTATTTGTAGCAGGTGAATGAAATAATTCGTACAGAGGCATTTAAGTATAAATTTGGTTACATTACGAAAAATTGCCTACCGGTATTGAATTAAACTCGCACTGAATGTTCAAGATGTGCATGTTTACCGGTGTCTGGCTACAATTTTGGAATAAAATTTAGAAGAGCAAGTCTATGGTATTATTTAGTTTGGTGATCTAAATTACCAATCTGAAAAATAATTAAGAATTATTTAAAGAATACCCTGAGAAAAATAAGTATCTACCCAACCATTGAAACCCTTACTCTGCCACTCACTTCAAAAGAGGAAGTATGATTTTTTTTCTTCATCAAAATGATATTGACTATTTGTTTCCCTGTTCAAACAATCACTGCTTGTTGTATATTGAGAGCCACAAGCGAAACTAGGGCATAAACTACCACCCCTCAAGAATGACTAGATGGCTGCCCTCAGGGCTCTCACTAGAAACAATCACTGTATCTATTATTCTATTCAAACAAAAACAATGAAGTCATGTATACAGAGATATATACAGAGGATGCATATCAGGATATACATGTGATAAGAACTAAAACGTTCAAAAGATGTATAACAATAATAATAATAGGTCCAATTACATTGCGCTGATACTATATATATATATATATATATATATATATATATATGAATATACTCTACTGCACGTAGTACAAAGTATCATATTATTACAATGGCTGTAGCTGTGCATCCATGATAAGGCGCCAAAGCATTCATGGAATTTCTTCCTTCTGGGTACCCATTTACTTCACCCGGGCGGAGAGTGGCAAATGTAGATTAATGTCTTGCCAAAGGGTCTGGTGACGTATCCACTAGACCACGACACCATAACATTCATGTAATACAGTGAAACCCGTCTATAAAGACCACCCAAGGGAGACAAGAAAAGTGGTCTTTATAGGCAGGTGGTCTTTATGTACAGGTTCCTTTAGTACATGTTTCAATGAGAAACCATTTTCAAGGGAAACAAAAATGTGGTCTTTGTAGACAGGTGGTCACTAAAGCAGGTTTGACTGTACTCAGTTTGAAATACAAAAATATAATTCATTCAATGATTCCCACATCTCTCAATTAAATGCCCAATAGATTTATAAGGGTTTCTATCAAGGTTGCTGTTAAAACAAAGGAGTTAATAGGATAAATGAACTGTAGTTGTAAACATGTACATGTACACTTTTATGGGTTAACTAGCTGTTGATTTACTAAATGGAATCTTCAGGACAGACACTAGATCCACTTTCCTCGCTAAAAAAGAGGAAATACCATATAGAGTATTTTCCCATTGTTGTTGGCCTCTGTCCAAATAATTAATAAATCATAAGCTCCTGTAAAGCTTCCGTTTCAGAAATTAAATGAACTTTTTTGTTCGGCCCATTTACACAGCCTAAACACCATTCTGAAAAATCATTGATTTTTGGACTGCCATTCACACTCCTGGAAAAACCCATTAAAAAACGTTGGTGTTTGTTCATACTGATTTGTTGGTAAGAAGTGCGCATGCACGACTTGTCGTTACTCCGCGTGCGATTGCTCAGGAGCGAGGAGAGTCACGTGATGAAAAAACGGCATCGTACCGAAGTTTTGATTTACACTGCAAAAATCAGTGAAATTTCAGCAGGCGTTTCAATAAACCACACTCCAGATTCCAGAAGCGAATTTTTTTGATTTCTTGTTTTCGTCTTGTTAGCCGGAAGTTGCTGTGCAACTCACTGACAAAACACAGGAATGTGAGAAAAATAAACAGTTTTTGCTTGTAGTGTATAGCTAAAATGCAGCTGTTGTCTTCCTGAGAGGAAGAAAGAGATATTCAGTGAACTTTCATCATCAAAGGTAGTCAATGGTCTTGTCACGTATGCTCTCGTCACGTAAGGGCTCTCCTATCCTAAAATACACATGGCTAATGCTCTATTTTAATATATTTACACAAAAAATACTTCAAATTCATTTCATCTAATTGTACATGAGGTACAATGACCACCTGACTTCATGAAAACCATTGAATTGTGCAACGATGCGGGCATGGGCATAAATAGTAAATATTACCATTCTGGGAAGTAAATTTCATTTGTACATGTAGGTTAGCATGTTCATATTTTGACTCACTTGAATGACTTCCATCCTTGCATACAATGTCAATATTTTCACCAGAATGACACCTTCCCAATTAATTATTGGTATGTCCACAGGAATTCCTTATTTAATTTCTGGTTAAAATGTGAGATTTTCTCTCCATGTCTTATTATTGTTTTTAAACAAGAGCTCTTCTTTTAGATTTCCAGAAGCTTTCTACAATTTCTGGAGGCTTTTAAAGCTTTCCAGAGGTAAGTTGCTTTCTACTCCTGTGTAGATTACCCCATTCCTCCCTTCTCTATCAGGAATAAACAAGCTAATCTGTTTTTTTTCCCTTCAATTTAAAGAATTTAAATTTCTGTTATAAAGCAATGAGGGAAGGCCTTGAAAAGAAATATGCAGTTTTCCTATAACTCAGAAAGTGAAACTAATGTTATGAAGAACAGCACTTAACGTCCTTTGGAAACGAGTTCATTTAACAACAGTTCAAACATGACGGAGAAAATCATGTTTATTTGTGTACAGTGTAAAATGAATGTCGAATGGAGATGACAAAAGAAGTAATTTTGTTTAACAAAGGTTCTAAGTGTACTCATTTATCTATTCCAGAACTAAATTATTCATACGGATACCCTTACTAAGTTTTGTAATGTTTTAAGTATGTGAAAATTGATTTGTCCCGATTTACGTTTCTTGACATTGTGACATATTAAAGCTTACATATATGAAAGTATTCAACACAGGCCCTAATTCAACCAATCCATCTTTCATTCTTTGATTTTTTTTTTTTTTTTTTTGGGGGGGGGGGGGGGGGGGTGGGGGTGGGAGGTAGTTTTTCTGATCTTGAGTGAACATGGCTTTGATAGGTCGTAATACACTTCTCACTGGAGCAACAGGAGTATCATGCGGAGTGGACACATGTGCTTTACAAGATCCCATTTACTCCACCGTTTCATTATGAAATGGCAAACTCTTGCATGTTTCTTTGATTCCATGCACTATAACTATAATAACTTCCACGTAAAAGCCTTTATCAATACAAACGCATGCCAAAATGCTATAGGTCATTATTTTATCTCTGAGAATGATTTTGGTTTTAACTAAAGTTCTCCATCTCTCCCTTAAAATTGGCAAAAGATTTATAAACACGTAAGAAGTGGATATTTTTGTAAACATAAACATGAAGATTAGAAATCTGGGAGAAAAAGACAAAAAAGCAGGAGAGAGAGAGAAAAAAAAAAAAGCAGGATAATACGAAGGAAAAATCCAGAATGAAAGCAGAAATTACATTACTTATGAGTCTACCGGTAAGTGATTTTTCCTCAATATATGTATCAAGTTACCTACACTTAAGTTCATATATCTCTGTTACATTGAAATATAAAAAAAACACTAGATTTTAATTTCAATTTAACAAATAAAATGAAGGGGGCAAGCAGGAACTGAATTCCAATATTGTATTTTGGCGAAGGTGTTTTCTACTTTACATGAAAGATCATTTGCTAATGATCTCTGTAAAAACAAGACAAAGTCTTGTTCCCATAAACACTTGTACAAAGTCTTATAGATCCTAATCCACAATGCACATGTGCTTGTCATTCTATGCACATGCCAGAATTCACCTCTAGTTTAGTCTGGGCCTAGAGCAACATTGTAAAGGAGAGTAGTAGTAACCAACAGGACTACTCCCAAAGGGAGGACTAGTTTGTGTGGACCTGTTTGTCTCCTGAAATACAAAATGTATACATTTTTTGAAATTCCATTCAAGTCCAAATTCTTAAAATATTTGATGCATAAAGAAAGTAATAGAATAACTGTAAATATTTGGTTTTGTTCTTTGTTTTTAAATGCATAGTCTATACAATAATAATAATAATAATAAGAGCTCACATTTATAATGCGCCTAATACTTTGTTTCTAGGCGCAGTACATACCCGGTACATGTATTATTACCCCCCAGTCATCGAATTCAGGCCTACCCGCAAACAATGTATGCACATTCTCCACTCCTGGGGAGCATTCCGGTCAGTCGCCATTTTACAAGGGCCACTTGCTCATCCAACCACATTAACTTTTACATCCTACCGGGTACCCATTAACATCTGGGAGGAGAGTGGCAAATATAGATCAATGTTATGCCAAAGGACATTAGTGCCGCGGCGGGACTTGAACCTCGGACCTTGTGATCCACAGTCCGGTGACATATCCACTCGACCACGACACCTCTACGTTATGTTCCTGAGATACACCAAGCAGCCCATGCTTTTGCATGTGCCACATGACGTTGTTTGGGAATAATATATCGTCCAGCCTGTGCCGCTTTCATGGAAAATGCAACATAAAACATGTAAATTACAAATAAGATTAGACCATTGTTGAATTGAATAGAGTTGAACTGACTGATTAGAAAATCTGTGGGGCTCTACCTATGATTTTCTCTGCTCAATTATCCCTAACAAATAGTGGGGACGATGAATTGATCAATAAATGGATATTAGATTACCTGTAGTTCCTGTTTACATGCTATAAATTCTCACATGATTTGTGAATTTCCTGTAATCATGATTTATTTACAGCTCCTTGGATTCCTAGATCATTGTACGGCACTCGCTCCTCCTCAATTTCCTAAACCAACCAAATGTCTGAACTTCAACCCTGGATTAAAAACGACATGTTTACCGGGTACCTACAACAGGAAACCATAACATAAATCACAACTGCAACCCCAACGGAATAAACCTCAGAGCAATTGTTGCTGGAGCGAATATTGCATCACTGCCCATGTGCAAAAGAGAAGAGATTTTGCATTTTGCTCTTAAATTTTAGGCAACACAACTAGACACAGGCAACCAGAAAATGAAATTTTTAAAAAGAAAAGAGAAAGATGCAGGTAGTGTTGTATACATGTATGATAATATTCAACCTAAAGACAGAAATATGCATTAACAAATAAGCTTGTTCTTTTTTGTGTGAACAATAATGACTGGGTGCAAGTGAAAAATCTGATCATGTGTTAGCTAGATAAAGGTACCTGCATATTTTTCCATGTAAATAAAAAGAAAATTTATTATTGGAGTTGCTTATGCTGCCCTGGATTTGTTCTCATTTTTGTTCATGGAATTTAATCATTTGTTTAAATGTTGTTTGTCGAAGAATAAAACAGGTGCATGAATTCACATCAAACCAACAGACTTTACATTTCTATATATCTCATTACAAACAAAGAAGGGGCCTCTGTTGTGCACACTGCACAGTTATCATTTCTTAACCCCCTCACTTTATCAAAATAATAATAATGATGTCTTAAAGGGAGGCGTTACTACTTCAGCTAGAAGGGATTAGACAACACAGCGAGCCATCGAGGTCATTGTGACAGGTGGCTATCTCATTAACTCAGCTCTCATTTAACATAAGAAAAAGAGGATCATGGGGGACCAACAGGCACCGATTGGGGGAGTTTTCTATATAGAGGGAGCAAGTAGCTACAAGTAGGACAGTGTGCCTTTAAATAGCCCCAGTAAACTACTAGCTTGGGTGCTCTAATGCTTGCTCCAAACTGTTATTTTATTTAATTTAAACTCCATAGGTTTACTGCTCTTGGTATTGACTGTTGAAATAATAACAAATCAATACCGGTAATTAAAAACACATAACATTCTCGTCGATCATTCTTTAGTGTGATATAATTGATTTCACAGTGGGTTTTTTTCTAGGCAATTCACCATGTCATCTGCGAATGAAGCTTACAACATAGGCCAACTGAAGTTTGCCTGACATGGATACCTCCATATTTTTCTATGTAATTTAATAAAACTATAAAGCAAGGTGCTTCTCGGGCCCTGGATGTACTACATGTACCTAGTAATTTTGTATTGACATGCAACTTATTTACATTGACATAATGATTTCATGATTCTACCGTATGTAGGAGGCTGCAACAGGTGCAAGCATTCACATCAGCTCTAGCACAGATACATTACACACATCAGCATCAAAAAAAAAAGAAAAAGAAAAAAGTATCTGTTGATAGAGGTATTAAAGCCCCACTGCACTACTTATAGCTACTTGCGCCCTCTATATAGCAAACAATGCCTAATCGGTGACCATTGGTCCCCCAGAGAGCTGATTTGACGAGATAACCACCTGTCAGTGACCATGCAGGGAGGTTTAATCCCTCCTGGCCAAACTAGTGCAGATAGGCTTTAAGAGCTATTCAAAGAAAAAGAATGGCATGTTCTTACTATAAAAGACATTCACAATTTACAGATAACCACCTGTCAGTGACCATGCAGGGAGGTTTAATCCCTCCTGGCCAAACTAGTGCAGATAGGCTTTAAGAGCTATTCAAAGAAAAAGAATGGCATGTTCTTACTATAAAAGACATTCACAATTTCTTGAAGGAATACAGTAAAATGGTAAAGTAAAATTAACTAAAAGTAGACTACCAGGAAAACAAAGAAGTTATTGGTACAAACATTTTAACACATGGGGCCCATCTTATAAACAGTTGCGATTAATCACAACTTATTTAATATTTATATCAATTGGAACTACATGTATGTAGGTAAGAGATGGGGACTGCAAACTTGCGATTGATTTGGGGACTTACAATTGATTCGGATCAATCGCAACTCTTTATAAGACAGGGCACTGGAATGGTCTCTAACTTCAAGATTGCATCAGAATTCATGAGGAAAGCTAAGTATGTAAAAAATGCTGCAATCACCTTTCTCACTTGGAGAACATGACATATGTTGCCTGTCTAAATGTATTGCATTTATACATGAAGAAGTTACCGACGCCATACTTCCACAGAGGAACATACAAATGGAGCCATATTTTCTAATAAAGGACAACTCAATTTTTACAATTATTTCATTTCTATGAAAGCAGAAAAATAATAGAGTTATGAAGGTTTGAAATGTGAGAAAACTAAGTCTATGCTTTTCTCAAATTGGCAATTTTGTCATTGGATTGTGACAGTCATGGACAACTCTCCCGGTTGTAGAATAGAAAATTATCATTAATTTCTATCTTTCTCCTAAGTGCCTTTTCCTTTGGGGCACTACTCAAAATACATTATACAGTGTAGGTAGCTCAATATAATAAAGGAAAAGACCCTACTGATGAGTCATACATTTTTGTATAATGTAAAATGTATAATATTAAACTTATAATGGGTGAAACAGTGGCATATCCAGGAAAGGGGGGGGGGGGGGGATGGTACAGATACATATGCCCCCTCCCCCTTGGCCCAACCTAATCTGCCACACTTTCAATATGCACAGAGTAGAAAAATACATGAGAATAAACTTGTGAGGATTATATTTTTCTCTTTGGAGACTTATGCTCTCTGCTTCTCCTTCCCTAAACCTTTCACCAGCCTCTTCATCATACATTTTCTGGTTTCTCCCTAGTTTTTTGTTAGAATGGTTGAATTTCCCTCAAAGAATAGGGCGAAAAACATCATATCTTTTAGTTGTTGTATTTTTTATCATGAGGGATTCACATATTAATGATAGGATAATGATAATAACTATGAAATTGGTCTATATCGAAAAATGTATGGTACTCACTGGTTTAGTCTAATGAGTCTACAGCATTTTACAATATCAGATCCAATACCTATTCTAAATGGACCAATTTCACAGGCATCATTATCTTTATTGGTAATGTGTGACCATCCCTAAATTCTTTATCAAACCTTTATAAACTTGTTAATGTAAAATTGTTTAGCAAATCTATTTTGGTTTGGTTTGATGCTTTGTATACCTGACTGCTAAAAAAAGCATGTGTGTACTTGTAAGATGGCAAGCAGGGCACCAATGGCTTTCCATCCTCTCTGAGGGACTTGGTAATGAGGATTAATACCTTACCAAAGGGCACTAGGACATCAACTTGGTTTCAAACCCATGTTCTCCCGGTTACGAGACCACTGCTCTACCACTGGGCCATCGGGTCTCCTTCATCTGTGGTGGTCTAACCATGATTTAATCTGACCAATGTTGGCAACGAATAGAATGTCGATAGTTGATAGAATGATTAATAAATATTTAATTAATTACCTGTAGTTCCTGCTGAAGCTCTTTCTCCCATTCAGGCACTTCTTCTTCTGCTCCATCCTCACCTACGATAAGAGTCAATAAAAAAGAAAGAATACTAAGTGATAATAATAATAATAATAATTACATTTATAGGGCGCTTTATACTGTACAGGTGTTTCTAAGCGCACAGGTGGTGCTGTCTAACTTAGTATAATTATTTAACATGTTCAATAGCTATAAAGCAAAAAAATAATACAAAGCGATGAATCCATCTTATGAGCTAAATCATTGCTATCATTTGCAACTTTCCAAATAATGTAAATGCAGAAACATAGTAATGACAAATAGACTCTCAAGATGAAACTCTTGAATATTGATTTTAATACAAGATTACTTTCTCTTCTTCAAACATGAAAGAGAATCATAAAAACATATGAAGAAAAGAAATGTGATGTGATGTTTTGGAAACATAAAAATAATACCACATTTCGTTTATTTATTTCATTCTGAATGTGAATCAGTTTATAGAAAACAATACATTTCAAGGATAAACATATTTCAAAGTTCAAACACAACTGGCCACAGCTTGATACCTTGTGCGCCCTAACAACCAAGTACAAACATAATACAGTGGATTTCAAAATTAACAGCACCCCTGCCAGCAAGCTGCGACAGGCCATTTTTTTGGCTCATGGGTCGACATCTTTCAACTAGTGCAGCCCAGCAAAACGCTGGCCACTGATCTAAATAACCATAGTGGTCCGAACTGTGTAAAGTCATTCAATGATATTGATTTTTATATTGAATTGGGATGTTAAAACCCACCAATCAATTTATTCTGACTGAAAATTTGGCCTGATTTTTGGAAATTGCCATTTGGGGCCCAAAAGTGACCAAAACGCCCATTTTAATACATAGAATAGGCCCATCAAATCTCCTTAGCTGATAATAATGATAGCGAGATCGACTTAACACTGGTGTTGCTAGATGACCGGATGCAATGACCTGATAATTTGAAGAAGCCTAGTAAGAGGGTATTCGAAGAGCAATTCTTTGGGTCACATTGCTACTATGCTATTCTTCCATATAGGAATTAACAGAATGAGAAAGCTTCCAAAATTACTCTTTTTACATTAACCACACTTAACAGGGAGTGCAGTCCATTCCTTTTAAAAATTTGTCAAACATGAAATTCGTCAATACCATAACAATCATTGGTTACAAAGTCCACAGCATTTTAAAGCGTAACTACACTACTTGTGCCCTCTGTATGTGCCCTACTTGTCCCCCATGGTCCCCCTCTTCTTATGTTAATTTGAGAGCTGATTTGATGAGAACTGACAGGGAGGTCTAATTCCTCCTAGCCAAACTAGTGCAGATAGGAAAAGTAGAAACCTTGATCCTAACTATTATAGGGCACCAAAAAAAAAAAATTAAAAAGGAGAAACAACACAGCAACAGACCTTTCTTATCCATTCCCAGCTGCTCCATTCCCTTCATCAGGTCATCTTCATCCAGCTCAGAGTTGAAAGCATCACTGATGAACTCTGACCCCGGTGGACTATCCGGTGTCTCGATATCCAGCTGGTCCTCTTCAGACTTACTGCGCTTTGCTGGAGCACTGGGGGCGCCCTTCACAGTGATGGGAGGAGTCTTGTCTGAGAGTGAGAGAGACACAGAGAGAGAGAGAGTAATAGAAAATGAGAGTGTGTCAACTTATAATGTGCAATTATTATTCTAATAAAAGTGATTACACATACCAATCAATCAACAGAAACATGTGCTAAAAGGAATTAAATTCCACATGTATACAAGGAATTAAATTCCACATGTATACAAAGAATCTTGCGCTACGATTGGTCAAGAGTAAATCATGTGATGAAAGATAGTTCACCCATCATTGATGCAGGGACGTGATAGAGAAGGACTGGAATCAAGCCGCTCTCCTTTGACCCCATGCTCCAAGCCGCCGAAAAGTTATGCGCTTATCTGCAACTGTTGACCAGGTGGTGAGATAAAAGAGCGCATGAAATTTCAGGAGTTAGAATTCCTACATCAGAAAATGGTATCACTGCAACTGATCGCTGTCCCTTCCAATGATTTCTCATCCATTGTTGAATGTGTAAAGAGTAGAACAAGTGAACACAAACTTGTGTACTTTCATCCTTTTTTAAACTTGAAAAATACAAAAAACACGCGAAAACACGCATTAGCAAACTTAATATTATTGAAGATTGTAAGGATGTAATTTTTCTTTTACCAACTCTGGCACACAAATTAAAGGAAGGACGGAGTTCTAAATTTGAAAATTTGTTTGATGCACTATTCCCAATAAAATCCCCATATAAAGTTTTTGACTTACACTGAAATTTTGCCGGTAATTTAATATTTTGTAATAAATGTAAAACTGGTGCCTGGCTTCCGAAAGTCCCCGCAATGGAAGCACGGTTCGGAGCATGGAACTTCAAAGCCAAGTGGAATGTTACACATCCCATTGTTACGCTTTAGAACTCAAGAATGCGTTTGAATAAATTACAAGACTTTCGCCTCCTTTTCTTTCACCTCCCTGATTGATGGGAGAAGAAAAGTTTGTTGCCTGCAGTATGTAATGATGATTTGTTGCTCTAAAATGACGGAAGAAGTGAAATGTTTCTGATGTGAAATATAAAGCAAATAATCACCTTTTGGTTTCAGGTGATCTTGTATACCATTAGGAACATTTTGTATCATATAAAGACATACAAATTATAAGAGACCTTCATTAAGGATAAAAGAGGATTAAATAATTTCATATCCAGGCTTACAAGTTAACTCAGGGTAACTTTCCATGCATGTATACATATTGTTACTTTTCCCTTATATTTGAAGTGGAATTATGCAATTTTAAGTTTAAGTATGCAATGACAATACCACTATACTTGCAATATCTCGAAAAAGTATGGTATCAACAAATATTCAATGCTGATTTTGAAAACGGCATATTTCCATGGAACCTCAAACATACGGAGCAATTATTTGTGGCTGCCTGGTCCCAAAAGGGAAGAGAATCTTATACACCCCATTAATCAAATAAAGTCTGAGAATATTCTCCTCGAAAACTGGGATTAATGAGCTGTAGAAGATGTGAATATGGCTAGTTTCGTACCACATAAACACAATTTCTTTGAGTTATGGACAATCTAATGCTAACGACCTTCTGCTTATCAAACTAGCAGAATGCTGCAAACGTGCATATATGCCCTTCTGCCAATGGCATGATGATTTGTATTGCTCACCTCCTTTGAGTGATGAACCTTCATCTGAGGAATGTGAAGCAGAACCACTCTTTCTCTTTTCATCCCCTGCAAGTCAAAATATTGTCAAACATTTTCTTTGTAAATGATAATCAAATAGGCTTCATAAATAAATTCATTTTAGTGATAAGTATGTTAATTGTTATAGCCAACTGAAATTGGTCCTGGCTCAAATGTTTCTCCTAATATATGCATAACCAGTCGGACTTGCACAGGGACGGGTTCAAACTTCAAACTTCAAATATAAGAACTATTGAAAGATTTTGCCATGAAAGAATTCGCCAAATCTATCCACCAACTTCTCGTCACTATCATGATCTGGTAGAACAACTTCATGGGTTGGATTGGTTTTTAGAAAACAATCGCTATCATCTACACCTCAAAGAATAACTGCTAAAACATTATTTGAATAATTTCTATTATAATTTAAATTGGGAAGATGTTCATGTCTGTTCTTACAAAAAACAAGAATCCTTTTATGAAAATTTGTTTTTTGATTAGAAGAATTTTTAAAAATATTCCATAATCGCAAACCTCCAATTGAATTGACAAGGATTAAAATTGTTTGGTTAAAAACCATGTATACACGAATTGTACCCATATTAAATTATTTCCTGCAATATTTTGAGTTATTTTAATCATGTATTTCCAGAAACTGATTACTGTTTTTGTTATCATTCTACGTTTATTGGGTATATTATGATATTCTTTTGATAAGATTGAAGATTTAAAGATTCCTATAATCATGATTTGGAATTATTGTACTTGATAGTAATTTAAGAAGTAGTTTAGATCAAGAGCAGAAAGCAGAATTTTTTTTTTGGTTAAAGTTGTCTATAAGGTCCTGGAGTTGAGACCAAGAATGTAACATCTTTAATAAAGAAATGAATGAAAGAGTTGAGACCAAGAATGTAACATCTTTAATAAAGAGATGAATGATAAAACAAATTATTGACAATAACCCGACAGTAAAAATATTTAATGGTCCTATTTTAATTAAGCTGGTAGTAGCCCGGTGTTTAAGTATTTACTACAGGTTATTTAGTCCAACATGTTATGCAGCATACCAGCTTACAACAGGAATTGAAATAAAGTTGCCTGAACAACTGAAATGTATAGGATCCTATAAAACCTTTATCGATTCTCTGAAGACATATTTCTTCACCACTTCATAATAATCAGAATCATGAACCCAGTGTATTGTTTTTTCTTTTTCTTGAAGTACATAGAGACATGCTATTTTTCCCATGTGTTATGCACTATATAAAAAATGTTTAATTATTATTATGCAGAATCAATGTTTGATTGAAAATAGAACCAAAATGGATTGAAAATCTGAATCTCCATTTGCACTTTACCCCTCACCTGACTTGCTTGCCAATGACGTTAGCTGTGATGACTGCTTGATAAGGGACACACGGTAGAAGTAATTCCTCCAGAAATTCTCTTCTGATATCCTGAAAGATCAAATAAATATAGGTGATCTCATGTTTTGGAGGAGATGAAAAAAGTTCAGATCCTATACCTGGTGAGGGTCTAGGACATTGGTGGCAGAAATATTCTTCAATCTTGCAATGCCATCCCAGGAATTGATCCGTGATCAATTTTTTCAAGCTTACCACATTCCTGATTTTAACACCATGGTAATGTTTCACAAAGACTAAGATCGACTTTAAGATGGACTTAACTATGGCAGACTGTTCATGCCACTGTTTGCTCTCACCATTATGATCTTTAATTTTTTTTTCCTTCAATAATGTAGATAATAATTCTGTAGATATGCGACCATGATTTGTATGTCCCTTGAGAGACCAATGCCAGTAAATGGTTAGAGCAAACAGTGGCATGAACGGCCTGCCATAGTAAAGTCCAACTTTAAAGTCGATCTTAGTCTTTGTGAAACAACCTCAAGATCATACACTAAACCTATTCCTAACACTATATCAAGGATGACATATCAGGTTACTACTGGGTGAAGATTACCAATCTACATGTATACAGTCAAACCTGCTTTAGTGATCACCTGTCCACAAAGACCACATTTTTTGTCTCACTTGAAAAAGGTTTCTCATTGAAACAAGTACTATAGGCACCTGCCTACCAAGACCACCTGCCTATATAGACCACTTTTCTTGTCTCCCGTGGGTGGTCTTAAAGGTACTATGTCCCATTTGCAGGCCA
Source organism: Strongylocentrotus purpuratus (assembly GCF_000002235.5). Lineage (NCBI taxonomy): Eukaryota > Metazoa > Echinodermata > Echinoidea > Camarodonta > Strongylocentrotidae > Strongylocentrotus > Strongylocentrotus purpuratus. The sequence continues at coordinate 34,388,839 of NW_022145607.1, read as the reverse complement.
AAAAAATGAAAAAGTTAAATTCCAACTGCATTTGAAAGATAATACTTATTTAGAACTTCCCTAAAAAAGGTGGGGCTTGAAAATGTCTTCAAGTAGGAAAATAATGACTATTAGTTGTCAAATCGACTTTGGGCTATAGAGCCCAAAAGTAATAGTCTTGATTTTCAGACAATTGTACCAAATGGTCATATGTTTTATGCTGCGCAAAGATTCAATCAGTTTAATCTTGGCCATCACAAGAAGTGGGTTATTGATGTAGAAAAATGCTCATGTACCCTTTACAACTCTTTTCATGTATGTTATTACCAAAGAAGAAAAAAAGCCAGTCAGTCACTCAATAGTGTTTGACAGTGAAGTCTAGCAAGTAAACGGGTTTCCTTGCATAATTTGAATATGAGGACACTGCTAACGTTTAAATTTCACAGATAGGACATACATGACATATTCATAATTCCTGCAAAGTTCTACAGAATTTGAGGTTGGCTGCAAAAGGGACATAGTACCTTTAACATGCAGGTTTCACTGTATGTCACGTAAATGCTATACCTAGCTTTATCCTCCTATTAGAATTTGATGAATGGGGACAATTCAAATTGGACGAAAATAACAAAAATTGATGCAACATCATTCACAAGAACAGAGAAGCCTGAAAGAAATTGCTGAAAACAAAAGATTGATATCATGTCCATCTATACTAAGAAAATGGTATTTCACAATGATTGGTTAAATTAGCTAAATGAACATTCCAGCATCAATAACATGACAATTTAATGATTGTAGTGTTCCAGCTTTGTGAAAGTTTCAGGCCACAAAATGATTTTTTTTTTTTTTTTTTTTTTGAGTTTGAGTTTGAGTTTATTAACAACAAAAATAATAACAAGTAAAACATAATATATCAAGCATGATTACATAAAATATAACAATATAACACAAGATCGATAACATTTCACATGAATAATATAAATATTGTTTTACAAAGTATGTCGTATACAAATGGAATAAAATATTATGTGTACACTTTTGTTGTTAAAGGGGGTACCAGAAGTTAGCACAAGTGCTAGTCGAATACAAGATTGAATTTATGCACTTCATGGAGATTTCTTGCAGTAAAAACAAAGCTGGAACACTACAATCATGAAAGTTTCATGTTATTGAGTCTGGAATGTTCATTTAGCAAATTTAACCAATCATTGTGAAATACCATTTTCTCAGTATAGATTGACATGATATCTGTAAAGCGCTTAGAGACATTTTATTAAGCGCTATATACGCAGAATATTATTATTCTTATTGCTAACAAGTCACATACATAATAATGTCTTTAAGTTTCCTGGTATTATACTTATCTTGACACATACATCTTACTTCATTTGACTGCCTCCTGATATATACAATTCTAACTCAATTTTTTGGAAGTATTTAAAGCACTTACTTCTTTGGGACCAGCGCAAATCTCATCTTTTGGAGATTGGGGTCCTCTTGGAGGGTTGCCATGGCGATTGGATGGATGGTGTTATAGTCAAAGTGGAACTGGACACCTGCTGGTGGATTCCTCATGAAATTTCTCTTGTCCTATCGGATGAAAAAAGAAGAAGAAATCATGATAATAGATTGATTGATTTGAATTGATTCCATTTCATATATCAATTGTTTGCACAATAAAGAACATAGTTGACAAAGTAAGTTCAAAATTATGAAATGAAACAGGAACCATCTGGAAAGCATAGCTTGTTTTTGTAGGTTCCCAAGAGGAGAAAAATAGGGGCAAAGGAGCATGGCAAAAACAAAAGGCCACTTTCACGTTCAAGCTTTAGCTTAAGATGGTGATTTCTTGCATACATCAATTTTGAAATGATTCGTCAACTATGTGTTATTGAAAGGTATAATTATTGAATTGATTTAGAATTTTGTTATATGAGCCTAGTTTGTATATTACTTTTTGTTATGTTGAAAAATGCAGAAATCAAATTAAACAAACAAATCTCCTAATTCATGAAGAGTATTTGAGTACATGCAGTTGTCATGAGAAAAAAAGACGAAAAAAAGAAAAGAAAAAAAAAGAAAGAAAGTATCTCCATAAGAACATATCGGTATCTCATAAGTACACCTGTCTTTAAATAGCATACCATTGATGATTATGTGCACATTTTCTGAAATGTCCTTGGAATTTCAGTAAGTATACTTACACAATATTATAAGAGATACCCTAACTAAAATGTGGGCTATGAAATTTGACATTTTTTCTATACTTTTTAATGAAAAAAATAAAGTAACCAAATATTGGTTTCATTGAGGTAGTAGGTGTAATTAATAATAATATTGACTGTTTTTTTCTTTAATTAATGGGACACAAGGGTAAATCACACTCACTTTGAGAACATTTCGCTCATCGTGACAACTCCTGAAATATGCTCATATCAGCATGTGGGATATACCCTTGCATCCCACTCAAGGCCATTCAATATCATATACAGGCAACAACTAAATACGCCTTGTAAATTTGATGTTTTTGTTTTTGGTTTAATTCAAGAATGAAAGGTGGACTGTTGAATTCTACGGGCCTTTATCAAATACTTGTTTTTATGTATGCTTTGATTTGTCACATTCTCAAGAAACATAAATTGGGACAAATCAATTTGTTTTCATGAAGTGACGGTAGTGAAAAAAAAATCGCATTCACTTTGCGTTACGATTTTCCTCACTACCATCACTTCGTGAAAACAAGGACGAATTTATCAAATATTAAAAAAAAATCATAAAACTTAGTAACGGTATGAATAATTTAGTTGATACCTGTAAATATCTTAGGATTGCTACCATCTTAACAAAATCTTAGCTTTTGCCGATGGGGGGAGGGGGGGGGGGGGGGGCTTATCAACCAATTTTGTCACTATTACGTCTTTCTTGCATACCTGTGATAATGCAAGTATTTGTTCTTTCATCTGTTCCTCTTCATTGTACCCAACCCATGGTGGAACGGCTGCATCAGATCTCTTGGAATGCTTCTCCTTCACAAACTTCTGCTGTTCCCTGGAAAACTCTCCAACTATTGTCTGTCAAAAAAAAAATAAAAAAAAAATCACAGATTACATTACCGGTACATAACATTTCATTACATAACCCATGGTCTAAAATTAGTGCAAAATAAGCGTGGAACGGTCAGATGTCCACTATTTGACGCGCGCAAGACAAGGTCCGCTTATTTTGCGCTAATTTTAGACCATGGGTTATGTAAATGAGGGTTTAAACTTTAAACCATGGGTTAAATTTAAACCTCCTTTGTGAATTCAGGCCCATGTATTTGTGAAACATAATTTCATGATTTGTTTATGTTATCAGTAAACCACCAGTAACCATGTATGAACCTATTTTGGTGCCTAATTTGCTTTGTAAAAATTATAAAACTTTGTGAACTTGGTAAACAATTGGCAAGCTCCTCCTGACAACAAGTACAAATGCCTGTGAAGTATGAGTTTTATCATAGATGCTGATGTTGCAGCACTGACAATTTTCATGTTCTAATTAAATATTCTACATTTTTTACCTAATGATAATTCAATGACATGCAGAAGTGGTATATCACGAATATCAATAAGATAAGATATAGTATTCCTTTGAGAGGCTAGTAGCAGGATTTCACATTCAATGATCTATTTTCTGTTGTGTAAAAAAAGAAGAAGTAAAAAGTGAGTTATACCTGTTCTTCAACTGTCTTCTGAATCATGTTGGCTGTCTTAGATGCAGTATCTGACACCTTCTTGAACAAGAAGCCTGTTAAAATGACAGATAACAAAATGATAATTTTGTTAGCTAAATTGCAAGCAAACCTAAATTATAAATCATTAACAAAACCACAAGGCATATATCATACTGATGCACAAACAACATACAAAGTACTGCCACCAACACTCTTCAGGATTGAAGGAGCTAATGAAGGCAGAAGAAAACTTTAAAAAGGTAGTCTACCTGCAGGTATACATTCTTGTGGGGAGTGCATAAATTAGTGCAGATCACGGATATCTCCAATTCCGTTTAACCGCCAGTCAAAACCGGACGGTTTTCGGTTAAACGATTAAAAAAATAAAATAAAAACAAATATAATTTTTTTTTTTTTTAAATCTTTTTTTTTTTGATCGACTCTGTCGGCAGCAAGCGAGGTCCATGTGAAAAAGCGGGAAGGACTTTCATTTAACTGCGAGGTGCATTTGAAGGCGCTGATTTGTGCTTGTGAACTTGTCACAAGTAATAGTAACAATGTCGTTTTTAGAAGAATGTGTAAGATCATTAATGTAAATTAAAAACAGTAGAGGACCTAGGATAGAACCTTGTGGTACGCCGTGTGTAAAAGTTGGATGAATTATTATTATAAACTACATATTGAAATCTATCAGAAAGATTACTTTCAAACCAAGATGACAGACAAATTTGAGAGTTGTTCTAGTTTCCAAGTGGTGAGTCAACACACCGATTACTGAGCTGGGAGACATTGCCAAGCATAGCGCCAGATGGAGGGGCATAAATCGAAACTTAAATTTTTTTTTTTTTTTTTTGGCGTACCGTGTATAAACCGACTTTGAATTTTTTTCGGCGGCAAAAAGGTGCGGTTAATACACCGTTAATTACGGTACATTCTTGTGGGGAGTGCATAAATGTACTACCAAATTATCTTGCCATTCTCAAGTTTTGCCAACACCTTTTGTTGTTACTTCACTACTGGTAATCTCCTATCAGTTACCATTTTATCTTTCATTAAAAAATAAATATAGTTACACCTGTATCTATTTTCATAAAGGTGGAGTGCGTAATAAATGTACATGTAATAGGTACAATGTTGCCTCGAGCATAGTTAGATGTGGGTATGGTAACCAAAAAATTCTGAGAGGCCCCTGGGGCCCGTTCCTAGAAACCATCATAACTTTAAGTCTAACTTCTTGACCATCCCTTTGAAATGCGTGTTATATAATTAACACACGTTTCAAAGGGATAGTCAAGAAGTTAGACTTATGACGGTTTCTAGGAACGGGCCCCAGATGCAGACATATATCTAGACTGCCAATTCATCTTTAAAAAAAAGATTAAAAAAAGAATCAGAAAGGTAATTCTTCATCAGCCTCATTTGTTTTTCATACTTTCAATGTTATTTCATCTACTTGAACTTGAATTCTAGGTGGACTTTTCTAAATAGTACTAGGTAAAACATTTCTTCTTTTATTTCATAGAACACCATTCTTTTATTCACTCTTCGCCAATACCTCACAAGTTTTAAGTCCGATTTTGATAATTTTGATTCAATCTTCTTCTTCTTCTTCCAGTGTAAGTGCTGCTTCAAGTTGATGAAGATAAACGCACTGATTGTGTGTGTATATGTGGAGACTTTCACATATCCTGTAATTCCACATTTTAACATTTGTTCTTGTTGTGCAGGTGCATATACAACATTCCCGGTCTTGTACTTAGACATTACATCTGCATCCCACTCAAGAAGACCTTGAAGGCATCAATAGAGGGGTATTTAATGTCTATTTTTGTTGGATGAAATTTGTATCAGCAATCTAATGCGTTTGAGTAAAAATAATGATCAATATTGCAATATGCATGAACAAGTAATAGTATCAACATCGTCATCTTTGTTTATTGTTGCTTTTTTCATCATTAGACCTATTATTATGGCAGAGGCATATTATGATTTTCCATTACTATCATCATCATCATTTAGACTCTATTACAGAATATTATTTAATACAAAAAATAATATTTTCAACCTCGATCTCGACTCTCAACTCTCAAGTTGATTTTTTGATGGATCAACTCACTGCCAAAATTATATGCGGAATTAAGAGCGGCCTCTGCAGCTTCAGCTGCTTCTTCTTTAGTCATTTTGGTCAAGCCACCAAGAGGCGCAGAAGCTTCCTTGTTTTCACTATTTGCAGCCTTCTCCGTTTCGTCGTTCACTTTTGTATTGTCGGCAGTTTCTTTGTTATCTCCACTCGGCTGCTCATCGGTGGCGGGAGAGCTCTTCCCTTGCCCCGCCGCCGTGTCTGCTGGCGCATCATTACGTAGAGTTGTGTCTTCCGAAGCTGGAGCACTGTCATCATTACGGTCCGTGGGCACTTCAGCTTCTCCGCCACCAGCATCTTGATCTGCTATTTTCTCCTCCGATATTTTCTTCTCTGGCTTTCCACCCCACCAGTTGCTTAGCATATCCATATTCTTGTCAAGAACAAACAAACAAAGAGAAATAGACTAACAATTAATTAAGGGTTTATCTCAGATCTCGTTAGGTAATCAATTTGCTATGCATGCACTGCGACAAAATATCAAGACTTTTTGTTTTCATTTAGAGCAATTCACTTCCGGTCTATGATCTACAAGAACATTACAGATAAAATTAACAGTAATTTTATCAATAGTTTTTAATTTAAAAATTATATTAAAAAATATTTAATAATTTAAAGATTTTTTGTTATGAATAAAACATCGTCAAATAATTCTAAGACTTCAAACAAATTATTAAAAAGACCGAAATCCGCTCTAATGAGACACTCCTCCAATCGGCCTTTAACTCTAGCCAAGCAAAATGGTACGTAGATCATACATGAAACTCAATCAAAATCTCTGTCAATCTTTAAAATCCGTTTATTAGATTACACCAGGAAGGCAAATGATGTAAATCAGAATAATTTCGTTATGAAGATATAAGTATTTGATGAAAAATACCTTTGTAAAAGAGACAAAATAGGGTCCAAATGTATGGTTGTATCCATGTTCGCCGCAGTCTGTATGTTCATGTGTGAAAGATTCGTGTATTGTGTGTGCGTGTCCCCGTATCGTACGTATGTGTAGGAATTATATTTTTACCTGCCCAGCTTTTCGGTTGATTTTGTATCATTATTAACAAAAATTGTTATAACAAAATAAGTTTATACAATGAATGCTTAGATAAGACGGTCTAAAGTGGTAATTTTTGTAAGGAATCTACTTATCACTTGTTCAAGTTCAGTTGAAACATTCCTTTTCACCTTTTTGCAACATGATTTTTTAATTTTATGAAAGGGAAAAATGGGATAGCCTATCCTGAATGGGAGACTGTCACCATGGTCACTGTCTCCTAATTTACTCACCGAAATCTTGACTATATAGACGATAGTGTCTGTTTGACTAAAGAAACAGAAAGAGTCCGAATCAGTAGGGGTGCTGGTCCAAGAATGAATCGGTAGACTGGTCCGAGAATAAGGATCGTCCGCGCCATCAACGAGGATATCCTCGTAAACGCGGACAAATCACATCCTTAATAATGTGGATCGTCTGCATTTTTCGCGGACGATCCGTGCATTGGCGATGCGATAAACAGATTCCGCGGTGATGCTCCATCAGTCCATGATGCATTTCTAATTGATGCATCACAGAGGTTTTCACGTTATGATCGATAAATCCACGGGAAGATGGACAACCTGTAAAAGTAGACGGTGAACTGAGGGTATTTTATTAGTTACCAAGAATCAGTTTCTCGCATTGCCAGCGCGCTGACAAGGAACCCTAGATCTACACCTGCAGAGAGCCGAAGACAAAATAATTTCCGCCAAAATGCGGACAATCTTAATTAATATCCTCGTTAATGTGGACGATCCTCAATCTCGGATCAGTGCCCCTACTGCCAATCTAATAAACAGTTGTGCACCTACAGTTGCACAACCATGGACATGTGAAGTGGGATTGAGGGCGCAAAGCATATGCCATGCCACCGATTGTTTCCCAAAATGGCATTAGGAAGAACTAGACTCTAATTCATAATTACAAGAGACAACCAGATTAAAAGGAGAGATAAAACTTGCTGCAAAAAAATTCCAGCCATATCCAGTTCCTCTTCATTCAATTGGACCATGATAATATAGTGGCCTAAGTCTAAGATAGACATTCTGGAGCAGGGCCCAGAGGTCTGTTTCATCATCATTCTGACTCACTTTTGTAACATGTTGGAATGCGATTCCATTAAAAGTGCTGGCCAAGTCAAGAATTTAAGAATAATCGCTGTGAAACCACCCTAATTGTTTGAACTGGTATGAAATTTGTTAGTGTACAGCAGCATGACAACATCGAAAAGGAAAAATTTCACGATTTAGATTAAACCTCCACTGTGACATGATTTGTTCCACACATCCTATGATAACTTAGATGCTAATAAAATAAAACAAATTCCAACCTCTGTTTATTTGGTAGTAGGCTAATAATTATATTTTTATTTGTTTTTTCTTTGTTACAGGCACGCGGGCCAAAGAAGCATCTGAAGCGCTTAAATGCTCCCAAGCATTGGATGCTTGCGAAGCTCACCGGAAATTTTGTAAGTATGACCATTTCATTTTCTTTTTTTAGAAATTTGAAATTGCAAAGTACAGACAAACCTGTCTACAGCGACTACCCAATGGAAACACAAAAAGTGGTCTTTGTAGACAGGTGGTCTCTAAAGCAGGTTTGACTGTATTGATAGCCTGTAGTTACAGAGAGGGAAAATTGTATGTTAGCTTAGAAAAGGAGTAATGGTACGCAGAGAATGTTATTGATAGAACTGTTGTTCACTGTGACGAAACATGAATTTCCCAACATTCCTTTTGGGTCAATTCAAGAGTTTATGTCAAGTATTTTTCGTTCTCGGTAGCCCTGTTCTCCACTGATATGAAGAGAAATATGCAATCATTAGTAAAGGATTACAAATGCTTATTCTTGAAACGGAACACAATGCAAGTTTTTGGTACTACTTCTACAGCATTGATCGACTTTTGGTGAGATGAGCGATTCACATGGGTTAGGCAGTGAATGAGAACAATTGTTATCTGCTCATCTTTTCCTGCTGGAATGGTCACAGTGGGATGATGAAATAAGTGAGAATTGTTTGTAAGAGGTAGACCTAGATAATATATGCTTGATTCATATATTCTGTAATAATGTGTATTCAACCTGTCGATTGTTTTCAGGCTCCTCGTGCATCTACCGGACCCCACAAGCTAAGAGAATGCTTACCTCTCATCATCTTCCTCCGCAACCGTCTCAAGTACGCCCTGACCTACGTCGAGACCAAGAAGATCATGATGCAGCGTCTGATCAAGGTTGACGGCAAGGTGCGCACTGATATCACCTACCCGGCTGGATTCATGGGTTAGTAGCTCTTTGTATCTCTGTGTGTGTCAGGAAAAAAAAGGGGGGCTCAGGGCGAATTAGCCCCCAAAATGCCCAACAGAGCCCCAGGAAGTCATAAAATGCCCCCAGAAATTTGCATAGAGTTCAAAGGAAAACAAATTATAAAGTGTTATGTTCATGCGAGCAAGCTTGAAAAGTAGCCCCCCCCCCCCCCCAATTTTTGAAAATTTTCCCTGGTGTGTGTGCAAGCTTCTAGGCTGAAATTGTTTACTGTTGTCGTGACTGAGTGAAATATGGCTGTGCAGCATTGAGAGCCTAATTTAGGAGGATCAAATCAGTTCTGTAGGTTTTATAATAAGAAGTGACGTATTTCCCTCCCTTGTGGTATCTGGGGAGAATGTGCCCTCACTATCTTCCTCTCGTCCCCACGCTTGGTATAAGCTGTAAGGACTAAGGGTGTTATGCACGGGTTAGAAGTTCATACATGTCTGTAGAGAATATTAAGATCTAGCAATCTTGTGGGGGGGGGGGGTGATGCAAAATATTCATTCAAAATCTTCAACTTTTTTTTTGGTATGATGACACACAATGTTTTTCTCCCAAAAGCTCACAACCTAATAGTGTTGATAGAGAATAATTGGGGGTATATGATGGATGTTGTCGGATTCTTTTGTCTACTTAAAAGCATTTAAGACCTTTGGTTAAACTTAGCCTCCATCCTGACTTTGACCCAAAAGTACATACGTCAAACAAATAAGTTTGGTGTGGCCTCATCGAAGGCAGTGTAACTGATTTTACCACTGGTTGCATTGTTCAATATCAAGGCCTAAAATAAATTGCTTTCCTAAAGGTCGTCAGCTTGGTTGAAATATGGTACCATTTTGGCATCACCCAGGGAAAGCACATGAGTTAATTTGTTGATCAGTAGACTAATATCATCGATAAGTCTGTTGTGTTTTTCATATAAATGAACTTATTACAAGGGTTTGATTGCCCTTAAAAGCTGATCGTGTGAAGTGGGTTAAACATTATAGACGAGTTCAATGCCTGTATGACAGATTTTCATAGGAATAATTCTGTGAGCTCTTATAGGCTGACTTATTCCTTCATTATTCATTTTTAGATGTGATCTCCATCAACAAGACTGGAGAGAACTTCCGTCTCATCTACAACGTCAAGGGACGCTTTGTTGTCCACAGGATCGGCAGCGAAGAAGCCAAGGTAAGATTCGTTATTCATCCTCGTTTAAAAGGTTCCTCCCCTTGAAGGACGTGTATAGAAAATGTAAATTGAAGTTTCTAAAAGAACAGTTAATTATTTAATTGTTTTGTAGTAAACTTTATTTTGATGGCACAATAATGATTAAACTCTTTCCAAACCCCCTTCACAAATACGTTGACAAACAAACATGAGAAACGCAGGGTTCTTACTAAAAATATGCATGGAAAAGTTAGACTATTACTAATTAGTTTATTATGAAGCTGATATAGTCAAACCTGTCTTAACAACCACCCGTCTACAACAGCCTCTATATGTGTTTCCCTTGAGTGGACACTATAGACAGGTTTGACTGTATCAGTATTTGGAGGTGAAATAGAAGACGGCTGATGGAAGGCAATGGAGAATGCGCCTCTCACATGCTCCTTTGTTTTATTACATCAGCCAAGATAAAAAACTTTCCTAAAGGTCGTCATCACGGTTGATCTTTGTACCATGCTGGCATCACCCAAGGAAAGAACATTTTATTTTACATGTTCCACCATGCTTTGTATACATGTGTTTGGAGAAAAAATGATTATAAACCCTTGGTAAACAGTCTAGCACTGAATGATATTAAGAGAATCTTGTATGCAATAGGTTTATTTTAAAGCTAAGCATTTTACATTGGGAATTGGCCACTCCGGAACTAGAAGGAACACCCCCTTTTCCACAAACTCATCGGCCCGAATTCACAAAGGAGGTTTGTCGATAAACCAAGGTTTAGGTTTGTCGACAAACCTCTTTTTGTTTTGCCAAACCTCCTTTTGTTCTTTACAAACCAGGTTTGTAAAAAACGCGTAAAAACGCGTCATATGACGTCCGAAAACCAAGGTTTGTCGACAAACCTCCTTTGTGAATTCGGGCCATCATCTTTGATCATTTGATTGCTAGCAAAACTAAATAAACAACAAGCTGTATGAACAGTTTTCTTGCTCGTACATCATAAAGCAAATCTCAGGCTCCTAATTTCTTGAGCTTAGGTATGCGAACTGGTATACCTGCCCTTTTTTGTGTTTAGCTATTTTGCTGATATTGTATGAGCAAGTCAAGTTGAATTCTCTCATATGATGCATCAGGGCAAAAAATTCATGGGGGCTCGGGGCGAATGTGCCCCCAAAATTTGTGTGAAGTTCAATGTAATACAAATTAAAGAGTGTTATTTCATGCAAACAAGCTTGAAAAGTAGCCCCCGAAATTTTTAAAATATTTTTTCCCCTGTGATGCATGTTCATTTTCAATTTTTGACTATAGTTCAAGCTGTGCAAGGTACGCAAGGTGTGGACTGGACCCAAGGGAGTGCCCTACCTGAGCACCCACGACGCTCGCACCATCCGCTACCCAGACCCCCTGGTGAAGGTCTACGATACCATCAAGGTAGACATCACCACCGGCAAGATCACAGACCACATCAAGTTTGACAGTGGTGAGTGCTGCTGAATGAATTGTAATACAGTCAAACCTGTTTGTAGCGACCGCCCAGGGGGAACACAAAAAGTGGTCTTTGTAGACATGTTCCTTTAGTACATGTTTCAATGAAAAACCATTTTCAAGGGAAACAAAAAAAATGTGCTTGTTGTAGACAGGTGGTCCTTGTAGACAGGTGGTCACTAAAGCAAGTTTGACTGTATGTGAATGCTAGGTTGTAGAGCAGTGGTCTCGTTATTGGAAGGCCCCTGGTTTGAAACCAAGTTGATGACCTTGTGCCCTTTGGTAAGGCATTAATCCTCATGACCAAGTCTTGGAGAGGACTTCAAGCTTTCTGTCCCCTGGTTGCTTACTTACAAGCATACACATGCTTTCTTAGCAGTCGGGTAATCCAGTCATCAATCGATCAATAAAGTAGAGAGTAGATAACAAGAGAACCATGATAAATTTACGCACCTTTGGGAGGGGGGGGGGGGGAAGGATGAGTTCAATATTAATGATTGAGTAGTGAGAACATCCCAGATGAAAGCCTTCTTCATTGAAATCCAGAACCCTGTGTATTTATAGGATATGATGGGTTTCAAAAATAGAGAAATGCAGGCATCATCTATTACAAGGTTTAATTAGCATATAGCTGTAGACTGATGATGACTTGTGCCAGGAGTGCAGTTTATAGCCTTTGTTGGGACCCTATTAGTGTAACTTGTATTTTTTTGTTGGTGTCCCTGGACACCTGTCAGCACCTTCAAATAATATAAATTTGTTTCAACAATTGCGTCTTCACTGCCAAATAATATTTAGTTGAATTTAGTTCAGGGAAGGGTTTAACCATGGTTAAGACCGTTGGTTAAACTTAGACTCTAATGTGAATTTGACCCATGTGCTCTAATTAAAAACCATTTAACTATTAATTAAAAGTACAAACGTCAAAAAAATTAAGTTTGGTGTGGCCTCATCGAAGGCAGTGTAACTGATTTTACCACTGGTTGCATTGTTCATAATCAAGGCCTAAATCAAATTGCTTTCCCATAAGGTCGTCAGCTTGGTTGTAATATGGTACCATTTTGGCATCACCCAGGGAAAGCACATGAGTTTGTTTGTTGATCAGTAGACTAATATCATTGACAGGTCTATTCTGTGCTATGTTGTGTGGTCTAATCCCTCCTGGCCAAACTAGTGCAGATAAGCTTTAACCCATAGGTTTAAACCTCTATTAGCATTGTACGTAAGTGTCCTCCGGAACCGCCGATGTATACATGTATATTTCTGGACGCTATTTTACACTTTAATTTAGTTCAGGGGAGGGTTTAACCATGGTTTAGAATGTTTAAACTCTTACATGAATTTGACCCATTTTATCTAAGGGTGCGCACTAATGCACTATTGAGAACACTGCTGATTTCATTATTTCTTATTTCTCAGGTCACTTGTGCATGATCACCGGAGGTCGTAACTTGGGACGTGTAGGTACCATCACCCACAGGGAGAAGCACCCTGGATCTTTCGAGATCGTCCACATCAAGGATGCCTCAGGTAAGTCAAGAAACAACCCAAGTACTCAGCGGTATATACAATGGTGTAGCCGTAGATGGGGGCTCATATCCCCCTCCCCCCCCCCCCCCCCAAAAAAAAAAAAAAGAAAAGAAAAGAAAATGGGGCAGGGGTTAGGGGGGGGGGGGAGAGAAAAAGAGTGAAACAAGAAAAGGGTGATGCAAAATGGGGGGGGGGGGGGACAAGAAACAAATTTTTATAGTGTGCAACTGTGAACATTCTGTAAAACAAACAACTTTTGCATAAATGAACTTCAGTAATGTCAGTAGGGATTCAAACTAGGAAATAGATTAAAAACGCTTGAAATTTTCAGTTCACAGAGTTTCGGGTTTTACAGCAGTCTACAGTATCCTGTTAAATGCTACAAGCCAACTTGTGCATAGCAATAGCTTTGAAGAGGGGTGGGGGCAGTAAATCTCTGAATTACTATTCAGAAATGTTGAGGTTTGGGAGTGAAATTTGTTGCCCGTGTCATCTTGATCCTACCACAAACTTCCATTCTTGCTTTGGCTTTCAGATCACACCTATGCCACCCGTCTGGGCAACGTGTTTGTCATCGGCAAGGCCAACAAGGCCTATGTCTCCCTCCCCAAGGGCAAGGGAATCCGTCTCACCATCGCAGAGGAGCGCGAGAAGAGGATCGCCCAGAGAGTGTAAGCCGCCACTCCTACCAGGACACCATCTGATCATCATGAACTCCAACAACATCATGAACCCAAACCATTCATAGAACTGTTAAGTCTTCAACCCACTGTCATATGAATTGCAACATGGCTAGAGGCGTAAAACAACAAGGACAATTCCAAGTCACAAATAAAGATTATGTTGATACTACAGTATGCCAATGTGTCCGTCTTTTAATTCTTTTAGCAAGACTGTTGATGTTGTGAGTTGGTTGACTTAAAGAAAGCTTCATGTCCATTGCCTGCTGAATTATTAGACCAGAGCTGCCAACCTTTTGCGACCAAAAAAAGGAACCATGATGGCAAAAAAAGGAATTTCAAGCAAAAAAAGGAATTCATTAAAACAAAACTTAAAACCACGCATGACACACTTCCAATGCAGAAATGTCCATTCCTCATGCTGTTTTTTCCTTTCAAGCAGGTATTTTGTGTGTGTGGTTATTTTGGTATTATCGGCATTTCATTCTTTTTGAGAATACTTTTCTCTTTCAAGTATGTTTTAAACTTGGTCTTCTATTGAATTTGTGATCAAATCAACATTTTAGGGCAGTTGTTTGACGTGCGGTATGTGAAAAAAAAGGGGGAAAAAAAATTATGGAGGAAAAAACAGTAATTCCGGCAAAAACGGTTTGGTTGGCAGCTCTGTTAGACGTTGTGAATGTTGCCTGATGTGAATATGGATGCTGATACCTTGAGTCACAGCAATAAAACCGACAGCACACATAACAAGGCTCATGACAGATGGCAAAGAATCTGTTGGTTTGGAGTCGGTTTGGAGTGTGACTCGAGTAGTATCAATGATATGGGTGTGTGGTGTTCCTGGTTTATATGTTATAGGGGAATCGATGGTTTGGCAGTGCGACTCGAGTGTGATACGTTGTGTAATGTGTCTGGTTTATAGGGGAATGAAGCATTCAAATTCATCCCTGTAAATGTAGAATATTAGAGAAACAGACTTTGTGAAAATTGTAGATAATCGGACAGAAAAAGATGATGCATTTACATGCTTCATCAGTGAAGTGACAGAGGTGCTACTGAATGAGAGCAAAATGTCTGTCCCATTGTCTTTGAGTGCTATGAACACGATAATGCACAAACCAGAAATTTGTGGGAAAGCTTCTTTTTGTGAAAATAGCCGTCATGAAAAATTGGTAAAATCTTGAAGTGACTCAGTAACATTGTTGAAGGTTGATGAAAACCACAAAGATATGCATGGTTTTATTTGAAGGTGTCGCTGTGCGACGCCCTCTAACGGTACATTCTTCCAACCATTTTTTAATTTTCGCAACTGTTTTCCCATGAAAATAGGACGTAAGATGGGATTTAAAAAATCTTTCAACACTTACACGTCTGGAATAGTATATAGAGCAAATACATTGCTTTTTGACAATTTACATAAATTTGCCTAAAATGTATTTACCGTAAATTGTAATAATACAGTTGGGAGAATTAAGGAATTGATCAGATCAGTTATCCCCAATTTTTATGCCTCCGCCACCGAAGGTGGTGCCGGAGGCATCATGTTTTCGGGTTGTCCGTCCGTACGTCCGTCCCGTTTGACCATTATCACAATATCTCAAGAACCATTTAAGATTTAAACTTAAGACTCGGGAATAGTATTTATCACCATAGGAAGACGATCTGAATAGATTTTGGAGTACGTAGGTCAAAGGTCACAGGTCACAGAGGTCAACTTATGAAATTCCTTGTATTGAGTTTGTTAGCGCGATATCTCAAGAACCATTTGAGATTTAAACTTCAAACTTAAGGATAGTATGTATCACCATAGGAAGACGATCTGATTAGATTTTGGAGCACGTAGGTCAAAGGTCAAGGGTCACAGAGGTCAACTTATGAAATTCCATACATTGAGATTGTTATGATATCTCAAGAACCACTGGAGATTTAAACTTCAAACTTAGTGATAGTGTGTATCACTATAGGAAAACAATCTGATTACATTTTGGAGCACGTAGGTCAAGGGTCATAAGGTCAACTTATGAAATTCCATACATTGAGATTGTTATGATATCTCAAGAACCACTGGAGATGTAAAAACTTCAAACTTAAGGATAGTATGTATCACCATAGGAAGACGGTCTGATTAGATTTTGGAGCACGTAGGTCAAAGGTCAAGGGTCACAGAGGTCAACTTATGAAATTCCATACATTGAGATTGTTATCATAATATCTCAAGAACCACTGGAGATTTAAACTTCAAACTTAATGATAGTGTGTATCACCATAGGAAGACAATCTGAGTAGATTTTGGAGCACGTAGGTCAAAGGTCAAGGGTCACAGAGGTCAACTTATGAAATTCCATACATTGAGATCGTTATCGCGATATGTCAAGAACCACTGGAGATTTAAACTTCAAACTTAATGATAGTGTGTATCACCATAGGAAGACAATCTGATTAGATTTTGGAGCACGTAGGTCAAAGGTCAAGGGTCACAGAGGTCAACTTATGAAATTCCATACATTGAGATCGTTATCGCGATATCTCAAGAACCACTGGAGAATTTTCACTTCAAACTTAATGATAGTATGTATCACCATATCATAATATCTCAAGAACCACTGGAGATTTAAACTTCAAACTTAATGATAGTGTGTATCACCATAGGAAGACAATCTGATTAGATTTTGGAGCACGTAGGTCAAAGGTCAAGGGTCACAGAGGTCAACTTATGAAATTCCATACATTGAGATTGTTATCATGATATCTCAAGAACCACTGGAGATTTAAACTCCAAACTTGTTTAAATTGCTCTATGGCGGAGGCATCATTTTCGACTGCGCGCAGTCAAAATTCCATCTAGTTATCATTAATAATGGTCTATTTTCACTCAAACTTTCAGATTATTTTGAATTGTACATCTAGCATTAAGGTCACCACCTTAGCACCATTTTCTCTCATCTGAACAATGTTACCAAGTCCCTTTAATGTCCCTAAAACTTCTGGTTTTATAGGAGATATATAAATGAAGAGGGGAAAAAAGCATGCTCACAACAATACACATGTAAAAAGAAACATTCAGACTGCTAGAACATGTAGTTCATTCATTTATTCATATGCTGAATAAATTTATTTTCATAAAAAAATCTGGAGTAAACAAAATGCATGTACATTATCAAGACACTTGTACACACACATGCACTTCTTACTAACTTTATCTCTTTCCTGTACATAACTACACATCACTACAAATACATTTTACAGGATATTAATTTATAGCACAAATTTCAATCTCGATGATTAATAGATGTTCTGCAATCCTAAGTACAAGAATTGTTATACAGTGGAAATTCAGTACATAGAGCTCCGATATAACAAGGTGATTTTGATGGCATCGGCTCTTTATTCATTTATGTTTTTTAACCCTGAAATAAAAAGATTCCTGATAAAACAAGGGAAATTTCCTTGGTCCCCAGGACTTCGTTATAACAAGTTTCCACTACTTCTAAGTAATAAATAAAAGTATAACTGTAAAACATATTCCAAAAATTTTCATACATACTGCCATGTCTCTTCCAGCACAAACATCTTCCAAATGCTTTTCAAACAAAGTTGTTTTTCACTGTCCCAAATTAATTTACCCAAAATCTTTACAAACATGTACACTTGTGCATTAGGATGACCTTTGAGAAATCCTTCCATTGTTGAAATTCTCTGATACACCTAAAATTTGGAATGCCATAATTTTTTGTAGAAGAGCACAATACTGGCATTATTATTGAAAATGAAGGGCAATAATTTGTCCGCATGGAAACACATACGGTACACACACAAATGGATATAAATATCTTTTCTATTTTCAATCAGTATTGCCATGTTGGAAAGGGAGCGGTTTGGGACAACTGTTCGTATTTGAAATTATTAAACAGAACACTGCATTGTGAAAAGAAAACTGCCCTTTTCTGAATTAAGAACACAGACCACTTAAAAGAGAAATTAATGTGCATTTTGGTTTGTACAGAAACGTGCAAAAAGTTCATTTATGTTTCATTTATGGCCTGAAACTGACTAATAAGTGTTGCTTGATCTCACTGATTGTCGTGGTATTTTACAAAAAGTTGCGTAAAGGCACATTTTGCAGCAGTCGTGAGTGTGTGTGTATGGAGGGGGGGGGGGGGGGGGAGGGTATGATGGAGGCCACAAGTATTCATAAAGACATTTTTTTCTTTTAACTTTCCAATGGATACCATAAATCAGCCATGTAAAGTGAGATGAAAAAAGTTAGAGAAAATCTACATTATCTGATTGACTGAAATTCACCAAAATACACTTCTTTGTAGGGCTTAAATTAATCCAAGGCCACCAAGGCCATGGCCGTGGATGCCCCTTTGATTGGCCTCAATGCCCCTCTCATTGGCCTTGGAGATTTTTTGTGCCCTTTCCAATTCTTCCTATTTGTGCTGTAATATAGGAATGTGCCCTACAGAAAAATGGCCTTGCCCTAAAAATATTGAAATTTAAGGCCTGACTTTGCATTGAAAAGGGAGCAAAACAACAGTTTTGGAAACCAGACGTTTACAAAACTAAAAGAGAAACATGTATACGGATGACTGTATTCATTTATTTTATATAGAATTTACAAAATTCAGATACTACACAATACTCTTTAAAATAAAACAAGACAAAACTACCAAAAAATGAAATAAATATTTCAGCCTAGGAATAATGCCTGGGGGAAAAAAGAAAAAAAAAAAAAGAAGAAAAAAAAAAGAAAAAAAGAAAAGAAACAAAAGACAACCACGTAAGCTATTATATGCCAACAGTACAGTCAGTCTGTACAACAAAATGTTTTGGAGTGCCTCTCTCTGCTGTGTTGGGCTTTTCGGAGGTACCACTAGGTTTGACCCTGTCCGAAAAGGGACCTTTGAACGTCAGATCCCTACATGTTCTGTACAACATGAAGCCTGAAATGCCCTGAACGCGGAGAGGTGACAGCCTAAAAGACTGGCATCCTGGAGCTTATAATATTGCATTAAATGTCCATCATTCATTTATGAATACCGTGTCAATCCGTCCCAAAATATTTCTGTCCAAAGTGGATGGGAGGAACTGGGTCCTTCTCTGACGACAGCACGGTGATGTTTGGAAATTCCTTGATCACAGTCTGTACACCTGTATAAAGTGAGGAACGGGTCAAAGTAATATTGAATGATCATTGATGGTATTGGAATTTATAAATGAATACATGTACATGCTTAACTGCTCTGAGTGTGTTTGAGATATAGCAAATATATTTAAATAAAGAGCATGTTGATGATGATTTTTATTTTGATGGCCCTAAGATTGAATGATGATGCTAGAATCTATATCAAAATACATGTCGTTTGAAGGATCTTCTATTATTGGAAAAATTTTAAAACCAAAATAAAAGTTAGAAAAATGATGCCCTCAAATTGAACAGTTGTGCGTCATTTCTTTTTGGATGCCGTCAGCAGACATGAAGTATTACAATATAAAGATGAAATCTTTGAATTGTATTATTGATGCAAAGCTTCCCTGAAGCAGAAAAATCATAGAAAAAATCGGGGGGGGGGGGGGGGGGTGTTTCACAAAGATTTTAAGTCAAACTTAACTCTGATTTGGACTTAAAAATTATGGAAAGCCATTTGTAGCCTTAAAATGAAATATATTCAAAAACAAAATATGAGTGATTTGAATAAACGTTTTATGCCTTTTAAAATAACTTTTACAAAATGTTTTCGAGGATGCTAATGGCTTTCCATAATTGTTAACTTAGGATCTTTGTGAAACACCCCCCCCCCTGATATTAGGGGAAAATCGTGCCCGCAATGGAAGTGTCACTGTGATGAAAGAAGAGAAACAGGAAATGCGGTAGCAGACCATTCTTACCATGTGGAGTACAGAACAAAGTGAGAAGAAGAATGTTCTTGTCCTTGACTCCATGTTCCTGTAGAACCCTTACTGCCTGTATCACTGTGTTCCCTGAATCTGGTTTCAAGAGAAATGAAAGAAGATGAATTCAGCATCCTTCACACCAGGGAAAAAATTAATATTTCTTTTTCGGGGGCTACTTTTCAAGCTTGCCTGCATGAAAATAACATTCTAAAATTTGTTTTGCATTGAACTCTATGCAAATTTACAGGGCTCTTTTCTTATTTTCGGGGGCTCTTTTAGGCATTTCGGGGGCTATTTCGCCCTGAGCCCCCGTGTATTTTTTTCACTGCTTCACACGAGCATTGCATTAATTATGGCAAATGATTTATGGGTAAATCTGGACGGAAATAATTCTAATGGAAATTACAATGTAACATATTTTGGGGTACAGCTCAAATGGTCAGAAACTTATTGTATTGTTTCTATATTTATTTTGATCAGAATCTTGAAAATACCTACTAACCTCCTGCTTTTCAATTACAAAACACTTTAAAGGTATAGACCAGTTTTGGAAATGCCCCTCTCTCAAAAAATGAAATGGAAGCTCTTATTACCAATCGTGTGAAAGGATATGTTTTGACTAATATATAATACAAATTTTGCCGGGAAACCACCTACTAATTGATATATTTGGAAAATTATCATATCGATCCGGCCTGGATAGATATCGAGAATGCATTTCAACATTGAAAATTTGGGCTTATATTTCTGCTTTTTTTGCGAATTTAGGTTGCAGTATCGCTATCTAAACCTCTGAAGGCAATATTTAAACAATATTGAATGAATATTTTGCACCCTTGAAACCCTTGAACTGCAATTTTACCACTACCGATCTATATCTTTAAGTAGAGACTTACTGAGTATTGGGTACATGAGAAGCACTCTCCTTTTACTGATGTCGGGAGGAAACTTGGCATAGTACACCTTGGCTTCATCCGTCTCTTCATTCGTTTTGATCAGAATCTTACCAATACGTATCGATCTGCAGCAGTCTCTAAGACCATGTTCCATGGCCTCACCTTTAGATAGAGCACAAAAAAAAAAAAAAAATTAACTTTCTATCCTATCATTTTAAGATAAACATTGTAACTTGCGAATCTTTGAAACATGAAAAAAAAAATCTTTAAATGCTACACAAATAATCTCCCTGTGACACATTGTATTCATCATGGGATAGATATATACCAAAGGCTTCAAAACTGTGTCAATTCAATTCAATTTTTTTTTATTCATCCAATATCACAAGAATAAATGGAAATTTGTTTTGGTCACACATTGTTAAAATATGCCGTAAATAACTGTGTATAAACTGCCCTCGTGTATTAACAGCACCTCTCTTTTTCGCCCTTAAAAAAAAAAAAAATTTGCTGCTGAATGTGTAAGATCATTGTTGTAAATTAAAAAACAGTAGAGGACCTACTGTAGGATAGAACCTTGTGATACGCCATGTAATAGAAGAAAAATTGGAGGAATTATTATTATAAACTATTGAGATCTATCAGAAAGATTACTTTCAAACCAAGATGACAGACAACTTTGAGTGTTGTTCTAATTTCGAGTGGTAAGTCAACACACCGATTACTGAGCTGGGAGACATTGCCAGGCATAGCGCCAGGTGGAGGGTCAAAAATCAAAACTTAAAAACTTTTTTTTTTTTTTTTTGGTGTACCGCGTATAAGCCGCACCCCAGACTTTGAATTTTTTTCGGCGGCAAAAGAGTGCGGTTTATACACCGTTAATTACGGTAATATATATATGAGAAACTATATCATTGTGTTTATAATCATAGAAGAACCATCAAAATAAAAGGTAGACAAAACAGAAATATTCTCATACATTACACATTGAAAATGATGAAAAAGAATAGAAGATCAGTGTGAAGGAAGGAAGGAAAACCATGCCAAGCCGATACTTGGGCCCACATGCTTCTCACTCCATTTGGTTGTACAAACGAACGAGTACGGTATGGAACATATGAGCTCAAATATTGGCTTGTGCAACTGTGCAAGATTAATCTCCAATGTATACAAGGGTTAAAAGTAGGTACGTTTCTAGTACATGTGTTTGCGTCCAAATAAGTTCACTACATGGGTAATATAATATCCATATAATTTCAAATTGTATAAATAATTGGGAAAAAAAATATATATGCAAGACAATGAAGGAAAAAAAAGCTCTGTGAGTATAAATATGAATCCTTGCCAAATATAAATAAACATAGAAAGAGAGAGCGAGGGAGAGAAAGAAAGAATGAAGAAAGAATGAAATAGCTCACCACTTCTCATGATGCTGACGCCACAGTTTCCATGCAGGAACTCCACCACTTTAAATGGGGAAGAGAGAGAGAGATAGGGAGGGGTAGTGAGAGCAACAGAGAGAAAGAGAGAGAGAGAAACAAAGAGAAATAGAGAGAGAGATAGGGAGGGTTAGTGAGAGCAACAGAGCAAGGGAGAGAGAGAGAGAAACAGAAATAGAGCGAGAGATAGGGAGGGGTAGTGAGAGCAACAAAGCAAGGGAGAGAGAGAAAAACAGAAATAGAGCGAGAGATAGGGAGGGGTAGTGAGAGCAACAGAGCGAGGGAGAGAGAAAATGGGGGGGGGGGGAGAGAATGAGGAAATAAATTAAATAACTCACCACTTCGCATGATGCTGACGCCACAGTTTCCATGCAGGAACTCTACCCCTTCAAAGGGTTCCCCTGTTGGTGTAGTCACTTCACATGTCTTGTAAGGTAGCTGGTTCAAACCCTCCTCAACAACCAATCGGATCTGAGAACATGGGAGCAAAGGAAGTATGGAAAATGATATGATTCAAATTGCACAATGTATATTTAAAACAAATTGTCTTACAAGATTTATATTTCATCAATCTTTCACTTATCATGCTTCAATACAGGGCAATCATAAAGTGGAATTCAAATTCTATACTCTTCTCCTCACTGGATGTTGAAAAACATTTAAATTATTTCTACCTTTGTTATGTGTATGATAGTATTTTTATTTGTATTTGAAATCCAACCTCCAGTTTTAGTTGCAATAAAGAAATAATAATAATAATAACATAATAATAACAATTGAATACAAGAAGCAAGAGAAAATGTATTAACTGGCTTTTCTCAATTTCTAGGGAATGAATCGTTGCATTATATTGTCTGTTTTGTGGAGAAAGCTATCATAAAAACATGTCTTGAGGCAAGAAAATTAGGGAAGAAGTACAGGGCATTTTGGGTGGGGCTGGTTATTTGGGAAACATATGCAGCTTTCTTTGAAAGTGTATAATCTGACCCGACAATTGCAAAATGCGCAGAGTGTACACAAACTCACAGGCCCGAATTCACAAAGGAGGTTTGTTGACAAACCTTTGTTTTCGACGCGTTTTTACAAACCAGGTTTGTAAAAGACGAGTCAAAAACGTGTCATATGACGTACATAAATGTTGACAAACCTCCTTTGTGAATTTGGGCCACAAAGTTATCAAATTAATAAACTCTTAACTAATTTAACAAATATAACAATAACAATAACAACAACCACAAAATCACATATCATAAAGTGTGGAAGTCAAAATAACTATAGATATCTCACCAGTCTGTTTGCATAAAATACAAAGTCACCTCTCGAAGTTGTCCTGCAACAAAACAAGAACAAATATAGTAAAAACTAAGTACAAATCAATCATTTCTGAATAAAGCTTCTGAAAAGCAAAAAAGTAAGACAAAAAATACAGAAATATATTGTCAATACTCAATAAACTAGTATCACTCTGCTGTGCAGTGATTGCAAACTGCGAGTCCTGTGACCAGTAACTATGAAACTGAAACTGCAACAATCACAATGTTAAACTCCCATCAAGCATCAAAATCAGACTCAGACTCAGAGTATTTTATTACATTATGATTAACAAATGAGCAATTTGAACACTGCTGAAGTAAAGAACAACACATAGTCTTGTAAAAAAGGTCAAATTTAAGTCTTAACTGAAGCTCAGATTATTTTAATTGGATTTTTGATTTAACAACTTGGTTTGAATCAAGAGAGGGAAATCACCATAATCCATAGATCTAGATAGATCTATTCCTCAATTTTCAAGAATTTCATGTCCTGGAAATTTACTTACTTATCTCTAATGAGGGTCTGAAGCTCTCGTATCTGGTTGTCTAACTTCAGAATTTTGAGTTGGCAGCCATATTCTGGTTCTCCAATGCTGTTTGAACCGACAGAACTGTCACTTTTGTCCGACTTGTCTTCTCCCATATTCGCAGAAGCACGTGTTCTTTGCCTTTATTTGGATTTTGCTTCTGATCTGATGTGCCCACGTATTCAATTCGATGAAAGAGAAAGGGGCACCTCTTGTAAGTTGTAACACACTTAAAATCGAGATTGAGTCAATGATGTAGTACAATCGAAGATATCACGCAATTCCCCTTATGATGTGAACGTTAAGAAGTCAAATTTATTTAAACATATCCAATAAACCCCACAAATTAATCACATTTCGCTAGCTCGACCACTCAAATTCAACTTTATTTATGTCTGTTGTCACAAAGTTAGCGCAGAGGGCAGCAAATAACATGATGAAAATTGCTATGGCGGAGAGCATGGGAAGTATCCTTTCACACGTAAGTTTATTTTAAATTTTCTGTGGTTGAATTCATTCTGTGCATGTGCTCAAGAGAATATGATATTTTAACGATGCATAATAAAGAAACGACAATATTTAGCAGGTTATAATGTGATTTTGTGCGTGCCTATTTCAATATTGAATGACTTTGATTGCTCGACATGAAGTCGTAGTTCACTTTCTTGTGTTCCGCTGCGCATCGAGTATTGGAGCATAACATGGCCAAATATAGCCGGGTCGTTATGGCGAGATTTCGCCGTCCTCTCCGCTCCTGGAGCTAGCTGCGCCGTGACCATGGTGCCATGAATATGCACGGCCACGGCCAATACTTAGTGGATGGCTTTTCAAGGATCATTGAGTTTGATCTTGGGTTGTCCTTCCAAATATTTGGCTAGGTAATGTGACTCTTGCGAGTGGTCATTTAATATTTTGGGGGTGAGGATTATGGGGCTTCTAATTTGAAACTGAAGGCGACGATTGACCAGGGTTGACCACTTTGAAACTTTGTCTTTGTGTGAAATTTACAGTGAAAAAGTAGACTAGGACGGTCTAGGCCTAGACCTCTAGACTGCATCGGCTTGAACATTCTTATTTTTTGGTTTACACTTTATACAGACTGAGAAATAAGAAAGAGATTAGTTACGGAGCAAGCAAGGTCAACATCATAATATTTTTTTCATTTTTTTTTTGCAGAAAAGAGGTGTGCAACTTTTTTTTAAAATGTTAAAAAGAAAAGAAAATAGAATAAATCTTGAGTCCATAGACCCTAGTGGCTATGGGCCTAATCTAAACCAATTTTAATGTTCAGCAATCTTGAATCTAGACATAACTAGTTTAGTGAGATGTCATGCTTGAACTTGAACAAAAGAAAAGTAGCATGAAGCCATGAGCCTATGACTCCAATAAGGATTAAATGAAAAACATGAAAAAAGAACAAAGTGAAAATGAATATATAGTCTATGAAACAATTGATTTTGCAACAAGCAATACAAGGTAAATTTCTGAAACAATTTGTACAGCAGCAATGTGATCAATACCTCGGCTGCCGGCTGCGTCTCAAAAAACCGTCATAAGTACAAGTTGAGCGACATCCCTTCGAAACGCGTGTTAAACTAAATACACACATTTTTTCTGTACTAATGACGGGTTTCGTGAGATGCAGCCCTGTAGGCTGTAGTTCTAATTAAGTATACAATTAAAATCTTATGTGAGGAAGCGGAGGAGAAGAAGAATGAATATTTAAAGGAGAAGAAGAAGTTCATTCTATTTTTGGTTATATTTGAAATATATTGCCATTTCAAGAGTACTTCTTTCCATATAAAATTGTTACATTGATATTGTTCCATGAGGATTTAATTAAAAAAGAAATGGGTAGCTCACAAATACATATTTCGCCTTTACTGGAACTATATTCTCTTCAATGTGCAGTTTTCACAGAGCAACAACCAACAAACGAGCGAATCATTAGAAATGGAGGAGACCGGAGAAGCATCGTTGGAGTCTAGCTCTGTTGAGCTGTTGACCAGTGAAGATCCATCAAGTGAGAAGGATGTCCCAGAGCTCCCCAGGGAAGAAAGTGCGGACAACCTCTCAGAAAACTTTGCAGATGCCTTAACCACTCAGGATGGTGATTTTTTTTTTATTGTTTATATTTTGTTTATGATCAATAAAAAGGTTATGGAAAAGAGATCATTGAGAGAAAGGGAAGGACGATATTAAAGACAGAGATTAATGTTGGAAAGAGAGAAAGAAAATGAAAAGAAGGAGGAGAGAGAGAGAGAAGGAGGAGGGGGGGGGGATGGATGAATATGGGTGCTTGGATGGAAAATAAAGAATTGTAGTCTTCATGATTTCCTTTTCAAATTGTATCCCCACTTACATGCAAATATACTTCAAAAACAATTAAAATTTCTGTTAAAGCCACTTAGTGGTTAAAGACTTTCAATGCACAAACAATTTTTTCTAGGCAAGCCCTTTCAAGTTCTTACAGAAGCATGACTATTTAACCTTTAACCCCTTGTCCTGACAGAGCCAGTAAATGAGGTCATTCTCAGCAAGGAGAGTCCGGCTGTTGAATCCATCGTGGTGCAGTCTGAGCCGGAACAGTCCAGCAAGCAAGTGAACGGTGATCTCCAGACCAAGGAGGATGTGCAAACCAGTACAGAAGAGGTGCTTTCCGAAGGAGCGGAGACGGCCACCCCGGTCCTAGCCGTAGAAAAGACGTCCAAGGAAACAAAGAAAGAAGGGAAGAAAAGCAAGAAAGGTAAGGCCGAATTAGGGTGCTTACACAACCCTTATCTATAGTTTTGGTTCTATAAATTGTGTTGTGCCAGCTTGAATGTAAATTACAAATGTAATATAACTTCTTTCCTGTAAAGGTGAATTTATTTAGATGCGAACAATGATTTCTAGTCTTGCCAAATGAGTGAATGTTAAGATAAGAACTACAATTAGGTGTTCAGTGTATTTTCAAGTTCTATTAATTAAAGCATCACCTTTTCTCTCTGTATTTATGGATATTTTTAAAATCAGACAACATTATTTATCTTTCTCTCTGATCATCTTTTGTCCTCCAATCTTTCCTGTGCAATATAAATTGATTCCAAGTTCTTATATTAGACAGTGTAAAGAGTTGATGTGCTATATTTGATATTGTTTGTACAACCTTTCCTTTGTTTCTCAGGCAAAGATGCCGAACACATGAGTCGCGCCATCATGCAAGCCTTGAATGGATTAGAAACGCCAGAGGATAAGATAGCTGCCTTATGTAAAAAATATGCAGAGCTGGTAAGTTTACGAGTTTAAACACAGATTGATAAATTCCAAAGCACTGTAGAAGTGCATAGAGGTGGCACGTCATCATGTTTATGGGCTGTAGAGAGAGAGAGAGAGAGAGGATATTTTTTAACTTGCCAGCCTTCAATGGATTATTCTAGAAAATAGAAAATGTTCAATGTCCAAAAGCCTGTCGTCAAGAAGATCACTATAAAATATTCTCTCTGTTTACCTTATATACTCGTAAAACTGTGATATACGTGTCAATGTAAGTGTAAAAGGCAGTCTTAAAAATCAATGAATTTTCTAAATGGTGTTTAGGATGTGTAAATGGACGGCATATCAGATTTTATGAAATTTCTTGTTTCGTTCAGCTTGGTGAGCACAAGTCTCTTCAGCGAGATAGCAAGACGCAGACCAAGCAGCTTTCTCAGATCCAGCGTGAACGAGATCACCTCCAGAGTGAGCATGGGAGAGCACTCCTGGCGAAGAGCAAGCTGGAGAGCCTGTGCAGGGAGCTTCAGAGGCACAACAAGACTATCAAGGTTAGCAGTTTCAACTGGTTACAATTGGTTTCAACCAGTTTAACAAACTTCAGAGGCACAATAAGACTATCAGGGTAAGAAGTTTCAACTGGGTACAATTGGTTTCAACTTGTTTTAACTGAGCTTCAGAGGCAGAATAAGACTATCAAGGTTAGCAGTTTCAACTGGTTGCAATTGGTTTCAACCGGTTTCAACTCGTTTCTTCTCTAACTATTACATGCAGCTTGTGTACCTTCATGGATTTCATCAGGTTTCCACTTCCCTACAGCTTGTGTATGGAGCTTCGGGGCATAACAAGACTATGAAGTGATTTCATATAGTTTTAACTGGCTATAACTGGCTCAACTGGTTTTTCTAAAAAAAATGTTCCATGCAGCTTGTATATCTTCAAGGTATATAGTTTTCACTAGATTTCCACTTGTTTGTAGAGAAGCTGTTCCATACAGCTTGTGTAGGGAGCTACAGAGGCACAGTAAGACTATCAAGGTATTTGGTTCCATCTAGTTGTATCTGGTTTAACCTGGTTTCTTGCATAGATAAAGTACATAACAGGATTCATCACCAACAACATCCAGAATGAATAACAATGTCCTATACATGCCTAAAGAAAACTATATGCTATTGTCCACGATAAACTTTTCCTGCTTTGAATATATTCTCAATGTTGTTGTGGTTTTGTTGTTGTTGTTTTAATGGTGCGTATCATTCATCATATCATTTATTTATGCCAATTTAATTTTTCCCCAAACAAATAATTTATTATTCTCCAAATTTCATCTCTTGATCTCTCAATTTTCAATTCTTTTATAGGAGGAGAGTCTTCAGAGAGCCAGGGAGGAAGATGAGAAAAGAAAGGAGGTTTCCAATAAGTTCCAGGTAAGTGTCTGGATTGCAGGATTGATGGTAAACTTGGTATGCTGGTAGTCATATGAACTTACATTGGCAAGATGTTATATCCAAACAAGAAGTGTGCTTGAGTACCACCAACAAGATAAAGTCCCTTTTCGTATGCATTGTATACAATCACACATTAAGTCCAATTGATATGGCAAAATCTCTTTTGTAGTCAATCTACAATTACACACGTGTGTGAAGTGAGTGATTTTGAATATGCACCATCACAACATTAAAAAGATATTGTATTGTATGTTTCAGAATAACTTTTAAGTTCATGTTGAAATGTGAACATGCATGAATTATTATTAACATCCCACCACTTTGACCGCAGTCATCCACCCCTGACATTATCATTAAGTGTGTACAGGCCCCTTTATCCCTCCAGTATTCCTCACTTGTTTCCAAACCAAATCATACACAAAGATCATTTAAACACTTTTTCATTTGAAGTTTTACCTTCAGATTTTGTTTTGTTTTTGAGGCCGCCATCCTAGTCAAGCATCACTTATGATGGCGGTCTCCTGCACTTTTTCAACAGATAGTTCGGATAATACTCAAAATTTATGATAATATGTTATGGAAATATTAAGTTTCGTTATTATATGTACATATATTATGTAAAAAATCATTTTGAAATGAGGAAATTATTGTGTGTACATGTTGTATTATACCTTACATTTATATGTTCTTTGTTACTCAGTTATATATTATATTTGGAAAAATAAAATGAAATCAAAAATGCTCATGAGAATGAATCATTTAATCTGTTATGTTCTGCAGCAAACGATCAACGAGATCACGACACAAATGCAGGATAACCACACCAGAAACATCAAACTGAAAGAGGAGAACATTGAGCTAGCGTCCAAACTCAAGAACCTTGTAGAGCAGTATGAGAGAAGAGAGGAGGTAAGTGCACTAACATCTTCCTTGTCATTCTATCATTTGGTGGTATTCTGAGTCCAATTTTATCCCTAAAATATGCATTTTATCTTCATAGAATAATTGGTATTCTGAGACTACTCTTTATCTAATATTTTATCTTAATCTCTTACTTCTCACATGCCCATCTAAGTTACGTTGCATAATAAGTTTGACTTTAATGCTATTGTTAAGCTGAAAATAGGGTAGGGGCTATTTTATCTTTTGGATGCATAGTAAATGCGACATTGAAATAGTTCTTATTGGTTATCGCATCACAAATGGGCATGTCTTAGTGGGATAAAACCTTCCTAAATTGATTTTCAGAATACCGGTTTATGAAAGTTTTAAGGGGTATTTTATCTCGCTGATTAAAGATAAAATGCATCTCAGAATACCGTCCCTGATATTTGCTTCAGGTTTATTTTGTCTTGGGGTTTGAATGTATGATATTTGATCCAGGGTTACAGTTGGGAATTTAGTTAGTGAAGGGAATACACTGCAGAACAATTGTTGCTGAAGCATATGTAATACAGTCGAACCTGTCTATAGTGACCACCCAACAGAAACACAAAAAGTGGTCTCTATAGACAGGTTCCTTTAGTACATGTTTTAATGAGAAACCATACAAGGGCAACACAAAACGCGGTCTTTGTAGACAGGTGGTCACTAAAGCAGATTTGACTGTACAACCCATTTAGAATAAGGATGAGTATACTTGTGTACCTTACAGCATAATGGTAGCCATTAATTCCAAGAACTCATCAGCTTCTCATCAGCAAGATTTTCACAATAAGAATTTTTAATTCGTAATGTCCAATAAAGAGATTTTCTTTTCCTCTACTCATTAGGGAGCTTACTTGTACAGGAATTACAAATTTTTTATTTGATTATTAAATACAATAGATTTTATTGGTTTAAATTTGTATATTCTTTTTCATGTTCATCCATATTCAGACTCCACTGCATAAGTTGATGTAATATCAATAAACGTAACTTATCTTTCCTCTTTTGTCCCTCCTCCTCAGCACATAGAGAAGTTATTCAAGCATAAAGACTTGGAATCGCAGCTCTATGATGCCAAACTGCAGCAGTCAAATCTAGCGTTAGCGGAGGAGAAAGAACGGAATAAACGAGAAAAAGAATTGGTAAGTAATTAGTATATTAGTTGTAATTTTGTAGTCCTAAAAATGCAGCAATACATATATCAGTATTTATAAAATGAGTTCTTAAATGTAGGCACATGAATGTGAATTATTCTCTCCTACTACACCTACTTTGCAAAGAATTTCCCATCATAAAAGTGATAATGCACATGTATTAGATGATCGTATGTATACATCTGGTGCGTGCAAAATTAAGACGCGGTGAAATGCACATAGTTTCAATGAGCTTGACAAGTCTTGTTCATTGTGATTTGTGATTGTGATTTGACCAACATTGACTAGCATTGATGTATTGATTAACACTCATAGCTTGTTTTCATAGCTGTACATCATGTTTTAACTCCATTTAAGATTGTCACTTATTGTTTATATTTCATTTGACTGCTTTTGAGAACTCTGAATATCGGACTTAAAGTTCCGGGTATATTGTCTACTCACTCATGTACTGATCACTGATTGGCTGCCCATATGATGTGTTGCTCATTCCTCATGGTGTATGTTCATTTCTTATGTTGTTTGTTCATTTCATTCCTCCAGTTAATTGCAGAATCGGTAGATTCAAAAAGAAGATTGGAAATGTTCACGAAACAAGAGGCACAGTTGAAAGCTCAGGTGAGATCCAAAATCATGTATATATATATGCCCTGTATTTTCTATGAGAGTTTTTATTCACTTCCTATAAGTCAAGCTATTATTAATTTAGATCTGGGCCCAGTCCTATAAACAGTTGATATTAATCAAAATTTGATTGAGATTTATATTAATCACAACTATGTACACAAGAGATGGGAGACTGCAAGCTTGCAATAGTTGGAGGAATTGCGATCGATTTGGATCAATCGCAACTCTTTATGAATTAAGACAGGCCCCTAAAGTTATTTAGTATCATTGCTACCATAATCTTTAAATGTATGTATAGTTCATGTGTTGCTTTGTACAGATATATGTTTTAAAAGGGAGGGAGGGAGAAATTCTACTGTATGATTAACTATTCATTCGCACCAGGACTCTAGATTAGCTAAAACCGGTAGTGACAAGCGTGTTGTTTAATCTGTACATTATGTTCATTATACAGTTGGCAGTGTATACCGAGAAGTTCGAAGAGTTCCAGAGTACCTTAACAAAGAGCAATGAAGTCTTCCAGACATTTAAACAAGAAATGGACAAGGTAAGAAAAAAACAAATTGAATATCTTTTAGGTATTTGTTAGATAATGACTTAAAGTCTATTTAATGTTTAAAAAAATTAAGTTAGAAATGTGTGAGACTGGAGAGTAAATAAAGGAGTAGAGAGGGAAAAGGAGATTCAAGAGTGACTAAATTCATTATTATAAATTTTGTGAGGAACTGATTAACTCTACTGTCGTATTCGGGGCGTAGTATTGTAAAAAATAAATAAAATAAGTATGGAAACCATCCTTTAGCTTCACCAGCAATGTGCAGAAAAATTGATATTTCTCTCGCTTTTTTTTTTTTGGGGGGGGGGGGGGTGTGGTCCTGAATAAAATTGTCTGCTGTTGTCTCAATGCTGTATCATATTGCCTGTTGTCATTCAAGAATTAAGACGTAACTCCTTATATTGAAGAGGCTATATGGTGTAGTGTTTATATCACCGGACCGTGGATCCACTGTACCAATGATCATTGGCCAGACATTAATCTACATTTGCCACTCTCCACGTGGGTGAAGGCAATTAGAACCTGGTTGGAAGAAATTCCTCAAATGCTTTAGTTTCTTTTTTTATGGCGGCTCAGCTACAGCCGGGGTTAATAATATGATACTTTGTATTAAAGCCTATATGCACTAGTTTTGCCTGGAGGGATTAGACCTCCATGCGTTGTCACTGACAGGTGTTTATCTCATCAAATCAGCTCTCAATTAACATAAGAAAAAGGGGGCCATGAGGGATCAAGAGGTATCGCTTGGGCATTGTTGGCTATATAGAGGGCGCAAGTACTTAGCTCCAAGTAGTGCAGTCCTGCTTTAAGCTCAATAAAGTATATTCTATAGTAGCTGTGCTATATAAATTCATCTATTATTATTATCCTCCTCTCATTCTACAGATGACCAAGAAGATCAAGAAGCTAGAGAAAGAGACAAACCTTTGGAGAGGCCGATGGGAGACCAGTAACAAATCACTCATGACTATGGTGGAAGAGGTAAGATTCTCATAAAGGGTTGCTGTAGTTGACTGGTTTGATCAATGGGGCTGCAAAAGGTCCTGGGTTCAACACCAGGATGGCACATACGTCCTTTGGCAAAATATTAACCTATATTTGCAACTCCATCGCCAGAAGAGATATAGGACCCCAAGACACTGTTTACTTCATGCCTCTGTCAAAGTTAAAAGCAGTTTAAATGCTATTGCATGTATGCACCACCACAATGAGTATTTTCTGTCATAATGTTTCATAAGATTAAGAATATTAATTTCATAAATCTTGTGTGTTCATAAATATTCTTTATTTATTTTACATTTTAATAAAAAAATTCCTCTTTTTCATAATTCTGAAAGTAAAAAAAAGTTGTTTCCTAAATAAATGTATGTACTTGTGAAGATAGGCCCATCAACCCTCGTGAAGTAATAAGGAAATTAATTTCTTGTAACAAAATTGGGACATACATGTTTCAAAATATGCAGAACAAAAAGTAAGGGAATAACATAAAGTCATGACCAAGTTGCCAATTTGTCATTCTGAAATTGTGATTTTGATATTTATGTCATAGCTATTTTTGTTGAACTAGTTTTGTTATGTTTGATTGTTCTGCTTTTGTTTTGACTCTAAAGTGCTCAACACGATTTTTGATGTTGAGTTTGTGATTGATTTCAATCCCGTTACAGAAAGGACGGCATGAGAAGGACATGTCCGACAAGCTGATAAAGATCAACAGACTAGAGAAGCTATGTCGAGCCCTGCAGGCAGAGAGGAACGCCCTCATAGGCAAAGCAAGAACAGGTAAGCAGTCTTTACCAACGGTTGGTACGACACATGCTCCTGCAACAAATCCTCTAGAGTAATTTTCTACACTAACCACACACCCCTAATATCTAGCCTGGACTGCTGAATGTCATTAAGTTAGGGTTATATTCTTGAATGACTTTGCTTCTTTGCTGTGGATTGCAAATACTGTCAAAGTAATTACATGGTCTACCGTAATTTAAGTTGTTAAAGGTAGAGACCAGTATTGGAAACGCCCCAAATTCAAAAAATGAAATGGAAGTTCTCATTACCAATCATGTGAAAGAATATGTTTTGACTAATACATGATGATAAAAAATTTGCCGGGAAACCGCCTACTAATTCATATATTTGGTAAATTTGTTTCTCTCATGGTCTGTGAGAGATATAGGGTAGTCCCATATACATCTTTCTGTGTATATTGCTTGTAACTTTACGAAGAATGGGCCAAATTTCTTATCATTTTGATGATTCCAGAACCTTGCAGATGCTAGATGCTAGATGATCAACCTTTTCTGATCGATTCCACAACGTTTCTTTCACAATGCAATCGCACGACCATAACTGGTCTTTACCTTTAAGGGTTTTCCCATAAGAAATATCTCATACCGAAGTTATTAATGAAATGAAAAAATTACACTACCATGCATTCATATTGCCATTACTTGTTCCCCAGTTTGGTATCATTTATAAATTGTTAACTTTTGTATTGTGAATGATTGTGAAATTGACACTTGAATGCTTTATATTTGTTTGTGAATATAGTTTCACAGAGGGGGTAAAATGATTGAAATATCCTACTTCTTATGAATTGATCTACATTTGCCACACTCAACCCAGGTGATGTAAATGGGTACCTCGTAACCTGGCAGGAATTAATTCCTTGAAATGCTAGAGCGCCGTAATGGCAGCCGTGCTAAAGCAAGGGTAATAATCGGGAGTGCCAGGAGAGTCAAGTCTGACAGACATGAGCGCTATACAAGAACCCACTATCATTATTATTATTATTATATGTAGATGAGACCCCTTCATCGGCATCAGACCTGGTCCTAGAACTCAACTCAGCCCAAGAACCAACCTGCAACGGGGAGATCATCTCAAACCCACAGCCCGAGGCCAACCCTGTCAGCGAACCGACGCAGAGTAGCCCATCAGAGGACAGCACCGCAGTAAGCACGGAGGGAGAGAAGGTTGGAGGAGGAGATAGAGGCGAAGGAGGAGTTGGAGAGGAGGGGGAGGAGGGGGAGGAGGAGAAGAAGGCAGAGGAAGGGAAGGAGGAGGCGGTGGAAGCTGTGCAGAGTGTAGCGGCAGGAGGAGACGATGGTGGAGAGGAGGAAGATAAAGGAATGGAAGGAGGGAAGGATGGCGAGAGTAAGGTGGAATCTCCCGTATCTTTGGAAGCATAGGAGTTCCTCTGGAATGGTCAGAGATGCAAGTTATGTTCCTGAGAAATCAACTTGCCATGTCCTTTTCTGTTCCTTCCATGAAAATTCCAATTCATTTCATCCTTTCGCTAATCACTGAAACAATTTACTCTGTTAGTACCCTTGGTTTAAATGCCGTCCTCCATTCCATTTATCATCTTTTCCCCTCTCTGTGCATGGTTTGATATTGAAATGAAAGTGGCATACCGGTATGTAGATTAAAAGCATCATTTAACAATGTTAAATCTGAGATGCATGGCCCTACGTGTTATCGGTTTCTGTGGTATGGTGTAATATTGAAGCCCAAAAAAAATTGCGCTTCAAAGTGATCATGAAGTGCCTCAAAAAAGTAAAAATCTTTGAGTGACCGGTTTTACCGTACTCATTTTCCCCAATAGAATGTAGTGTCATGAAAACGCGAAATGAAATTTCGATTTTCAATCATAAATATCTTGATAATCATAGAGGCGATCAGCTTGTATAAGTCATGGGATTCCTGACTGACCTAAAGGTTTATAATTATGATTGCAGCATGAGCTAAATCAAGGATTTTGGTTAAGGATCTTCGACAAAGTAACCGGATCCCTTAAATGTTTTGTTAAAGTATGATAGATATCATGTCAGGGAATTGAAGGAAAGAGGGAACTTTGATACCTTATTAATATTTCTCATGTTGATTTTAAGTGATCTATCATCTTAACATGAGAATGAGCTGTAGAGAATGGCCCTTCTTTCTTTGAATGATGGAAATGTTTAGTTAAATCTTTAAGTCTTTCAAATGGACTGCATAGGTGTGTCGGGTAGTTTTGTATCACACAGCTTAGCCTTTCTTACATCCCAATGCAACACTTATTTGGGATTCTTTGTGTGGCTACATGCTACATTTTAGGAATCGTGTAAAAGGATTATGCAAGGAACTCATCACTTGATTTTCAGTGAGCCAGGGATGGAGGATCCTTATGCAGTTGGTGCTGTTTGAAAGACATGACAGAAAGACTTGATATGAAATAGTTTGATCCTTCAATTTAATGTTTGATGAATTCTTCTATTCTGTGAGTTCCTACTATTTTAAAATTATGTCTGTGATATGAACTTACCTAATGGATTTGGTTGAATAAGAAAATTATCATTTTTTTGTTGGTTTTCTTTCTTTTTGCTTACAAGGCAGAATGTAATCTAAAAGTGCTGTATACGGCAGAAAGGCTATTATTTTGGCAGCTTTTGCCTCAGACTTGAAACCAGTTGTGAGGTTAATGTCTTTCAAATTGTATGGTTTTGCTGTGGAACTCAAATTATGTCTCTATCGATGGGTGAAGAGTGAAGAAGGCAAAGTCTGTCATCATCTTTAATGACCAACAGTATTTCAATTGGTTGGTTATAAACCAAGATACATCCCAGGTTTCTGGCTTAAAGCTAAATTTACCTGAACCTTCTGGTGATAAAATTGTATAGAATAAAAACAAGCTCAAAATAACCTTGAATTGTTTACCATGCATCAGATAAGTAGTTTAGATCATCAAAATGTAAACAAACTATGTAAAATTTGCTGGAAATCACAGTCGATGAAACTGATGACTGTTGTATTGTTTAACATGCCGTTAGGACAACTACTTCAATTTTCCTATCTCACCTATGATACAAGTGCAGCAGATATCTTATCTTTGTAGTTAATAAAATGACAGTATACTTTTTTTAAATCTGTGAAATCCCATTTTTTGGAAATAACCAGAAGTCAAGATTTCCTTAAAGTAGTCACCTGAAGAATCAAAAGTGTTTTGTATTGATGCAAAATTCATATCATTGCAAAAAGGAAACCTTACTAATCAAATATAACAACTTCCCTCTTCAAAATATGTTTGGGGTCAGCAGTAATCATCTCTCAAAAATGTTAATTTTGAGATTCAGATTTTGTGTCTTCAGCGGTCCTCCGTAGAGCGTCAAGATTATGATATCTATATTATTATTTCAGCAAATTATTAATGTTATTCAAGAGAAAATCTTTCCATCCATATTTAATTTGTCCATGATTATCAGTTGTCATGAATTTTCTTTGGGTGACTCCTTTAAAGTTTTTCCTGTGGCTGATCTAATTTTCGCCCCTTTTACCCCCTACTTTATTTGGTATATATTATGTCAACAAAAAATCTTTGTTTAATGTTGTATTCCATGCGTTCACATTTTCATTATTGTCATTGCTTTTTGGTCAGTTGGGTATCGTTTCTAGATTGTTAACTTTTGTGTTGTGAATCGTTGTGAACTCTGACAATCAACAATTATCACCCCTATTTCAATCTATCATAAGTTGAGCTGTGTCTTTTTTTGTTGTCTGAAACGAATGCCAAATTGACGGAATTCGATTTGCTGATAAAAATGGCAATACCTCAAATGCCAAGCTTATATTACAAGAGTTTCTAGATTCATGCATTTTCTTTCAAATTGTTTGTTTGAACGAGGTATATTGAAGGATAGTTTTGTAAACCTTTCTTGTGTTTAATACTTTATTACACAGGTTTCTAGTAAATGCAATTTTATGTTGATGTGAAGATGTGGAAAAGTTTCTTTGCTTCTCTGTCCTCTATTTTTGTAGGGTGGGGGGGGGGGGGGGGGGAGGCTTTGGGTGTGAGGTTGGGGTTGGTAATTTTCGTACACAGTGTTTTTTCTTATGTCTCTTTCACCTGTATATTTCTTTCATGATATGTGAAATGTTAGATCATCAACACCATCAGTTCACAATAATAAGTAAAAAGGCCATGTGTTCATTTTAGTCAGCTGTTTCTACTTCACCAAGTTTTTGAGAAAGTTGTTGGGTATAAGTTAAATTACAAAGACGTAAAAAAAAAAGAAAATACCTCTACAGTCCAAATGAAAGTGCCTTATACACTTCTCTGATTCTATACACCTGTTTTTGTACAAGAATATGTATCACTGTACATGATTTATTCTGGCAAAATTAATTGTTCTCCTCCCAGGAGGATTTTCCCTTCATCAACAACAGCAGAAACAGTAAATAAGTCGGGAAGGGAGACAGGTAGAAAATTACATTTATGTTACATATGTGCTTTTCTTTGCAATATGATTGTAATAGTTAGTATATTGGTGATATCCAAAGATGCTAGTAATATAGTACATTCAGTGATACAAGTAACATCTTGTTTATGTGAAAGTGTGGTAAATGCCTCGGTTCATCTATAATCTTGGTTATTTGTATACTTGCATCATCATAAGTTTCTTGAGTACGGTCCTTTTGTTTTTCTTCTTTAGAGTGATGTATAGCTTTTTCTGTTGTTTTTGTGAATTGGAAATGTCAGTGAATAATTTGTATCTCAAAGATCCCCCAAAATGATGACTGTCATCAAATTTTGTTGAGAAACACTAAATTGATGGAAGTATTGATATATGAAAATTGGAACATTATTCCCGGCTTGTAGATCCAATGACTAAATTGCATGTTGTGAATGTTTTCTCTAGGCAGGGTTATTTTAAGGTGACCCCTTATTTCTCATTTGCATTGTAGTTGTAGAATTTGTGAATTAATTTAAATTTTCAGCCTGGCTTGAAATAATCACTGAGTGAGTTTGTATACATGGGTTACTGGACATTTGCTATTTATTCAGAATTTCCTTGCAATATGCATGTACCAGGTACCTTAACCATTGCTGTCAGTTTGTAAGTATTCAATATAAGCTTGCCCATGTAACACCAGGAGGGTGTTTCACAAAGATCCTAAGTTGAACTTATCTCTAAGTTGGACTTAAAAATTATGGAAAGCCGTTAGCATCTTTGAAATTATTTTGTAAAAGCTTTTTTAAGAGGCATAAAATGTTGATTCAAATCATTCATAATTTTCTATTATCAAGGAGAATTCATGTTCTTGATGTGGAATTTATAAAAAGTCTAAAATACTTGGAATTTTCGCTTTGAACACATTTTATTTTAAGGCTACTAATGGCTCTCCATAATATTTAGGTCCAACTTAGAGTTAAGTTTGACTTAGGATCTTTGTGAAACACCCCCCAGAAATGAGTTTTTGCATCATGTTTGCAGTGTCATTTCATTGAAATGTGATGATGTATATATTCAGAAATATGTGATAACCAGTATGCAAGTAGTATGGGTAAGACAATGTGAATATTCTTGTTTTTCTATAGGAAGACATTTTTGTAAAGTGATGAAATAAAGATAGAAATTTGTGTTAAGACTCTCTAATCGTAGACAACCTGACAATTCACATGTACAGAGTTTGAAAGTGACCTAAAATTGGAAATGATATTGCCAATAATAAAATATGGGACTGTTTTCCTGTGTGAACTCATGATTACTTCTTTATTATGATTTTTTGTTGTACAATAACACCCTCCCTAAAAGATGATGATATAAAAAATAGATAAGTAATAAATAATTACAAGAAGGAACAAAAAGAGAGAAAATTTGAAATTGAATGCACTTGCAAAAGAGACACGAGAGAAGAAGGGGTAGAGAGGTGGAACAAGAGTTTACTAAGTGATAGATAGACAGATAAAGAGAGATAATTGGAGATCAAGAGAGGGAGAGAGAGAGAGAGAGACTGACAAGACAGACAGAGAGTGAGTAGTCACTATTAGATACATAATGGGAGCGTGAGTTAATCACAGAGTTCATGGTCAATAATAGTCCCAGCCATGGCACTTGTGTCCATTGGCAAGACTTTTAGAAAATGGTGCTCTGTGAATTAAGACTTCTGAAAGCAAATGAAAGCACTGCCTTAATTGGCATTGTCCTGAATGCATGAGAATGGTCAATAGTAAGAAAGAGAGAGAGAGAGAGAGAGAGAGAGAGAGAGAGAGAGAGAACACAAGCTTGTTTCCAAATTCTAAAACTTATTTATTAAAGAGGTGAGAAACAAATTTTTTTAATCAATAAAAATTTGTCTAATTTTCTCAAATGTGGGATTGCCCACCAAGGGATTTTCACCTCCTTGTGATGTATTCTTAATGTCTTATTGAGTCAAAACAGAATCACAATATTTACAAATAATTCGAGAGTGACACAATACATAAAATAAGACAAATAAATACCAGAACGTTAATCGTAATATGATAATGAAACATAAATACAGCAGGAATGCAGGCAGTCACAAAAGGTTTTTTTTTAATTTTTTTTATTTCAAACCTCCATATATAGCAAAAATGAGTTACCAGTTAGTATTTTTCTTTGGCTTTACGGTATTCAAGATCTTTAGTTCTAGCTCTATAAGCTTTAGAACCTTGAAAACTGGGGAATTCGTTTTGAAATTTGCACATATAAAATAATATTTAATCAGAAGAAACAAATATGTTAGATTTGTCTTGGCCATGACCCCTATGTGTTTGTCACATAGTTATCGACATGTATAATCAGAAGCACTGTATATGACAATCGAGATATTTGCCTTGATCAAATTGGTTTTAAATCAAGGGGGGCACATTACCCTACCGACCCTCCAATAATTAATTACTCTGGGTGTTCCTACCCGAAATTCCATTCAATCTGCCAATCGAGCTCTGATAGGTGCAAAGCGCATGCGTAAAAGTCGCGCTACCACTGTGACCTCGTTCTGATTGGCTTAAAGTTTTCCTCGGTGACGACATAATGGTTGGTATGGGTGCGCGTTGAATGGTCTCTTTAGACAACAAACCGTTGCGCTTTGTGTTCAGTTTTGATCTAGCTTCCGAGTGCACAAGTTGCTTCTTCTGAAGTGCTTTCGAAACTTTCTTCATTTAATCAGCGAATTCAATCACTTTCTTCAAGAGAGATTTCTCACGAGATTTCTTCTTTGTTATCAGGTAATTCAGTCAAAATTCCTTCTTTTCCACACACTAATGGATTGGAATAAACTGAATAGTAATAGTTACCGTAAAATTCCAATTCTCATAAATTTTATATCATAGGTGTTGTATATATTTTATCCAAAGGCCAATGTTACGCGAATTTAATGATATACCTAATTCAAGTTTAAATTCAGTATGACTGGTAGGCCTAAGTCAAATTAAGAAAAATTATGTACGGACAAAAAATCAGAGAAATATGATTTAAATGAATGTGATCGAATATTTGAGAACCGTTGCTTAAAAAAAATAAAGATTCATTCCAGAACTGAATATTAATTTGTTCGTAGATAAATCGTAAAGTCTCTGACAATGGTAGACATCGGTATGTCAGTTCAGAGAAAGCGGAGGGCTGAACGGATGGCAAATCGCCGTCAAAGACTAGCCCTGGGACCAGTGTCCGACCACGGGGATGAGATCCTTCAAGCCATTGAGATAGTCAAAGCCGTACTGGTCAAAGCTAAGCAAGAAGCCCAAGCTTACCCCGGCGGAGATTTCCGCGAGGAGTCGAAAGACCAGCAAACCGACTCTACTGCAATCTCAACGTTCATCCCAAAACAGAGGTGCAGCAAATATTTCTCTCTTATTCCCCCGTCCTAAACATGTAAATTTGGAATTCAATTTGTTTATGATACATAAATGAATTACCGTCGAGTTGAAGTGTTGTAATTAAGAATAATGATGCCCACAATATTTGAAAGCCATCATGCATAATTATTGATGAGTAAAAAGATCTCAATACATTTTTACATGAAACGAATTCGATGATCATGCACTTAAGGATCTTCAAGTGCCTAATATCCACCCTTAACACACTTAAATTCATTTTAAAAGAGAAACCTTTTGATTTCGGTGGCATTTATTTATAACCTTTTAGTTTAAAATTCTTGTCTCTTTTTTCAAAACAGTTATACTCTTGAGCCAGAGGTATCGGCCCATCAGAACAAGAGTGTTGATGAAGAGGTCATCCACATGCTGCAACCTAAGGTCTCATGTCAGACTCTCATACTCGATGACCTCGTGACCTTTGACATGGGATGGACTGTAAAGGTATGAAATTCAAAGTTCTTTTTTTTTGTAATAGAAAAGTTGCATCATGACCCGTGATGGCCTATAGAGAGAGAGAGATAGAGGGGGAGATTTCTTAGCAAGAACCGATATATCCACTGAAACATTAATGGATTTAGTCAGTTTTAAAATCCTCATTAAAAGAATCCTTCAGAAGTTATAGAGTGTAAGCTAAAAGATTTTGGGAAACAATATTAATTTTCATCCCTTCTCAGCGATATTGGAAAACTGATGACAAACACATGTAATTTACTACTCTCTTATATAAAATTTTGATCATAAGAAGCTTGCTTTATATTTCAATATACTTTTTTTCTCTTCACAGAGCATCATTGCGCTCAAAGAAATTGGAAGGGGCAGTTATGGTCGGGTTGTGATAGCACGTCATCGTTCCACAGGCGTTCCTCTTGCCATCAAAGAGCCATCATGGTCAGACGACTTCGCCTCGCCTGGTGAAATGGTTGAAGAACTCAAGGCAACCAGAACCAGAGCAACAAAGGAGGCAATGATCCAACAGTTGATGTCAGGCAGCCCTTACTTTCCCAAGTTCTGGGGTACCCTTGATCTCGGTAAC
This sequence comes from Strongylocentrotus purpuratus, assembly GCF_000002235.5. Taxonomy (NCBI): domain Eukaryota; kingdom Metazoa; phylum Echinodermata; class Echinoidea; order Camarodonta; family Strongylocentrotidae; genus Strongylocentrotus; species Strongylocentrotus purpuratus. Next base: position 34,346,081 of record NW_022145607.1, on the reverse strand, counting down.
GAACTCTGCCAGGCCGTTGAGTTCGTGGGTTGTAAGAAGACGGGTACCGGCTACCCTCTCCACGAACCGCCATCGGTGTCGATGTGCAACGTTGTCAAGATTGCAGAGGACATCGTCAAGGGCGTGATGGAGTTCCATGATCATGGACTTCTCCATAATGACCTCAAGAACGATAACGTGCTCCTGGAAAAACGCGGCAAGCGATACAACGCCGTCATCATCGACTTCGGGATGGCGAGTACGATCACCGCCCCAGCGAAAATGGTCGGAGTTTCCAAAGAACTCAAAATGGCGTATGTACATGGAGGAGAGGCAGACTATATAGCACCTGAGGTTGTTTTGGATGAGCAGCCAACATCCATCGCTGCAGATGTGTTTTCAGTCGGCCGTATCCTCTCCGATATGGGAGAGATATTTGGAGGTAAAACCGATTTTCATACTTACTGTAAGTTTGTAATTATACTTATCTTTTTCATAAAAAGAGATAGGTTTACGAAAAAAATCATGATAATGCATTATTCTAATCCTTTGTAAGAAAGCTGCTCAGTCTGAATAAATTTCCTCACAGTTCTTTTTCTATAAAATTTTAAGATGGCGCTGTATCGTAGGGGCTGCAAGCACATCCAGCTTTGATGTTCATATCTAAATTATGTTAATAATTAAGCAGTATATAGAGTATACAAACAGTGGCAAAATATACTGTAACGTCTCTTTTCTTTTCTATTTTCTATTTCTTTCTTTCTGCAGGTCACCGTTCTCCCGCAGTTCGAGAACTGTCCAAGCTACATGTAGGAGCTCAGTGCATGGCTGATAATCCTGACCATCGCCCTAGCCTCAATACCATCCACAGTCAAATCACCAAACTCCATCGGCCCAGTAGATGGAGGCGTGTCAAGCGATGGGTTGCTAAGAAACTGCATCTACGTCGAAAGTAATCTGGATATAAAAACATTTCGGAAAAGTAATTTATTGTAGCTTTCATTGAAATAAATCATATCATTAAACAAAAATATTTGTGTGTGCATTTGTTTTTTCAAAAATACTCATCTTGATGAACGCTATAAAGACAGAGAAAGGAGAGATAGGGTAAAGGCAGAAAGAGAGACTTGAAATGAGAGATTTTTTTTTGTTTGTTTTGTAGCATTTTTTTTATTGTATTCATTCAGTACAAAATATATTTAAAAAACATACAGCTTCATTGATTTACATAACATATCAAAATATAAAGAAAATTGTACATCCCTCAAAAAATACATAAGATAGTTTAATACACAGTACATAATGTTTTCAAATTAATTATACTGAATGAATATTATAAATCAAAGCCTTACGCACAGACAGACAGACACACCACACACGCTCACATACTCAGACACACATACTAACTTGCATATCCCCTCCCCCCTTCATTCCAAAGCTCAACAAATCCCCCCTCCCTTCCCCAGCATTCACATCTACACATTTGTTGGAAATCCTGTCTCTTCCTTTTCCTTATGACCATATTATATATATATTTTTTTAATTAAAAAAAAAAAATGGCTGAGTCTGAGATAGGGAGTAAAAATCGATATACAGAGAGAGAGAGAGAGAGAAAGAGAGAGAGAGAGAGAGAGAGAGTGAGAGAGAGAGAGAGAGAGAGAGAGAGAGAGAGAGAGAACAAGCTTGTTTCCAAATGCTAAAACTTATTTATTAAAGAGGTGAGAAACAATTTTCTTTTTAATCAATAAAAATTTGTCTAATTTTCTCAAATGTGGGATTGCCCACCGAGGGATTTTAACCTCCTTGTAATATATACTTTATGTCTTATTGAGTCAAAACAATATCACAATATTTACAAATAATTGGAGAGTAACACAATACATAAAATAAGACAAATAAATATCAGAACGTTAATCATAATATGATGATGAAACATAAATACAGCAGGAATGCAGGCAGTCACAAAAGGTTTTCTATTTTTTTAAATTTCAAACCTCCATATAGCAAAAATGAGTTACCAGTTAGTATTCTTCTTTGGCTTTACGGTATTCAAGATCTTTAGTTCTAGCACTATAAGCTTTAGAACCTTGAAAACTGGGGAATTCGTTTTGAAAGTTGCACATATAAAATAATATTTAATCAGAAGAAACAAATATGTTAGATTTATTTTGGTCATGACCCCTATGTGTTTGTCACATAGTTATAGACATGTATAATCAGAAGCACTGTATTTGACAATCGAGATACTTGCCTTGATTTAATTGGTTTTAAATCAAGGGGGGCACATTACCCTACTGACCCTCCAATAATTAATTACCCTGGGTATTTCTACCCGAAATTCCATTCAATCTGCCAATCGAGCTCTGATAGGTGCAAAGCGCATGCGTAAAAGTCGCGCTACCATTGTGACCTCATGATGCTACGCTATGCATAATCCACGCTCAAGCTTTCACTGGGTAGAGATTTACTGCGTTCTGATTGGCTTAAAGTTTTCCTCGATGACGACATAATGGTTGGTATGGGTGCGCGTTGAATGGTCTCTTTAGACAACAAACCGTTGCGCTTTGTGTTCAGTTTTGATCTAGCTTCCGAGTGCACAAGTTGCTTCTTCTGAAGTGCTTTCGAAACTTTCTTCATTTAATCAGCGAATTCAATCACTTTCTTCAAGAGAGATTTCTCACGAGATTTCTTCTTTGTTATCAGGTAATTCAGTCAAAATTCCTTCTTTTCCACACACTAATGGATTGGAATAAACTGAATAGTAATAGTTACCATAAAATTCCAATTCTCATAAATTTTATATCATAGGTGTTGTATATATTTTATCCAAAGGCCAATGTTACGCGAATTTAATGATATACCTAATTCAAGTTTAAATTCAGTATGACTGGTAGGCCTAAGCCAAATTAAGAAAAATTATGTACGGACAAAAAATCAAAGAAATATGGATTAAATACATGTGATCGAATATTTGAGAACCGTTGCTTAAAAAAAATAAAGATTCATTCCAGAACTGAATATTAATTTGTTCGTAGATAAATCGTAAAGTCTCTGACAATGGTAGACATCGGTATGTCAGCTCAGAGAAAGCGGAGGGCTCAGCGGATGGCAAATCGCCGTCAAAGACTAGCCCTGGGACCAGTGTCCGACCACGGGGATGAGATCCTTCAAGCCATTGAGATAGTAAAAGCCGTACTGGTCAAAGCTAAGCAAGAAGCCCAAGCTTACCCCGGCGGAGATTTCCCCGAGGAGTCGAAAGACCAGCAAATTGCAATCTCAACGTTCATCTCAAAACAGAGGTGAAGCAAATATTTCTCTCTCATTCCCCCCTCCTTAACATGTAAATTCGGAATTCAATTTGTTTATGATACATAAATGAATTACCGTCGAGTAGAAGTGTTGTAATTAAGAATAATGATGCCCACAATATTTGAAAGTCATCATGCATAATAATATTGATGAGTAAAAAGATCTCAATACATTTTTACATGAAATGAATTCGATGATCATGCACTTTAAGGATCTTCAAGTGCCTTAGTATCCATCTTTAACACACTTATATTCATTTTAAAAAAGAAACCTTTTGATTTTGGTAGCATTTATTTATAACCTTTTAGTTTAAAATTCTTGTCTCTTTTTTTTCTCAAAACAGTTATACTCTTGAGCCAGAGATATCGGCCCATCAGAACAAGAGTGTTGATGAAGAGGTCATCCACATGCTGCAACCTAAGGTCTCATGTCAGACTCTCATACTCGATGACCTCGTGACCTTCGACATGGGATGGACTGTAAAGGTATGAAAGTCAAAGTTCTTTTTTTGTAATAGAAAAGTTGCATCATGATCCGTGATGGCCTAAAGAGAGAGATAGAGAGGGAGATTTCTTAGCAAGAACCGATATATCCACTGAAACATTGGATGGACTTAGTCAGTTTTTAAATCCTCATTAAAAGAATCCCTCAGAAGTTATAGAGTGTAAGCTAAAAGATTTTGGGAAACAATATTAATTTTCATCCCTTCTCAGCGATGTTGGAAAACTGATGACAAACACATGTAATTTACTTCTCTCTTATATAAAGTTTTGATCATAAGAAGCTTGCTTTAAATTTCAATATACTTTTTTCCCTTCACAGAGCATCATTGCGCTCAAAGAAATTGGAAGGGGCAGTTATGGTCGGGTTGTGATAGCACGTCATCGTTCCACAGGCGTTCCTCTTGCCATCAAAGAGCCATCATGGTCAGACAACTTCGCCTCGCCTGGTGAAATGGTTGAAGAACTCAAGGCAACCAGGACCAGAGCAACAAAGGAGGCAATGATCCAACAGTTGATGTCAGGCAGCCCTTACTTTCCCAAGTTCTGGGGTACCCTTGATCTCGGTAACGAACTCTGCCAGGCCGTCGAGTTTGTGGGATGTAAGAAGACGGGTATTTAAATGAAAGCTACAATAAATTACTTTTCCGAAATGTTTTTATATCCAGATTACTTTCGACGTAGATGCAGTTTCTTAGCAACCCGTTTTTTGAACTGATGTGCTTGCCAATGAATCTTTGAACATATTTGAAACTACATGAAATAATTATGAGTATTGCCTTCTACAAAGACTAGGTATACACTGAAAATAATGAAAAAAGCTTTGAACAAAGTCTATTTTCCAAGCAGCATGTGCGATATTTCGCAATCGCTGCATGCACTGTGTACGTGGTGTGCACCGAAAATACTTGAAATTATGTTTTTGAGTACAAGAACTCATCATGGATTCATTTGACAGAACTGATATCCAGAAGTGTATTAAGCATCTTCAAGAATTGATTCATCGAAATTCGTTGTCATTGAGCAGCGAAATATTACAAGAAGATAAGGTGAGTAACTCGGTAAGCACGTTGCTTTCCAGCGGTATGCTCCTGTCAACTTGCCCAGCGCTTAGGCGTGACATTGATGCGCTCTTCCGCTGTACTTGGGGAGCTGTGTCGCCTGTCGAATCTTTGTGATGTGTCGTTGTTTCGGTGATTTGGGGGACTGTTTCTTGTTAATTTCAATTAAAAGACGATCAGGAATGATGTTCAAGATGTTCTTCTATATTGTTTAGGCATAAATGTCGGATTTCTGGGAATGGGACCAATTGACATGGCATGACAGGGCCTAGACTAGAGTGCTAGACAGCAATAACCATCTGATTTGGGTCATTTCTTTAATAAAACTGACATTTGTTATCATTCCCCAATACAGATGGCAACCCAGAGATCTCGTACCGTGGGGGTAAATTAGAGCCACAGCGTAACAGCTTTTCGTTACCGACATTTCTCCCCCGATTTTCTTTATTTAGATCTAATTTCCTGATTTCTAAATCAGATGTAAATTAGGTCGGTCTATATATCTCCTAATTACAGTTTTCGAAATTTTCTAACCTATTATAGAATGTGAAATTTTCGGACTTACTTATATGAATTATCCAATTTGTTCCTCAGAACCGCGAAGCACTTACGTTCATGCATTCGAAATATTACCCGGCGGCCGATATATTTCCGGGTCCACCTACCAAAACATAGCCAATGGCCAATCAGAGCACTCGTTTCGTGGGAGTTTGTTGGTCAAGCCGGGCCGACTCGTATGTAGCTACGGTAGCTATTGGACGTTCGAAAAGAAAAAATTAATATTCATCAACTAAAACCAAGACGGATAATGTTGACGACGAGACTTTCTCGGATTAATCATTAATTTAGGATCTAAATGAGCAAGCTATCGTAAGTCAAATAAGCTATATATATGTTATTTTTAATTAGACTCTAATTATTGTCATATTGCAGCATGTGTGAGGATGTAAAGAGTGAAAATCTCGTAGCATATCTCATTCATCGCGGTCCTGCCGAACCGAACCATTGGTTCCGTACAGTCCCGATAGGACAATCTTCAGTCTCTATAATCGGAGGTCTAGTGGAGCCAGACGTAGTCTCAGTGGAACAACCGACGATTAGAGAGACTGAAGTTTTCGGTCTAGACAGGGCCATGAGTGACAATCGTCCGCATAAGCGAGGATATTCCGGTAAACACGGACAAATTGCGTCCTGAAAAATAAATATTGTCCACTCTGCGGGTGTAAGTAAGGTTCCCGATCCGCACACTAGCAATGCGAAAAAGGTTTCTGCGTAATACAATACCCCCAGTTCCCCCCTAATTTTATTTTATGGGTTGTCCGTCTTCTTGAGGATTTATCGTTCATACAGGGATAATTTTCCACAAATTTTTTGATTAGCAATTTCAGCCGATGGATAAATATTTCAAATTAAATTCTGTACATTTCTATGGAAGAAAACTGCTACACAAAAGATATTTTGTATAGCAGTCATGCAAAAATGCATAGCAAATTGCGATGCGATACCAGGAAAATTATTCCCTGTTCATAACATGAAAGTCTCTGTGCAAAGTAAGTGTGAAATCCATCAAGGAGCATCATCACGGAATCCGTTTTCCATGCGGATTGGATAGATATTTACTGAATAATTCCTTAAAAGTGAAGGAATGACATCTCAAACTCATTAAACAAAATAATTTCATTTTTTTTTTTTGAAAAAAAAAAAAAATCTATTTTAGTTATTCTTATTTTTCTTAAATTTTGATTACCGTAGTTTGTTTCTTTGCCTAGATGCAATAAGTGCATTACAAACAAATTATGCTGACTAAAACAATATGACTTGTATTTGTGAAGTTTGATAACCAATCTTTTGATGAACTATTGTTGTTATTTATTTATTTTCCAGATTTTAAGCCCTGTTGACAAGAAGAATCTTCTCAACTACCTGAGTGAACAGCTGCTTGTACCTGACAACACAGTTGCCATAGCAACATCCTTTTCACCTTTTCTCCTTGACCTACTAGAGAGGGCAGGTCAGGGGTCATCTGCCAAACAGTTTTCACTGGGGCATCACGAGCGTCTATGCGCAGCCTGTTCTCAATTGATTGGTCGCTTTCCAGATGCCCAGAAGTAAGTAGACAATAGACTATTTTTGTTATTTAATCAAATTTATTGCATAAATAGTTATACTTCAATTTTTGCTAGGTAGGACAAACATTACGGCTTGTCCTCCCATACAGCGCGGAATATATGCAATTCGCATCCTGACTGTTGGAATACAATTATTTGTAACAGGTGAATGATATAATTTGTGCATAAACTCATTGATGTATAAAAAAAATTGTTTACTTTCTTGTTTCAATTCATAGTTCAACTCTTGATTTGAAAAGATAAAACATATGCCAACCAGGGTTATTGCAATATGTCATTTTTAATACTACATGTGTGTAGCTGTTGTACATCTCTTTCTTTTTCTGATTTATTTTATATCATTCACTTTGTGAAATACAACCAAACACAACAAATGGTTTTCCATGGTTTCTTTGCAATCTTTCCCATGTGCATGCATCACTATTAATACTAATTTTAATCTTTGTTTACTTTATTGTCATGTCTCTCCTTTTTCAAACATTGCTAGATTCATAGAGAAGTATCTTCAGACATCTGCCCCTGTGTTTGAAAGACTACTCAAGACCAAGACGAAATCAAAGGTAAGATTTACGCTGCTTTGATAATGAAGAATTAAGCTTCAGACAATTGCTATCATTGAGATCTGCTACATGTAAAAGCCGAACTAGTACAAAGTAATTTCTGTAGCAAAACATACTGCAGGGTTTGTGACATCTGAATTGCCAACTTTCTCTGGGTTATAAATGGACATTTTTATCCCACTTATGTTGTTGTTATCATGAAGCATTTTTATTTTTAATTCTTTTTTTACTACTGGAATCCACTGTACCATTAATCTTGTAACAATATATCCAATTGAATTAAATATAATGATTGCTTTTTAACATTATCTTTTTTAATGCATGAAGTCACATTCTTTTTAGTTGTTATTGAACTAGTATATGTACATGTACAATTTATAAGTTTCATGTTTTCTTGTATTTTTCTGTTAATATGACAATAATAGTCTCGACTTTTGCCATGTTCTTTTTTTTCACAATAAAACTGAAAGTGAATTGAATATTTTTGTACGCAGAAGGATGCATCCTACCGTGATGTAGCGCTGACAGCCAGACGTCTTGTGGAGCATTCTCCCAACACGTATGCAGATCTGTGGGACTGGAGCTCATTTCTCGGTCTTCTAGATTCAAAGGATGTAGAAACAAAATGGTGAGTATGCATTCAAGAAGGGACGGGAGAAGGTGAAGTTGTGATATATGTGTGTTCTAGGCGAGTGGTTTAAGCACTTGCATTGAAATACAAACGTATTGGCAAGGTATTAATCTAAATTTGCCACTCCATACCCAGGAGAGAAATGAATAAGGGGTGGGAGAAGATGAAGTTGTAATATAGGTGTTGTAGTCGAGTGTAAAAGGGGAGGAGCCCAATCACATTCACAGTATGTTTGGTGCATCCTAACCGCTATTACCATAGTTTTTCTTGCATGTATGTTTATGTTTCTATTATCTCTAGGCATGCCGCCAACACAGTAGCCTGTATTACGAAGATGGGTGGAGGATGCCGTCATAAACTCTTCTCTTCCCTCTTCACCAAAGATGAACTGTGCCAGTATCAATTAAGGTATGTACATGTATATCTGGGTATCTCCTTTACCTTGCCCTTCCAGGTGATGTCAAAATTCTAAATGGAAATAATAAACATGGTTTCTTTCCTTTCAATTTTTTGTTTTTGTTTTGTTAATAATATCTTTTGTTTTGATTAATCTTTTCAGTATACTTATTTTCTTTATTCTGTGCATGGGGAACTCTGCAAGTATTTTTCATACCAATCTTGCTTCATGTCGTGAATAAGTCTGTAGTGTTTGTCATATATACAACTTTATATTAGAAAAATGGTAGTGTTACTAGTGGTGGTAGTCACTTTCCATATGGAGTAGGTCATAATTCGCTGACCCCAGACCAAGGGGAAATACATAATGGGTGTACAAGTCTTGCACACAGCAAACCTGTGGTCCCACCAAGAAACCCCTCTAGGCTCTCGGAGAGTCTTCGGTTGACGGACATGTAAGTTAATGATGGGGCGATTGTTGGAAAATGCAGAGCATTATATAAGGCCTTTTATAATGCTCTGAGGACAACACCTGTTTAACACACAACACCTGTTTAACACACAAATGGTGTCAAATTTCCCATGAAAGCCTACTACTGTGCCTCTTTAAAGAAGGGAAGATGATCAATTTTAACCCTCAAATTCTTACCTAGATTGACATCATGACTGTATGAAACCAATTATCACACAATTCATGCTGTCATATAGAAAACAAGGGAAGATTGGTATTTTCCACTTTTATGTTTAACAATTAGACTAGAATATATATATATATATATACACATATTTTTGTACAGGGATTCAGAGTCCCAAGATCAGCAGCTACTTCTTGATCGGGACACCTCTGAGGTCCTGAACTTTGACCCTGACCTTGAGCCTACTCAGCAGAATGCTGTGCATGACCTATTGGTGGAGGACTACCATGAGAGTGTGGTGTCAGTATGTGGTGTGCTCCTACCCAGAGCTAGGGAAGAGGATACAGCGAAGGTAATCACATCTATTGAACTTGAACTTGAATGTGAACTTGATTGTGAATGGGAACATAAACTTGAAATTGAACTTTGAATACATTATCAAATAACAATTTTGTGTGTGTAAATGATGCAATATGCAGAGAAAAATATAGCCTTAACTCTTTATATGTCAATGACACACAAATATTCTCTCTATGCTATATGTATGTGTAGGCTTCAAGATTATTTCAATGTTTCCAGTGCAGCATTCATGTATACCAGTGTTAATAAGGTTGTCATGGAGCTAATTTGGATAATATGGAAAACCATTGTCTTGCACAAGCGATCGTTCTGTCCATTGGTGCCTTTTGTTTGTGAAATAAAGTATGTGTGGCAATATAGCAACCACCTAGTAGAGAGGCGAAGCAACTGAAATGTTAATAGATAAAAGCGTAACGCATATATTATCAAATAAATGTATGTATCAGATATGTTATCTAATATTAGAAAGGATTGCAAATGTACCATCAGAGCTACTAATCATAGTTATTTTGAAATTCATTATAATTCTCAACAATGTTTCAAAGGTATCTTGCATATTTCGTAAATGAAATAATTGGGAAACAAACAAAAACACAACAAAAAAATACAAACAAACAAATGACCAATCATTTTGGACTTACCATTTATCATTTTCTAGACCTCCTTGCCTAAGCTGGTCCCAGTCCAAACCACCAAGAAGAACCTCCGCCGCCTGGCCCTCGCTGTCTCGGCAGGGAACGGTGTCCTCCTTGAAGGGCCAGTGGGGTGCGGCAAGACAGCCCTGGTGGAGCATCTCGCTGCTCAGATAGGACGAACAGCGCCCCCGTCTATCATCAAGGTCCAGTTAGGAGATCAGACGGATAGCAAGGCTCTTCTCGGAACCTACCGATGTACGGACATTCCCGGGGAGTTTGTCTGGCAAGCCGGGGCTCTCACACAGGTATGGATAAAAGCTTTTCTCAAAGATCCTATGATGTATGGTATTGTGTTACGATCAGGCTCTTGTTATTGAAATGTGTGCAGTTTTAGTACGAGAAGAATTCTCGTGAATCAATGTAAAGACATTCCCAGGGAGTTTGTCTGGCAAGCAGGGGCCCTTACCCAGGTATGGATAAAGGCTTTTCGCAAAGATCTTTTGATTGTTTTACGAACAGGCTCTTGTTAATGAATGTGTGTAGTTTTAGAGGTGGTATGAGAAGGATTCTTTTGAATCTATGTAAAGACAGTCCTGGGGAGTTTGTCTGGCAAGCTGGTGCTCTAACCCAGGTATGGATACAGGCTTTTCGCAAAGATCTCATGATGTATGGTAATGTGTTACGATCAGGCTCTTTTTATTGAAATGTGTGCAGTTTTAGAGGTGGTGCGAATACAATATTAAATTTTAAACCATGATTATTTTATTGTTTAAGCGTGAGAACATTGAATAGAGCTTTAATTTATCTTCTCTCAATTAATATTCTTCATTTCTCAATGTCATTCTTCCTTTCATGGCCTGAAGTCATTTGATTTATACTTCGGCTCTAGATCTCATTTCTTTCTTTCCTTTCAATTTAAGGCTGTCACCCATGGCCATTGGATCCTCTTAGAGGACATAGACTATGCTCCGATGGATGTGATATCCGTCCTCCTGCCACTCTTGGAATCTAGGTCCCTCTGTATCCCAGGACATGGCAATGTCATCAAGGCAGCTCCAGGATTCCAGCTCTTTGCTACCCAGAGGTACAGTAAAAACCGTTGCAGCGACCACCTGTATAGAAAGACCACCTGTCTATAAAGACCACCTGTCCATAAAGACCACCTTTCTATAAAGACCACAAGTTTCTTTCCCCTTGAAAACTGTTTCCTGTTGAAACGTACTAAATGAACCTGTACATAAAGACCACGTGCCTATAGAAACCATTCTATTCTTCCCTTGAGCGGTCTTTATATACAGTTTCAAAGGTAATATCTTAAAGGTAGTGGCAGCCATTTGGCAATGGACATTGGAAGAAAACAAGTCCAGTCTTATGGGTTACCATATGTGAAATGTGGCCTCCGAGGAAATGTTTCTTAAAAAAAAAAAAGAAGAAGAACGTTATAGGAAATAATTGAGCAAATTTTAGGCTGAATTGTCTCAGAGATAAACTCTACTTTTAATACATTGACAGTGTATTGAAATATGTGATACCCAAAATACAGCAACCGGCACAACTGTGTCAAAATAATATTCTGATTTGTCCAATCAGTCTTATTACTAAAGAAACTTTATGTTTCTGACAGAAAAGTTGGCATCTTACCGTTTCTTAATTTTTGTTGTTGTGAGTAAATGGCTACATTGTATGTAGATGCTGGCGGGTTAGACGATGATTTTGTACACAAAAGTAGAATAAAGTTACTCACAATTCTATACAAAGAGTAACATAAAACATTCAAGGTATTGACTGCCAAAATGTGGGAACTTGCTGGCAACGCTGCCCGCGACAACAAGAAATATAGGGTTGTGAAATTGAAATAAGAAGTTTTAATATTTCTATGTATTGATACCATAAAGATGGGAATTTCCCTGGAATTAAAATTTCAGTTTTGAACACCATGTTGATCAACAGAGACCCTGTTCTTTCTTTCATTCTAGATTGCTGAGTAGCGGTGGTGGACTTCACCGACAGCACGTGTCCCACGGTGCAATGCTCGATCAGCTCTGGACGCGTGTTCAGGTGGAACCCATGTCCAGGGAGGAACTGCATCAGGTACAGTGAGATGTTGATATGAACTCTGAACCATTAATTACGATGAAAGGGATGTTTTCGTGATTGCAGCGCAATCTGTGTTTTAGCAGAACTATTCAGAAGTGATCCAGATTGTTAGTATAGAAGTGCATAGAGAATTGATTACTAATTACTTTGCGCTTCTAAATTCAACACTCTTATTGACATTATAATCATGATGGATTTTGCAGTGTATGGTTAGTAAATTTGAAGTACATACTATATCGTTGGCTACACGCAAGAGGAGTGTTATTGCCATTGACAACACAAAGCCCTTGCAGCCTTCTAGCAGACAGCTGACAATATGTGAGGAACTGTGCGCTAACTTGGGCTGATGAAGATGTTCGCTCAACCAATGAAACTGCATCACAAGTTAGCCCAAAGACCGCAGAGAGTTCTGTCATTTATGCATCCCACACTTGGTGGCAGAGCATTCACAACTGCTGCTCCTAAATTGTGGAATAACCTTCCAGATTTCTTCGCAACCAGCAATCTCTCTATACCTTCAAAAAATATCTAAAAACTCACGTATTCTGTTAATAACACAACTTTAAAGCGCATTCGAACATGTATATGGGAAATGCGCTGTATGAATACATTATTATTATTATTATTATTATTATTATTATTATTATAATAAGTCAATTAGTATTTATTTGATTGAACCCATGACACTTGACCTCATTTCTCTCCTGGTTTGATAGGTCATCACAACGCTGTACCCCAAACTGACTACCGTGGCCAACCGATTGCTGGACATCTTCTGTACGTTGACCGCCGGTCACCAGACGTGGCTGGACACTCGGCCAGAGAGCGAGGGCAGCACAGTCTCTGGTGAAGGTGGACCAAAGACTGTGAGCAGCAGGATAGAATTGGGAGCCCACGACAGGAGATTAGTTTCTACCAGGTAATGTGTCTCATAATTTCATTTAAAGCCCCATTGCACTACTTATAGCTACTTGTGCCCTCTTTATAGCAAACGATGCCTAATCGGTGCCTATTGGTCCCCCATGATCCCCTTTTTCTTATGTTAATTGAGAGCTGATTTGATGAGATAACCACCTGCCAGTGACCCTGCAGGGAGGTCTGATCCCTCCTGGTCAAACTAGTATGGTGCGGCTGTAAAGCTAGACTGAATAAACTGACTTCATTCTAAACACAAGAGTCCAATATTACTTTTCATTTCATTTTTTTTAATTCGAAGTTGAAAATAGCAGATTTTTGGAAGCTAATTTTGTTTCTACTCTTGACTTCAAATCCTTATAATCCATGGTAAACTGATATCCACATGCCAAAGAAGATATTTATACACCATTTTTTTCCCCTCATAGCTTTTACATTAAATGTGTGAGAGAATGAAGATGATACCTTATATTTGTTGCTCCTATATTAAAGATTTTTGATGTGTTTGCATCGCAAATTCATACAATTATAGTATATTACACATTATAGTGATACCCTTAAACAAAAACTGAAATAGTTGTATTGATATTGTTTTTTGTCTTTTCCTATTTTCAGAGATCTGATTAAATGGTGTGAGAGAATAGAGAGAGACTTCCAGATCAACTCATCTCAGAGTGCCAACTTGATCTTTCTTGAGGTAATATATTATTTAAGAAAACTTTACATCTATGCAGCGAGTGAAGATATTCTTCCTATTTCTGTGCCTCATTTTGCATTTTTGTCATGTTCTATTTTAACAGTATATTGTATTGAAAAAAAAATAAATCTGTTATCCATATTCATTTTGTACTACATATGTCTCTTTGCAATGTAATAGAGAGAAAGAAGAGAAAACAAAATTGTGAGAATAGCAAGATATGCTGAGCATACCTCTTTAAGTCATCAGTTAGCATCAGAAATTGTTTCAGAACAGAAACGTTGTTGTAAGGTGTGTTTGGTTGTCAACAGTATCACAATTTTTGATAAGTCTGTTTGTACACATTTTCAATGATTCTGCTTATGCTTACAGTGCTCAGTGTTATAAGGCATAGAATTCATTGTTCAGTAATTAAGTTGCATTCATATTAAAGAAAGGATGATGTGAAAGTTAAACCTACAATTAACAACTTACCCCTTCTTAATCTGATGTTTTGGGGGTGTTTTTGTAATCAAAAATGAAAGGTGGACTGGTTGAATTAGGGCCTTTGTAGAATACTTTTAGATGTAAGCTTTAATATGTTACATTATCAAGAAATATAAATTTGGAAAGATAAATTTTTCACATACCTTGGTAAGGGTGTGAATTATTTATTAGTTAACTGTGGTTATAATGTTGAATACATGTATATTAGCTTAATTTATTGTTGTACTTGTGCAGGCTTTGGACTGTTTCTGTGCAGCACTCACCAAGCCCGTGACACGATTGGCCGTGGCCGAGCAGATAGGTGCCAAGCTAAACATCACGCGGGAGAAGGCTCGCTTCTACTCCTCTACGTACAAACCAAACATAGAGGAGGCGGACTCTACCATCACATCAGGGAGGGCAACATTACAACGGAAAGAGAGGGACACGTTGAAAATGTAAGTACTCTGGTTCAGAGCTGTAGAAGAGGTGATGCAACACTTTCTTTGGTTTCATTTTCTCAAATATGTAGGGTGAGGGTTGAAGCCCCCCAGACTCCCTTTCCCCATAGAAGTTTCAGACTTTTCAGAGGTGTAAAATCGATATTGTAATGTACATGAATGTTTTTGAAAACTTATATAGAGTAATTTTCATTGTGATTCATTCTTTCATTCTCATGTGTAGTTTGACCTGCTGAATGAATAAATATGCATGAAGACAGTTAAATTACGGAACGTACATGTAAGGAAACAAAACTAGCCATTTTAATAACCAAACAAAAATCGATATTATGTATTGATTGTATGTATATATGTATGACTTTATTTTGTCATCACTAAAATGTATCCATGTTTTGTATCATATTTCTGATCTGTGTAAACGATGTCTGAGCATTTATTATACATGTGAGCAGAACAAATATCCATGTTGAACGTACATTGGACAAATAAATACATATATTGAATTGAATATAACCAACTTCAATAGAGTTATATGACATTGTGTTGAATCAGTTAAAGATGTTCATGAGTGGATATATAGCCGTTCGTGAAGTAGGCAACTTGGCGATGAGCCAATGGGTATTATGTTCCTGTGTGCACGTTAGTGTGCTACCCTCTATGTACACACGCTTGAGCAACTTAAAAGTTTGGTATTCCTTGTCCTCTCTCCTCTCTTCTATATCCTGTAGGCACACAGTATCCCAGTTTGCTTTCACCAGACCAGCGGCCGTGCTGGTAGAGCGTGTGGCATGCTGCATCGCTCAGAATGAACCTGTCCTTCTGGTGGGAGAGACAGGGACAGGGAAGACATCCACCATCCAGTATCTGTCTAGCCTCGTAGGTCAAAGGTTAAAGGTCATCAATATGAACCAGCAGAGTGACAGCACCGACCTGCTTGGAGGGTAAGACTTTTGAATTTTGAATTTGTTTTGATTTTTTTTTAGATGGGACTCGTCTAAAGGGCCACTCCATGGATAACAGTGATTTTAGCTAAAATTTGTTCCCGAATCAGTATCCTGAATTTTATATGGATTCAGGAACTAAGTATGCTACTGATCTGAGAAAATTTGTGCTAAATCTTATTAGCATAAATGGATTGGATGAGACCTGCAGAAGCTATTTTCTCAGACCAATGGCAAATCCAGTACAAATTTCAGGAGATCAATGTGTGAGGGATTGAGATTTATAATCATTTTTATTGCTATTGGTTAAATTGGACTGGCCTTTCAGGCTAAACTTATCTTTTTTTATTTTTTTATTATAATAAACACACAGCATTACATCATAATATATATCTAATATATAACCCATAGTGTAGTTTAAAAGGTTGTACCCATTTTCATTTGCCTTCATTCATTTATGTTCACATTTATGCTTCTGACTTATGTACTATTATAATATGGAAGTTATTAATTTGTAAAACACCTATGAATGTATTTGTGTTACTTCCTTGTTGACGTTGACTTGAAGAAGCAATAGAAGTTTTAAATTAAAAAAAACCCCAACCTAATATATATATCTGATACAGCCCATAATATTCTACAGTTTATAACCTTGTGAATTGTGAGAACATTTACCACACTGAGAACATTTACAGCATTGATAACAATCTTTTACACCAACCAATCAGGTTCAAGCCGGTTGACCTGCGTCAGGTCGTCGCACCGGTCAGAGAGGCGTTTGAGGGCGCTTTCCGTGCCACCTTCTCGGTCAAGCAGAACACCAAGTTCCTGAGTCACATCCAGAAGTGCTTCACACAGCGTCAGTGGAGGGAGCTCGTTCAGCTGATGATACACAGTCAGCAGGCCGCTCTCAAGAGGTTTGAGAAGACGGAAAAGAAAAATGGAGGTGTGTTTTCTATTTCATTTTCATATTACAGTCAAACTTGTCTACAGCGACCGCCTAAAGGAAACACTAAGAGTGGTCTTTGTAGACAGGTTCCTTTAGTACATGTTTCAATGAGAAACCATTTTCAAGGGAAACAAAAAATGTGCTTGTTGTAGACAGGTGGTCACTAAAGCAGGTTTGACTGTATCTTTATTCTTTCTTTAATTATTATTTCTTAAGAGTGGTATTGTAATTCTAAATAAGAATTTTCTCCTTGAAGTAAGATAAGAGAGAATTATGAGTAGACAAGATGCCCCATTATAACTAATGTTAACCCTGAGTTAACTTCAGCATGGACCTTGAATTAAGATTCCAGTTATACACTTTT
This sequence comes from Strongylocentrotus purpuratus, assembly GCF_000002235.5. NCBI lineage: Eukaryota > Metazoa > Echinodermata > Echinoidea > Camarodonta > Strongylocentrotidae > Strongylocentrotus > Strongylocentrotus purpuratus. The sequence goes on along the minus strand of NW_022145607.1, from coordinate 34,328,997 downwards.
ATTTAATGATTTGAATATCTCAAAATTTAGTTGTTTGATTCTAACTGTTCTAACATTATTTCAATGATATTTTGAAGTTCCCTTTGAGCGCCATGAGCACCGAAAGGTGGACCTGTGCGCTATACAAGTAGCCACTATTATTATTATTAAGAAAAAAATGGCACTATGTTATGGTAAACTACTTTTTACAAAGAGTTGGAATATGTCCCTTAAAAGTTGAGAGTAAGATTGAACATAATCCACATGCATGTCCATCATCATCAGTTCGTCCTTGCTATCATGTATTTAATATTCTTTCTGTTGTTCATTGTATGTACACACAGATGGTGCAAACAAGAAAGACCTTGGAGGTCATTGGAGGTCAATAGGTGAAAGGTTACATCAGCTTCAGCTTCAGATACAACACTCAGAGAATACCCTGGCATTTTCTTTTGTTGAAGTGAGTATAGATAGGCTTGATAGGCTTGATGTAATGGTCAAATGTTAGTGGATCATTATTTGAAGTTTAGAGAGTCGTTGAAATGTTGATGTTGTACTGATGACTTTCAGAAGAGGAAAAGGAAAAGGACAATATGAATAGCAAGGGATTTATTACAAAAGTTCACATTATTATATGATCTAGTTATGAATTATAAACATATGAATGGCAAACCAGAGATAATTTCGGACAGATCAGAACAGCTACCTGTTCTTACAAGTATATGGTCGTACATTTTTATGCCTCCGCTACAAAGTAGCCGGAGGCATTATGTTTTCTGGTTGTCCGTCCGTCCGTACGTCCGTCCGTACGTACGTCCGTCCGTACGTCCGTACGTCCCGTTCTCGTGATCGCGTTATCTCAAGAACCAATTGATGGATTCTCTCTAAACTTGGATCATGTATGTATCTTGCAGAGCCAATGAACTGATTAGATTTTGGGGTCACGAGGTCGAAGGTCAAAGGTCACAGGGCTCATTATGTATTCAAAAATAGCTTGTGATCGCAATATCTCAAGAACCGATCAATGGATTCCTGCCAAACTTGGGTCATATATGTATCTAACAGAGCCAATGAACTGATTAGATTTTGGGGTCACGAGGTCGGAGGTCAAAGGTCACAGGGCTCATTATGTATACAAAAATAGCTTGTGATCGCGTTATCTCAAGAACCGATCGATGGATTCGTGCCAAACTTGGGTCATGTATGTATCTAACAGAGCCGATGGACTGATTAGATTTTGGGGTCACGAGGTCGAAGGTCACAGGGCTCATTATGTCTACAAAAATAGCTCGTGATCGCGTTATCTCAAGAACCGGTCAATGGATTCCTGCCAAACTTGGGTCATGTATGTATCTAACAGAGCCAATGAACTGATTATATTTTGGGGTCACGAGGTCAAAGGTCACAGGGCTCATTATGTATGCACAAATAGCTTGTGATCGCATTATAATGAGAACCAATAGACAGATTACTATCAAACTCAAGACATGTATATATGTATCTTGCAGAGCCAATTAACTGATTAGATTTTAGGGTCATCAGGTCAAAGGTCATGGGGCTCATTATGTATGACTATAAATAGCTTGTGAATGTATTATTATTAAAACCGACAGATGGATTACAATCAAACTTGAATTTTAAAAATTGCTTCCGTTTTGGTTTGTAAAGTTGCTCTATGGCGGAGGCATCATTTTTGACTGCGCGCAGTCAAAATTCCATCTAGTTAAATCCTGCAGTTTATCTTATTGTTATTGTATATCATTTCTAAATTGTCTTTGAAGTTTGAGTGTGTATGCATTTGTAATTGGGTTTTCATAGACACATAGGAATCAAGTTTAAGTATTTACATCTGGGGCGAACTTTTACATCACCATCTAACTGAAGCAACTCAGTTTTCCTAAAGAGTCGGCTTATAGGTGAGCTATACTAATGAACATCTCCCATGATAAAATAACTATCAACAAAAACAATCTCTACTCTAGGGTACTCTTGTGAAAGCACTGAGAAATGGAGACTGGATTCTATTAGACGAGATCAACCTAGCAACAGCAGAGACACTGGAATGCTTGAGCAGTCTACTAGAGAGTACAGAGGGATCGGTGGTCCTCATGGAGAGAGGGTAGGTATTCAGTTGAAACCTTTAGAATGCTCCCCAGGGAGTGGAGAAAGTGCATACATTGTGTGTGGGCAAGCCAGAATCCGATGAATGGGGTAATAATGTAAAGCGCTTAGAAACTCGGACATTCCCCAACGTATTAAGCGCTATATGATGAGCAAAAAAAATTATTATTATTATTATTATTAGTGCTTTTGGCAGTTTAAAGAACTAGAGATCTGGTGATGGAATTGCATTGCAAGAGAAACAGGTTTTCTTCAGTCTTGAATTATTTGTCATGCTGTAGATGTCTCACTTGGACCGGCAAACTATAAGCAAGCTACCAACATTTTTCTGGATATAAGAACAACAGAACCATATGTTTCGTAGCTTGGTATGGGGTAAAAACAACTCGCTCAATTTTTTCAAAATCTTTCTTTGCTTGTTATTTGATTTGCATTTCAACCTCGTTTGGCAGAAAAATTTCTTTCTAGTATAGAAAAGTGGTAATGTTTGTTTGAATTCGAGAAATTTCATTTTTTATTATTAAGTAAACTCAAGATTACTACAAATTATGAACCCTGTCCATGCGTGTTGAAAAGGGAGTGTAGATATCAGGCTTATTTTATTAGATTTTTCCTTTCAAATTACTGTTAAAAGTAACTTGAAGATCCACTTCTCTATACTCTTGCTAAACACTATTTCCTTTTAGTTTGATAGATTTTGTAAACTCTGCAGAAATGAAGATAATAGTAACCCAATTTAAAATCAATTGAGGACAACTCTTTGAAATTAATATAGGCAATACAGTGTTTGTTTAAAGTGACATTTTATTGATAATTTTGTTCTTTATCGTAGGGATACAAAGCCGATAGTGAGGCATGCAGACTTTCGTCTCTTTGCCTGTATGAACCCTGCTACTGATGTCGGAAAGAAGGAACTACCCCCAGGAATCAGGAACAGGTAAAAACAAGATGTTTGAAATGCAGGAACATTAACTTGATAATTAATAATTCTGTGTAATAAATAATTGCTTTTGGCTCTGTAATTGCATTTAGTTTTGACAATTCTTGTAGTGTTAATTGATGTAAGAAAATCAGTGTTGAAGAATCTTGTTTTTGTTTTTGTTTTGTGTTTCGTTTTGCCACTGCTTAATTTGACATGAGGGCCAACATAAAAGGGTGTAAAATCAACCCTGACATTCATTCATCAGCAAAAACCCATATCAAATCTGCACATGGTCTGTCTCTATTGTTCCTTGCAATTACCTTGGAAAGACATTCTCCTGTGTTATCAAAGTTCTGTTTCTTTATAATTTGCTGTCCAGATAAACTGCAAATATAGAATTCTCTTGAATGTCTAAATTACTATTTATTTCCACAATGCCACATAGTATACCCAGACGTATGTGCCCAAACAGGTTGTGTATCCGTACAATTGATTTGAAGAAGTAACTAAGAGTTTTGTTGGCAATGTTATAAAGGACAAATATTCATGATGGTTAGTGCTACTTGACAAATATTTTTCATAAAACCCGAAAGCAAAAGAGAAGGCTATATGCTTATTAAGTATCTGGACAATCAATGTTTAATCAAACAATGTGTTTTAATATGTACTCATGCTCTATTTAATACTCTCCTGTACAGGTTCACTGAGTTGTTTGTTGATGAGCTTGAAGAGGTACCCGACCTGAAGATTCTCACTAAGAACTACCTCAGGCTTCTCTCTATATCAGAGGCTCAAGTAGAAGGCATCGTGCAGTAAGTCATATGCCATTCATTCAATGGTTGAATTTTAGCCAAGATGGACTGACTTGTGATTTCATTCTCTTTGTTTAAATTCGAGAATAAAGGAGTGATTGTAAAGACCATGAAACATGTGCACAAAAATATGACATCACTTTTGTAAATGGAATGAAAATAAATTTGGTATTTACCACTTGCCTCACAACTGTAGAATTACCTTTTTCTACATGGGCGCTCTTGTACGATTAGCTATAGTTGAAATAATGTAAATTCTTTGAAATAATTTTGAATGTGTTTTATTTCTTTTTATCAAAGCTCTATAATTTTAGTTTTCTAGAGCTCTTTTAGAGCTCACTTGCCCACTGCTCTTGTGTCTTTTTTTTGGAATAATTTGCTAAAATACCTTAGAAATATTAAAACGTACAAAAAGTTCAGAAGTCATGAAAGCATACTTATGTAGTAGCACTTTGTAAAAGTCTCTTAATTATGAACCCAGTGCACCATTTCCACTCCTTCTGTATTCTGTTCTGTAAAGCACATAGAGACATGCAATTATGCCTATGTGTAATGCGCTATACAAAAACATTAATTATTATTATTATTATATGTCACTGACCCTGACAACTTTCTTACATGTATCTCTGTTCAGATTCTACCTGTCTGTAAGGAAGGAGGCCATTCAGAAGCTGACCGATGGGACCGGTCATCGGCCACACTACAGCCTCCGGACCCTGTGTCGTGCCCTCAAGCTAGCCTCGACAAACCACTGCGACTCCGTGCCTAGGTCACTTTATGAGGTCAGAATAAACAAACATTGATAAGGCCAAATAACAAAAATGAAGTGTTTCTATTCCCCGCCCACCTCCCTTTTTAAAACTATTTACTATTCAGAACCCCCCCACCGTAAGCCTGTGATATTAATTTTGTTTGAATAGGTTCTAAAGTGATACAAATCATTTGTTTTGTCATACATTGCATTGGTATACTCACATAGCACAATATTTGTGAATAAATAGGCTTGGTAAGCTATAATCAGCATGTCATCCATCTTGGAAAAGAATAGCAAAATAGTAATGCCCTGCCTCCTCCTTTAAAAAAATAGTCAGGACAAGAGAAGCATGTTATTTTTGTTATTCTGCCTAAAGTAGAAGCAAATACTTTTGAATTACAGCTGTTTGGCTGTAACAAAAGCAATATGATCTGTGCTGAGCATGCGCAAGTTTGATTAAAAAGGTTACTGTAAGTGTTCACCAATGTAGCCCTATAGTCTCTGGCTAAGAGCCAAATTAATGCAACCTTTATGTTTATTGTCATTACTCATCTTTAAATCTAATAATAATAATAATAATAACAACATTTATGATACGCACATATCCACTCCAAGGGATGCTCAAGGCAGCTTAACAAATTTTGGAAATTATCACTCAGGCTTTAGCTGTGCTGCCATTACCGCGCTCTAGCATTTCAAGGAATTAATTTCTGCCAGGTACCCATTTACTTCACCTGGGTTGAGTGTGGCAAATGTAGAATAATGTCTTGCTAAAGGACATTAGTGTCGTGGCGGGATCGACAGTCCGGTGACGTAACCATGGTTCAAGAGGATTTTATTCTGTATTTAGTTCCCTCATTGCTTGAGAGATGTCAGCTTCATTAAAAAAACAAACTAGTTTTAGACCTGTTCTGAGAGAGACGTGTTGGACCTCCTCCCCCCCCCCCCCCCCCTCCTTGTGATCTTAGCCACAGAATTTCTTATTGCTGTAAAATTTGACAAAGATGTTGAATATTTCAAGCAAAATTATAAAACTGCCACCTCTTTTGGTGTTCTGTTTGTCAGAGCTTCTGCCTCAGCTTCCTCACCCAACTCGACCGTGCCTCCCACCCCGTAGTGGAGAAGCTCGTTTGCAAGCACGTGATTGGCAGATCCAACCTCAAGAGTCTGTTGGGTCAGTCCATTCCACCTCCTGCAGGGGTGAACAAGTACATGAAACTGGAGGGATACTGGGTAGCTGAAGGGGAGAAGGAGGGGTACAAGCCCAAGGACTATGTGATCACACCATCGGTGAAGGCCAACTTGAGGGATCTAGCTAGGATAGTCTCAGCAGGGTAAGTAGCTTTTATATCAGAAACATCTGTTTAACTTAGCATTCAATTGATTACCAATACCTTTCATGTCCGTATGTCTCCTATCGTACTTTTGTCTATGTATCATGTATTTCATCTTTTGCACAAGTTGCGCCTTGAGCATTGATTGTCAAGTGGATTCGGCGCCTTACAAATCTTATGTATTATAATTATTATTATATAGTTTAACCTGTAGGAAGCCAACTTCATTAGTAAGACTAGTTAAATGAAACAAGAAGGGTACTATTTACAAGAAGGGTACTATTTACAACAGGTGGTCATATTGAGGTCCCTTTTTTAGAAACAGTTTCAAAGACCAGGAGTGTCAAATCTGACAGACATGATCGCTATATAAGAACCCACTATTATTATTATTATGCTGTAACAAAGCAAAGTTTATTCTTTGCAGATAGAAAGTTGATTTATCCCGGCATGCAGTCACTTGATATTTATTACTGCACTATTGTTTTTTTTTGGTCTTCTTTTTTTAATTGCAATGTAGGAAACACTTTAGAACCTTTTTTTTTTAAGCAAATGGATCATCACTTTTTGTGTTATTTAAGACTAAACGATTGTATCCTGTCAATTCAAATACCATGTTGTATCATGATCTAATGCTGATATGAATGTATCACTATACAGACGATTCCCTGTCCTGATCCAAGGGGAGACATCTGTCGGGAAGACCAGTTTAGTCAACTATTTGGCCAAGCTGACCGGTAACCATTGTGTGAGGGTCAACAACCATGAACACACTGACCTGCAGGAGTATGTAGGATTCTATGCTGCAGATGAGTCGGGCAAGCTGGTCTTCAAAGAAGGTTTGTGTTCCAATCATAACCATTGTGTAAGGGTCAACAACCATGAGCATATTACCTGCAGGAGTACATAGGATTCCCCCCCCCTCCCTCAACGAATCAGGCTGGTATTTAAAAAAGGTTTCTTATCCTAAATCAATTTGATAATAGATCTAATGGTCATTTTGATCAACTGTTTGGCCCAGCTGACCAGTAACCATTAGTATGGGTCAACAATTATGAACAAACAGAAAAATACATTCACTTAATGCTTTCAGGTCAAAGCTGTGCAGATTTAAGAAATTAAAGAAGTTAAATTGATCCTAGCCTCGAACCCTCCATCCAAGTAATACAATTTGTAATTTTAGTAGTTATAAGATTTTTTTATTTATCTGTGTTGATTGCTTTTATGTGATTATATTTCTCTTCATTATGCTTGTACAGCCCATAGAGAAATTTATGTTTATTATGCGCTTTATATATTTTGTATTATTATTATTATATTATAATGATTCATGTTGTTTGATCCCCTAACCCAGGTGTACTTGTGGATGCCATGAGGAAGGGTCATTGGATTATCCTGGATGAATTGAATCTTGCTCCTTCAGATGTTCTTGAGGCTCTCAACAGAGTAAGTACAAGAAGATTTCACATGTTACAGTTCCCGTAAATATACAGTCATGCATCAACAAAATAAAACAGTTATTACAGCTCTTGTTTTATTGATTTAATTATTGGTTTTATGATGTCATCATTCATATCCTTGCACTTCTTATTCTTTTAATTTTCTGAATTGCATTTCTCATTGCTGTGAAATGGTATTACATGGAAATGCATATTTTCATATCGGTATCTTTTTGAATTATGCATGTGCTCTCTTTTTTATTTGTTATTCAGTTTTTATTTATTTGATTTGTATAACTTGCCACAAATTGGCCTGTAGTCATCACTCAGTTGTGTATTAGAATCTCATATTACCAGCTGAGAGCCAGTAGGGTGATTTCTACTATGATATCACATAGACTTCTGGCTCTAAGCAGACGATATACCTGTAATACCCCATAATTTGCTCCAATGATGAATCCCCTTCCCCCCCTATTTTTTTGTCCACCATAGCTGCTGGATGACAACAGAGAACTGTTCATCCCAGAGACACAAGAGGTCGTCGCCGCCCATCCAAAGTTCATGCTCTTCGCTACCCAGAATCCTCCCGGACAATATGGTGGCCGCAAGGTAGGTTACCAGAAACCATAGGAGGGGTCGCGACTGTAACAGGTCTGTTGGACTTCAAAAAAATGTAGCTGAGGTACAAGGCATACCGACCCTCAAAATATCAATCTGGGGGTGTTTCACAAAGATCCTAAGTGGACTTAAAAATTATGGAGAGCCATGTGTAGCCTTAAAATGAAATATATTCAAAAGTGAAATTTCAAGTATTTTAGAATTTTTATAAATTCCACATCAAGAACATGAAATCTCCTTGATAATAGAAAATATAAATGATTTGAATCAACATTTTATGCCTTTTAAAATAACTTTTACAAGTTTTTTTCATAGATGCTAACAGCTTTCCATAATTTAGTCCAACTTAGAGATACTGTAAGTTCAACTTAAGATCCTTGTGAAACACCCCCCAGGACCCCAGGGAGGAAAAAAATTAGTGTTGAACCCTGACCATGTAGCTGAATTATAAGTTCCTTTGTGAATTTATGACAGGTTTTAAAGATTAGATATTGAGCATTTTGTAAAGATCATGTTTGATTTTTGTGTGTGTGTCTGTGTGTGCAAAGGTCTCTGAAGCAGCGAACCCTGTAGTCCCACTAAATGATGCTCCAAATTGCCTATATCTCGGGGGTTGAGGGAAATTTGATAATAACAAAAATTGCTTCTTTTCCCTCATTTCTTGACCGATTTTAATTTGGTTTGCCTTATCTGGTAGAGCTAAATTTGGAACACTAAACTTCTACACAGAATTGTGAGATTTTGCTCCATTGATTATTTATGGTACTCTGTGCAAATGAAATGAAATTATGTCCCTTCCAGGGCATCAAATTTTTATTTTTTGACCGGTTCAAAAGTGTACCACATAAAATTTACGATATTTGTTGTTGCGAGATGCGGATGAGCGCTACGTCATTGACGTTCTGGTTTATCATATTGAATTGCGTTATGCAGGCGAGACCGCCGAGAGCGTTTCCCTTGTTTTTTAAAACAAGTTTCTTCTAACTTTTGCCCTCAGGTCTTATCCCGAGCATTCCGGAACCGGTTCATTGAGCTTCATTTTGATGAGATCCCGAGCAGAGAGCTGGAGACCATCCTACATGACCGATGTCAGATACCGGTCTCTTACTGCCGCAAGATGGTCGCTACCATGCTGGAACTACAGGTAGGCCTAAGCACACATAGCTGCATTACTATCCTGGCTGTGTATTAAGAAACTGTTCTATTGATTATCAACATTTCAAACACCACTGTACAAAACTCAACTGATTTCACTAAAAATTGGTACTTTAGTTACAATTGATGACATCTAAATAGCAGTAAAATACCATTTTTCAACTTGCAGATGTTAGAAAGAATAATTTGAAAGTTCAAATCGTGAGTCTACTGTCAAACTTTCCGATCAGCCACATCGTATTCATTGTGTGCATTTGTGTGCAATGTGTGTATTGACTATTCATGTGTGCAACTGCTGCCTCTTAGCACGTAGTACAGCGCTAGAGGTCAATACGCATTAGCATTGACTCTCTATGCTTTGCTGGAGTGCGTCTAAGAGGCCATTTTTGTAATGTAACCAAATTTGTGCATATGCCTTCGGGAAGCGCCTTGCTTAGAATGATTTCATTCACCTGTTATGAATAAATGCATCTCAGTAGTCGAAATTCAAATCACATACATTAGTTGTTGCTAGGTAGGACAAACATTATGGCTTGCCCTACCTAACAACATGTAATATATTCAATTTGCATTCTGACCATTGAAATACAATTATTCATGACAGGTGAATGGAATCATTCGTTTCAAGGCGCTTCACAAAGATGTATGCATTAAATTTGGTTATAGAACGAAAATGTTCTATTGAAGAGATGTACATGAATCCTGCCTTAGTAGCCACCTTCCTATTAAAGGGATCCGGTAACTTTGTATCAGATTCTAAACAAAAATCCATGATTTACCTTATGCCTGCAATGATAATTATAAACCTTTAGGTCATACATGAATCCCAGGACTTTCACAAGCCAATTGCCTGTCTGATTATCAAGATATTTATGATTGGAAATTAAAATCAAATTTTGCAGAAGAGACTATCTGTCATGAAAATATGTGTCAGATACCATGTTTTAGGCCAGTTTCTTTCCAAAAAAATGTCACTGTCCTGATCTAAAATTGGATGTTATTCTTCATGTAAGTACTGTTTTTGTCCAGATTTTATTCATTATTAATTTTTCCATTTTCTCTTCCTTCCTGGTGAAGATGAGACGTAAGGGCTCTGGAGTGTTTGCCGGGAAGCGAGGGTTCATCACGCTAAGGGACTTGTTCCGATGGGCCGAACGATACCGGCATGCCAGCCAGGGTGATCAGGCATTCTATGACTGGAATCAACATATAGCAGATGAAGGTACAATTTAATTTAATTACGATTTTCATTTCATGTTTTAGTTCATAGAACAGATATTGATTCAAACATTTCCAGTAATGTTTGTTCTGTTTTTGTGATTGTATGACATATGCTTTGGTAACATCTGTGCCCCACGGTTAGTCTCCTACACTTACCAAAAATCCCATGTTCAACTTTGGACCAAACACTATAACCTAATCCTAACTTTAACCCTAAAATTAAATCTAACTGTGCATCCAATTGCAACCCTGACCCTTGGACCCAACCTTTGATAAAACACAGCCCGCCACAAATGTAGGAGCAGCCTTTCTCATTCATAGCATTCTCGATCAAAAGTGCAAAAATGTCACTAAAAGGACGCACGTTATATGTACCTCTAAGGGTGAAATTTTTATTGTGTAAAGAAGCACCGTTCAGAATTTTGTTTTCATCACAGTGCAGTAGAGTATATTTATATATTAGCTGTGTGCTACATAAAATTATCTAATTATTATTATTATTAAAAACCTATTCTTCATACATCTGTTCCCTCAGGTTTCATCTTGCTTGCTGGTCGAGTGAGGAGAGAGGAGGAGGCAGAGACGATTAGGCAGGTCCTGGAAAAACACATCAAGAGAGTGGTGAACCCTCAGCATCTCTTCACCCTGTCAGAACACACCTCACCTGTCACAAGGCATATTCTAGAGAAGGTAATGGTCACCGTTCTCTCTCTCTTTTTCTTTTTAAAGATGAAAGTGATCAGGATTTTAAAGAAATTCAAAAGAAATTAAGTCCAAGTACTGGACCCTGTTTCATAAAACTTATCAATAACAAGTTACATTTAGTGCTATAAGCTACTGAAATAGTGACATTTGATTGGCTGAGTGAAGTAAGCTGTGTGAAGTAAGCTGTGATTTGCCATAGAATTGTAGCATTGTAACAAGTATAATAAAACAGAGCCCTGAGTGAAAGAGTACTCAAGAAATATAAAAGACCCCAAAAGAATGATTAGTGATACAGTGTAACTACTTCATTGTTCATAAGAATGAGGATAACATGGCGAGTATTTGTGAGAGAAACAGACTGAAAGATAGACAGAGACTTGCCAAAAGAGAGAGAAAGGGGAAGGCAAAATGATGAAGAAAGTCTCTGAAATCTCCCTAAAAAGTGCATAATATCTTAACATTCAATGCAGAGCTCTAGAGACAGTTACTCAGGACTTCATTTCATTAGAGATAGACAGTTGTGGCTGCAGTTGGGTCATTGGTCAGGTTTATGATTAGGGTTTTGGTTAAGTATAGATATTGTTAAAAAGATGACATTAAGTATCTGGTTAGTGTAAGATATTTTTATGCCTCCGTTACGAAGTAGCCGGAGGCATTATGTTTTCGGGTTGTCCGTCCGTCCGTCCGTCCGTACGTCCCGTTCTCGTGATCGCGTTATCTGAAGAACCGATTGATGGATTCCTGCCAAACTTTGGTCATGTATGTTACTTGCAGAGCCGATGAACTGATTAGATTTTGGGGTCACGAGGTCAAAGGTCAAAGGTCACAGGGCTCATTATGTATGCAAAAACAGCTCGTGATCGCGTTATCTGAAGAACCGATTGATGGATTCCTGCCAAACTTTGGTCTTGTATGTATCTTGCAGAGCCGATGAACTGATTAGATTTTGGGGTCACAAGGTCAAAGGTCACAGGTCACAGGGCTCATTAGGTATGCAAAAAGAGCTCGTGATCGCATTATCTCAAGAACCGATTGATGGATTCCTGCCAAACTTTGGTCATGTATGTATCTTGCAGAGCCGATGAACTGAATAGATTTTGGGGTCATGAGGTCAAAGGTCAAAGGTCACAGGGCTCATTATGTATGCAAAAACAGCTCGTGATCGCGTTATCTGAAGAACCGATTGATGGATTCCTGCCAAACTTTGGTCTTGTATGTATCTTGCAGAGCCGATGAACTGATTAGATTTTGGGGTCACAAGGTCAAAGGTCTCAGGTCACAGGGCTCATTAGGTATGCAAAAAGAGCTCGTGATCGCATTATCTCAAGAACCGATTGATGGATTCCTGCCAAACTTTGGTCATGTATGTATCTTGCAGAGCCGATGAACTGAATAGATTTTGGGGTCACGAGGTCAAAGGTCAAAGGTCACAGGGCTCATTATGTATGCAAAAATAGCTTGTGATCGCATTCTCATTAGAACAGATTGATGGATTCCTGCCAAATTTCGATCATGTATGTATCTTGCAGAGCCAATGAACTGAGTAGATTCATGGGTCATGAGGTCAAAGGTCATGGGCTCATTATGTATCCAAAAAAAACTTGTGAACGCATTCTCATTAGAACTGACAGATGGATTACTATTTAACTCAGGACATCTTGCAGAGCCAATGAACTGAGTAGATTTTCGGGTCATCAGGTCAAAGATCAAAGGGTCATATATGTATATGAGAAATTGCTTGTAATCACGATATTCTGAGAACCTCTTAATGGATTACAATTGAACTTGAATTTGACAAATTTTTTCTGTTTTGGTTTGTAAAATTGCTCTATGACGGAGGCATCATTTTCGACTGCGCGCAGTCGAAGTTCCATCTAGTTTTTTGGCAAACCATCCATCTCACAAGATGCTTCCCACTCTTGGTGACAGAGCATTCGCAACTGCTGCTCCCAAACTGGAATAACCTACCCAGTTTTCTTTGCAACAAGCTGTCTCAATATCTTCACAAAATATCTCAAAACTCACCTCAGCTATCAATAACATAATTGTAAAGCGCATCTGAACATGTATATGTCAGATGCATCATGCACTACATAAATACATTATTATTATTGTGTATTCTATAATCATCTGGTATATTTGGTCGGCCATGAATGTTATTTTGTATGTCTTTTTTCAGGTGACATCCCCCACCCCTCCCCCTGGGTTCAATCACATCGTGTGGACCTATGGAATGCGCAGACTGGCTGTGCTTGTAGGACAAGCCCTCAAGTTTGGTGAACCAGTACTGCTAGTTGGGGAAACTGGGTAAGGAAGAAAAAGAAGGAATTCAAAGCAATATCAATTTTTGTTTTCATTTCATGTCAATTACCAACAAGAAAAGAGATTCTTTGGAAAGATCAGAATGTGTGAAGTACATGTAGGCTGAAAACTAATCTTTTGAACGAAGGTGCTGTTTGTTAGCAAAACCATACTGTTCTTTCAGTAATATAAATTGTCTGCTTAATTCAGAAATGAAATGAGTTACAGTGGATTTTTATTTGAATAGGATTTGTACCTGACATGTATGTCTTTTAACTGGAAAGTTGACAGTATAGTAGGCTATTACTGCTGTAACAATTTGAATATTAGAATCAAAGTAGCATTTTGTTGGGTTATATCAGGTTGCTCATACTACACTGATCTTGTGGTGTTCTCCTAGATACTGTATGTGAATGCCATTAACATTATTTTTCGTTAAGTCTTTTCAGATTTGGTCAAATTGGTATCATTTGCCTGAAGTTGTTTAGGAATTATTTTAAGAAGCTTATCAAGTGTAATACAGTTTTGTATTTGTTCAATTGTGGCTCACATATCTTGACCGCTTTAAAGCATATCGCTTTAAAACATGTTTCAGTTTGTGTCATTTGTTCGGTATTCATCCAAAAAAAACATAATTGTTTTTGTTCAGCTGCGGCAAGACCACCGTCTGTCAGTTGTTTGCTGCTCTAGCCGATCAGAAGCTCCATGCAGTCAACTGTCATCTCCACACTGAGACATCCGACTTCCTAGGTGGGCTACGACCAGTCAGGCATCATCAGGATGAAACTGTGAGTAAAAGTTATTACAGGCCCATTGTTATGCCTCCGCCCACCTAAGGAACCATTAGGGACGTTTAGATTTGCACCTCGACATAGTGGACTGCTATGTCTGTCGTCCTATAAAGGCACAGTGATGTCCTTTTAAGGCACTGCCAATGCCTTAAAAGGACGTCACACGTAGCAGTCCACTTTGTCTTAGTGCAAATCTAAAAGTCCCTAATATGGGTAACTGATAACTGGCAAGTTCTGCACTAATCCTTAATTACCAAGTACTAGGTCCCTCAGATAGGACTTGCAGCTGTAGTTCACCCAGCTACTTATCTACAAACATATTTGAACCAGTATATTCTTAGTCTATGGTATATGGTTAGAGGTGTCATGGTCGAGTGGATATGTCACCGGACTGTGGATCACAAGGTCCGCGGTTTGATTCCTGTGTCGGAACTAATGTCCTTTGGCAAGACATTGATCTACATTTGCCACTCACTACCCAGTATGGGTACCCGATAGAATGCAAAAGCCAATGTACATGTAGTTAGCGTAGCAATATGAGCCTAGTAGCTCTTGCTGGAATGCTCCCCAGGGAGTGGAGAAAGTGCATACATTGTGTGCGGGCAAGCCAGAATCCGATGACCGGGGTAATAATGTGAAGCGCTTAGAAACTTAGACATTGCCGATGTATTAAGTGCTATATCAGCAGAATTATTAGTATTATTATTATCATTATGTATTTTCAGGATGAGGAGAGTCACAAGCTGTTTGAGTGGTGCGATGGCCCCCTGATCCTGGCCATGAGGAAAGGAGCTGTCTTCCTCATCGACGAGATCTCCCTGGCCGACGACTCTGTCCTGGAGCGCCTCAACAGCGTGCTGGAGCCCGAGAGGACCCTGCTCCTGGCGGAGAAAGGGAGCGGGGAGGAGTGCGGGGACGACATAGCTGTGATCAAGGCCGAGGAGTCGTTCAGGGTGGTATCGACCATGAACCCCGGGGGAGACTACGGCAAGAAAGAGGTATGGATGGGACAAGAAAGAAGGAAGATAGGGGACATAACCATAACAAGAGAGAGAGAGACAGAGAGACAGAGGGAAAGAGAGACGGAGGGAAAGAGAGACGGAGGGAGACGGAAGGAGAGAGGGAGGGAGGAAGGGAAGAAGAGAATTAGTAAAGGGATGAATATTGGGATATTGCAGGAATTAGATGACATGAAGGGATGAAGTCAGTTAGGGGTCATTTGTTTGGGTTTGATATGCAAGAAAGGATGGGAAGTTAATAGAGACTTGAGACATAGCAAAATAAACAATTTTTGTTGTTGAGTGAAAAGAGGGTGCATAAGAAAGAAGAAAGATACAGAGACATAACATGGGACTTATATAGATTGTGATTTCTAAACCATATAAGATATGAAGGTTCCTAGTACAAAGAACTGAGGAATTATTAAATTTTGTTACCTCGGCAAGTTCAGCAAAAAAGAAAATAATTTTTGCACACTATGAGAGGTCAATCATTCTTCCTACTCCTCATTCAATCCGTAGCTTTCCCCGGCTCTAAGGAACAGGTTCACAGAGATCTGGTGTCCTCAGAACACCCAGCGTAGTGATCTTGTGTCCATCATAGAGCACAACCTGTGTGAAGGAGTACAGCTGTGCAACCAGGAGGACGGGTCCAGCGGCATAGGCAACGCTGTCATGGACTACGTGGAATGGTTCGCCAGCAGTGAAGTCGGAAGGAAGTAAGTGTGTGATGATGATTATGATGATGACGGTGAGGATTATTATGATGATTATGATGATGATGATGATGACGACGATGACGATGATGACGTGATGATTTGATGATGATGATGATGATGAATATGATGATGATGATGATGATGATGAGGATGATGATGATGATGACGATGATGATGATGGTGATGATGGTGATGATGATGGTGATGATGATGATGACGATTAATAATTGTGATGATGATGATGATGATGATACTGATGATGATGATGATACCAATGTTGATGATGATTAATAATTGTGATGAGGATGATGATGATGATGATGATGAGGATGATGAAGACAATGATAATGATGTTGATGAGGATGATTAAGATGACAATGAAAGTAATGATTATTTTGATCTTGACAGTGAGGATGGTTATGATGACAATGATGATACAGATGTTGATGGTGATTAATAATGCTGATGATGATGTTGATGATGATTAATAACGGTGATGATTATGATGATGATAATGATGACGACGATGACGACGATGACGACGATGACGGCGACAACGACGACAACAACGACCATGACAACGCTGACGATGACGATGATGAGGATGAAGATTTGATGAAAGGTGATGATGACTGGTGGTGATGATGATATTCTAGCTGTAATGTTCTAATTCTAATTCTGTATTATACTGAAAGTAACCTGATTAATGTTGCATATTTTCAGGTGCACCATCAGCATCCGTGACATCCTCTCATGGGTGAACTTCATCAATGTCTGCTGTGACCCTTCCAATCGTGACCCCATGACCTCCCCTGATGATCCCTCACCTCTTGACTCTGCGGTAGCCTACATCCATGGTGCCTGCATGGTGTTTGTGGATGGACTTGGTTCAGGTAATTATGATATTTTTGTACATTGTTGATGTGTTATTACTAACATGCTCTCCATGCAACATAAATGTTGGGATATTGATGGAATGAAAAAGCAGCATTACTAGTACAATTAACAGGCTAATGAACAACTTATCCTTATTATGTCACACACATGTCTGATAGGACGTTAAATGGAAGCCCAGTGTACAGGAGAGTCACCACCTTTGCATGTTAAGAACCCATTGCACTATTTGTATTAGAGTAGGGGGACACCCTGGTGTAGTGGTCTACCTGCATAACCCAGTCAGGCCGAGTATATACTGTACGGCATCTGCAAGAATCTTTAGTATTGAAGGAGGCGAATTATCTTGAAGAAGAAGCACCTAAGATTCCATTATACATGTTTTAAGATGTAAGATGCCTTCCTGGGACAACCTTGTAACACGTCTTTTCAAATGTTGTTTTCTATTAGGTACAACAAGCAGCACACTGGTGTCCCCTACCCGAGCAAGACGGACCTGCATACAGTGGCTCTCTGATCAAATCAAGCAACTCACTGACCAGGAGATTGACCTCTCTACCCTGCTGGTGACCTCTGACACATGTGACCTCAGTGAGGTCAAAGGAGGTCAAGGAGGTATTGTCTGCGACGGAACCAAGTTTGGGATTGAGCCTTTCTACATTGAAAGAGGTAAGTGGAATGTATTTATGGCTGTCAGAATGTAATTATTTGACACTTGTTTAGAGTTTTGAAATTGTTCTGTCTAGGAAAATTCTGAAGCAGTGAAAAAAGTTCTGGAATATCTTGAGTGCTTATTTATGCATATGTGTACGTATATGAAACGTATGCCCTAATTTGGGGGTATATTTTACATGCAGAAATACTATTCCTTTGAAAATTAAAAATTGGCTTTATTATATAATGCATCTTTTTAAAGGACCATCACCAAGTTCACCAGCAGGCTATGCCCTGGATGCCCCGACCACTGCCCTCAATGCCCAGCGTATCATGAGAGCTCTGCAGCTGCCCCGAGCTATCCTCCTTGAAGGGTCTCCGGGGGTCGGGAAGACTAGTCTGGTATCAGCCCTGGCCAAGGCTTCAGGACACGAGCTCATCAGGATCAATCTATCGGAGCAAACAGTAAGTGAGAGGATGATGGTGGGGGAGGTGGTGGTGATGATGGTGGTGGTGGTGGTGGTGGTGGTGGTGGTGGTGGTGGTGGAGGTGGTGGTGATGGTGATGGTGGTGGTGGTGTTGGTGTTGGTGGTGTTGGTGGTGTTGGTGGTGGTGGTGTTGTTGGTGGTGGTAGTGGTGGTATTGGTAGTGGTGGTATTGGTGGTGGTGGTGGTGGTGGTGGTGGTGGTGGTGGTGGTGGTGGAGGTGGAGGTGGAGGTGGAGGTGGAGGTGGTGGTGATGGTGATGGCAGGGAGGGGGATGGTGATGGTGACGGTAGTGATGGTGATGGTGGTGTTGGTCATGATGGTGCTGGTGATATTCAGTTTAGTTTCAGTTTCAAGTTTTATTTCTGCATTTTCCATAAACAATAACAAAAATAACAATGAATACATTTTAGCAATATAATGATAAGTAATACAAGTAGTAATTCACAAATAAATAAATATAAATAATCAATAGTACAATTAATCGTATTTGAAAAGAAAGAAAAGGGGGAGAATGCAGAAGACCGATATCGTAAGCAGAGCTTGAAATAATATCGGCCTTACAAAAGGAGGAGAGGAGACAGGAAGAAAGAGCAGGTGAAGAGAGTGCTGTGCAAAGTGAAGAGTGCACATGATGATGACAATGATGACAATGATGACAATGATGATGATGGTGAAGACAATGTCGGCGATTCTAATTATGATTTTATGTCTGTACATAGAATATATCCAAAACATATATTCTGTGGTTTAAATTGACGATGAGATTTTGTTGTAAAAATGTTACATTTATTTTGTTTCATTATCTTTGATATGTCCACCATAATTTTATTGTGTCAACAAAACAAAACTTATACCATTTTCTTTAACTCTTACCAGGACATCACAGACCTGTTTGGAGCAGATCTACCGGTAGAGGGAGGTGAAGGGGGTCAGTTTGCCTGGAGGGATGGACCTCTCTTACAGGCTCTCAAGGCTGGACATTGGGTCGTCCTTGATGAGGTAATTGCTTTCTTTTCATTTGTGCGTTTCTTTCCATTCATTCCTTTATTTATTCATTTGTTCATTCATTCATATATTCACTCTTTCGCTCACCTCCTTTCTTATTCTGACTAATTCCATCCCTCATGCACTCCTTCACTCCTTCACTCACTTTTTTAATCATTCACTCACTTCCTCTATCATTCACTCACTCATTTACTCCTCACTCAATCCCTCGATCATTCCCACATTTATTCACTCACTCACTCAATCATTCACTCATACCCTCACTCCTTCACTCATTTCCTCAATCATTCCCTCCCTCATTCACTCCTCACTCAATCCTTACTCCCTCTCTTAATCTGAATAATTCCCTCCCTCATACATTACTTCACTCCTTCACTCACTCCTTCACTCACTCGCTCACTCAATCATTCACTGACTTTCCTCAATCCTTCACTCACTCCTTCACTCACTCCTTCACTCACTCCTTCACTCACTCCTTCACTCACTCACTCACTCAATCATTCACTGACTTCCTCAATCCTTCACTCACTCCTTCACTCACTCCTTCACTCACTCCTTCACTCACTCGCTCACTCAATCATTCACTCACTCCTTCACTCACTCCTTCACTCACTCGCTCACTAAATCATTCACTCACTCCTTCACTCACTCCTTCACTCACTCCTTCACTCACTCCTTCACTCACTCCTTCACTCACTCCTTCACTCACTCCTTCACTCACTCGCTCACTCAATCATTCACTCACTCCTTCACTCACTCCTTCACTCACTCGCTCACTAAATCATTCACTCACTCCTTCACTCACTCCTTCACTCACTCGCTCACTCAATCATTCACTGACTTCCTCAATCCTTCACTCACTCCTTCACTCACTCCTTCACTCCCTCACTCACACAATTATTCACTCTCTCACTCCATCATTCACTCACTCCCTCACTCATTCTCTCAGTCACTGACTTACTCACTCTCTCATATGTATTTGTTTAGAACCATACAACACTTAATTGTAGGCCCACCTTTAATCTTTTACTTTACAATTTCTTGAACTGTATTTACTTTGTTTATTCATCAAAGTATTTCTTGTTATATTACATTATCCGCACTGTAATTCATCATTACTTTCATCGTCACCATAAACAACTCACATGAAGACTTACATATACATGTACATTCATGCTTTGTTGGACTTGAAGTTGAGCTCATTAATGAGAACCTTTCAACAAAAATTGAAGACCTTGTTGATGAATAGGGCGTACTGTTAGTGTTAGGATTATTATCTGAGTTGAAACATTTTGTATTACTTTGTGTTATTAGTATTAGCATATCTGTAATTATATTGACCATTTATTGCCTTTTCACTTTGTAATAACTTAGTTCTGTTGAATTAATGACGATATTCCTGTATTGTGTTTGATTTGTTGATCTGTGCGCCAATGGTGCCTATATGACAGCAGAGTTGTGCGCAATATAAATGTAGAATTATTATTATTTGTTAACTCCTTCTGCAGCTGAACCTGGCCTCCCAGTCGGTGCTAGAAGGCCTGAATGCCTGCCTGGACCACAGGGCGGAGGTCTTTGTTCCTGAGCTGGGCCGATCCTTCCAGATCCAGCATGAGAAGACCAGGCTCTTTGCATGCCAGAACCCTCTGAAGCAGGGAGGAGGGCGCAAGGGGCTGCCCAAGTCGTTCCTCAATAGGTTCACACAGGTAATGGGTGTGGTTTTTGGTGGTGTTTGGTGGTGTTTGGTGGTGTTTGGTGGTGTTGATGGTGATGATGATGGTGGTGGAGTGGTGTTTGTGGTGGTAGACTGGTATTTGTGTTTGTATTGGTGCTGTTGTGGTGGAGTGGTGATTGAGTTGGTGGTAGTGTTGTGCTGATGGCATTTTTGTTGATGATTTTGTTGTTTTTGAATTTTATAATGGGCTTAATGCAGACCTGCCAACCAGTACGATTTTTAGGAGCAAATACGACAGTACGATTCCCCCCTGTATTTTGTGGGTTTGTGTGCCATTTTCAATGGCAAAATGCCCATTCCGTCCTGTAAAGTATCCTACAGACATCTCACATACGCAATTTGGGGATGTTCATTGGTTCATCGAGCACACCAGTCGTGACAAAATCATGCATATTCAACCAATGATCCATACAAAATTTCTTCATGTATGTAGGAACTGTAAGAGGCATTGATCCACGTAATAGTCCGTGATTATTTTTAAGAATACAACTTTTGTCAGTAAAATATAACTTTTGGGATCAAAGAATATAGTTTTTGAACTCCAGAGGTTGACAGGTAAGTTAATGGTGAAAGTGGAACAGAATATGAATTCGAATTTCGCAATGTGCTACTTGGCACAGTTATTTCAATGTGATTGTACTTTAAAATGCTGTAAACAGTATATTAGAAGATAACTCATAATGATTCATAATTGATATATTTGTCATCTGTGTATTTTGTCAGTGTTTGAACATAGTCCTACAGAAGTGTCATATTTATGAATAAGGCCAGTTTTGATCAATGAATTGATGTATTGTCATTAACAGTAATATTTAAAGCTTTTGAACGACTTCCCTAGGATGCAAATCCTTTATGAAAATGCACATAAAATAATGGATGCAAACTGTCCATCTTTCTTATGTGAGCGTTATAAGCAATATAAGATCATCATCAATAGTCAGTGTATGACAGGTTCAGTGACCCAATCAGAATTTTACATAAGTGTCTCTCCAAGTACCTCAATCTTGAGCCATCCGTTTCAGCATTTCATATCATGTTGCTCCACATTCTGTGATTAAATCATCTAAAAAGCTTTAACAAGGTCTTCCTCTCATCTTCTTTCCATGTACTGTAAACAGCCTTCTATGACTCTGATCATCAAGTCAATATAAGATATGGAACATTTATTCTCCATTTTCATCTCTTTTCCAGGTGTACATAGAGCCGTTCACAGCTGGGGACTTCTCTTCATCATAGAGTCGTAAAGAAGAGTGATATTTATGAATTAGGCCAGTTTTTATTGATTGATTGATAGATTGTCCTTAACAATAAAATTTGGAAATATTTAAAGAATACCTTTGGATGCGAATTGCTGATGATAATAAACATGAAATAATGCATGTGAACTGTCCATCTTTCTTATGTGACCCTTGTGAGCAATGTAGGATATGGAAACCTTTATTCCAGATTTTCATCTTTTTTTCCAGGTGTACATAGAGCCGTTCACAGCAGGGGACCTTCTCTTCATCATCCGCTCCATGTATCCTATGATAGATAGAGATATCTTGATCAAGATGGTGGAATTCAGCAACCGGGTAAGTGCTTAAAATGACTCGGTAACATTGCCTCAGATTCTGAAACAAAATCTATGATTTAGCTCATGCTGCAATCATAATTATAAACCTTTAGGTCAGTCAGGAATACCAAGACTTTTACAAGCCGATGGCCTGTCTGATTATCAAGATATTTATGATTGGAAATCAAAATTTCATTTTTCGTTTTCCCAACGGGTTTTTATAATAGTATGGTCTATTGGGGAAAATGAGTATGGTAAAACCGGTCACTCAAAGATTTTTCCTTTTTTTCAGCCACTTCATGATCTTCAATATTAAACCATATCACAGACACTGATAACACGTAGGGCCATGCATATCAGATTTAACATTGTTAAACGATGCCTTTAAGAACTTCTGTAGCACATGTATGTTTATACTGATGGTAGACCGGTGCAGGATTTCTTAAACTGTTCAGGACATGAATTCTTCAAATTGGCAACTCTGAAATTATCCTTTGCTTGCTACAAAATGTCCAATAAAAAAGTTGCATGTTTTATATTTGTATTTTCCTAGACTCCGAGTGGATGATTGTCCTGAACATGGTTAACACTAAAGTGAAGAGAATTTTTTTTCTTCTCCAGGTTATAAAGAGAGAAAAAGAGGGGAGGGGGTAATGATATCTCTCTTAAGATCTCGGCCTCTGAGCATCAAATTGCTGCAAAATTTTGCACACACCTCCAAACTGCAAATCACTGCTTATAAATGTAGGAACTTTTGCCGGACCGGCTTCAACTAATTCTTTTTTGTATCTTCTTCATATTTTTCCTAATATGCGTTTTAATTGCAGCTGTACAGGAAGACAATGATCGAGGGTCGATGGGGTCAGAGAGGAGGACCATGGGAATTCAACCTGCGTGACCTCTTCAGGTGGTGTGACCTGATGGTCCATGACAGAGGGGTCAAAGGTCAGATGGACCCAGGGCTTCATGTTGGTCTGGTGTATGGAGACAGGATGAGGACTGCCGTTGACAAGGAGAAGGTGAGTTGAGCAATGTGATTGAGAAAATGCGGTGGTATGGTGATGATGGTGGTGGTGGTGATGGTGATGATGTGGTATGGTGATGATGGTGGTGGTGGTTGTGGTGTGGTGATGGTAGTATAGTATTGGTGGTATGGTAATGATGGTAGTGGTGGTGGTGTTGTTGTTGTTGTTGGTGGTGGTGGTGGTGGTGGTGGTGGCGGAGGTGGTGGTGGCGGTGGCGGTGGTGGTGGTGGTGATGGTGATGATGGTGATGGTGGTGGTGGTGGTGGTGGTGGTGGTGGTACATACCTGCCAACCCTTCCGAATAATCTGGAATATTTTGTTTTTCTGGATTTTTAGGACCCCAAAATCCGGAATATTCTTTTTTTTTCTTCAAAATTTTGATTTTGTTGTTGTTTTTTTTTTTTTTTGTTGGTGTTGCTTAAGCCAAATTAAGCTTGTTTTATCATATGTCACGATGTGAGAGTTCATGTATTGCGTACGTTGAAGGGCTGCATGATTGAGCAGCGAATTTGTATTCGCTTTTTTGCACAAATTTACCACGTATTGCCGGTTACACACTGCCGCTGCATGTGCGAGCGCCTGTTAAGGGTACAGATTTCTTATTTTCGAAGACATACCGTGCTAAAAATTATTAATTCTCATTTTCAAATGTTGGCAGGTATGGTGATGATGATGGTGGTGGTGGTGGTATCGTGGTGATAATGATGGTGATGGTGGTGATGATGGTGATGGTGGTGGTGGTGGTGGTAGTGGCTGTAGTGGTGGTGGCTGTGGTGGTGGTGGTGATGGGGGTATGGTGATGATGGTAATGGTGATGGTGGTGGTGGTGGTGGTGGTGGTGGTGGGGATGTTGGTAATGGTGGTGATGGTAGTGGTGGTGTTAATGGTAATGATGGTTGTGATGATGTTGATGGTAATGATGATATTGCAGATGGTGATGGTGATTGATTTGGTGGTGGTGATGATGATGAAGGATCATAATGTAAGAATTTTATATTTCAGTGATTTATATAGTTTGCCTGTGTCATAGGCGATTTGTTCCGTGCAGGCGATCGGTTCCTCCGGAACCGATCGCCTGGATATGTACCCGCCGATTTGTTCCGGATTCGTAGATTCGTTCCGCTAGTCACAGGCGATCGGTTCCGGCCAGGCGATTCATTCCGTGGAACCAATCGGCGGGATATTTAGCCGCCGATCCGTTCCGAATCTCATCGGAGAGCGTGCGTGCTCACGTATTATTGAATACACGCCATGGTACACCCCTAAAGCAAAATGAACTATTCTGGTCGGCCTTTGCAACCAATCAAACTTCTCCAAATTAGCTACACCAACGATTGCCAATTTGAGAACTTTGTATAGAAATGCAGATTCCCGTTGTTCAAATATGTTGATAATTGCGGCCAATGATTGACCACAAACAGTAACTATAGACAGCGCCGTCGCGAAGCGACGGGGACTGGGTGGTCTAGCAAAAAGGGCAGTTGTTGCCATAGGCTTAGTTTGCCTGTAAAAGCAGATGTCGGGGTGTTTTCTAATCAGGCCTTCTAATTTGGTTTGAATGCTGCTTATTATGATATCGTGTTACGTCAACCACCTATTACCGGGCTTCATCACAGAATCTAATTATGCATGTGGGCTGCATGCATGATGTACATGTAGTTTAAATGAAAGAGATGCGGGGTGGGGTGGGGGGGGGGGGGGCGGGGTCAACACAAAAAGAAATGAGTGGTCGAGCTGATAATTAAGAAGGACCAATAAAAAAAAATAAAAAAAAAAGAAAAGAAGAGAAAGAAAATTCCTCAAGTAAAAGACGTGTCCGGCAGAATAAAAAAAAAAGAAATAAAAGAAAAACCCGACATATTTTGTTGAATTTTCAACCCTTGGTACTAGCCGACAAAAGTTAGTGTTAAACAGAGCCATAGCATAGTGTGTCTATACCCCCCCCCCCATTCCGCTACATACAGTGGCAGATCTGTTGCGCCCCCTTGTTTGGAAACCACTAATTTCACGTACATTTTCACGTACATGTAGGCCTAATATCAGAAAACTATCGCCTGCCCCCCCCCCCCCGTTTTTCAAATTTTCGGGCTGCGCCCGGCCCCTATTTTCGAATCCTGGATCCGCCGCTGTAGTGCGCACCCTTTCCTTACTTATTCCAAGTGCCATTTTAATATCAATTGTCACAGTTGCTACGTGCACCTTATACTTTCACAAAGTGGCCTTTGTACCTTTTATGCATTTCCCTTGTAAGCATGCCCTTTGAATCTGTGATGGGTGTCCCATCTGTAAGTTACACTTTTTTTTCTTTCCCTTTTTTTTAAAAAATTAGAATACTTTAGTCTCAGAAAGGCCTCATTCTCTGAAATTTCAGATAATTTTCTCATTGCCCATGTAACTGGCCTGCATGGAGTGGTTATCTTTATTCTCATGTGCTTTCGATGTAGAAACTGTGAAGCCAGTCAGTGTGGTGTAAGGAAATACTTGTGATTAACTGATCATCCATAAAAAATTAAAAAAAGAAACCATGAGCCTGCATGCATGTAACGCAGCAAAAAAGAAAAAAAAAAAAAAAAAAAGGGGGGATATGGGACAGCGTAACAAGGGTTGCGTTAGTGGGGGGGGGGGGGGCAGGGGGGAAATTTAAATTTTATTTCAAAGGGTCCCAAATGAGAGGTGGTTTTATAAGGGGGAAGGTACCTAAGAGGGACATGTGAAAGGGGAGATGTGAAGGAATTTAGGGAATCATATACACAGTCTACTCCCGTTATAACGAGCACATATACGAGATTCCCTTTTAAAGACGCGCGCGGGTAATTCCGTACGAGGTTATAAACCTTATTATTAAGTAATATTTCAAAAAAAATAATATTGGTTTTCATTCCAACAATAAATACAAAAGTATCAAGATAAAGCTAAAATTTATTTTTACCATGTTTATTCGACACAAGTAATAAAAATATACGCGATTATATAAGCAGAAACGTTCGGCCAATGTCGGATAAGAACGGCGGCTTTCGAACGTATCTGCGAACGAGTCGATCCAGTAGATTCGTTCCGCGGAACAAATCGGCGCGCCGATTTGTTCCGCGGAACCCGGAACAAATCGCCTACCACACCTGCCCTATTTTTTTTGCCAATCAGTCTGCTTTCAAGGTAATCTTTTGCCGACACACGTTAATTTACTTGATCCTGTGTGAATAAAACCCTTCTAAACTGATTTAATTCTGAATGTTATTGTTGCAGATCCTCAAGCTGTATCGAGCAGTCTTCAGAACAAAGGGAGATAAGACGAGAGCAGTAGCCTACAGGAGTAGCAGACAGTTCTATATCACTCATTCACATGTGCAGGTAATAATAAATTCACAACCTGTATTTAATATTTTGTTGTTGTCACAGACTCATAAAAGTTTTTAAAAAATACCAGAAAATACCTTGTAACCCCTATAAATTGAATAGCATTTGAGCAATTTAAGCCACACTTGGATAAAATATGAGTTAGCATTAAAGAATGAAATGATCACAATTTTGGCTTAAGAGATTAGAGGTCAAATGTCAGAAAGTAATACAAATGTTAGAATATACCAAAAAACACTAGAACATTTCTAGTTGCTGACATAACTTCAAAACCAGTGAAAAAGTTCAAGCCAAATTTGGACGAAGTTCATATGAGCATGCAAGGAGGAGCTGGTGAAATATCATAGGGTCATGAAAGTGTAAAAAGTTTCAAAAGATATCTTAATACTGTGATGATATAACATAAATTGAACCAAAACCGTACTCAAGTATGTAAAACCTCTTAATACACATTTTTTTTCGTGAGGTCAGATGTTAAAGGTCACAGGATCATTGATCAATGAATATTCATAAAGACAAAGGGATAATAGACATGCAGTCTCATAATCATCTTGTTTTCTTTCTCATCCTGTCAGGTTGGACATTCATTCCTGGCCCGTGATCCTGCCTTTGATGTGAGCAGCGCCCTCTCCAGGGTGCCCCTTCAGCTGCTGCACCATGACCTTGACAAACTTGAATCTCTCATGAAATGTGTAGAGATGAACTGGATGTCCATACTGGTAAGAATGTATTTTCTCTGGCTATACAAGAAATATATGAAACGCATGACCAGTGATTTTTTTTTGTGAGTGATCAGGATACAATGAGGTCCTCTCATGTTCTGCAACATATGCTCCTGTGATAATTGCTCTTTCAACATTAATCTATTTTTATGCCTAGCTGGAGGAATAATGTTGTTGCGTTGTCTGTCCATCCGTCCGTACGTAGGTCAATGGTCAAACGTCATAGGGCTCATTATGTATGCAAAAATAGCTCATGATGACATCGATAGAACCGATTGACAGAATGCCATCAAATTTGAGACATGTATGTACCTTGCTGAGCCAAAGAACTGATTATATTTGGGAGTCATGAGGTCAAAGGTCAAAGGTCATGGGGTTCATTATGTATGCAAAAATAGCTTGTGAACGCATTATCATTAGAACCGACAGATGGACTACTATCAAACTTAGGACATGTATGTATCTTGCAGAGCCAATAAACCAATTAGATCAAAGGGTCATACTTGTATATGAAAAATAGCTTATAATCACGATATTCTTAGAACCTGTTCATGGATTAGAATCAAACTTGAATTTTTTAAAGTTGCTTCTGTTTTGGTTCATAAAATTGCTCTATGGCGCAGTCGAAGATCCATCTAGTTTATTCATGTTTTCTATTAATTGTCCTTTACGGTCCAGGTTGGTCCAAGCTCAAGTGGAAAGACTTCACTGGTCCATCTCCTGGCTTCCTTGACAGGTCATCGGCTCCAGGTCCTAGCAATGAACAGTGCTATGGACACTACAGAACTACTGGGTGGTTTTGAACAGGTAAGAAAGAGAATCTTTGGACTCTAAGTCTTATCCTGGGATTTACCTGTCGATCCTACATGTAGCTATGATTAGTGGTATGAAAGGAACTGGGTGGTTTTGAACAGGTAGAAAGAAATCTTGCTGCTCTGAATCCTATCTAGTGATCCCGGTCTTACAGTAGCATCCATGACTTAAGTCCTTTCCAGTGGTCTAGGTCCTATCAATGAACTATAAGTCTATGGATACTACAGAACTACTGGGTGGCTTTGAAAAGGCAAGAAAGAGATCCCAACAGTTTTAAATCCTCTGGATATTTAATGGATAGTACTTTGAACAGATAAATTATATCTGAGCCTTTCGTTTGTATGTGAGCAAAACAATATTCATGTCAAATGTACATTGGAAAAATAAATAAAAACAAAATGAATGACTGAAATGAAATTAAGTTAGGGAAAATCTTAGTATATGCTTTAACAATTGTGTTGTGATCATACATGTATGCATCCTTTGTGATTGGTTTATAATTATTTTGCTTTCTAGTAATGTGGTGAAACAAAACATGAAAGATTTGTTCTTATATTCTAAATCATATAAAAATCAGAATAATAGCACTTATGAAATATTTTCAGGGAGCAAAAGAATACATAAGATGAATTGTACAAGATGACTTGAATTTCTTACCCATGTTCTTTCTTCTTTCTAGGCTGATCTCAATAGACACTGGGAGAGTCTTTTAGGCATGATAGATGATGTTTCTATGGCAACCATCAGAGATCTTCTCACTAGTAATGCATCGAAAACCAAGCCGAAGGCAAAGAGGATCATGGGAATTTTGAGTGCACTCAAGCTACCTAGTGCAGGCAGTAAGTCTATATTTTGCCTGAATGATTTTGATTTTCTTTTGAATGATAAAAATAATGTAGGTCAGATGGTGACCCGACCTTTGCTCCTATGACATTTGCTCTGCATTTAGTTGAACAAATTGTAGGGTATGGGTTACAATTGCAATTGAGTTTTAGGTTAGGTTTAAAGTTAGGGTAAAGGAGAGTGTTTGTTCAGGATTAAAGTTAGGAATTCTGTTAGTGTACAAACTGGCTCTAGAGAATGATCACCATGAGAGTGTTCCACAAAGTCTAAGATCAACTTTAAGTTGGACTTAACTATGGCAGGCCAGTCATGCCACTGGTTGCTCTCACTATTATGAGCTTTAGATCATATTTTTTACTTTAATAATGAATTATCAAGTAAAGTAAATTCTGTAGATTTGTGACCATGACTTGTACGTCCCTTGAAAGACTAATGCCAGTGAATGGTGAGAGCAAACAGTGGCATGAACGGCCTGCCATAGTTAAGTCCAACTTAAATTTAATCTTAGTCTTTGTGAAACACCCCCCTAATCATATATGAGGTAGAACTGTTGGATGATGTGAAATTTGCCCATCGGATGACTAGATTTTCTTATATTGATTACATGCTGTATCATTTCATGTATCCTTAGGACAACAAGACAGCCTTCATCCTACCGAGCAGAAACTCAACTTGCTTGACCAACTCCTGGCAGAGTTACAAAAATCCTCTGAAACAACGAAAGATGCCACGGAGCTGGCAACGGGTAAGTACGGTAGGAAACATGACATCTTTAGGAAGATGCTGCTTCTAAGAAAATAAATAGAATAATAATAATAATGATAATCTGGATTTATATAGCTCTTAATACGAAATACCGACTCCAAGCGCTTTACAGATATTATTACCGTGGTCATCGGACTCATTCATGCACAATGTGCACCATTTCCACTCCTTTGTTAGTATTCCTACCATATAGCCACTGTGAGGGCATATGGCAATGACTAACATAAATACTTTTGGCATCCAAAGAGGTCCCCATCTCACTCTTGGGTATGGAGTGGCAAATGTAGATTAATGCCTTGCCAAAGGACATTAAGGATCAAACCCACAACCTTTGCTTTTAAAGACAAGTGCTTAAACCAGTTGGCTACGACACCTCTAGAATGTATTTGGGATTTGTAGCATTCATTCTCAAATGTTTGTCTTTACTCTTAAATATCTAGAGATATTCAAACTGCTCAAAATTCATTTTGCTTAATGGGCAAGCGCAGCGTATTTTACCCCATAAGTTACCAACCTCACAATTGATTTCTGTACATCTGATGATTATAGTAAGATATTAGTCCTGCTTAGCCAAGCTCGGACCAAATCTCAAGGAAAATTGTAGTTATGATGTTGATTATCTTTATTACACGAAGCTACTTAGAGACACAAATGACCAGACATCCTTGGACATACAGTACCAGAATGTTTAAAGGACACCCCCTTTTTCTTCCTTTTCCAGTGGTCGAAGCTGCCAGTGCCTTGAAGAGCAAGTGCAAACTGGAGGACTCTTCCACTCCTGGTGGGGGAGGCAGGTTTGAGTGGGTGGATGGTCTCTTGGTCCATGCCCTGAAGAACGGAGACTGGCTGCTCGTGGATAATGTCAACTTTTGCAGGTCAGTACAGTCAAACCTGCTATAGTGACCACCTGTCTATAAAGACCACCTCTCTGTAAAGACCACATTTTTCATCTCCTTTGAATAGTGATTTACATTGACCTGCTATAGTGACCACTTGTACATAAAGATCACCTGCCTATAAAGACTGCTTTTCTTGTTTTCCCTTGCTTGGTCTTTATAGACAGGTTTCACTGTATTAGAGCTCTGGCATTTATGCACATATTTAGAAAGAAAGGAAAAAGAGCTGTAAAAGGGAAAGTCAAGAAACCTATAAACTGTACTATCAAGTGAAGTAGAAGAATGGCTGATTGTTACTGAACGTTCCTGTTGTTGATACAAGACAGCTACAAAGAACATGCAATTGCTGACTCCTATCTCATTCTGAAACCTAGCATTTGTCTGAAAAACCTACCACTACTGTCATTGTTCATTGCAAGATGTCATCAATACTCCGTGTCAGCTGATTGACTATAACACCATCTTTGATATATAAAGAAAACTGATCTGAAATTGTAATTTTGATGATTTTTCTGACATTGTTCCCTTTTTGGTATACTTATATGTTTAATTATTAAAAAACGGGGAGTACAAAGAAAAGAAGATGATAATAAATTGAGAGAACATTTGCATGGACTGGGCCCGTTGCATAAAACTTACCATTGATGGTAACTTTGCCATCAATGGCAACTACCATGGTAACAGGCCTCAACAGCCAATCAAAATCAAGGTTTCCATCGTAGTTACCATTGATGGCAAAGTTACCATCAATGGTACGTTTTGTGCAATGGGCCCAGACCTACAGGATAGAGAAGAGGTCTGAAACGTATCTCTTTTGACACCCTTTTTGGTATACTTATAAAGAAAAGAAGATGATAATATAACAAGAGAACAGTTGCTTTAAAGCCCCACTGCACTACTTGTAGCTACTTGTGCCCTCTATACAGCAAACAATGCCTAAACGGTGACCATTGGTCCCGCATGGTCCCTTTTTCTTATGTTAATTGAGAGCTGATTTGATGAGATAACCACCTGTCAGTGACCATGCAGAGAGGTCTAATCCCTCCTGGCCAAATTAGTGCAGATAGGCTTGAAATGACCTACAGAATAGAAAAGAGGTCTGAAACGTATCTCTTTTGACACCTTCTAGCCCGTCTGTGTTGGATCGTCTGAACGCACTGCTGGAGCCTGATGGAGTCCTGACAATCAACGAACGAGGGGTCATCGATGGACAGATCCCATCCATCAAACCACACCCACAATTCAGGTTTGTCATGTCCCACTAGTCTCGTCCTACAGCTAGTCACCATTTGTTACTAGCTGGAGGTTTAGGTTGTGACTTACAAACTTTTCAGTCCTTTCATCATCCATACCATGAGGCCCATATTCTACTGAAATTTAAACCTGGTGCGGGGTTCAAGCTTTACTTCAAAATCGGCTTGAACAAAGGAAGTTTGGTGAGGTCTGTGCATTCCTGTGTTCAAGTTGCCTGTGTTCAATATGATCTAAGACTCATGGACCAGTTTAACTGATTTATTAAAATACGGACCCTTGAAATTATATTTTGTCTAAATATTTCCATTTTTATTATATTACAAAACTTTTAAAATTGACAAGAATTTGATCTCAATTTTTGTTTTAGTCCTTCTTCTAGGGACACGATGTAATGTTTACATGTGACACATATCCATCAGTGTTTGAAGTATAAAGGGGCAAAAGATAATTTGTCCTAGCTCGACACATAAATCTAAAGGATGGTTTATCTTTACAAGATTCCAATGCTTTAAAATTTCTAGTGGCCACTGGTTTATGTTTTGAATTACATGCTATCATGGTACAGGTATAAACACTTCTCATAGACTGTGTTCTATGAAAGTGAACAGTATCTTTAAGTTTTGTAATAAATTTAATGCTTTCTGGGAGAAATTTCAATTGTTGCTTTCCCCCAGTATATAAAAATCGATTGATCGATCTGTAATTGAAAACAAGTCTGAAAAAATCTTGGTATTTGTTTCTAGTTTATCGTGACTGTGCCATGGATCAGTGATGGCCTGGTGCAGATTCGCTGCCCGGCAAGCAGTAGATGGCAGATTCAGATCCCGCTGGTTCCAAGATTTTTATGCCTCCGCCACCGAAGGTGGTGCCGGAGGCATCATGTTTTCGGGTTGTCCGTCCGTACGTCCGTACGTCCGTACGTCCGTCCGTACGTCCGTCCGTACGTCCGTACGTCCGTCCCGTTTGACCGTTATCACAATATCTCAAGAACCATTTAAGATTTAAACTTAAGACTCGGGAATAGTATTTATCACCATAGGAAGACGATCTGATTAGATTTTGGAGTACGTAGGTCAAAGGTCACAGGTCACAGAGGTCAACTTATGAAATTCCTTGTATTGAGTTTGTTAGCGCGATATCTCAAGAACCATTTGAGATTTAAACTTCAAACTGAAGGATAGTATGTATCACCATAGGAAGACGATCTGATTAGATTTTGGAGCACGTATGTCAAAGGTCAAGGGTCACAGAGGTCAACTTATGAAATTCCATACATTGAGATTGTTATCATGATATCTCAAGAACCACTGGAGATTTAAACTTCAAACTTAGTGATAGTGTGTATCACTATAGGAAAACAATCTGATTACATTTTGGAGCACGTAGGTCAAAGGTCAAGGGTCATAGAGGTCAACTTATGAAATTCCATACATTGAGATTGTTATCATGATATCTCAAGAACCACTGGAGATTTAAACTTCAAACTTAAGGATAGTATGTATCACCATAGGAAGACGATCTGATTAGATTTTGGAGCACGTAGGTCAAAGGTCAAGGGTCACAGAGGTCAACTTATGAAATTCCATACATTGAGATTGTTATCATAATATCTCAAGAACCACTGGAGATTTAAACTTCAAACTTAATGATAGTGTGTATCACCATAGGAAGACAATCTGATTAGATTTTGGAGCACGTAGGTCAAAGGTCAAGGGTCACAGAGGTCAACTTATGAAATTCCATACATTGAGATCGTTATCGCGATATCTCAAGAACCACTGGAGAATTTTCACTTCAAACTTAATGATAGTATGTATCACCATATCATAATATCTCAAGAACCACTGGAGATTTAAACTTCAAACTTAATGATAGTGTGTATCACCATAGGAAGACAATCTGATTAGATTTTGGAGCACGTAGGTCAAAGGTCAAGGGTCACAGAGGTCAACTTATGAAATTCCATACATTGAGATTGTTATCATGATATCTCAAGAACCACTGGAGATTTAAACTCCAAACTTGTTTAAATTGCTCTATGGCGGAGGCATCATTTTCGACTGCGCGCAGTCAAAATTCCATCTAGTTTCTGACTTGTTTTCAAATACAGATCAATCAATCAATCTTATATACTGGGTGTAAGCCACAAGTATGTTTAAACAGTTCAATCTTTATTATTGTTTCCCCCCTTCGCATGGCTGACTGCATTGTGTGTATCTTTGGTGTTACTTTACATCCAGGTTGTTCCTGTCTATGGATCCGCGACACGGTGAGATCTCGAGAGCCATGAGAAACAGAGGAGTGGAGATCTACATCTTAGGAGAGGTCAGTATATCAACAATCACATGGAACTATATTTCGAGGGTTCAGTGACTCAAAGATGTAACTCCATATTTTGCCAAAATGAGTATTTGATATCAAAATGTTCAGAAGAATGTGGGCTTTCCAGGAAACACAAAGACTTAACTCCACCCAACACCCCATTAAAGTCAATGGCTAGTGAAACATAGACTTTAACTCCTTAAGGCCCAAGTGCTCAGTGACACATAAACCACTTTTTCTCAAAATGGCCAAAATGTAGTTACGTCTTTGTGTCTCTGACCCCTGAATATATTCCAGTATGAAGCTGAAGTCTTTGCAGGCTGTGGTCATATAATGAAGCATACAATGGATTATGACGTGGGATGTTACCCAGATAGCAATCTGCTAATTTTGCTAAGGCCCGCAAGAAATATATTTTGTGCAGCTTCTTTTATGATGGATATAATTATTAATCAATTCATTTATTTCAATTCCAGCAAATACATCAAAAATACAGAGGTACATGTAGATACATGAAATAGATATATATGAATGTAAAAAAGATAAGGTACATGTATAGTACAGTACAATTTCTTTTTTAAACACCTGTATAATGGGAATCATTTGGCCTGATCAATCTTTGGGAATCAATATTTTGCCTGAATGTACCTGTATGTACCTGCATGTGATGTGCAATTGGTCTGTACCCCTTACCATTAACATAATGCATGTTATACACTTGGTATGTAAAACTATTACGTAATCAAAACATTTCTCTTTGATTCCATGGTGTATAGAGCGAGGGTGGGGCATACAGCGCCCAGGACACCACGGCCCTCCTACACTCCCTGGGCCTGACTTCAGAAGGCACCATCACCAGCCTGATGCATGTCCACCAGGAGATTCGATCCCGTCTCCAGGGTACCGACTCCGCCCGGTTACCGAGTCTCCTCCTAGCAGCGTCCATGGTGATGCAACTTGTGAGGAATGGACTGGGGATGAGGCGAGCGCTCCGGGAGGCATGCATGGAGGTGTATGTCAATAGTCAGCTACTCATTGCCAACAAGCAGGTTGGTTATTCCACAGGTTTTTAAATTTTATTGTAAGATGGGTTCTAGAATCTAAGCAATCCGATTGGTCGATTGACATCACGTGGGCGTGCATTAGTTTCTCCCATCAAAAATTGATAACACACGCTCGATACCTGCCGATATCGCTTTCGCGTAATCCAGCCAAATTAAATTTGTGCAATTTCAATATCTAGATATAAATCTAGAATATTCCAGGCCTAGATCTAGTTAGATCTAACTGAGATCTAGATCTAATATCTATCTATACTCTAGATCTAGACTATATTGTAAGAATGTATTGCCGACCCGTCTTATAAAACAAATAATGCACTGTTTCGCTCGTGTGTCCGGGCAGTTCCAGTGCACTCAGTTTAGTCGGTGCGATATCGATAGCGCACTTGCCCTGCGGCTGCGAGCATTGTCACCTATGTGCACTGACTAAAGTCCGTGCACTGGCCCTGCGCTAACACACTCGCAATAGTGCATTATTTGTATACTATCCAAGTCTTGATTATCCTCTCTTCTTGTTTAACCAGTTGGAGAGAATCGAGGCATGACCCACCTACAGTAGCTGTATCAAATTGCATTAGGCAAGGAAATGGATGATGCAAAGTTCTTATATGTCGTTAGAATTTTAATGAGGATGGACAAACCCTCCCCAACTTTGGGGAGGAACAGACAATGGAATATCCTCTGGTCTGTCCCCACCTACATGTACCAGAACCATGTTCCCTTGAAGATCTTTAAGGGGTCAACATCACGGCTACAGTGTGCATCCTTCATCTTGCAATGTACAGGTGTCATTGAGTTAACCAAGAAGATTAAGGAGTCCATCAAACATTTCTGATTTGTTTGTGTCTCAAGCCAGTTCTTTCATAGGCTAAAGATCCAGGAATACTTACATGTATCCTAACATGGTATATTCTGTGTATAAACCTTGAATATATTGTTACATGTTATTTATTCTACCATTAATTGAGAAAAGGTCAAGTTTTTTATATTTGAATGCAATAACATGGTACATGGTTTTGGGGGATGACATGCTTTCGAGATAAAGCAATTTCAATTGTATTTGTCACCCCTGACCATTGTCTCCTTCTCTCTATCCTCTCCACTTTCCTAAAACTGATTGAATGTATTATGAAATTTCTATGTATTATCTGATTGTTTGCTCGTTTGTTTGTGTCTCCTAATAGATCAAGACAGCTATGTAAAGCTCCTTAATTAAATTAAATTAAATTAAGTTCTTCCATCGCCTGATGGCTGCGATGGCCGTCTCATTAACAAGGGCCAGGTCTTCATCTGATTGTTATACTCACTGTGTGTTTTCTGATTG
This sequence comes from Strongylocentrotus purpuratus, assembly GCF_000002235.5. Lineage (NCBI taxonomy): Eukaryota > Metazoa > Echinodermata > Echinoidea > Camarodonta > Strongylocentrotidae > Strongylocentrotus > Strongylocentrotus purpuratus. The sequence continues at coordinate 34,292,418 of NW_022145607.1, read as the reverse complement.
GTCAAATAAATAATAATAATAATGCCGGTATCTCTACAGAGAGCGAGAGAAACCCTGGAGCAGTGTCTGAACGAACAGATCGACATGACTCCTGCTGCTGATGAGGACCATGACAGTCCTATGGAGATTGAGGAGCACACCCTTGCTGACACAGCTCTCCCTGTTCCTAGGGATGGAGATGAAGGTGGTGGTGATGATGGTGATGGTGAGGAATGCATCATCAAGGCCTACCCTCTGACCGACGCCAAGCACCTGAGCACCAATCCAGCACTGGTGTCCATCCAGCGACAGGGAGCTGTCCTGCATCATCTCATGATGGACAAACAGAATTCAGACAGGTTTGTTTAAAGCCCCACTGTACTACTTACAGCTACTTGTGACCTCTATATAGCGAACAATGCCTAATCGGTGACCTTCGGTCCCCCATGATCCACTTTTTCTTATCTTAATTGAGAGCTGATTTGATGAGATAACCACCTGTCAGTGACCTTGCAGGGTGGTCTAATTCCTCCTGTAAACCAGTACAGATGGGCTTTAAAAGCCCCAATTTTAGCATGAGGCTGATATATTGTAAGACCATGTGATATGTAACATGCAGGTACTAGGACAAATAGCTAAGTGAGTAAAATAAAAGCTCTCCCTTTGTACTTCCAACTTTATTTCATTGAAATATCAAAGAAATTTCAAAGTGTAGATATGTATAGATTGACATAGAACTACAAGAAAGTGAAATTGATATTTTATTTACACATTTTTTGGTAACATTATACTGGCTTTTGATATCAAAGTTTTGCAGTACTTCACAAATTTCTACACTAAAGAGATCATGCATTTTCTCAGGTTTTGTACTATGTTTGAAGAATGACTGATGATTCTGTTTCCCAATGTTGTTGATTAGATTTATAGGCGTTTATCATTCAGGAGTGAATATTTACGCCTGTCTGTTAGGATTTTTTCTTAAAATTATTTGAATATATAAATTTGAATAAATTGGATTTTAAAACTTTGTATTTAATGTTGAAGAGGTCAGTGGCTGGCGAGCAAAATGCCTATCGGCTATACATGTATGTGGACGTCCAAGGACCAACCTGGATACGGTACGTTGTGTCAAATTTCTCAACTCATTTTGATTATGTCTTCTTCACATGTACTTTCAAGTTTATCCTGTTTTGTTCACATTGTAGAACCATGTCCAAAGAGTTGCTTGTGAAAGCAGCCCTCCTACTTGTCCTGGAGAGGGCCAGCCATGAAGACTGGAAGCTACGCTCTGATTGGTTGAAGTCCATGGGAGCATGCCCTGGAAGCATGCTAGATGTAGGGCAGTTGGCTGAAGGTGTTCTTCACAGCTTGATTGATCATCCAATCACAGAGCAGATTGAGAGAGAGGTGAAGGAGCTGTGCTCTGAACACGAGAGTAAGTAGACAATTTTTGGTATTGATCGGTCTTCCTATATGTGTACCTTTTTTTTACAGTCATGTTTTAATCAGATATGATTATTTACGTCTGGGGACTGACCTTCAACCTCACCATCTGAAACACATGACTCAGTCTCGAAACCAGGGTCAGCTGAGTCAGTTTGTAGGTGAATACAGAGAGCTGACTGTACCACGGAAATTACCACTAGACAAATGCACATCTTCCCTTATGTACCTTTCATAACTCCCAAAATTTGTATACAAGTAGATATGTTTCTCGATGAAAGATAACCAACACAATCTTTTGGTTTACATGTATTGTTATTTTTTTGTTCCCTCTCTTTATTTTAACTAGCAATGCTAGATTTGAGCTATTTTGTTTGTATCTTGCAAGACACAGCAATATACAAAAATGCAATAAATGTTCTTGCTTTCTCTCTTGTATAAAAGGTAAAATATTAAACAGCCAAAGTCATGAGCTTAAATTAATCACTTGGTTTGGTCGAGTAAAAATTTAAACCCACACTCATTAGATGAATGGAGACAATTTGTCAATAAATTTAACTTGTACAATCCATGATTATTAGTCTTCAACATCCTTACAAGATCGACATTTTTTTCACTTTTCATTTTTTCATTTTTTTTTTTACTACCAGTGAAAGATCTTCTGATCAACTCACCCCTGGATGTGCACTGGAATGAGCAGTTGCTCCAGCTATTCAGCGTTCGCCTCCAGAAGGCAGCATCAGATCAAGAAGAGAGCATGGAAGATGACAGTCCGGACTCGATGGAAAGAATCCAGACCCTAGCCATGAGGTTTGTTAACAAAGAAATATGTTGAATTTAAGTTTGACCTTAAAAGAGGGATACATTTTGTTGAATATGATATTCTTTTTACCAAGGGGTGAGATATCAACAAATTATGTCTTTTGACGGAGAGAGAGAGAGATTATCTGGGGGCCATTTCATAAAACTTTTTATCTATAACAAATGCTAAATTTTTATGACAAATTTGCTCTCAGCCAATCAGATGCCGTGATTTCAGTAGCTCATAATAGTAGCTTGTAACTTGTTATTGATATCAAGTTTTATGAAACAGGGCCCAGTAGTGGTAAAATTGCGATTCAAGGGTTTTGGGTGCAAAAATCCATTTAATATTGTTTAAATATTGCCTTCCGAGATTTAGATGGCAATACATGTACCTAAACCCCAAACTGGTCTATACCTTTAAAAGAGGGATACATTTTGTTGAATATGATATTCTTTTTTCCAAGGAGTGAGATATCAAAGAATTAAGTCCATTGATATAGAGAGAGATGATCTGGCTGTTCAGGGTTCAAATTCAAGGTACAGTGTACCTGTAATTCCTCAGTATAAGTAACCTGCGTTATGTGCACAGTGTTTTTAAGTTAGTCATTGTTTCCTGAGGTGAAAATCAAATTGATTTCATCAGTGTTATCTCTGTTTGTCTCTGTGTATTCAAATGCCTGAGGGCTAAGAGAATATTGCCTCTAAAACTGAAAAAAGAACCATGGTATTGAGATTTTGTTTGTTGAAGAGCCAGGTATGGGTTGCATGGCATATTATCACTGAATGGTGTCAAATAGCCCTGACAGTAGCTGCCATGAACAGTTATGTTTTATTTTCAATCCTGTTGTGTATGTGCAGATTGTTTGTATTCCTGAGGAGATCATTGTCAGAGTCTTGCCTGGCTCATCAAACCAACCCAGACACAGGGAGTAAGAAGAGACGGAAGCCAGTCACAGTTCTTCAACTTTCACAGGCTCTCCAGAAAGGTAACGTACAACCAAAATATTTTGTTACCTGAAATTCCTGAATTGTAAAGGATAATTATTGTATGCTGTCAGAAAATTTTAGGAAGTGAAAATATATGTGAGTGGTGTCATTTCGTCATTTGTAGCTTGTAATGTTTCACAATCATGAACTTCTCTTATTTGCGAAAGTCTCATGCATGTAGCAGTTTCTAGTTTTACAGGTTTTTTCTTCAGAGAATATCTTTTCAGTCTTTTGATGGTAGTAGGATATCTTTTGTGATTATGATTTTTTTAAACATTGTTTATTAACATTTGAACATTGTTTTGATATTCTGTATTCTGTTAGTACAAAATTACATTCAGTCATTTTGGGAAGATGATGGAATAGATGACCTTGGGAAAGTTATTGATATTCTATTCTGGTAGAGGCCTCATGGTCTAGTGGATCCGTCGTCCAACTGTGGATCACATGGTTCATGATTCAAGTCCCGGCCACAGCACTAATGTCTTTTGGCAAGACATTAATCTATATTTGCCACTCTTTTCCCAGGAGTTAAATGGTACCATTGGGAAGGAATTCCTTGACTGCTGTGAGCACCCAATCAGTAGCATAGCAGAGCTTGAGCATGTTGTGTATTAGCGTTATGTGCGTTATATTATTATTATGATTATTTTCATACAGGGCGTCTGAGTAGCGAAGCCCTTCCTCATCAGTCTGTAGCTCATGTTGGTCCATTCTTCCAGGCCTGGGACGAGTTCTTCTCAGAGAGACTCGCCGCCGATGGACCTCTGGAAGAGGACCAAGCCTTTCAGGTAATGGAATAGTTTCCAGAAGATGTACACATATTTTACTCTGTACAAACCCACAGTAATTTATGATCGTGTTCCCCCATGTAACTTTCTATTATCTCTCTCACTTTCTTGTTGGACATATGCGAAGTGTTGTAGATATGCAGGAGCCTTCTCATACAATTCATCTCCAAAGCATTGATTCATTTCACCATCTCTGCATTCAGAGATCTGGGCCCTGTCTTATAAAGTGTTGCGATTGATCGGGACTTATTTGTGTTTGATATCAATTGCAACTATGTACATAAGAGATAGGTAACTGCAAACTTGCGATTAATTGGATATAAGTCAGGGCCCTGTTCTTTGGTATACATGTATATACTGAATATCCCACATAAATACAAATCACCTTTACAATGGTTGTACAATTCAATTCAATGGAAATATACTCTTCTTCATTTTTTCCTCTAGATTCTCATGGCCTGTGGTTGGAGAGATAGGTTGTGGCAGCTGTGCACTCAACCAATCACAGATGGCGATAGATTCTCCTTTGGTCAGCTAGCTCTCCATTGGGACTGGTTCCTGAAAGAAACCGTCCAGGTTGTGAAGTCAGTACTAAATGGTTCTTCAAGGTGAGTGTCATTTGTTTGTGTGTTTTGTGTATTGATAGTGGTTAAACTAGGTTCAGGTTGTGAAGTCTGTACTAAATGGTTCTTCAAGGTGAGTGTCATTTGTTTGTTTGTTTTGTGTATTGATGGTGGTTAAACTAGGTTCAGGTTGTGAAGTCTGTACTAAATGGTTCTTCAAGGTGAGTGTCATGTGTTTGTATTTTGTGTATTGGTTAGGCTAGGTTCATACAGTTTACAAAAGTTGTAGAGCTCAGTTCACTTCAATCTTTATTCTCACTCTCAGTAAAAACAACATACATAAGATATATAGACAACAGAGCATCATCAATAGAAAACAATACAGACCAATTAGACAAAAACAAATTATGAGAATGAGGAGTAAAAAAAGGAAGAAGCAAATAGCCTCATAGTACTGTACATTGACCACAAGTTAACAATACATACATAATTGGAACAATAAAAAAAAATACAATACAGAAACATACATGAAATATATAACATTTCACATTATGAATACAAACTTAAAAGATGGGATTTATAATGACATTTAAAAGAATTAAGTATTAAGAAATCATGAAGCATACATGAATAATGTAAATTTGCCTTTCACCTTGGTTCATTAGTTTGGTAGTTTATTCCTTTCTTGTACAGTCTTGAATTTACATGTGAGTTTTACATGTATTAGCTAGCAGCAAAAGGTCTCATGCAAGTAAATCCTCTATCGAAATACTCTCTTTGGAGTAGGATTCATAAATTTGTTCATGATACAAATACAAGTGTGTTGCCCATACAATTCTCGCAACATACCGTTGTGGCTCCAGAAAGAAAGCCTTTCACTTTAGAAATCATCACAGTACATGTACCCTGAAAGAACAGTTTCATCAATTCAATTAGAATATGTACATGTGGTAACCCATGCTTGTACAACTCTGAATAAATGTTTTCTGTTCTCCACTCCCTTCAGCTTACCAGTGGCGCTGCATACCATCATGAAATGCCTGCACGCCTCTCTGAGCCACAGTGACACGCCCTCGACAACGACCCTTGACCTCGGCCAGCGGGAGGGTCTCTGTAACCTCCTCGGCCAGCCCCTCCCCTTCCAGACGGCCCACATCGCAGAGACCAGCCAGCGCATCACGAAGCTCTGCCAGGCCTTGGACGTGACTGGACAGGCCGGAGGAAAGACGATGGGAAGGCGGCGGGATGCGGATCGTTGCGTTGCGTTCATGTCAAGCAGTCATGGACCATTCACGTGCAGGTTGCTTGAGGATTGTCTAATGAAGGCTGTGGTTCTGCAGGACCAATCTGAACGTAAGTCACAAACCCCTTGTCCAGCTTGATATGGAAAAATTGTTCCCCTTCATTTATGTTTATACACTCAAACCTGCTTTAGTGACAACCTGTCTACAAAGACCCCCTGTCTACAATAACCACATTTTTTGTTTCCCTTGAAAATGGTTTCTCATTGAATCATGTACTAAAGGAACCTGTCTACAAAGACCACTTTTTGTGTTTCCCTTGGGTGGTTGCCATAGACAGATTTGACTGTAATTGGTATTGAGCAAATAAGGATATCACAATATGACGTTGAAGTCAGATTTTAAAATTTGTACTCAACGTGTGCATGGTCAGGTAACAAAACTATATGTACATTCCATGACATATGTGACCTGAAATTAATCTGAATTTGTTTTGATTCTTTTCTTTCATTTCTCTTTTGTCGTAAGCTTAATTCATTCAGTATGAAAAAAGATATGAAAACATCAGCCAGGAATTCCCCTCATTTTTAAAAATCATTGTTTTTATACATGTTTCTTTGTTACAGTTGCTTCTGAAGCTGTTGGACCAATCGAGTACAACCTCGTGCAGCGGGGCCTTCTACCCAAAAATCCCACCCTCTACCCCGAGGAGCCCAATGCCACCCCTGATCAGAGACATGGAACAGTCCAAGATGCTCGTGAGATGACTGTCTGGCTATGGCCCATCAAGGAACACTTGGCCCTTACCACTTCTCAGCGGGTGGTTGCACAGATGATGTCAGAAACCTTCAAGCAAACAGGGTTAGTACCTTGATAGGTTGGACAATAATGATAATAATAATAATCAGTTTTTATATACCGGTAGCGCTTATTACAATCACTAAGCGCTTCCAAACTTGGAGATTATATCCCCGGCTTTAGCTGTGCTGCATTACGGCGCTCTGGCATTTCAAAGAATTTATTCCTGCCAGGTACCCATTTACATCACCTGGGTTGAGTGTGGCAAATGTAGATCAATGTCTTGCCAAAGGACATTAGTGCCGCGGAGAGTATTGAACCGCAACCCTTGTGATCGACAGTCCGTCGACTTAACCACTTAACCAATGGAGGTAACGGAAGCAGGGATGCTTGTGTAATCGAGACAGGGCAGGGTATTTTTTGTGTACTGTTCTTTATATAAGTCCAATATTTGAAAGACCAGGGGAGTGTTTCACAAAGATCGACTTAGTTGAACTTAACTATGGCAGGCCTTTCATGCCATTATTTCTACTGACCATTCCTGGCATTAGTTTCTCAAGGGACGTACAAATGGTGGTCACAAATCGATGGAATCTACCTTTTTTTGATAGTTCGTTATTGAAGGAAAAAATATTATCTAAAGATCATAATAGAGAGACCAATGGTGATAGCAATCAGTGGCATGAATGGCCTGCCATAGTAAAGTCCAACTTAAAGTCGATCTTATTCTTTGTGAAACACCCCCCAGAATTACTTTTTAACTTTTCCTGTTATGAAATTATAAATATCCAGCAGTTTGGAACAGATTCACATATTGTACCCTGTACAGTCGACCTTTGAACCTACGAGTACAGCTAAATGAGTTTCTGTAGCCATGCAGTGTCATGTTATCAAAAGATGAATTATATTGATAAAATAGTCAACAAGTGTGGCAAAAAAAAAGGATAAATTATTACTTATTATGAATGTTATCTTTCCTGATTTTCATTTTCAAATCTTAGGCTTCAAAGCTTCAACAACGAGGGGCAACTGAGGGACATTGAATCCCTATACGAGTTTACACGCTTCCAAGTTCCCTTCAACCCGTACCTGCTCTGCCCCCTCAACACAGTCCTCCTGCACCCCCATAGCAAGATTGGATCAGTCCAAGGTCATACAGGGGTCATTGCCGAGGTAGCAGCTGCCCATCTGCTTCACATGCAGTCTAACACTGTAGCTGCATCAATGGAGAGGTGGTTGTCATGGAAACCCAGCGTTGAAGACGATGAGGAGATGCAGACTTATTTGTCGGAAGACAGCAGCTCTGTTATGGTAAATGAATAAGTAGTTGGCACTTTGGCATTGTAGGTACATTCCGTGTTAGAAGTAATGTATGTGAGTCTCCTGATGGTCAAAGCAATGGATCTTGGTATTGTAGTGAAAAAATATTGACCAGTCATAGTTCTCCTCACATGTACAATGCAATGACTCAATGGATACACATGAAGTTAATAATGGATGCACCGAATTTTGGGGTCACCATCAATCTATAGCTCTAAGGTGACCTTGAGCCTGCACTATGCACCTCAACCTCGTCCACAGCACAGTTTCAAGATCACCTTAGGCTACAGTTTAAACCTTGCCCCTCAAAGCAGTCAATATTTGTATTTTATACACCACCTGCCTATAAACTCTGCTTATTGAGCTTTCCTTGGGCAGTCCTTCTATGCAGGTGTGATTCATCATGATAATGACTCTCATTTCTGTCTTACATTGATCTATATTTGCCACTCTCCACCCAAGGTGTTAATGGGTACCCGTTAGGATGCAAAAGTTAACATGGTTAGATGAGAAAGTATGTGCTTGTAAAAATGACGCCTGGCTGGAATGCTCCCCAGGGAGTGGAGAATGTGCTTACATTGTGTGCGGGTAAGCCCAAATCCGATGACAGGGGTAATAATATATCTGTAAAGCGCTCTGAGAGGGCCTGCGGTCCTGCAATGCGCTATAAAAGAACAAACTATTATTATTATTATTATTATTATTATTATTACAGGGTCCTGCCAACCTCCACACACCTGTCCAAACCAGGTGCATGTTCCACCTGCTCTCCGATCACCACCACCACGCCCATCCCCCCTCCATCACACCCCACGCTGAGAAAAGGCCGAAAGAAGAGGCAAAGCAGGTGCAGGAGGGGGGCAAGAGTATCCCCCTAGAGTCCTGGGAGGCCCATCAGGACCACCTGCAAGAGATCCTGGAGGTTCTATGGAGGAATTCTGGATGGACGACCAGCAAGGGATATGACTTCATGTAAGATGAGATTCTTTTATTGGTATCATGATTGTACTAATGTTCCAACTGTTACCATGCTAATGCTTTACATGTTTACACCTGAATGTTTGGCATTTCAATAGAAGGAAGTGCTTTAAAAGAAATGTAGCTTCCAGTTAAACTACCTTATGAGCGAGGGAAGGGTTGGATACTAAAGCCTCATTCAGATGTGTCGTGGTAAACGACAGCGGTTTCTTTTATATATGATATAAGTGAAATATGCTTTGTGTGCAGTTGCAGATCATTAACAAGTTAAATCAAACACTGTTAATGAGCCTATAAGGGCAACCAAATGTGACTTGTTTAGATTTAGATTTTTTGAGGCCTCTATTAACATTAAAACATGAATATTTGTTTTCAAAGTTTTTCAATTTGGATTTGTGTTTGTAAAAACTTCTATATCCTTTTTTCTCCCGAACACACGCTTTCTTCATCCCAAACAATCTACCATTTATTTTACTTATTGAATATTTTGTTGCCTGACATAGCAATAAATGTTTTTGAATCCGTTCAGAGTCATGGATCATGAGCGCTCATTCTACACAAAAAACCTGATGGAGATTTTTATCTCCAATTCTTCTCTTTGTGCAGGGTATCGAGTGTATCATACCTGGTTACAAGTACAGCATGGCTTCTCAGGGCTTTTGCCTCCTTGCTTCCCGATGAGGGCGACAAAGCAAGATGGCTGACAGCCTGCTCAAACCTTGTCACCCTGGCAACCCCCACAACTAGCCCCACCCCATTCACAGAGAGTCACTCGCCCCTAGACAGCCTTAGGGAGATTTTGGAGCACAACAGTGGGCGGAGCCAGACAGATAGTGAGGCCCTGCCATTGGTCAGGGATGAGAGGGGCGAGGCCTTGAGAGTGATTGACAGCATGGGCAGTCTGGTGAAGAACCTTCTGCATGATTTGGAGATACTTCTGAGCAGATGGCTAGGGAGAGATACAGGTAAATTTGTGTCTATGACATATGCTCTGGTGAAAACCACTCCCTTACACAAACCCCTGACCCAACACTAAACCAGGGCCCTGTTTCACAAAACTTGTAATGAATAACAAGTTCCAATTTTGTTAAAGCTACTGAAATTGTTGCAATTGATTGACTGAGAGCAAATCTGCCATCGAAATTTAGCATTTGTTATTGACGACTGGTTTTATGAAGCAGGGCCCAGACCCTAACCTCAAACCCAATCACACCCTATCTATACCTACATATATCTTTGAAATAATAAAGCCTGGATCAATTGTTGCAGAAGCAAATTTCAGATCACCTTAATACTAGGCATGGATATATGTATGATAATAAATGTGCTAAATATGTATATCCAAGGAGTATATCCTGATTTTTTTAAATTTCCATTTTGCATATCAATTAAATTGACTTCTAAAAATGAAGTACTCAATGCCTTTAATTCAATACTATAATATTTTGAATTCTACAGTTCATTTGTACTGAAATATATTCTTATGTTACAATGATTTCACAGTTTTTACAACTTTTCATACAGTGCAGTTGCATGAAGCATTGTGCAAACTGTAAACATTTCATTGTTATAGTGCCAAGAGCTTCAATGCATTTCAAATTCGAGCACCGTACAATAACCAACATTTTCCTCATATCAGTTATCAACCGATTGTATTTTTCAGCCAATACTCTTAGTGACACCTTTGTGACGGACCTGCGGTCTTCGGGTTTGTGCTGGATACGTCTTGGCCATCTACAAGCAGTACTGTTAGCTCCCCAGGGACCAGTAGACCCAGCTGAGCATCATGCTATCAGGCTTGGCTACATCAAGGAAGAGGTATGGTTATAAAGTGATATCTGTTCTTATTATTTCTTTATTGCAACCAAAAAAGATGCATAGTCGTAGGCTCTCTTGGGGAATTTGACACTATTTGTCTGTTTACCCACTTAAAGTGTACCGTACTGTGTGTTTGTGCTAGGAGTAGCTAGCCTTTTTTTTTGAGAGAGGAAGAAGAACATGTACGGCTTAGATGGTTTACAAGGAAGACTTTTTTCTGCCTTATCTGACAGTGGATTAGTGGTCTTAATCTAAAGTTCACATGTACCTCTTAACTCTTAAAAGATTATTTATGAGTATGTTTGTAGACTTACATGTAGTGACACAGTTACCTTTATCAGCAGATATGAATGCTGCCTTTATCAGAGGATTCTGTGCAATTTAATGTTATTTAAACAGGAATATGGTGCAATATTGATGCTATGAACCACTACCCTCCTCCTCCTCCTGATGATGATGATCATCACAGCATGCATTATATATAATGGACTTTATTTTCTTCCTTTCAGATCCTGGAATTGGAGGCCGAATTGAAAGTGAGGGGAATGTCGTCCAAGTTCCTGACCGGGTCATCTCTGTCAGAGCTTGGTCACCAGGAGATCCATCCACGCCTCCACGCCATGCAGGAGAGGCTTGCATTGCTAAGGGAGATGGAGACGGAGCTCTCCAAGAGGAATGCATTCAGGCCACACCCACCACAGGTACATGTATGATAAAGTAGACTATGAGGGGTCAGTGACACAAAGACGTAACTCCATTTTGAGAAAAAGTTGTATATGTGTCACTGAGCACTTGGGCCTTAAGGAGTTAAGTCTATGTTTCACTAGCCATTGACTTCAATGGGGTGTTGGGTGGAGTTAAAAAGTCTTTATGTTTCCTGGAAAGCCCACATTTTTTTGAACATTTTGATATCAAATACTCATTTTGTCAAAATTTGGAGTTACGTCTTTGTGTCACTAAACCCTTGACTAGTTTACCGTTGAATTGAAGTACTATTTCACTTTTACTTCTTCAGTTCCTATCACCCACTGAATCTAAGCTTGGTCTAAAGTCAAGTGTATCATATGAAGGACCAAGGTCTACATGCATAGGTTTTTCCTTTGTTTGATATAACTTGAGTCCTTGCGTCAGGTTAACTGAATTACCTGGTTGTAGAATATGGGCCTGAGGCCTGGTGCACATGAGGCGTGATTTCAATTCTCACTACCACAACTACATGTATGTTATTCGGCCATGGGAATATTTGGCAAAGACACTTCTGGTTCCCATACAAATACAATGGGTTGAGAACCGGGAAGTCCGATAGAAATGATAGTTCCGGAACCAATAAACTATAGTAAAAGATTATGATGGTGCCCACATAGATATCATCAAATCATTAAGGTAGTTCATGACACCTGAACAATAGTATTGTAAAATAAGGAATTAATAGACACTGCCGTACATTCTCTATGGAAGCCGAAAGAAACCTTGTCTTGTATCCTTTTTGCGCATATGCTGTCGCGCGCAGTGTTGGAGAAAGGTCGCCATCTACTGTCAAACATCGTATTTACAAAGGGGCAATTTTGCCATTCAAGAGCATTCAGGTACAAAAATGCACATAACAAGTCCAGGCGCTGTCTCTAGCCATAGGCACAGCCCCTTTAAGCAGGATGGCTTAGCGCAAGGTTTTGGGTTTGTCCGAAAATCAATTTTGCAGGTGAGACTTGGTCTTACAGTCTACACTGACAAATACGCGCATACAGGATATTTTTTTTGATAACTCTGAATGCAGCTTTCATTACCATTTGGGGCCTTTTGTTGACTGCATGAATTCTATTTAATTCAACAGTCAGTTGGTGTAAGTGTCTGTAGTGGAATAGTGTGTCGTGTGCTTGGGAAATGAGAGATTTTTTTCCAAGGTTTATTAAAAACATGTGTCGCAGCCCAATGGCTGAATTGGTCATGTGTACAAATAAAACACTCATTGCCTATTTTAAACATAAAATACAGTTATAATTGATTTGTCAATATTAAAATATATATAGTTAATATTGTAAGATTCCTTGGGCAGCAAAAATAAGAAAACAAAAGATAACATGAAGTCAGAAAAACGGAGAGGAGAAACATGAAGAAAAGAAGTAAAAGAGGAAGTTTGAATATGAGTATGGTAACCGCATATTCTCTCTTTATCCCTCATCAGTTTGATGACCTCATCAGAGGTGTCCAGGTCTACCTGACCACCAGCGGCTCATCCCAAACAATCACGGACCTTCTCCAGAAGCACGTCGACGCCTTCCTCAACCCGGGGGAGAACACTGCCCTGTTGAGAGGCCGGCTTCACGCCTGGCAAGCCTCCCAGGAGAACTTCATGGCCCGCATCAGGGCGGAGTACCCCTCCTACCGGGACCTCTGGTTTGGGATGGTGACGGGCGTGGCGGGTCTCTCCTATGGGATGCAGCTGCTCGCTCACTCTGTTCAGTGCCAGCATCACAGGCAGCATCTCCAGGAGGCCACTTTGCCAAGGCAACCAGAGCAGGTAAGTGCTGACTTTGGATTTCCATCTTAAGCTAGTGTTATTGTTCCCCCTTTTTAAATGGCTAGATGGGGAATATTTGAAGTACACATTGCCAATCGTTTCCAGACTGAAATAAGCATGTATGATGTCAATTTCATTTTTTTGTAAAACCACTGTATAAATGCTTGTGAAATGATTTCAGGATACACTTAAAAAAACGATACTTTGTGATTTGTGATTGTAAATTCCAATGTATATTTTCAAACAATATATTTGCTAGATCAAATTCAAAAAGATAGATTCACTATTATTTTATGTTTAAGGCTCTGATTGCAGTAATAAGATTAACTGACTCTGATGGCTTGAAGAAACACAAACAGCGAAGTGAAAAGAACAATTTTAAACAGAGGTAGTTAAAGCCCCACTGCACTACTTATAGCTACTTGCACCCTCTATATAGCAAACAATGCCTAATCCGGTGCATGTTGGTCCCCCATGATCCTCTTTCTCTTATGTTAATTGAGAGCTGAGTTGATGAGATAACCACCTGTCAGTGACCTTGCAGGGAGGTCTAATCCCCCTGGCTAAACTAGTACAGACAGGCTTTAAGATATTTTCCTGATCTCTCTCTCCTATTCCTAGATGACATCCGCAGAGGAGTTGGTGGTCTGCATCGCCGGCTTTCCATCGGTCCAGCCAAGGTTTCCTTCCTGGCTCTCCCTGGCCGAGAGGCTGACCACAGTGAACGTCCACTCTCTACTTCAGAAGGTCTGGTCTGGATGGTCAGTGGGGCAAGCCAAACAGGAACGGCTCATGCACAGGTTTGTAGGAGTACAGTCAAACCTGCTTTAGTGACCACCTGTCTACAAAGACCACATGCTTTGTTTCCCTTGAAAATGGTTTCTCATTGAAACATGCACTGAAGGAACCTGTCTACAAAGACCACTTTTTGTGTTTCCCTTGGGCGGTCGCTATAGACAGGTTTAACTGTATGATGCCTCTTAAACCACCTCTGTAAACTTGTGGTCCTTGCATGTATTTGCAGGTTATTATTTCACTGCTCAAGAGAAACAAAGTATTTGGTCTTTATAGACAAGTGGTCGATAATGCAGGTTTCACTCTACTTTACTTAATTCTTTTTATCCTTTACATGCCAGATTTTATATACCAAAGTAGAAAGAAAACTAAATGTAACATCTCTTTCAAACTACTGATGTTTCTCATGTCATGAAGTGCAAAACCAGAAGAGTGATGACTGGATTACAGAACATTAAAATAAAACATGAATGCACCACACTCTGAACAGTACAACTAGGCCATTTAGCAATTACACAGTCTTACTACCATTGCGAGTTTCACAATGTTTTGGCAGCTTTAGGGTTAATGTTTTGTTATCTTTTTAGTATCCTGAAGCTGGCTCTCCATCACACCACGAACCATACCACCCTCCACGGACAGCTCACACCCTCGACCCTTGACCTCTTGCATGGCATCATGAAGTCCTTCGTGTCCCACTACCACCAGGCCGAGGAGGCAGCCAGACAGCGAGAGGACGAGGAGGCGAGCTTGTACAAGTTCAAGAGCCGTAGCCATGGCGACGGGATGACCGACGAGCAGCTGGAGGAGAAGGAGCTGAGGGAGAGTTTCCCGTCTTTTGAGAAGGTAATAATGCCTGGTATACAAGGTCAGAGTCATATGAATAAGGACATATTTGAATGGACAGGGAGATGTTACAGAAAGAGGGAGAAAAAAAAGAGGGGTAGTCCAAGAATGAGATGGTGAGAGAGGCAATGGTAACATTTATTTGGAATGAAATATACAGAAACAAAAATATAAAGTTTAATCTCATTGTTTTGTAGACAGACAGAGACAAAGAGAGAAGGACAGATAAAAAGACAGAAAGAGAAAAGAGAGAGAGAGAGAGAGGAGAGAGAGAGATAGAGAGAGGAAAGAAAGAGAAAAAGAACAAGACTCTGTTGATAATCTCATCTCATTCCACGTTCAAATTTGTCTCCACCATTCCAGGAGTTTGCGGACATCACAGCCGAACCAAGCCTCGATGACCAGTCCAACCAAGAGGATGACCCCTCGACCTCGGACCCTGACCCGACCGCTACCAGGCAGCTGGACACCACCACCATGCGACTCCTTAGGGACACCCACGGTCAGATGTTTACAGGGATGGTCAAGATCGGCTGGATGAGGTCAAGGGACAGAGGGTCAAGTGTAGATGTGGATGTGAGGAACACGGCCAGGCTGGGCTATGCCACTGCTGTGGAGCTCGTTCATGAAACTCTTCCTTACATGGGTGAGTCTTTGCCTGGTATTTAGGCATTTCACAGCATTATGAAATGTTCCACTTTTTTTAAACTGACCTTTTAAACCTTGTGTAATGTTGGTCGATAACATGAGCCCTCACACGATTCTACGCTATCGAGTCAAATTCTTTATTTTCAGCAAAACCTCCATAGATAATTAGTTGATTTTAAAGTTTATTGCTACAAAAAGTTATACGCATCCAAGATAATCTTAAACACGTTAAAATACAAAGATGTTTTATGTGACAAACTACATTCAATGATGTACATCTTCCCCCATTTTTTTAGGGTGGGGGGGGGGGGGGGGCGCAAAGCTATGTCCCCTTCTATATTCTAAATAATTCAAATCTGTGCCTTTTCTCATATGTTAACAACTATGTACTTTAACTTTGCGCAATAATAATTCTCGTTCTAGCTCCTTGCATCGACAAGCACCTGATTGGTGCTCATCTACTGAGAGTTCACGACCTCCAGGTTGCCATAGCGACAGAGCAGTCCGATGAAAAATCCAAGCCCATCAGAAAGGGCGACGACACTTCCAAGCCGTATGACATCTACCACGACCCCAACATTCCAGAATCAATCCGGTGTAAACCGGTCCTGGATGGTTTTATGGAGAGGATCAAGGGCCTACTTGTCGAGTGGCCAGATCATCCCACTCTGAAACAGGTAAGAGCTTTAAAATAAGAAAAAAGTATTGTTCAAGGGATCTTAAGTTCTTCTCTGATCAGAAATTAAGCTCTTTGCTTGAGGTCAAAGTTTAAAGACACATAGAAGTCAGCTCTCATGGGGAATTCGACACCATTCAGGTTTTTACCCAATAACAGGTGCTGTCAATCACCAGGGTTAGCCTTCAGTTTTATGACCATTAGACCTTGTGTAAGGCTTTGCTTTTCCCTCACCCTAAGACTCTGAGAGAATAGGGGGTAATTCTTGATGGGCCTACAGGTTTAGATTTGTTCTCCTATTAATTAATGGTAACTGACGACCCACTCCCTTTAACAGAATGTTGTTTCATGAACAAAGAAGTTCTTTTGTCATTTAAAGTTACAAAAGGCTAAAGAGACGGTTCAGAGAAAGTTTTCTGAGAAGTGACTACAATTTTGTTTACTCCACTTATGGTTTTTCAGATTTTAATTTTTAAATTGTCTTTGACACCATCAGAGTTCATACACACATTGTCCCATTGTTAGTGGGACTAGATTCATTGCCTTACCTATGTGTACATTAAACCTCATGATTTAATGCATTCGTTTGGCAGAAATATCAAATTTCTTGGCCCATGGTTTGAAGAATGTACACAGAATTGAACATCAATGACAGCTGCCGTTGTGTTCCCACTGATATTATGTTATGTTCTTCTTGTGTTTGTTATATACTACAGCTTACCATGCTGGTTGAGCGAATCCAGTCATTCAGTGTGGACAGTCCTCTGATGAAGTTTGTGACGGGTCTGGAACTACTGCTATCAAAATCACAGGTAACTTTTTAGTTTGTTGATTCGTTAGAAGTCACTGATATGGAGTCACTTAAAACAGAGTAGAACTGCCAACATTTTAATATTTTTACCTTACCATTTTACAATATTTTGGGACTGAGAAAGTTTGTCATCTAGTTTAGTTTTAAAATGAGTTTATGAATTAAAGAAATTCATTCTAAAAGGGGCTTAAATTCCGAAAATTAGCCTTCAGTTTTATGACCAACAGGTCTTATGTAATGCTTTGCATTTTCCGCTCATTCCCCCATATGGTAAAGTCATTATCTTCACCCTGAAGACTCTCTGAGAGACTAGGAGATATTTTTTGATAGGACAACAGGTTTGCTGTGTACATACATGTACTTGTACACCCATGAATGGTATTTTCACCAAGTCAGCGAATTATGGCCTCCTGCACATGGAAACTGACAACTCTCTTCCTTTAAAGCAGGACTGCACTGGTCATAGCAACTTGCACCCTTTACACTGTATATAGCAAACAATGCCTAAGCTGTACGCGTTGGTCCCCCATGATCCCCTTTTTCTTATGTTAATTGAGAGCTAATTTGATGAGATGACCACCTGTCAGTGACCACGCAGGGAGGTCTAATCCCTCCCGGCCAAACTAGTGCAGACAGGCTTTAACCTAATCTTATATCTGCTCAGGAGTGGGAGTCGAATGCAAGCAGAGCCGTCTCAATCCAGACCCACCTTGAAGAGATCACTCAGACCATCATCAGATGGAGGAAGCTAGAATTGAAGTGAGTAAAAACCATCTAAAATATATACCAACTATGCCATGTTTTAAAGAGAAGGTTGAGTTCTGGGAAGAGGTGAGCGTTATCATTGTATAATGCAAGTGTGGAAGAACATCAAAATATTCAAATTCTATGCATACTTTTTAAACTATGGTCGTTTATAACAACTGAAAGCTTGCCTAAGGCTTGCTCGACATAGCAACAAGTAATGTATGCAGACTGGATTCCAAGGATTGTAGTTCATTCATTCATAACAGGTTAATGGAATAACTCGTCACTAGGTCCCCAGGATAGAAACAGTCATAAATTTGAATAAGTTAGTTAACCGGTCTATTCCCATTTTCTCTGTGTACAGTTGCTGGGTAGCGATGCTCGACAATGTGACCTTCAAACACGCGGAGGGCTCCCTCAAGTGGTGGTTCCACATGTATCGCCTGATCCAGACATTCCTCACAAAATCAGGAGGTGACAACCATACACCGAAACCAAGCAGTGGGACCGATGATGAAAAACAGACACAGAAACCAATCCAAGGGACTGAAGATGAGATTGGAGGACACGATGGAGAAGGGGAAGACGGGACGACGATCCCAGGAATCGTCGCTATCCTGCAGAAGCTGATAGAGGGCGCCAGTTTGGGAGAGTTTACTGCCAGGCTTAAGATGCTGCTTGCATTCCATGCTCAGACCGTTGCCTCGTTGCAGTCAACGGAAGAGACCTCAGGTTAGTAGGATCAGGGGGGTGTTTCACAAAACTTGTCATCAGTGACAAATGACAGTTTTTGTTATAAGCTACTGAAATACTTGCTTCTGATTGGGTCATTTCAATTATAGTTTTAAATTAAACGTGTGTCAAGTGACTTCCCTTTAGTTTCAACCATCTAAAAAGACATTTAATAGCTTCATACTGTGCCTCTTGATATCCTGTTTTAACAAAGTAGAAAATTTCCTTCTTCAAATGCATGTATGTTCCATGAACTTGATTTGTTGCTTGTACATTAGAATTGTAATAAAAAGACATTTAAAGGTAGCTCTAATACTATTAGGTAGTAGGATCAGAGTAATAGTTAATATAAACTAAGATTTGAAAATTAGTGCAAGATTGTAGATGTAGACTGACTGACAGTAGGCCTAACCCTTTTTGCAAACGGGTCGTGTGGCATTCATATGTACATTGGTATATACCGATAATAGTGTTGCAACCACATTAATAATCAAATGTTTGACTGATTAAAAAAAAATCCTGTTCCTCTCTTTTACTTGATAGAATTGTCCTGCATCCTGTGGAACATGTACTGCTACTATAGACAGTTCTTACCAGCAGTAACCATGGAGATTGAGAATAAAAGGAAACCCATTGAGAGGGAGTTGAAGGTAAGCAAAATTGTTAATAAAATCCTCATTTGAGGTTTCATTTTCAAATTCTTAATACAAAATTGCTATCTTTTGGGGGGCATTTGCTTTGAATACTTAAAAAAAAAAAATTGATTAGCACTTCTGTCATGATCATGTGAACATTTTATATCGTAGTATTTTTGACAATTGACTCACTACCACTCTCTCTCCCTCCCTCTCTGTCTCTCTCTCACTTTCCCTCTCTCTCACTCTCTCACTCTTCCACTTTTCTCTCTCTCTCTCTCTCTCTCTTTCTCTCTGCTCATTCCAAATCTCGAATAATATTTGTGTATTTTTCTTTGCTATGGAATATCCTGCATGGATTCCAATTTTACTATGAGACAAATGTTCACATTGCTATATATGGACTCTCTTCTTTTTTCCATTCAGGATTTCGTCAAAATTGCTAAATGGAATGACATCAGCTTCTGGGCCATGAAGCAAGCTGTGGAGAAAACACACAAGACTCTCATCAAGTTTAGGAAGAAATATGAGGTTAGTTTTCCTTTCAAACAAACTCATTTTCCCCCTTAATTAACCCTAAACCCTATTCAATACTTATGTCAGAAATATAAGTGTTTTACTCAGCTTTTGGCTTGCACTAAATGCATTCTTTGTGAATGACAAGACAGGATCATGATGAAATTTGCCCCATTAAAGTAAATAATAATTGATGATTTGGACAAAGACAAGATTTAGAAAGAATTATTGATGAATTTGAAAGAATTAATGATGATTTGAAAATTGGTGATAGATGATTTTGAAAGAATGATACAGTCAAACCTGTCTATGGCAACCGCCCAAGGAAAACACAAAAAGTGGTCTTTGTAGATACCGGTAGGCGGTCTTTATTCAAAGGTTTCTTTAGTACATGTTTCAATGAGAAACCATTTTCAAGGGAGAAAAAAAAGTGGTCTTTGTAGACAGGTGGTCACTAAAGCAGGTTTGACTGTATATGAATTTTTAACTTTCTCATTGGAACAGGTCTGCCTGCAAGGTCCAGCAAGGGCCGTCTTCATGGATGAGAGAATAGAAATATGCAAGCAGAAAGATGACACAAAGACCAAGGATATCATCTGGAAGGACGAATGGAAGATGGTTTTCGGTGATGAGAAGTATCAGGTATGAAAGAGAAAAACATGTATCTTCAAGACTTAAAGTGACTCAGTAACATTTCCTCAGATTCTGAAACAAAATCCTGGATGTAGCTCATGCTGTAATCATAATTATAAACCTTAGGTCAGTCAGGAATCCCATGTAAAAGTCATTGACTTTTACAAGACGATCTACCGTCTGATTATCAAGATATTTATGATCAGAAATCGAAATTTCATTTTTTGTTTTCCTAACGGTTTTTATAACACTACAGTCTACTGGGGAAAATGAGTATGGTAAAACTGGTCACTCAATTTTTTAAAACTTTTTTGAGGCACTTCATGATCATTTTGAAGAGCAAATTTTGTAGGGTTTCAATATTACACCATATAACAGACACTGATAACACGGGCCGTGCATCTCAGATTTAACATTGTTAAACTATGCCTTTAATGCTTCTTGATAAAACTATCGGGATAGGCCTTGGACCAATTTACCATTTTTACTGTTTTAATATTCAAATAGTTGAAATATCCACAGCACGCATTTACAGAGCTCTGCTTTGTTGGTTTGAGATGCTAGCCCACTGAGGCAGCGGCTGACGTGCATGCGTGTGGTCATGGTAGCAAGGTGATGCAAGGGATACCAACCCTTTCTCTGTGAGTTGTCTCTGACTTATGGGGCATTGCAATAAAGTTGCAATCAATTGCAAATCCCCCAAATCAAGCGTAAGTCTTGCAATTGATCGCAACTCAACTTTCTTGCAACGCCCCATTAGTAAGTGAGAGGTCGAGAGATTGAGAAAGAGAGAAGAGGGAGAGAGAGAGAGAGAGAGAGAGAGAGTGAGGGGAAGAATACAAGCTAGATCTAGTTAATTTATTTAATTGTTAAAACTTTAATCCTAACAAAATCTTAGGAAATTTAGGAGACTAGTGGAGCGTTGCAAGAAAGTTGACTTGCGATCGATTGCAAATATCAGTTGCAAATTTTGCAACTTGCATTCAATCGCAACTTTCTTGCAACGCCCCATGAGTGTGTAATGGGTTTGCACCGATTCTTTCACTGTCTGATCATATGACTTCTCTTTCTCCTGAATCTAACATATACCAGGCGTACTTCACAACTCCATCACCACCACCAGCAGTGCCTCAGGACACCGGTCTCATTTTCAGGATACCGGTCCTGTTTGACAGGATGAGGAAGCACTGTTCCTCTCTGGTCTCCAAGCGGAACTACTCTGTCATGTCCGAGACTCTGGAGGACTTTGTGGGAGAGATTGTGACATCCGTCAAGGAGCTCCAGGCCCTCGAGGTTACAAAGGTATGAAACAATGTTTGATACCACCCAGGCGGATGACTGAAGCCCGCGTTGTGTGTTAACGTGCTCCTCCCCTTGTTTCATAGACGCAGGCTATGTTAAGCGGATAGGACGTTTAATGGAGGCCCCGTGTACAGGAGAGTCACCACCCTTGCACATTAAGAACCTCCTGCACTATTTGTATAAGAGTAGGGGGACAACCCAGTGTTATTGGTCAAACTGCATACTGCAATCAGGATGAGTATATACAGCATCTGCAAGAATCTTCAGTATTGAAGGAGGCAGATTATCTTGAAGAAGAAGAAGAAGAATAAGAAGATTTCATTGTATACATATGTAAAATGTATATATATATATATGTATGGATAAATACTAGAAGGTATATGAGTATGACAAAGACTACCAAACCTTGGAAATGCATGAAACAAGATTAAGAATACTCGTTTTAATTAAAATATTTTTTAAGTATGCCAACAATCTTTAAAATTGTTCATAGTCCAATTGTCCAATTAGGGCTGCTGGTTTTCATGAAGTCATTTTCCTGAGAGTAGCCAAAAAGTTTTGGAATCTAAAGGAGGATATCCTTAAGGAATTTTCTGAAACTTTGATGATTAATTGTGGATCACTTTTTTAGTCACATCAATGTTGAGTCTAGAATTTGCTGTCATGTTGCTGTCAATTTACAGGTATCTCAAACAAGGGGATATTTCACAAAGACTAAAATAGACTTAAATAGGACTTAAACTATGAACTTGTACTTTTTATTGTTAGTGATTCTATGCTCTTCTTTGTTGACAGCTCGTTATACCTGTACGCATCTCGTGTATATTTTTATCCTTTTTGTTATTAATGAATCTATGCTCTTTTTTGTGTTTTAGGATGCAGAACCAGACAAGCAGAAATCAGAGATCAGACATATTCATCAGAGGAAGAGGAAAGCTCTGTCAGAGCTCTTCAAATACCTTACCTCAATAGGTAAATGGCAAAGTTGGACTTTACATTGTTTTTATCAGGGGGGACTAGAATTTTTTTTCTGTTTTCTTGAAAGTTACATGCACAGTATGAAGATATTCATTGTTTTACGTGTTTACTCACCCTAAACCATAAGATATGGAAAAATGGTGCACTGTCATCTAATTACTATTTCATGAACGGTGAGATATGGTTTTAAAATTCAGTCATCCAGGTAATTTTGCGCAAAGCGAAAGATACACTGATTTTTATGTTCGGCACAAATCCCTTTATACAATAATCATTAAATTTATTGTCCTGATAAAGTGCTATACATTATTATTGTTATTATTCTGTTTCTGTAGGGCTATCCTACAAGAAGGGACTGATCAGACTCAATCAGACAGAGAAGAACCAACCAGACAGCTTCCTTTTCCTGCCTCCAGTCGACCTTCAGGCAACCTTCAAGTCAAGTGATGCATCACCTGATCAGTGGCCAGTGTAAATATTCAGTCATGTGATATTAAAATCATGTTTTATTTTTTAGTCCAAACCAGATTTAAAAACACATCATAACATTTGAGTGGAAATGAAAGATTTAGAATTGGTGACTGACTCTCTCCTCAAATGCTTTAATTACCTATTTGACAAGGACATTCATATGTTGTTGTGTTCAGTGAGAAAGCAACTGCTCTGTGGTTTTAGGTTTATTTGTGAAATGCTCAAAGACCAAAATGGATGTGAATGTCCACAATTTCATTTTCAAAGTTATATTTCATTCTATGGTTGTCTGTAGTTATTCTACCATTCAACTACATCTTTTCATTGATTTTTCATCATAGGCAAAACATAAATTCATTAAGATCTGAATTCTGAAGTTTATACAGTTTCTAATACCTGTTATGTATTTTGTTGAATATTGCAGCTCCACCTCGCACATTCCCGAGACGTGGGTAGCATGCCATGAGTATTTCTTCCGATGTCAGGCACGCAAGGCAGCCCTCAGAGATGCTGTGGCTAATCCTTCAAAGGTAAGTACAGTCTTCTGATTGGGTTTTAAGTTGAGTTTAGGGTTAGGGACAGGGTTTGGTCGAGTCCAGGGGGGTGTTTCACATGGACTAAGATCGACTTTAAGTTAGGCTTAACTATGGCAGTCCATTCATGCCACTAGTTGCTCTCACCATTGGTCTCTCAATAATGATCTTTAGATAATATTTTTACCTTCAATAATGAACTATCAAAAAAGGTAAATTCTGTAGATTTGTGACCACGATTTGTACGTCCCTTGAGAGACCAATGCCAGGAATGGTTAGAGGAACTAGTGGCATGAATGGCCTGCCATTCAACTTAAAGTTGATGTTAGTCTTTGTGAAACACTCCCAAGGGGATGAAGGTAGGAATTCAACTAGATTGTTATATTTACCATGGGGCAGTTGTCATTGGATCACGAGTTGCACAGATACCATTACAAAGTCATTGCTTTTAAATGTTGATATGTTGCTTGAAGTTTCCCTGGCATAGCAACACTAGTTTTTAATGTGGTACATCCACAACTGAATCATACAATCGACCATGGCCCTGTCTTACAAAGAGTTGATATCAATCGCAACTTATTTGCAATTGATATCAATCGCAATTATGTACATAAGAGATAGGAGACTGCAAACTTGTGATTGATTGGAGGATTTGCGATCAATCGCAACTCTTTGTAAGACGTGTTCCAGTTGTTTCTTTAAAGCTGTCTTTCTTTCATTATTTTTATCATTGTGGATTGCGTCTTCTTTGTTTAGGAGCTTGGTGTGGGCAACATTGAGAGAGTGAAAGGATTTGCTGAACATTTATCTGACCTGACTGCAGACCAGAGGAGAGAGGTCGCTACCATGGCAACAAGCATCGCACAACTCAGGTAAGAGCAATACTGGATAATGAATTGCAAGTTGTGAATGTGCGTGCCTATATTATGCAAGTTTATTTTATTATTTATGTTCATTATCTTGTTCTTGTTCTTGTTCTTGTTTGTTACAGGGCCCCTATTTACAAGCAGAAGTCTGCTTCCTAGGGATCCTAACCATTATCTTTTATATTGGCACTGTAAATTGTTTTATAAAGGTTGAATAAAGATTTGAATTTGAATTTGAATTTGAAAGGTTTATGTATCCTGAGTTGTGAAAATTTAAAAATAGTACATTCATGCTGTGGTAATGAGAGAAGGCCATGTAAAGCTTTTCAGCTTAATGTAAGTTAATTTAGCAATTAGCAGTGAAATGTTTCTTAGATTAGAACTGGCATGCTTGTACTTTTACTTGAAATTGGCATGATGGTGAGATTGATGTATTATTGGCTTTTAAAGACCTGTAACAATCAGTTCTGATTGTTGACATCTAGGGACTGACCTTTGACATGTATCTTGTCGGTCAAATGACACAACTCAGAATCAGAGAGTCTACCACCAGACCAACTAAGGTTTTACTAGTGAATAGTGAATTCAAAGGAAAAGTATGGTATGTTTAGTATCTTAATTTAAAATTTATCTTAATTTATCTTTTATATTAAAATATCTTAATTTCCATCATCACGCAGGAACGTCTTGAATGAGATGGAACATCTTCCCAAGAGCTCTTCCTCAGATGGACCAGATCACACCTGTCGCCTTCCACCGCAAGAAGAATCAGCAGCGTGGATCACCAGGTCAAAGGTCACCATCGACCAATCACTGCAGGCCACTCTCCAGTTCTCCGCCATCTTAGACTGCTGTCCAGAGAAAGACGAGGTGGATGGAGAGTCTAAGACCAATGTCTCGAGTCCTGTTCCAGCGGAGAGCTTGACGAAGGCTGATCAATGCCACAAGGGTGACCCAGTGTGGCTGGAAATCAAGACGAATATAAAGGTCAGAGGTCAATGATAATATACAGTGCGTCCCAGAAAACCAAAACCGAGAATTATCAATGTTTTATTATAACTTAATGACAATTATAATTAACAAATTACACATATTTGTAAAGCTTAGATCCTCCTCTTTCATTTGATGCAACTTATATGATGCATATTTCACAGTATCTGAATTTTATAGAAAAAACATTCACATTTCCAGTAAGGCTGCGACGGGTAGTCGAATGCTCGAGTACCCGCACGGTTGACAACTACTCGGGTACGATTTCTTGTACCCGAATATTCGGCCGCAAAAAAAAAAAAATTAAAAAAAAAAAAAAAAAAAAAAAAAAAAATGTCCAGGCCCACGCTTACCCGTGCCAGGGAGAGCAGCATCCGCTGGCATGGTACCGTCGGTAAAAATGTTTCCAAACTCAAGCACTGTCAAACTCACCTTTCAGAAACTGGGACCAAATGTCCAGATTTCTGTTTGGACTTGGAGGAAAATGGATTATTCTGCCATCTTTGGTTTTTTAAACAGCATTGTTTACTGTTATTATTCTTATTAAATCGGTGCCTTCAACTGCAACTCAAAGTAAAGTTGCATGCGTTTTCAGCGAGCTGCGCGAGGGACCTGAGAAACTGCCGAGTGGTATGGTAGTGGCAAAAAAAGAAAAAAATGGAAAAAATCCAAAAATTAAAAAATTAAAAAACAATCAAAAAAATTCAAAAAAATTCAAAAAAATTCAAAAAAATTCAAAAAAATTATAAAAAAACATGGCGTCCGAATACTCGAGTATTCGCCTGTGAGCCTGGGAGTGTACTCGGGTACCTCATTACACTGTTGTGCACAGCCCTAATTTCCAGAAAGTTCATCTTCTGCCCTTTCATATGACACCTCAGTCAGGAAAAATGAGCCAGGAATAACAAAGTTCTGTTTGTTTGAAGTAATGCTTGCACTTCCATAATTTTATCAAACGAATCTGTTCCACTGGCTGTCTGCCCTAACACCAAAGAAGAGAAGTGAGCATTTACATCAGACAATTAAAACAAGTTAGAAGGTTAAATATGTATTTTGAATGCACATGAAGGGATTGAAATGATTGATTTATTTTGTTTCCGTGGTCACTAATCAGGTATGCCAAGATTCTCTAGAGGGATTGAAAGCCTCTCTGGATCCGTTTGCTCACCATATTGAACTAGCCAAGATGAAGGAATCAGTGACACTTATTCCATGGTAAGAAATGAAGTGAATACGCAAAGGCTAAAACAATGGATGTTTGTGTGGTCAGCCCTTTAAAGCAGGACTGTACTCCTTGTAGCTACTTGCGCCCTCTATATAGCCGACAATTCCTAAGTGATACCCTTTGATCCCCCATGGTCCCCTTCTTCTTATGTTAATTGAGAGCTGATTTGATGAGATAACCACCTTTCAGTGACTATGCAGAGAGGTCTAATCCCTCCTGGCCAAACTAGTGCAGATAGGCTTTAAAAAAATGCTTGGATGAGGCCAAAATGTTTTTCTTCCTATGCCTGATGTTGAAGTTGATTACAAAATTTGAGAATGTCATGGGGAATATTGAGGTACTAGATATTATACAATTAATAAGGATGATATTAAATGGCTTTGTGTTTGTGAATATTACTTTTGTGAATATGAGTAACAGTCATGCAAAGTATTAATATTGAACTTTGATCGGCAATCTGTCTATTTGTTTTTATGTCTTAAAGGTAATACAAAGTTTTGGGAATTTTTGAAAATTGGATGGTGGTGATTCTTTTCAATGTTGATATATTTGGATGCCCCTGTGGATGTTATATAAGCTCTAGAAAATTTAGCCCCTAAAACACTTCTGCTTTTGAGAAAAATTGAATATAAAAATTTACCGGTGCTCCCGGTAAATTCTGATGAATTTAAAATAGCGCCATACGGCCGTACAATGGTAGCTGCGACCATGAAAATGTCAGAATATGTAGTTGTGATATATGATTTCCAAACGGGAATAGCTATTGGTCGATTTTAGTCAAGAAACATTGTTTTATAGCTTAATTAATATATTGACCTTGAGAGGGAGCTATACAACATAAAGAGTTTATTATTTATAATTTCATAACTTTAGAATCGATTTCAACCGCGACAACGATCACTGAATATTGTAGGGTCGCACATGCTTCCAATATGTTCATTTGAACCAAATGCATGACCCCATACCAAAACTTTGTATTACCTTTAATCCCCATTGCGATACATTGACAAGAGGAATTTTTTTGGGAAAAAGCAATCCAAGAAGCATAATTGCTAATTTTAGAAGATGCATCTCTTTTTTAATGTATACAGGAAGAGCATAGAAGTCTTGAAGCAGTGTCAAACCAGTTTCACCCAGGTAGCTGGAAGGCTAGGTCAGGCAGTAGGAGCATTCACACTCCCAGGGACTGGTGAACAAACACAAGTTGTGCAGTCTGTTGTGTTCATTGCACAGTGCATCAGGAACTGGAGTGCAGAGTTTGAGACATGGAACCATTCTCTTGGAGAGGAGATGCCACTTACATCAGGTGAGATATTTGGTTAAAGGCTGAATGGTGAATTTTATAGTGATAATAATACTCCGCTTTTATATAGCGCCTAATATATCGATACAATGATGTGCCCTAAGCGCTTAACAGATATATTATTACCCCGCTCATCGGATTCAGGCTTACCCGCACACAATGTATACACATTTCCCACTCCCTGGGGAGCGTTCCAGCCAGTCGCATTCATTAGGAAGGGTGTCCCCAGGTCAATCTGGATTTTTTAGAATATAGCGCTTAGTATGAAATACAGTCTGTAAGCCCTTTACGGATATTAAAACCCTGGTCATCAGATTCATTCATGCACAATGTGCACTATCTATACTCCTCGGGGAGTATTCCTACCGTATGATCATCACAAGGGCATATGTCAATTACTATCACAAAGGCCTTTATCATCCTACCAGGTCCCCATTTTTCTCCTGGGTATGGAGTGGCAAATGTAGATTAATGTTTGCCAAAGGACACTAGTGACGTGTCAGGAATCCTGTGTTCTTGCGTCAAAATTTCGAACCGTAGTCCTGGGGTGGCAAAGTAGAATAATGCCAACCAACCAACCTTCAATCATCATGATAATGAGGTAGTAACGATTTAATGTCATTTCTCTTTATCCATAACAGTTACTGATATGGCTACCACGTCGCTGAATGTGATGTCTGATGCCGAACACAAGATGGAGGAGACCATAAGGTGCATCTTACTTGGTGTCCAGTCTCTTGTGAAAGCAGACCAGACTATCACGGCAGAGGAAGAATCGGATGTTAAAGAAGAGAAAGCAGAACAGAAAGGTAACTTTGCACAGAGACCAACCATGGGGGTGTTTCACAAAGATTCTAAGTCGAACTTAACTCTAAGTTGGACTTAGAAATTATGGAGAGCCATTTGTAGCCTTAAAATAAAATATATTCAAAAGCAAAAATTCAAGTACATGAGACTTTTCATCAATTCAACGTCAAGAACATGAAATTTGCCATGATAATAGAAAATATGAATAATTTGAATCAGCATTTTATGCCTTTTGAAATAACTTTTACAAAATATTTTCAAAGATGCTAATGGCTTTCCATAATTGTCAAGTCCAACTTAGGATCTTTGTGAAACACCCCCATGCCTTTCCCAGAAGAACTATGCTACAAAAAATTTATCAGTTTACCAGTGCATTGTCTCTCTCTACATACAGCGAAGATGAGCAGACTTCTACTCAGTCTTCTGAAGAGTTGCAGTTGTTTGAAATTGATTTGAAATTACAAATTATCCACTTATTCAGAGCGTTACAAATGCCTGTGGCATACAGATCAAACTGCCTTTGGTTTGATTGATCTCAATAGCAGGTTAAGTCGTGAGGGATTAGCTACACATTTTTATGAAGAAAGAGGTCCTGAATAAAATTTGTTAAATTAACATTATCATTTGAAAAGATACAATAAGCTGAAATGTTGCATCTTGTAATAGTAACACTGTATAGTGCAAAAAAAAGTAATGTAGATGCCCTAATAAATTAGTTTCATTCGGGACTTCACCAAATGGGTCAATAATCCTTTGTTATATCTCACAGAAGATGGAGAAGAAAGTGACCTCGATCTTGAAGGTCTTCTGGTCAAGAAGATGGTGTCAGGATTATCACTTGACCAGAGGTTACTGGAGGTCAGCAAGGTCGTGACCTGTGGAGCTGACCTTCTGGCTATCCTCTACAATCTGAGGGAGCAGTGCAGATCAGTGCAAGATGAACAGGTAGGATGAACATCTTCTCAATATCTTTTTCAATAACAAGTTGTTGTTGTCTAGTAGATAAGTCTCTGGACTGTGAACCACAATATATGGGGGTTTGAATCCTGCCACAGCAATAATGTCCTTTGGCAAGACATTAATCTACATTTGCCACACTCAACCCAGGTTTAGTAACAGGGTACCTGGTAGGATACGTTCCTTGAATGCTCTGAGCACTATAATCGCAGGAGCTAATGCTGAGGTAATAATTTCCAAAGTCCTTTGTAAACGCATAGAGACGTTATATCATGATGTGATATGCACTGTACAAGAACTGTATATTATTATTTTTGTCATCAGATTTGTATAATTTGTGACAAGGTGTCTCATTTTTTCTTCCAAGAAGCAAAGAAAAATGAAAGGTTGAAGGGGTAGGGGGGTATCAATTTTCGAAATTTCACTCTTTAAAGTTGATGGCAATTGCTCCAAAATGTGGTAAGCAAATATTAATCGACTACGAGGGTAATGGTGCAAACTATCATCGCCGGGGTGATCTCGGGGCTACTATCTTCCCCGAGATCACCGAGGCGATGATAGTTTGTATCCATTGCCCGAGTAAAGGAGGTTAATATTTGTTTTATATCCCACATCGGCAATAAGGTCAATTTAAAGTGAATTTTACATAATTAAAACAACTGATTTTGCAGACAGTTTAGCTTCAGCTAGATTTTACAAAGCACAACATGCGTACATGTAATACAGTTGATGCGCGCTCATTTGACATTGACATTGACTTTGACATTTCGCGTAACCTACTTTGCTATGCTTATTCAATGCGCAAGTCGCGCAAGTGGGGCAGCAGCAAAAAATTACTTTACAAAAAGACCTATCTCAGGTACTTATCTATACCGTTTTTGTGCTCTGTACAATCGCAATGCAAACAACTATACATGAGGGATATAATAGTAAATATTGATTATTCTGTTGGATGTACAATGTATTCATGCTCGATCGTGTGTAAATGATTTAGGAGTAAGAGAAATGTTTCGGGGGATCAGCTTCCTATTTTGATTATTCTTTTCATTTTCATTTTTCACTTTAATCCCAGATCTTCAACCAATGTTGCTCCCTGGCGACGAGCCTCATTCCCATGATGCAGCAGTACCTTGGACTAGCCTGTGTGTTTCTCCATCACATGGTGGCAGCACACCGAGCAACAGGCAAACTACAGTCTGTGCTTCTCTCCATCTTCACTGACCTAGCATCTCAGGTGAGGCAACCAATTGGAATCAAAACCTTTTGTCTGATCCCTTCGATTTTTGCTTGATTAGTATCAAGACATGTTTTAATCGTTTTTAAATGTTTTAAACCGTGTACACCATGGCCAGGGAACAGACTTCTATTGTGGATAACCTATGTTGCAGGCACCGCTGTACATTGATAAACCTCTCTGTAGTTAGTGTGCTACAGTATGCCGAAGGTGCCTTACTGAACGAGTGGCTTGTTAGCCTTAATTTTGTTATTTTTCCCCCTACTATTTACACAAGCACTCTTCAAACAATCTTTTAATGAAGTATGACAATCCCTTTTAAAAAAAGACATAATCTGGGAGAGGGAATAAAAAAAAAATTATAATTTCTAACAGCAATTGAATAGATGTACTCTGTATGTACAATATATATATCTACAAACTTGTTTTTTTTCACAAAGATCCTAAGTTGAACTTTTCTTTAAAGTGGACTTAATTATAATTGAAAGCTGTTAGTATCTTTGAAAATATTTTGTAAAAGTTATTTTAAAAGGCATAAAATGTTGATTCAAATCATTCATATTTTCTATTACCAAGGAGGTTTCATGTTCTTGATGTGGAATTTATGAAATGTCTAAAATACTTGAATATTTGCTTTTGAATATTTGTTATTTTAAGGCTACAAATGGCTCTCCATAAATTTTAAGTCGAACTTCAGAGTTAAGTTTCGACTTAGGATCTTTGTGAAACACCCCCCAGGCCAGTTTAAGTTATGAAGGTATTTCTTGCTTTTGTTTTACAGGGCTTCTGTCTCCCTGCTGAGTACTCTGACGAGATGGTAGGAGAGGGCGCTACAGAGTTTGAAGACATCGAGGGCGGAGGTATCGGTGATGGGGAAGGCACCAAGGATGTCAGCGATCAGATCGAGAATGAAGACCAGGTGAGAATCAGTCTCAAACTTGTCAAACAGACAATTTTTGCCAGTCTCGCTAAAATTAGATTCGTTTTACATACTCATGAACTTGTACCAGACCAAACCTTATTGCACATCATCAATGACTCAATGCTGGCTTGGTGAATCCAATGACAGGAGTAATGATAACTACAATGTATGGTGCTTAGAAACGTAATATTAAGCGTATACAAATGTGACTATTATTCTTAATATCATCATCATAAATGTGGTCTTTATCGATCAGGTACAAGATACTAAGATGCCTGGTGACAAAGAGAAGGAAGAGGAAGACTTTGATGAGCAACCTGATCTGAAGGACGAAGAACACGGCATCGAGATGTCTGAAGACTTTGAAGGGAAGTTACATGAACAGGACCCAGCAGGTGAGAAAATCTCCAAGAACAATATTTTGTTCTTCTAAAGGTTGAAGATAAGATTAATGAATACAGTTTTCAATTTAAATCAAGATACAAATTAATGTACATGTAGATGAAATAATTATGCTATGCCTGCTGATATTCAAGCAAACATGATTTGTGAGAAACTCTCCGTAGTAGATAATGAGGTGAAAATCTAAGTACAAACAACTTACCTATAAACAACCTGGTAATGACAACCATCAATTTATTAGATTGAAGAATGCATTATTTTCATCGACTCTATGTGCTAGACATTTAAAATTTATGTAAAAAACAATTTACATGAAGGTTGTTATACATAATATTTTGAATTGCTGTACTTAGTAAAATGTATGTGACTTCAAATAAATTATATCTTATTTTTGCCTTTATCATTGTAAAAGGAGCTCCTGATATTGATGAGAAAAAGGATGTTGGAGAAGAATAGATTGACAAATGAATGGAGCAATGACAGAAAAATTCCATTGTTCCTAATTGGAAGATGAAAGGCTGTTGTAAACATAACTAATGAAAACAGAACTTACACTGAGTGGTTGAATTAACACAAATGAATATACTTGCATCAAAATATTTCGTATTTCTTCTTTCTCCTTTCTGTTCGTCAGAAGGAGAACAAGACAAAGATGAGAAAGAAAATGAAGGAGAGGAGGAGTTGGACAAGCAGATGGGGGATGTGGATGGACCGGAATCCGACAAGCTGGATGAGAGGATGTGGGGAGATGAAGAGGAGGAAGAAGAAGATGAAGAGAAGAAGAACAAAGAGAAGGATGATGAGTTTGGAGACGGCATGGATGAGGAGGAGTCAAGGATGGTTGCTCAGGAAGAAAATCAAGGTGAGGCACGGAATGTTGGGTTCATTGGTAAAATAAAATAAAATAAGGAAAGTAATAAGGAAAGTAAGTAAGGTGAGTGAGTGGGTGGGTGAGGGAGGGTGTGAGTGAGTGAGTGGGTGGGTGGGTGGATGGGCGAGTGGGTGAGGGAGGGTACGAGTGAGTGAGTGGGTGGGTGGGTGGGTGAGTGAGGGAGTGAGTGGGTGAGTGAGTGGGTGGGTGGGTGAGTGGAGTGACTGAGTGGGTGAGTGAGTGGGTGGGTGTGGATGAGTGAGTGGGTATGGGGGTGGGTGAGTGAGCGAGTGAGTGAGTGGGTGGATGGATGGGTGGGTGGGTGGGTGAGTGAGTGGGTGAGTGAGTGGGTTATTGGATGGGTGAGTGGGTGGTCGAGTGAGTGAGTGCATGGGTGGGTGGGAGAGTGAGGGAGTGAGTGAGTGGGTGGGTGAGTACAGTGAGTAAGTGGGTGAGTGAGTGGGGTGGTGTGGATGAGTGAGTGGGTTATTGGGTGAGTGAGCGAGTGAGTGAGTGGGTGAGTGAGTGGGTTATTGGATGGGTGAGTGAGTGGGTAGGTGAGTGAGTGAGGGAGTGAGTCAGTGGGTGGGTGGGTGAGTAGAGTGAGTGAGTGGGTGAGTGAGTGGGTGGGTAACTGAGCGAGTAGGTCAATAGAGTGAGTCGAGCGAGTGAGTGAGGCGAGCGAGTGCTGTGTGAAAATGACATGAAAAAACCAAAGCACACTAGTAATTAACGGTGTATAAACCGCACTTTTTTGTCGCCGAAAAAAAATTCAAAGTCGGGGGGTGCGGTTTATAAATGGTACACCAAATTTTTTAAATTTTTTATTTTTATTTTTATAGTTTCGATTTATGCCCCTCCACCTGGCGCTATGCCTTGCAATGTCTCCCAGCTCAGTAATCGGTGTGTTGACTCACCACACAGAAACTAGAACAACACTCTAATTTGTCTGTCATCTTGGTTTGAAAGTAATCTTTCTGATAAATCTCAATATGTAGTTTATAATAATAATTCCTCCAATTTTTCTTCTATTACACGGCGTACCACAAGGTTCTATCCTTGGTCCTCTACTGTTATTTAATTTACATTAATGATCTTACACATTCAGCTGCACCTCGCAGTTAAATGAAAGGCCTTCCCTGACTGGGCGAAAAATAGGGGTGCGGTTAATACACGAGGGCGGTTTATACACCGTAAATTACGGTAATCGTGTAATAACTTGCTTAGGTGGCACTAAAGTATCTTTTTCAAACTCCTACTTGTCTAAAATAAATACAGTAATACAGTTTTGATCTGCCCAGGGCTTCTTTTGAGATTATTTACCATGTGTAAAACAGTGCTTCACGGTGCCACCATGCTTACAAGACATAATTTTAACTTTCAGTTTCATTCATTTGGTCTTATTTTGATTTTTAATATTGCTATAGATATCTTTTATTTGAAATAGAATTGATTACCTTATTTTCTTTGGCTGTCATTCTCATGGCATTTTAAATAATATATGTACATATACATCTTAGGGAGACTTACTGTTACTTACGGAGACAGATCCTTCCTCAAGGCCACACCTGTTCTCTGGAAGTCACATCATTCTTTTCTGAGGAAGTTAGATTCCATATAACAACTCAAAACACCTTTGAAAAAATATAAATTTATATACCTTGACTTTCAATACCCATAGATTATCTGTTGAGCTATTTTCTAAAATTTAACTTGCATATTAATTATTGCTGTGCCTTGATCGAAAGTTTTGGATATGTGCTCATTATAAATTAAATTGTATTGTTATCATCTAACCAGTTCCTGAGTTTGCATAATCTTATTCTGCAATCAACCGTTCATTTAATAGTACGTTCCTCAACATCATATTGTTCTTTCATCTTATAGGTGATGCAGAGGGAGACGATAAGGAGCAGAAGAAGGAGCAGAAAGATAATCCTGAAGAGCCCCCCGATCCCAATAATCTTGAGCCACAGGATGAGGTGTGTGTTATTAATCAAGTGTTTTCAGTTGTCATACTGAGTATTTATGTGTACTACATTTACATGTGTGTATTTTCAGTTGTCATACTGATTATTTACGTGTACATGTGTATTTGCACATGTTTGTTAATTTAAAGACGCATGGAAGAGGGCTCTCATGAGAATTCATACATGCCAACTGTTCAGATTAAAGAGGAAAATTCCTCTTTTTGGGAGAAGATAATTATCATTTTAATGCAGGTGTTCCTCTTCCTGTACAAATTTGTCTGTAGTATTGAATAGGAGAGTTAGGATTGTTCCTCTTTTTTTTGAAAATAGCATAATTTGTACAGATTTCTGATTTTCAAATGTTGGCATGTATGAGAATTCAACAACATTCGGGTGTTTACCTTAAATATTGCACAGTTTTTCATGATAGGGTCTGGAAAGCGGGGGTTAGCCTATAGATGTGCATCTGTGGTTTTGTACTATAGCTGCATACAGGCATGCTTCAAGCATGGATAGATGGTACATTTATACCCCATTTGGATTCATCGTTTGTAAATGATCTTTTCTTATGATTGTACTATCTATCCCTTTGTCTAGGGTAACCGGGTGGCTACTGTATTAAGCCTATGGAAATGAATGAGTTCAATACTCAATGGTTTAATAACCATATTGATTTTTACAGAGTGAATTCAACGATGATGAGGTCGACCCCAGGAAAGCCAACGACCCGCCTCCAGCTCCTGTACCAGATGACCTTGACCTTCCAGATGACCTCACCATGGATACGGATGAGAAGGTGGAGGAGGGGGAGGAGAACCAAGAAGGTATTAAAAGGGACAAAACATTTTTGTACAGTCAAACCTACTTTAGTGACCACCTGTCTACAAAGACCACATATTTTGTTTCCCTTGAAAATGGTTTCTCATTGAAACATGTACTAAAGGAACCTGTCTACAAAGACCACTTGTCTATAAAGACTACTTTTTGTGTTTCCCTTTGGCGGTCGCTATAGACAGGTTTGACTGTATAATGAAAATGAGTGGCCTAGATCTAAAGGATTGATAAGCTCACTCAGTGTACGTAGCAGGGTTGGCCATAAAGATACATCCCCAGCCGTGGACCAGCGAAGCCCAAGCTAGGGACTCATACGACTTGACTACCTCGACTGATTAAACTAAAGAACCAGACTTTGCATAAATAGTCAAATTTGACTGAACGCCAAAAGTACAACAAACAACAACTGTATAATGAATATTCCATGACGATGGTGATACATGCTTGTAATGGTCAACTGTCAAAAAACTATATTAGGGGGATGGGGAGGTTTGCTCTGACAAATTTTCAGCAAAAGCAAATGTTTACAATTGATAGCTTGAAGTAGCATCATGTGCTGGCCTTTGACACAAGGCCCTCTGTAAAAAAAGAACTTGCTTACAGGGTGTTTCAAGAAATGAGCCTGAGTAAACTGAAAAAATGGGAGACACAGGTAGAAAACACTAGGCAATTAATCTTCCCCTCACTCTTCCAACCATTACCTAGTTTGAGTAAAACCAAAGTACTCGCATAACATATATTTTTGGCAAAATCCTCTCATTTTGAGTAAAACACCTGCTTTTTTGTTCTTCCTCTACACCATTTAACAGAATCGAATCCTTTGGATATTGAGGAAGAGAGGTTCGATGAGGCACCGAAGGAAGGTGAGGAAGATCAAGAAGGTGACGGAGAAGGAAAAGACGAGGAAAAGATGGAGACTGGAGAGAAGGATGGTGAGGAGGAAGGTGCCAAACAAGAGGAGCCAGTTGCCATGGAAACAAATGAAGACGAGCATCAGGAGGATGGAGATGGCGATGAAGAGGGGATGGGAGAAGATAAGAAGGGATTTGAAGATAAGGTGAGGGACCAAATATCTGTTTTGTCACTATTTGTGAACAAATAATCAATATTGATGATAATTGATTTACAAAGTGCTCTGTCTTGAGGAGATAAAGCGGTGACTTCTACTATTACCCCTGGAAGGTGTTTCACAAAGACTAAGATTGACTTTAAGTTGGACTTAACAATCAGAAAATGTAGATTCGAGACAATGATTTGTAAGTCCCTTCAGGGATCAATGCCAGTAACTGGTGAGAGCAAACAGTGGCATGAATGGTCTGCCATAGTTAAGTCCAACTTAAAGTTGATCTTAGTCTTTGTGAAACACTCTCCTGTTCTTGTGAGCTTCCATGATATAACAATTCTATTCAAACCAAGCTGAACATCTAGATGGACCAAAGGCTTAGTGAAATTTTTGCCCCCAAATATATTTGTATGTATTTTGAGCATTTTCCTGCATTGCATATTCATGAAATACACTCAGAAAACAAAGAATTGCACAAGATATTTCTCATTAAGCATATGAAATGATGATTCTTTTGCCTGAAACATTTCAAATTTTGTTATGAATCAGTAATACATTTATGTATACAGTAAGAAATATTTATCCAACATTTTATCAGTTTTCTATATTAGTACCCCTGAGTTTGAAACATTTCAAATTTTGTTATGAATCAGTAATACATGTATGTATACAGTAAGAAATATTTATCCAACATTTTATCAGTTTTCTATATTAGTACCCCTGAGTTTGAAACATTTCAAATTTTCTTATGAGTCAGTTAAACATGTATGTATGCAATATGAAATATATATCCAAAATGTTATCAGTTTTCTATTTGAGTACCCCCTAAAAAGTGTAATATTAGCTTTAATCCCTTTAACATTTTTTTTTTATTTTAAAGGAGGAGGGAGATGAAAACAAAGAGAATGAAGACGAGACTGCCGATCAGGATGAAGGTATCGACTATGCCCCAGACCAGTCCCACGACACAGACCAGCCTCCTGTAGGATCTGAGGCCATGGCTAGGTCCAAGGCTTCCAAGGACATGGTCCCGGCCCCGGAGGATGAGGACGCGACGAAGGAACAAGAAGAGAAGAAGGAAGAGGCAGGGAAATCGGGAGAAGACCCTGAAGAAGATGTAAGTTATTCTGCTATCGGTGATAATGAGTGATTGAGTGAGTGAGTGGATGGGTGGGTGGGTGGGTGGGTGGGTGAGTGAGGGAGTGAGTGAGGGAATGGGTGAGTGAGTGAGTGGGTGAGTGAGTGAGTTTTGATGAATTGTGATCTTAAAACTTGGCGCAGTTGAGAAATTTATTAGCCTGTGTTTAGTTTGGCATTGGTTCAAGTCCAGAGTTATATGTTTCAAAGTGGTGACTGTTAAGCCAGCCAGAGATACCTCTGCCAAGTAGCTCTGGAAAATGTGTGTTTTACAGTGTACTAACATCAATTCATATGCAATGGTTTAATCAAATTCTTCCCCTCCACGTACTGCTTGCAGAAGCACAAGTCAGGCACTGCCGAGTCTCGTCAAGACAAGAAAGGTCACGAGGGGTCAGCGACCTCAGAGGTCACAACCCAAGAGCAAAGTGCCCGTGAGGAGAGCCAGCAAAGCAACAAGCCCAGCCAGTCAGATAGCAAGAGAAGCCTGGGTTCCACCCAGGAACGATACAACAAACGTCTCAAGACCGTGGACGCCAGTGAGGAGATGGAGAGGAAGGATGGAGGCAAGGAGAAAGAAGTATGTCAAACTTTGTATTCATCTGGTTTTATAGGCTGAGACTACAGTAGATATATTATAACAAATCTTAACTATTGTTAATCATATCATGGATGCCAGTTTTCATGATCATTTTGGAGCGCAATTTTTTAGGGCTTCAATATTACACCATATCACAGACACTGATAACACGTAGGGCCATGCACCTCAGATTTAACATTGCTAAACGATGCCTTTAAATCAATCTCTCTTCTTTACTTTTCAAACACGAAGGATGAAACAGAGAAATCGGACCTCTACGAGCATCTGGCCGACTCTGAGGCTCACCACGACGCCCAGACGATGGATGCTGCCACCGAGGACCAGATGAAGGAGAAGGAGTCTGTTCCGGTGGCTGGAGAGGAGGGAGATGAAGAGCTGGAAGATGGAGACGAGGAGAAGATGAAGGTGGAGGAGGAGAAGAAGGAAGAGGTAGTGTGATTTATCAGTAATCAAATTTCTTTTGCAAATACAATTTTTTAGGGTCTACCATCTTTCTTAAAGCCCCTCTGCACTACTTATACAGACCTGCCAACCAGTACGATTTAGTTGTATTTAGTACAATTTTTAGAAACAAATACGACAGTATGATTTTCCTCAATAAAATATGATTTTCCACAAAAAACAATTTTTTTTTTTTTTTTTTTTAAAATATTTTTTTTAATTAATATTTTGTGTGTGTGTCCGCCATTTTCAATGACAAAATGACCATTCTGTCCTACAAAGTATCCTACAAGGATCTCACGTCGGCAATTTGGAGATGCCGATATCATGCATATTCAACCAATGATCCATACAAAAATTCTTTCTGTAGGTAGAAACTGTAAGAGGCATTGATCCGCGTAACAATCCCAAGTTTATTTTCAAGAATACAACTTTTGTCAGTAAAATACAACTTTTGGGATTAAAGAATACAGTTTTTGAACTCCAGAGGTTGGCACGTCTGCTTATAGCTTTTGGCGACCTCTATATAGCAAACGATGCATAATCGGTGACCATTGGTCCCCCATGGTCCCCTTTTTCTTATGTTAATTGAAAGCTGATTTGATGAGATAACCAGCTGTCAGTGACAATGCAGGGAGGTCTAATCTTTCTGGCCAAACTAGTGCAGAGGGGCTTTAAAGAAGAAAATGGTGACCTGTAGTCCATTAATACGATTGAAGTCATGATTTTTATGCATCCATGAAGAAAGAGTTGTTGTTCACCTTGCATCATATGAGAGAAAAATATTTTATAGGAAGTTAATCAGAATTTATTGAATCCTTGTAATATTTGAAGGCTTCCATGGTGAGGATAGATTTGAGAGAGGTTTGCGGTTACACCATGTTATTCAAATCCTGGCAATCATCTGAAGAAAAGGTTAACGTTTTGCCAGTTTTGTAGTAGAAATGATTGAACGGTGTATTATTTTATGTGGAACATGGGATAAAGAAAACAGGCAGACTAGTTCATTCAGTTAGAATATGATTCATCATTTCTAAAGGAAATCCTGTTCATTTGCCAAATGGCATTAGATACCTAAATATGCCATCTCTTGCCTTTCACTCAAGGACCCGGCAGTCAGCGATGAGCTCCCATCCCAAACCCTCACTGCAACCTCCGACAGCTCCAAACTAGAAGCCGTGCCCACAGACGCCAACACGGACACCAAGGAAGAGGACCACACCTCTCCGGACGACGATGCAGAGGAAGATGTCGACGCCATGGAAACAGAGGCGGAGGGAGAGAAGCTGACAGAGTCTACCATCCACACCGTCATGGATCACCTGGGACTGGGGGGCGGGGCAGTCGGCATGACGATGGACCCGGAGGAGGTGGAGAAGCTACGGAGGGAGATGGAGGAACAGTTGGCATTGATGAGTCGCCATGGAGACGGAGAGGTAGGGGGAAAAGTGCCATGTTCTTGTACATGTATAAAAGCCAGTTGTAGGCTTGAGTTTGTGGTATATATTGAGGGTTCAGTGACACATATTTTGCTAAAATGAGTATTTGATATCAAAATGTAGGCTTTCCATGAAACACAAAGACTTAATTCCACCCAACATGTCATTGAAGTCAATGGCTAGTGAAACATGGACTTAAGGCCCAAGTGCTCAGTGACACATAAACCACTTTTTCTAAAAATGACCAAAATGGAGTTACGTCTTTGTGTCACTGACGCCTCGATATGTTATTGGAGACATTCAATATCATCATAAGCTGAATGGTTTGTTTGTTGTAAGATCACAAGTACCTCAATTACATTGTACCCACATGTGCACAGATGGATTTTCCAGCATCAATGTTGACACAATCCCTGATGTAGCATAGGCAATTCATTTGGTACTCATTTTATTGTAGACAGTTTTGGATATGATGTTACAAAGATGTAAACGAAAAGTATGTCATTGCCTAACCATGTGACATTTATAGGATAATTTTTTTTCCTATCCACGAATGTTTGTGGATGATTGAATGATCTGATGGATAAAACATACTGGCCCAAATTCACAAAGGAGGTTTGTAGACAAACCTAGGTTTATGTGCGTCATATTCAGACCAAGGTTTGTCTGAACCTTGGTCTGAAACGCATTTAACCGTGGCATATGACGCACATAAACCTAGGCTTGTCAACAAACCTCCTTTGTGAATTTGGGCCATTGTATTTTGTCGGCTGCCTACAGGAAGGCTGCTTCTGCCATCAACATTACATGTACATACCTCTAACGGTCATCTTGCAGGAATCTGATTTCTTGATAAACATTAAAATACTGTCTATTATTAGAACCGTTACCTTGTTGACACTTTTATGTTCTTTGATACCTTTCTAGG
Organism: Strongylocentrotus purpuratus; assembly: GCF_000002235.5. Taxonomy (NCBI): domain Eukaryota; kingdom Metazoa; phylum Echinodermata; class Echinoidea; order Camarodonta; family Strongylocentrotidae; genus Strongylocentrotus; species Strongylocentrotus purpuratus. The sequence continues at coordinate 34,250,865 of NW_022145607.1, read as the reverse complement.
ATGATGAGGCGGAGAAGATGTGGCAGTCCTGTGAGTCAGTGACCTCATCCCTCGCCAGGGATCTATGCGAGCAACTCAGACTGGTCCTAGAACCCACACAGGCATCCAAACTCAGGTAACATCATCAACTAATGTCTTTTGGCAAGGTGTTAATCTACCTTTGCCACTCTCCACCCAGGTGAGGTAGATGGGTACCCTGTAGAAAGAAATTCCTTGAATGCTTGAGCATCTGTTGACAGTAGCTCAACTAAAGATGGGGGTAATGATATGACCGCAGGGTTTAAGGAGAAAATTGTATGAATACTGATGAGACTACTCATTAAAATCATTATTAATGAACAATCCAGCACAATTTGAAATGAAGGAAAAAAAAGTAAAACCAACCATATGAATCCTTCCATCCACAAAGCCTTTTGTTTTGCAGTTACATTACAAAGGGATAGTTCTTTTAACTTTGGATTTTCTGATTACACTTCATAGGGGAGATTTCAGGACCGGTAAGCGTCTGAACATGAGGAAGGTGATACCGTACATTGCTAGTGGGTTCCGCAAGGACAAGATCTGGTTGAGGAGAACAAAGCCTAGCAAGAGACAGTACCAGATCATGCTGGCTGTGGATGATTCCTCCAGCATGAATGATAATAGATCAAAGAGGGTAAGTGGTGGTGGTGGTGGTGGTGGTGGTGGTGGTGGTGGTGGTGATTATATTGATGATGATGACAATGACGATGACAGGAGGTGATGGTGATGATGATCGTAGTGGTGATGATAGGGGTGACGGTGATGGTGGTGATGATGATGGTGGTGATGATGATGGTGACGATGGTGATGATGATGGTAGTGGTGATGATAAGGGTGACAGTTATGGTGGTGATGATGCTGATGATGGTGATGATGACAAAGCAATGATGATGAAAGGTGGTGATGATAATGATGATGATGATGATGATAGTGATTATATGGATGATAATGATGATGACGGCGACAATTACGATGACAGGCGTTGTTGGTGATGTTGGTGATTATGATGATGATTGTAATGATAATGATGATGATGACAGTGATAATGATGGTCATGATAATGATGAAAGTAACCATAATAATGATGGTAATAATATCAATAAGTTTACTGAAGTATATGTACTGCTTTATGTTCTAAGTTTCTACCTATTCCAATCCTTGTTTCCATTGACCTGCCTTCTACCCACTAGCTCGCCTTTGAATCACTGGCTGTAATCAGCAATGCCCTCACATGGTTGGAAGCAGGACAGCTAGCAGTCTGCAGGTACTTTCAATCATCTTATTTCATTTAAATACTTACCGTTGTTATTTCAAATAGTAACACGATACTGCTTAATAGCAGATAGGAATTGTGAACTCAAAATATTTTTATAATATTGGATGGCCTTGAGTGTGATACCTGAATATATTGCTTGAGCTATGACGATATTGGACAAGTCAAAGACGAGTCTAATATCTTCTTAGCGAGAGCAATATATTCTTGTATCACACAAAAACAAAGCCATACAATATTATTATTATAATATTTGTCTGACTAGTGAAATAACAAAATTTGACTTACCTCGGTAAAGATGGCTTCGTTTTTGTGTGATATCGCCATGATATCGATATCAATAGTTGAAGTGCCTGGTTGACTGAGCAATACGAAAACAATATTGGTCGGTCATCCGGGTACTGCGCTAAAGGTATTGAATACACTGATTTATTGTACCATTTGGAAGCCTTATATAGATAATAATAAAGAATATTGAAATCTTCTCTCATTTATGCAATATTACTACCGGTATTTGTATTATGTAAATTTATGTAACTTATGTACTCTGCATATTTTCTCACCATTTATGTTGTCCTGTATATCTTCTTTGATTCAGTTTTGGTGAGTCAGTGAAGCTCCTGCATCCGTTCCATGATCAGTTTTCTGACCAATCAGGATCAAGTATTCTCAGACAATTCACATTCTCCCAGAAGAAGACAAAAATTGCTCAGGTAATATTCCCTTTTCACCAACTTTCCTCCTCGGATGCTGTGGAAATAAAAGATTGTTAAAGAGATCTAACCTGATTTTCTTATTTTTCAGTCCATTTGACAGACATAAATAATATCTAATATATGATAAATGAATTCTTGACCCAAACTTCCCAAAACTTTTGATCAAGGTGCAACAACCATGAAAATGCAATTTATGTAATACTTAATTCAACAGACAATCTACAGGAAATTTAGGTAAAGAGATACATTTTCAGGTGTGTTTTGAATTGATCTGTGGAATCTAAATCATCATCATCATCATTTATTGAAAACAGCATTTTCACGACCATGAAGACACTCCCTCCCTTCACTTCTTCTTGTCTTAAGAATTCTCCTCATTAGATCACCCTATTATATTATTCTGTTTCTTCACTGTATCTTGCCATCCACTTCCAGATCTCTCGCTCTTTTCACAGGTTCATCATCATCCCTTCTCAATACATGACCCATCCATCTCAATCCTCTTCACTTTACCACTCTCATCACAGCTTCTTCCAAACACAACCATTCCATGAGCTCATTTGTGTTCTTTTTATTGGAAATGAAATAGAATAATACGATACAAAGATGTAATTGTTATTGTAATTAACAGGTGAAAAGACCTGAATTATGGCAATTTTGTGCTGTAATAAATTGATATTTGACAGTGATATTTTTACTTGGGGGAAAAACAGTCTTGCTGATTTCTATTAAAGGTATACCGGTAGACCAGTTTTGGAAACGCCCCCTCTCAAAGAATGAAATGGAAGCTCTTATTACCAATCATGTGAAAGAATATGTTTTGACTAATATGTGATGATACAAATTTTGCCGGGAAACCGCCTAATAATTGATATATTTGGTAAATTATCATATCGATCGAGCCTGGATAGATATCACGAATGCACTTCAAGATTGAACATTTGGGCATATATTTCAGTTTTTTTGCAAATTAAGGTTAAAGTTTTGCCATCTAAACCTCTGAAGGCAATATTAAAAAAATATTGAATGGATATTTTGCACCCAAATCCTTCAACCGCAATTTTACCACTACTGGTCTTTACCTTTAAACTTCTCTCTTTTTCTGTAGCTCTTGAAGTATGCCTCAGCGTCCATGCTGACAGCTCGCTCCATGCGGCCACTAGGGGGCGCTTCGGCGGGTCACCCTGAGACCTCTCAGCTGCTGGTGATCGTGTCCGATGGGAGGGGGCTCTTCCTGGAGGGGATGGAGACGGTGAAGAACGCTGTGAGAGCTGCCAGGGATGCCAACATCTTCCTCATGTTTGTGGTCATTGACAACCCAGAAAACAAGGTATGATGATTAAGGGGATTGGGTATGTTTGCCTCCGATTTAAAAAAAAAAAAAAATCCTGGATTTAGCTCATGCTGCAATCATAATTCTAAACCAGGATTCTAAGTCAGGATTCCCATGACTTTTGCAAGCCGATCACCTGTAGTGTTTAGTAATTGTCATATGCCCTCTCACAGTAACCATAAAGTAGGAATACTCCTCCGGGATTGGAGATGGTGCACATTGTGGATAAATGAATCAAATGACATGGTTTAATAATATCTCTAAAGTGCTAAGAGATGGTATTTGTATTAACCACTTGACTGCTTACCACGTACATGCTTAGGGCATTGCACTTTCAAGACTGTAGCACTGCAATGATGTTACACAGGTCTTGAACAGTAGATGGCGCTCTTCCAAAAAAACATCTGGCTTTTTTGTGTACAGTGTACAATTTTTGTCAGGTTTTTGTACACTACACAAATGCTGTAGCACAGGGGGTATTAACACGTTTTAAGCCAATAGCAGTCAAGTGGTTAAGCACCTTATAAATCCAGATTATTATCTATTCTTGATATTGTAATGCTTTACTACACCAAATAGTACAAGGATCACATCTCTTTCTCTTGACTTTTTAATCTTTGCAGGACTCCATCTTGGATATCCGCGTCCCGATCTTCAAGCAGGCAGGAGCGATGCCGGAGATTCAGTCCTACATGGAACATTTCCCTTTCCCCTTCTATATCATTCTACGAAACATCAGCGCTCTACCAGAGACATTAAGCGATGCCCTAAGGCAGTGGTTCGAGTTGGTGACTGCCACCGATAAGAGTTGATGAAATATCCTTCAGTCCAACATGTAGGAATTTGTGTTCTTTGTTTGTTTGTTTGTTTTATTTCCGTATAAAAAAGACATCATGCATTCAGTAAAACAATTACAAATAGAATTATGAATTACAAGATAGCCCATATTCAGCGGTATCGTTATGATGCCTCTGGTCTTCCATGGATCTTACTCTTAACCACGAAATGAAATGCCAAAGCTTTACAAGAAACAGCTATTAAGTCATAAGGTTCTATAGATTTGTAATTGATCATGATCACTTCTGCATATAAGAGGTTATTAACCCTCTTGTAATCAATCTAGAGTATGTAGATACATGTAAATGTTTATATATATGTATTGTATCTTAAGGAACATAATGCTTATGTTATATATTGTTTAATGTCGAGATATTTATGGACCTAATTGAACATTTTTTTATCCATCTATAAATGTTCCTTTTAGTCATATACCTAAAGCACAGAGCAAACTATACGATCATCCTGCGATCCAATTTTTCAAAGAAATGGCAATTATATTAGATATAGAAAGCTAAAGATACATCATCATTGTGATGTAGGTTCCAAATATTGATTTGAGTGCTAACAACTGGAAGTCTAATGCATTTAATATTTCTATTCAGAATATAATATGATTGCAGGGCCCTCAGGGAGAACGTTATTAGTACTGATGAGGCCACCCTGGGTAAACAAGACGTGCTATTATTATTATTTGTATTATTATAATTATTACTTTGTACAGATGTGCATTAACATACCAAGTGATATGGAGACAGTAGTAGTGTACTAAGAGGTACTTAAGTAGCATGAATATTTTAGTTGCCAAAATGAAGGGGAAAGAAACTAGATGGAGTTGATCCCTCTAAACTCTTGCATGTGTTGAGTGCAAAAGAAAGAAGACTTTTAATATTCGATACAAAGTGCAATTCTGTGTCTTCCAGTATTTCATATTAATGCATGTATTTTCCATTTGATCAAACCGCCTTGTGCAGATTTTGGCATCCATGTGTCATTACGAGTTGAGATCAAATGCAACTTTACTCTTTTGTAATACAACATGTATTTCAAAATCAGGACTAAATTTAAGTTCTAGGTAATTCGATTTGCATAGATCAATTGTTTAAGTAGAAGGACACTTGCAGTTGAAAGGAAAGTAATATTCAATGTCATTGATTTATTTTATTTTTGGTGCATGTACTCCCACAATGTATGCCACATATACATATATATTCTGTGCATTTATACCATACCCTTAGCACTAACGGGTGTTTCAAGTTTTTTCCCAGTGTTAACTGGGTATGAAAGGAATGGTTGCAACTTGCTTAACTCTGATTTTGTCATGGATCTGTCACATGAAAGGGGAGGAGAATCACTGATAGACTATAATAAAAGAATTATTAATGCGTTTTAAATATTCACAATTAAAAGATGATTACATAGTGTTTGTTTATCATTTGAGTGTTGTAAATTTTCATTTCACCATTTGGAAATTGCATGAGCAGTAGCAGATCAAGAGGGGGGGGTTCCCAAGTGCCCCCAATAGCCTACACCCTAAAAAAAAGTGCCACTCAACAACAAACAAAAAAACATCTATAACCACTCCTGAGAATTATATTGATTTTAGAGCAACAAGGTCCTTGTATCCCAAGAGCCCCGGAAATACTATTCCCTTGGAGATCCTTGGAATAGTTGTCCATGGAGTCGTAATCCATGTACAATATGTATCTATTCCTGCAAAATATTAGACGAAACCATATACTTGAATTTTGATAATATTCCCACCGTCAATAAATACGAGTATTAAAATAAGACTTTTGTCATGAGAAAAATGGGAATAAGAGGAAGATTCGGCCCTACCCCCATACCATTTAAAAATACCATCTAAAAACTAGTGTCAGTGAGGCTGGAGGGTGTTATTGTGTGGAATTTAACACAAGATTACTTGGCACATTTCGTGTCTTGAAAAAACCCTTGGGGGGAAAAAAACCCAGAAGAGAAATAATCTCAAGCTGAATAAATTATTCAAGCATACCTAAAACCTGACGACGGCACTTCCTGCTTGGTTGCGATGTATCTAGTATAAAGAATTGCGCGAAAGAAAGAGACATAGGCATAAATAGAAGGAGAGTAAAAGAAAGAAAGAGAGAGAGACAGAAAAAAATTGAGATAATGATGGAGATGTGGAGAAAAAAGAGAGAGATAAACATACATAAGGACGGTAGAGGTAGAAGAGGGGCCAAAGAAAAGGGCGGGGTGAGAAGAAAGAAGAGGAGGGTAAAATGAGAGTGTGTGTGCGTGTTTTTATGTGTGTGTGCGGTGTGTGTGTATGTATTGTGTGCGTGTGTGTGCGTGTGGGTGTGCGTGCGTGCATGCGTGTGTGTGCGTGTGTGTGTATTTTTGTCTGTCCGGCTGTCTTCGTTCAAAATACTATTTTATTCCTCACCCAGCAACTTGGCGCAAGTGAGATCTGTCAGTCTGACGTTTCCTGCCCGGATATCGATTCTCCTGCTCCTGTTTTGCGAAGGGCTGATTTGTGTTTGTTTGTCTATTTGTTTGTTTAAACTTCATGACTAATGATTGTCAGTTCGTCATTAAAGCTAGGTGCACTAGAGAAAAATAACAGAGACAGAGACAGCCTATTTACCCGAATACGACAACTGTAGCCTTCATTACGGTAGGGTATAATGGAAGGAAAGAAGTTTGATATCGTTTGATGGATTCTTGTCAAGAGTCTTCCCCCTCCATCCCACCCCCAACCAAATCGTTTAAAATCTTTACGAATTAGAAGCGTACGATTGTTGAATCGAGCTATAGTTTATATAAGGTTGCAATTTTAAAATAGACAAAATTATTTACAGCTTTTGTTCATCAAGCGCAAGCAGTAATGATGATGATGATGATGATGAAGGTGATGATGAGTATAAGTCTACACAGTAATGGTATAGCCCTATATGTATTTATGTGATCACGTTCCAATTCAGGCTCAGGCTCAAGTTTCTCCAATGTATTCAATAGGCCTATTTATACTCAGGAAAAAAAGAAAGTGGAAACTATTGATAAAAATGTTCATATAAACCGTCAAAAAGATATGATCAGGCGCGTACACAGGGGCGGGGGTCTGGGGGGTTAAACCCCCCCCTTTGGTAATTTTTTGTGTGTAAACCCCCCCTAAATTTCTCTAAAACCCCCCCTTTTTTATTTTTGTTTTTGTTTTTTTTTATTAAAAAAAAAAAAAAAAAAAAAAAAAAAAATTCCCATGGTTGACCTAAAAAAGCTGACCTTACCCCCCCCCCCAACGGAGCAAAATGTCAATTTTTCAAATTTCGAGATAAAAAAAAAAAAATGTGTCCTCTCCCCCCCCCCCCCCCCCCGGCTTATTCAGCGGTCGGCTGAGTCGTTGCGATTTTTTGGGGACCAAAAAAAATGACCTCTTACCCCCCCCCCCCGCTTATTCAGCGGTCGGCTGAGTCGTTGCTATTTTTTGGGACCCCCCCCCCCAAAAAAAAGTGACCTCTTACCCCCCCCCCCCCCCCCCCCGCTTATTCAGCGGTCGGCTGAGTCGTTGCTATTTTTTGGGACCCCCCCCCCCAAAAAAAGTGACCTATTACCCCCCCCCCCCCCCGCTTATTCAGCGGCTGGCTGAGTCGTTACGAAATTTTCGGCCCGATTTATAAATTTTAACCCCCCCCCCCTTGAAAAAATCCTGCGTACGCGCCTGGATATGATAACATATATATCAAATTAAAGGAAAGTTAATACTCTACCAACAGGATTGCAGGGTTTTGACAATCACGGTAAAGATGCCTTTTCTTTTATGTTTCTTATGACAGGTTTTTCCGTTTCATTTGACTCTACAAGATGGAGGCTTACTTCGAATCATCGGGTCATCGCGTCCGGGTAGCAGATGGCACTACACGACCTTTTGTGAAACGGAAACGGAAGATGACGCGATCTTTCGTAGATTTGACGTAGGATTGCCACAAATTGACGGGTAAATTGGATCAGACCATTTATAGATGAGAGAAGTTTATTTCACAAAAACATTACCCCCGACAATTCGTGAAAGAAGGCATATATTTTCAAAAAAGGTCAGATAACGCTACCGCCCTACTCGACTAGATGATTCGAAGTAAGTCAGATGGAAATGCTCATCAAAATTTGAATGGCCAGATGCCCTATTTTTGAAATTTTCTTTCAGAGGCTCATTTATAGTTTGATGGCTACGCCCAATCATGCGTTAATGGTGTGATTCCGATCATTCCAATCATCTTAAAGAAGATTAATTTATGTTTATTTTGATATATGGAAGATAATTATGTGAATTCTAACTGTAAATGGTGTTTATTTCCTTCTGTTTTCACAGAGTGTTTTAAAATCCTTTGTTTCATTTGATGTAAGCTGAAAATTGAACCACAATCATGTAAAATACTACAATTTCTTTACATAATTCCAGGTCAGGACTTTCGTACGACGCTTCCAACGAGCACGAAACACCTTCATTCAACAATTGAAGCATAAACGCCCTTCTCTACATGAAGCCGAAACGACGGCAACAGTTACCAGAACCTAATGTTTACTTGGAACTAGACAATGTATGTTCAGTTTCCTACAAACCTGGCGATCCAGTTTAAGGTCAATTTTTTTAGAAGGGAATGAATATGAAACGCTCGGCATGCGGCAATGCTGACAAACATTTTTAAAAATTATTATGGTGCTCGAGTTATTTCTGTTGTCAGAATAAATTAGCACCTTTATCAGAATGTGCATTCTTTAAGTTTGTATGGCATTTGGTATATTAGACCAAAATTCAAAAAGGGTTTGTGGTCTGGTGGGTCAAACTCAGACTGTGGATCACAACATACAGGGTTCGAATCCTCACCACAGTAAAGGAAATTAATCTACATTTGCGACACTCGACCAAGATGAATTAAGTGGCTACATGTAGGCCTTTAGGAAGTAATTCCCTGAATGCTTCAGCGCCTTATCTATACAGCTACAAGTAGGATAGATTCGGGGTAATACTCTAAAGCTCATTGGAAGCGCATATAAAACATTAAATATGTTAAATGCGCTATTAATACCGGAACTAAATATCATTAATATTAGTATTATTAATGAGTTTTATCTTCTTTCGCTGTATCTAGAGAGAAATATGAAAATAAAATAAGCCAGTTAGACTTGGCTTTTTAAATATTGAACCTTTCAAGCGTAAAGAAATATTTAGCCAGGAAACATGACCAACATAATGGATTAAACATAAAGAGAAACTATCGTGATGGAAAGAAAAGTAAATAGGTGAATATTAAAATGGATAAAAGGGATAGTATTCATACACACACATTCACACACACGTACCCACACGCACAACCACACGCATATTTATACACAATACTCACTAATCTTCTGCATTTCCCTATTGTCACACCCTCGATCAAGCACTTGTCTTCAAATTTACCAATCCCTAAAAATTACAAGTCTCAGCACTTGTCTTCATATTTACCAATCCCTAAAAATTACAAGTCTCATTCCATTTCTCTTCATTTTGCAATAAAGTTTATTTTAATTTTAATATCCATAAACATAGAATGAAAAGGACCTGAATTTTAATTTTTAGGTCTTTCTTTCTGACTATCATGCATAACATTCTGAGTAAATCCATTATTATCAAAACAGCGATAAAAACAACAGCTACAGAACCAAGTACAGTGTTCTGCGGGGTTTTCCGAGTATATGTGAACAATGAAACTCATATAAGCTATAACAAGTGAGACTTCAATGTTGAAAAGGAATTTTAGATATTAAAAGCATATTTCACGATCAATGAAAAGTTATACAGTGCGTCCCAGAAAAAAACGAAACCGAGAAGTATCGATGTTTTATCATAACTTAATCACAACCATAATTAATGAATGAAGACTCTCGTCTACGGCTGATTGTCAACGAAACGGAGTTAAGTCTTTTGTTAATTTCGTTTATTGATACGGCAGGCAGCCAGTGAAAACGAATTCGTTTAATAAAATTATGGAAATGCAAGCACTACTTTAAACAAACAGAACTTTGTCATTCCTCGCTCATTTTTTCTGATTGAGGTGTCATATGAAAGGGCAGAAACTCAACTTTCTAGAAATGTGAATTTTTCTTCGAAATTCAGATACCGCCCGCCAAATGTCTTTTTGGTTTCCTTCCTTCAAATTGCTTTTAATCACTCATGCGTGAAATATGCATTATCTGAGTAGCATCACATGAAAGAAGAGACTCTAGGCTTTCCAAATATGTATCATTCATTAATTATAGTTGTGATTAAGTTATGATAGAACATCGATACTTCTCGGTTTCGTTTTTTCTGGGACGCACTGTATATATTGATATCGTCGGAAAAAAAAAACCGAGATTATCACTGAATAATAACAGTAAACTGATAGATGATACTTAATTGTTGAACCTTTGAAAGAACCATGTAGTTAAAGCATAAAACAGAAAAGAATCATCCGAATGAACCAGTGAGCCCTCTACCTCACAAAACAAAAACAAGCAACAAGCAGTAAACAAGTATCAAAAAAAAATATATACACTTAATTTTCTTGGATTCTTTTTCTGAACTGAATTCCTAAACCTTGAAAAATATATATGATGGTTGATTTCTGGTAAGGGGAAAAATAACGTTTTAGAAAATGTATACTTTATTATAATTGCCATGTTAAAGAAAAAAAAACGTTCTAGAAGCAATGATCCATTAAAAAATCTCTCTTGAATATTCTCATATTTAAATGGGACAACATATCTTTTGGAAAAAATTCTGAAACCACATGTCTGTAAAGTCCTTTGTCTCGATGTTGGTGTCCTGTCATTTTTGCTGTTTGTAATATTAAGCAGATTTGGACAAATAAATGCAACGGTGATGATTTACAAATGAAGTACAATTTTATCCTACTTACAACATAGTCTATAAATTCAATTCATCCAATTCAATTTATTTCAACCATAAAAATACATATACAACAGTTCATGAAAATATAAAAACATGAGGTTAGGAGCCACTAAAGAAGTTTGAATACAAGCTTGTGGTTGGGGCACCAACCATGACATATATATCGAGAAATTAGAGAAATTAACAAAAACAACATTAACGAAAAAACAAATATATACAAGAAAAAGATCAATAAGACCTATATGTGAGCATAAGACATTTACAGTAATGCACCAGCCATGAACGCACACAGGACACGCCGCGGCGTCCAGCGACACTGCGTCCCTATATGCGCCCCTAGCCGGTGCTTTATAGTATTATCAAACATTACACAACATTAGGAGCAAAATATTAATTATTTAATTGGGCGTTTTTGTTTTTTGATACTGCAAGAACGTTTCATTCTTCAACAGTTTTTTTTAACTATATCAACAGTTTTACTTAGTTTAATATCATTGTTTAGGTGATTATATAACTTAATTTAATTACAACGTAAGGAGTTTTGACTGATTGTAGTTTTGGAAGGAAATTGATGAAAATCGGCGTTTTGACGGGTGAAATATGAGTGACAGGAGGCATTTGTGCTATCATTGATAACTTTTCGTCAGTCTCTTTGCTAATGGAATTCCCAGACCAATATTCAACATCCGAATTGATCAAACCAGTCCCTCTCAGACATGGATAGATCAGCTACATCATATTTGTTCCTATTGGGTAGGTACAGATCACATGCAGAGGGGTGAAAATCATTCTTTTCAGAAGTCATATTACGAATCACTTTCTTTGGAAATAAACCCAACCCAAATTATCTATTCCAGAGTGATTTTTAAATAACTCTTTTCTTTTGTGATTGAATTCCACAGTTGTTACCTATTAGGGCGGATTTTCACCCAAATCGAAGTAAATATGACTTCTCGACAGTCCTTTTACAGTTAAACTGCATGACCAGTATTCGAAAATTTCATTATAAATTATTGAGGCTTGTTCAGATATACCATGGCACGGTAAACCGCCGGAAAAAAGCCGCCGGTGTTTTAAATTTCGTGTTAATTAAATGGCAACTACCCGCAACAGAATAATGACTTGCGCGTATGTATTCTTTGACCTCTGTGTTCAAAGCTTCAGACATGTGAATCTTATTATATCATTTGGTTTTGACAAGTCATATCTGAACGAGCATTAATTAGATAAAGATGGGTCTTAGTGTAATCATATGAGCAAAATCCGTGTCCTCTGGGATATGTGCAGAATGTTTATAATCCACGTCCAACGTGTATTTGGACAATTAATGTAATCAAATGAAACTAAATAAATCTCACTTTTTTGTGCGAATTTCGGGGCGAATTTCATCTGAAACAAAGAAATGATCCCTATTATGAATCACTAAGATGTGATTCCCACTACAGTGTAAATCTAGAGAGTAAATCAAATTGTAGAGAAAGTAGGGTTATCATAGGTTGGATTCTGTTGCATACCCTCCACGTCTGGCAGCCCTGCCAACCCCGATGCTGACCCAAATTTCATCTCTCCAGTGTGTTTTTTTCGGTAGAAGTATACGCACAGTATGACTGCTCCAACGATGATTACCACACCCACTGCACAACACAACCCGATGATCATGGCCAGGTTGTCTGGTCCAGTTGGTTCGACGGTGGTTACATACACCGGTATTGGCTCGATGGTGGTGGGTACAGACGCTGGTAGTGGTTCGGTAGTCGAGGGTACAGACACCGGTAGTGGTTCGGTGGTGGGTACAAACACCGGTATGAAGCGGATCGACAGGGAAGCGATGTTGGACAAGTCCCCTCTGTTCCCTGCCTCATCCCAAGCCCGAATAGCGAAATAGTAGACGATATCTTGCCCCCTCTCAGGGAGGGAAATAGTGACAGTCTCAATAACCCCAGCAGGACTGATAAAGGATAGGTTCCCGGAGACGAGTTGATTCTGTGTGACCTCATGACTGGTGCTGAAGTTGTTTCGGACGTCATTGAAGTTGGTGGAATAGCGGAGTTCGTTATTGTAGGCTTTGTGGTGGAAATTGAAACAGTAGCAAGAATTATGGACATGCTTAAAGGGGAAGTCCACCCTGAAATTAAGTTAGTTTAATAGGAGTAGAAAAATGAGAGAAACAAGTCAGTGAAAGTTTGAGCAAATTCCGATTAAAAATAAGGAAGTTAGGATTTTTGAAGTTGTGATCAATCAAACACAAATTGGCAACTCTATGACGTATCATGCGAGCTCAACTTCTATTTGCTCAGTACTAAAAAAATCTAAAATTTTCATTTTCCCTCAAGAAAAATTTCAACCATACATGCACCCTAAATATAATAATTGCAAATATGTTTCTATACTCTCCCTGCAAGGAACAAATATATATTCCGTCATCAATAACGAAGAAAACATGATTTTATGGAATATTATGCACAAAGCAAATGAAGGAGAGCTCGTATAATAAGTCACAGAGTTGCCAATTTGTATTTGATTGATCACATCTTCAATAATTCATAACTTTCTTATTTTCATTCAGAATTTGCTCAAACTTTCACTCACCTGATTTTTTTATTATTCTGCCTCTATCGAAACAAACTTATTTTGGGGGTGGACTTTCCCTTTAACTCTAGTGCACATACAAAATTTAAATGTGAGTGTGCATTCACTGTGAGGTTCGCAGTTTAGCTGGATAATGTTTCCACAGATCATTCATTTATAAACTTTTCCTTTACCTCCTCGGCACTTTAATTTTGATCGTGTTATCTTATGACCATACATGAAATGTTTCCCGTTTTTCTTCAGCTGCTCTTTCCCTGATTTTTCCATCAGTACCAAAGTCCAGGGTCAGTGCAGCGTCTTTAAAGTCATGTGGGTAAAAAGGGGCACTATCAAAAGACAGTTTATAGAAACAAAAGATAAACTTATCAAAAGCAACAAGGGCCACATATCGGCTTTGGGTAGGGGCACTGATAAGAGTTGAAATGTGGTATTTATAAGAAATGGGGAGGGGCATTTAGTATAAGGTCAAAAAGGCAATCATCAGAAGGGAATTGTCACTAGTGAGAAAGAAGAAGGGGTACTCTTCACACTTAAAGGGGTACTTATCAAAGGTGAAAAGAGGCACTAATAACAAGAGGAAAGTGGCATTCATTACAAAGGATGAAGTGCACTTTTCAAAGTTAAAGGGACACCTATCACATTTGAGGGGCACTTATGAGAAGGGGTACTTATTAGAAAGAAAAAAGGGGATATTTATCTGAAAAGAAAAAAAAAAAGAGAATTTTTTCTGCGCAAAAGGAGCACTGTAAGTGTACTTCAAATGTGTGGGGACACTGTACCACCTTCCTCCCCTCCCCCCTTCGAGAGCGCCGCTTCTAAAGACTCTTAAGACATGAATATTGTTTACCCGTTCCTTGGTCCAAGTCGTCTCCTACAGCAGTCCAGCTGAGGGTCACCGTGCTGTTGTCATAGGAGAAAGAGGTGTAGACTAGGTCCTGGATACGGGAAGGTGGTAGAATGTCAGCGGCGTTGGGAGTGTAACCTTGGACCTTGAAGACTCCTCCCGATGCTGTACGCATAAAAGATGGCTCCACTGCAGTCTCAACTTCAGCTGACCTTTTTCCTGGATGCAAACAAATATAAGGGAAAATATGTACAAATTGTTCCGATTGGATCAGTCAAAATTTTCCAACTTTTTGCATTGGATATTAATACTAATTTGGTGTCATGTACTCATAGTAGCCTCACCATTTTTTAAATTTTGCTATTCCCGAAGGCCTTGCAGTTAATATTACCGCAACATTGCAAGGTATCCACTTTACACCTGGGTACAGAGGGAAAAAAACTCTCGGCCAAGGATGTAGGCATCGAGCAAGGGTCGAATAAGGAAATGTCTATATGGGAGTCAAGAGCCTTCATCAATTCAGTGCTTCCACTCGGGAAAGGCCTTCCCAGATCCCATGATGTACATACAGTATACTAGCATTTTGTTTATTTACTGTACAATTAAAAATGATTTCAAATATGTTCACGGAAGGAATGGATTTTTATGGCTCGTACCAATTCTAGATGATTTGTTTGTTTTCCATAGACCTAAAGTATATAAGCCATAGAAAAATTGAAAGATTAATTTACATACTTCTCTGATTTTCTGCACCATCATAGCCGATGACATCAACCTTGACGTTATATCTGCCATTAGAAGTGAAGCTTTGGAAGTACGCTGAATATGTCCCGTCATTTGATGTTAAATCCGGCTCTGAAGATCAAAGAGAATAAAGTACGACGATCAAGAAATGTGCTTTATTACTAAAGGCCATAACTGGGAAAGGCTTCGCACTCGCTATCAAATAGTTTTGCATTGAAAAAATCAAAATAGAATTGACAACTTTCTTAAACATGTTTGAATTGTTGGATTTTCCATTATTCGGATAGCAGACAGGTCGTACATGGTTCTATTTGCTGTAAATAATTAGGTACTTCCCACTTGAACCGGATGACTTTCTTGTACGAGTTCGATGAACGTTTTGTATAAACACTTTTTTAAGTTTCAAAGGCCTTGGTTCAACGAGCTACTTAGAATAAAAGTAAAGGTTGAATTAAGAAATAACGAAAGCAAAAATATCAAGCACACTTTGTGATTGTAAATACAAATGCATAATAAGCAGAGCCTTCTTGCTACCGCGGCGGCTGAACAGACACATGCTCAGATCCCTCGGGTGCATGACGTTACTCGACGCATACTGCGTTGTCGCATCAAATCGAAAGAGTCGCCATTGGCTCACATGGCCCTTGACAGAGCAAGTTCGCTGCTGCGGCGACAGAGCTGACACATGTGCAGATTCCTAAAGTGACGTCACTCGATGCACAACGCGTTTATAGTCGCGTCAAATCGAAAGCTCGCTATTGGCTCACCTAACCCGTCGTCGTGCAATATCACCGGGGTCGATGTAGACGAATCCGAGACGATAGCTGTGACGGTAGCATTAGGAACAGGCATATAATCCTGTTGAACCTGAGCATATATAGCTAGTGCTGGAGTCTGGGCATAATTCACCTCCTTGAAGAATGCAAATACAAAGCAAAACGAAAGAGCACACATGGTTAACAGGAAACGTTGTAAATAAGCTAGGCAATATGTTTCATCTTCAGTCACCCTCATGCTATGGATTGAAAGTAAACCATCAGTATATTCGAAATTGACATGTCTATGCCAAATGAATATATTTGAAAACATAGGCGATGTGTTTTCTTCTGCATGTTAGTAAAATAGACCCCTCATTAAACTTTTGTACATTATTATATTTTATTATAAATATGTTTGTTTGAAATCACATGAAATCGAAGTCTATTACGTCTTCATAAGCTACGGACATATTAGCCTTTCGGTTAGGGGAGCATGGTCTTGCCACACCTCAATAATAACAATACCTATGACTGTTTGGAATATAGAATAACAAACTAGTACAGTATTTAACCATACAAATATTTTACATATATTGACTGGCAGGGGGTGTAATATAACGTTATTTGGACCGCTGAAGGGAGTTATATTTTCCCAAGTGGTTATATATTTTCCCGAAGCACTGAGGGAAAATATGGTCACGAGGGAAAATATAACCCCCTTCAGGTCCAAAGAATATTATATACCCCCTGCCAGTCAAAATCTGTTAAATTAGATAGCCTCGTTTTGATTTGATTTGATTTGATTTTTTTTTTTGGGGGGGGGGTCCCTTTATTTTTGCTCGAAATTTTGTTCTATTTTGTTTTTTTTAAGGACAAACATCTTTTTTAAAGTGCGAAAACAAAATATCTCGAGATAATTCGAGAAAAAATAAAATCCTTACAAACAAAATTGTTGCCCAAAATAGCATTTTTGGGGAAGGAAACAAATTTCAAGGGAAAAAATATTGAAAAAAAAATGACCCTCTGTAATGATGTAATGTGTGTGATTGGTGACATATAGTCCTCAAGAAGGCGACATGCATTAATTGAAAATATATTCATTTCACCAGCTGGTAAATATTACACTGGAAAGTTACCGGCTAGGAAATATAACAATTTGAATCCTCATAATTGATATCACGTGACGAGCTCTGGACCAATCACATCTCGGTATCTGTCTCAGCTATATGATATATATATGTGTAATAAAGCAACAGTATACTTACACCAGCTCCTAAAAACACAGTTACTGTGACTGGCGAGTATTCCTGCGTAGATGGTTTAGAGGTTACTGAAACACTAGCATACTCGACGCCTAGCTGTATGACGTTGATGGTTACATTCCACAAACCAGCCTTTTTAAGAATAATAATGATAACAATAATAAATGTAATACTTACAAAAATAACGATAATAATGATAGCTAGACATGCAATCGTGTCACAACAATGTGCGTGCAATGACGCACGTGTTTCTACGGTTCAAACGCAAGAGCTTCTCTCGGACTATCCATAGCAATTTGTAAGAAGTATGTTGCTTCTGTGATAGTGGAGATAGGTAGGGAGAAAGAAAGGCCACCAAGCCCACCAAAACGGACAAAATATGGCGCCTGGACGGTCATGCATGAGGATTTCCGGAGAACGAAGAATACAGTGACCTTGAAGGGATGCAAGAGACTATGCCTACGTAGTTTGAAGGGAATTGGAATAGAGGAAGGGACCTAGAAAGGGCTCGCAAGCAGTGCGTGCAAAACCAATAGGATTTGGTGCATGATGAACTTGTGGTGACGCGTGCAGTGGCACAAACAGCCGCCCATACCATGGAGTTACTAACACAATCAGGCTGAGTATAAACTGGCGTCTTAATTGGGCCCCTTGACGATTTTTTAAAATCCGGCTTCGAGGTGCAAATGAAAATGACGTCATAGCCGATACGTGTTATAACTTGGCGGAAACTCAGTAGAATTTATATAGTGACCATTGTTCAAACTCAATTTACTCAAATATTTTAGTAATAACATATCACGTATTTGGTATCATTCAAAAGAACACTTCATTACGCTCAGTTTGACACCATTAGCATCTGCGTGCAATGTATTGCACGCATTTACGGGCTGTTACTTAATGCATAGCAAATTTAGCATTTAGGACAAAAATTTTGCGCTGACGTCTTCAAATTTTACCAAACTTACAAGAAAGTTGTCACGTGCTTGGCTTCATGTGTATGCCAAGTTTCATTGACGTAGGTATAAGGGTCGTCATTTTAGAGCAAGTTTAATTCATTTCGCAATTTTTCATGGAAATGGCGAATATGGAGGGCAATTTTCTCAAATTTGGTCAGTGTTACGGTATATAATTTTGTACTTGGCTGGAAAGAGCATATCTTTAAGTATCTAAATGCAAAAAAGGGTACGGGTTTGGCCAGAAACGATGGAGATATGGCCACAGAAAGAAAGCCAATTCCCAGAACTTTAGAGGGCGCTATTTATTTTTGCATATTCAATGGAGCGTTTAATTCAGCATGGCTTTGTGCAATTATGAGATAAAGATACTGCAAGAAATTGAGACGAAACTAAAATGGTATGAGAAAGTTGTGGCAATTTTAGATTTAGAGAGGTCCATTTTTCAAAAACTTTAGAGATTTTTGACGGAGTTGGCTTCGGATTTGAATTTGCAGTGCGAAGGTGGCATTTTGAAGGTCAGATTATACGTCACAGATGAAAGAACATATCTTGGACTAGTTAGAGGAATTTGTTAGACTCTGTAGGATGTAGGATAGTGGAGATAGGAAGGAAGAAAGAAAGGCCTTAAAACGGACCAGAAACGGACAAAATGGCGCCTGGACGGTTATGCATGAGTGATTTTGAAAATCGAAGAATGTAGTGACCTTTATGAGATGCTCGAGACTATGCCTATAACAATTGGAAGGAAAAGGACACGAAGAAGAACATGACTACCACTATGTGCCAAACAAATACGATTTCCTGACGAAAACACTAAGGAGAAGAAAAATCTAATGGAGCAGAATGTTAACGAAAACAAAGCAATGACGATTTCCTCATTGCAATAATAATAACACAAATTCTAATATTCATTTCTGGTTTAGCGCATATCGTAGACCTAGTAATGTCTTTATGTACGAGTGCTTTCTGGGTCAAAAATACAAAATTTATAGCAATTTTTTTCCTCCAAATTATTGACTTTTCAACAGATTTGAATCCCATTTTCCATTAGACCATACCATGTCTCCATTCAAACATATATATAGTTTTAACATTTGTCCTACTGAATTAAAACAGATCTTTCGATCACTCATTAATTTTGCAAAATTGTATTACCAACAAGTGCCATTACGGGCATTATTGGCAGACGTAATCATCAATTTAAAATGTACAGTAATTAGGTTTTAGAGTTTAAATGACCTGATCACACCTTCCTTCAATGCTGGCATGTTGTGATCAGCAAGGAAAAAGAAAGAAAGGCTGATATCATTTTGGGAAAAAGAGTCATTGTTGTTCATTCAACAGGTTTACACAAGGTTTAGTTCGTACCAAGTGGACGAAGAAGATTACGATAAGCAAAAATATTAGACAAAATTGGATAAATCCAACACATTTAATAGCTTGAAACTTTTGAAAACAGTTTCCTACACACCTTTGGAAAAAAATTGTAAACAATCAAACTTCATTTAAGGGTTTCCAAAATCGTTGAAGATATACCATTAATCTTAAACCCCCATCACACCAAACTAGTTCTCTCTACGTTCTGGAAAATGTTGCCAAACGGGCTCAAACTGTTTGCGAACGGAGTTGGACGTAGTATCGATGATCTTTTTAAGAATTTCAAATGTCAGTCCCTCTAATTGCAGGACGCGGACAACTTCGAACAGGCTTAGTTTTAGAGCACCCTTCCCGTCCAAGCCAGTCCGGGCCCGTCCATAAAGTTCTTTCACAGATCTTAAACAGTTGCTTCTACGTTCACTCCGTTCGCACACAGTGTGAGCACTCTTGGCAACATTTTACAGAACGGTGTGAGAACTAGTTTGGTGTGATGGGGCTTCACTTGTATGTCTTGATTTGCACAGCATGAAACGTTGAAGTTCAACGGGATTAAGGAATGGCAAGAATGCGCTGGGTTTTTTATAACCCTTGAGCCAGGACGTGATTCCACACGCTCTAAGACCGCGTTCGAACGCACTAAGAACGAGGTGAGGACGAGCGGAACTGTCTCTGAACTTGTTAGAATGGGTTAGGTCGTATTGGGAACGAGGTATAACTACTTAATAACGGGTATAAACTGACTACGGACTGACTTAAACTGCTTGTAAATGGCAAATTTACCTGATCAGAACTTTATATGAACTGACTGTGGATGGGGCACAGACGAGATAGACGTATGGGGGACTGTTTATGAACGAAGTGGGGTCGTATTATAGACATTATTGACAAATTCTACTCCGACCACAACCCGTTTAACGATTTTCTGGGACAGTTCCAAAACTTAATGAGAACTAGTTTGGTGTGATGGGGGCTTTAATAATCTATATACGAAGAATGGCAAAGGAACTGTTTTCTCAAACAAAAGAATGATTTTCAGAGGCTTCACCTGCGCCAGGGGTAAGTTGATCGTCACAATCTTGTTGATCGTATCAATGTGATAGCGAGGATCGCTATCGTCAACTTGAGTACCGTCTGGCCCAGTAAGAACGATTGATATAGAATTACTCGCCGCCCAGGTCACTGTGATCACCGTTTCGTTGCCCAGTGCGGCGTCAATAACCACCGGAATAATGGAGAAGCCAGGATTAGGTTCGATAATGACCACTGAACTGTAGATCTGAGTGAAATGCAAAACAAGATTTAAGAATATGATATCTTCAAATAGTGAGCTAGGGAACCATGTGTTTTGAACGACAATGTACCTTTTAACGGAAATAAGAATTAATGATAAGTATTAAGAATTCCTTTTTTTCGTAATTATGTATCATTGCACAACACCAATGGATTCAAGATTCGTAGTCATTTGAACATAAACGACAGAGTGAGTCAAAAAAAGTTTACACCTAGAAAATTGCTAATTATTTCAAAAATCATCTATGAGCAGTAAATTATTATACATCTTATTGAAAGAGTATTTTATCCCAACTCATTTGGTATCATTTTTGTGTGGTGCGTTTTCACGCTTGGATGAATATGAGGCATTGTTTGCGAGAGTGCAAAAATCGATATCAAATATCAACGAACATTTGTACGCGTGTGTAAGTGTGTGGGTGTGACTTTGCTTCTGCAAAAAGCATATGCAATGCATTTCATTTGATACATTCAATTTATTCGTTCACTCCGCTATCCCGACATAATACATGCTGTAGGCATCACTTTGGCGCAACTCGATTTTTGCACTCTTGCAAACAATGCCTCCTGTTCATCCAAGCGTGAACACATACCACACGAAAATGATACCAAATGATTTGGGATAAAACACTCTTTCATGAGATGTATAATAATTTACTGTTCATAGATGATTTTTTTTTAATAATCAGCAATTTTTAAGGTGTAAACTTTTTTTTGACTCAGTATAAATAAAATAATATATAAATATAACTAGATGGAATTTTGACTGCGCACAGTCGAAAATGATGCCTCCGCCATAGAGTAATTTAAACAAGTTTGGAGTTTAAATCTCCAGTGGTTCTTGAGATATCATGATAACAATCTCAATGTATGGAATTTCATAAGTTGACCTCTGTGACCCTTGACCTTTGACCTACGTGCTCCAAAATCTAATCAGATTGTCTTCCTATGGTGATACACACTATCATTAAGTTTGAAGTTTAAATCTCCAGTGGTTCTTGAGATATGATAACAATCTCAATGTATGGAATTTCATAAGTTGACCTATGTGACCCTTGACCTTTGACCTACGTGCTCCAAAATCTAATCAGATCGTCTTCCTATGGTGATACATACTATCCTTAAGTTTGAAGTTTTTACATCTCCAGTGGTTCTTGAGATATCGCGCTAACAAACTCAATACAAGGAATTTCATAAGTTGACCTCTGTGACCTGTGACCTTTGACCTATGTACTCCAAAATCTAATCAGATCGTCTTCCTATGGTGATAAATACTATTCCCGAGTCTTAAGTTTAAATCTTAAATGGTTCTTGAGATATTGTGATAACGGTCAAACGGGACGGACGTACGGACGGACGTACGGACGGACAACCCGAAAACATGATGCCTCCGGCACCACCTTCGGTGGCGGAGGCATAATAATACAAACAAAATTTGTTAGGAGGAAACGATTGAAATACAGTTGAGTGGTCTGCAAACTATCTGACACTTGACGAATTCTGTTTAGGTTTTTGGTGTCGAGAGAAAAGACAGAAAAGGACCTATTCCCTGTGGAATTCTAATTACGCTTATTTGTCCTTTATCCCTCATTCAAAAGACCCCGCTAGTTTAGTAGGAAGCTGAGAAACCATTACACTTTTTGCCAACAACGTATTGACTCGCAGACAAAGGGTGACTCTTCGAACTAAAGAGACGACAGACCTGTATAGGAACCGTTTCCATGGCAACGTCAGGTCTCTCCGTTATGGTTCTATGGAACGCCTGTAGTAGACAAGTCCCAGTATCAGTATCCGAACAGAAGCTTGATATGCCAGAAGTGCTCGTAGAAAGATCTTCCATTTGCTGATCAGCTGAGTTGCTTAAACTGATTATGTCGATTATGACTCCTGAGTTCTCTACGTCGTCATATGTGTCTCTGATATATATAGGTCCACCCTCTTGGCCATCGCTGAGGAGTAAGATGTATCCTCCTTGTGCGTATGATCCAAGTACCTGAAAAGACAAATTGAGATCATGTTGGAATAATCCTCCATTTTTGTTTCCAGCTGAGTGATGGTATTAGTGATGACTCCTGATTTTCAATGTCGTCGTTCGTGTCTCTGATGGACCTCTATTCTCTTAGAAATACAAGTTAAACATTTCGTCACATATTATTCAAAGTACATTCTTAAAGTGACTCGGTATTGTTGAAGGTTGATGAAAAAACTGTGTAATTTTTGTATGAAATTGTACTTATTATATTCCTTCTACTGAACTTACCCTCTAACAGGCAAAAAGTCCTGAGAACATTTTCAAACCACAAAGATGTTTATGGTTTCCTTTGAAGGCGTCACTGTGCAACACACTTTAACAGTGATTAACAGTAAATTCTCCCAACCATTTTTGAATTTTCCCAACCGTTTTTCCTTGAAAATAAGATATAAAACAGGCTTTTTAAAACACTTAAATGTGTTTGGAATGGTATATAGAGCAAATTCATTGCTTTGTGACGTATTACATTCGACTACAATGTAATTAAATTGTAATAATATAGTTGGGAGAATTAATAAATCCTTTTCCCAATGTTTACATTAATAATGGTCCGTTTTCACTCAAACTTTCAGATTATATTCAATTGTACATCTAGCATTGAAGTCACTACTTTGGCACCATTTTCTCTCATCTGAACAATGTGACCAATTCCCTTTAAGACTGTGCAGGGCAATTAAAGACCCCTTTTTCAAAGAGGAGAACTGTTGGATAAATTATTATATCTTTTGACTAGGTAAATTATATAATACGTGGTTATCATGAGGGGGTTACTGGTCAAGGTAAACTTTTTGCACACGAGCCGTCATTTGTGTTCCGTTATTACTTGCGCTAATAAAGCGCGTGAAGGAAATTTACAAACTGTTTATTTTCCATTCACTTTTTGTTTGATGTTACTCTGACATAGCGCATAAAATACCGCGTCAGTCGCTGTGGCAGTCCTGCGTCAGGCAAATAGGGACTTTTAGATTTACACGACGAGAACGTGGACTGTCGCGTGTGACATTGTGTAAAGGCACTGGGCCGTGCTTGGCAGTGCCTTAAAAGGACGTCACATTATCTTAAAAGGATGTCACACGTGGCGGTCCACGTTCTCGTCGTGTAAATCTAAAAGTCCCTAATGACGCCTTGTGTGGCACTGGTTTGAATTAGGTTAGACCTAGCCGATGGTACCTGAATGCCTGACAATATCCCGCATCCGATACACGTGCTACCACCCGCTGATGGTGGTAAAGCATCGACGAGTCTTTCACGTGAAGCAGTATCGGTAATATCCGTAAGATTTGCTCTGATTTCTGAATACGATTGGAAGACTACGATTCCGAGCTTGCTGTCTGAGGGAATTACACTCATGATGTAATCAGCAGATGACGCGACCATTCGGTCAAATCGGTTCCCCTAAAAAAAAAAGCATATGATGTCATATGGTAAAACATGGATTTTTTTTTGTTTATGACTCATTGTATGAGCGTAAGGATGCCTTTTTGATTTTAATCGTCCATTTTCATTGGCCAATTGAAGATGTAAATTAAAAACTTAAAGAACCTATACAACACGTGTATTTGTGTTCAAGTTCAACAGGGCGTTCATATGTTACGATATAAAGGTGTACATAGTCAAATATTCGAATCAAGGGGGAATTGGGGAATTAACCTCAAACTACATGCTAATTTCAGTTTGTAGGCCATTTATAACTTTATCTGAAAAATAAAACATCATACATTTGACGACAGGGAGGACGTAACTCTTCTTTAAAATTATTCGTCTCTTTGCGGCTCTAATAATTTCGCCTGTCAGAAGTAAATGACCCCCTCCATTAAAGAAACATTTACATAAACAAATCAATTAATGAAAAGGAGAATATGATATACTACTGGTAGCTTAAGGTCCCTAACAAGGGCTTTTGTAAACCTGGCTTTAGCCGATCTACCTGCTACCCGTGAAACATGGAAACATTCAATAAAATTATTTCTACCTGCTACCCACATACTCAATATGGGCGGAGAGTGGCAAATATAGATTAATGCATTCCTAAAGAACATTAGTTCCGCGGCTGGGACTCGAAGCGCTAACTATGTGATCCACAAACCGGTGATGTATTCATTAGACTACAACATTGGAGAAAGAGATAGAGAGGGGATGAGAAAAAGAGAAAGGGAGGGAGGAATATGGAGAGAGAACACAGACTTACACCCATACTACCACTGATGTCGAGGACGAGTACTACACTTCTGACTGACGAGAGCTGGAGGACCTCAAATACAGGAGTGGTGTAAGAGACCGGTGGGGCATCCACAGGGAAGTCTGTATGATCCCTCATTACCGACCATGCACTGCGTTCACCGCATTTGATGTTCATGAGATTGTCAGCTAGGGGGTTGTGGAGGCTAGCCGGGTCTGATTCATCGTCATCACAGAACTGCTCTATCTGAAATGCGGGTAACGATAGGCATTTAGAGTTGGAAAGTTGAAAGGGATGATGCCCATGTCATTGAATTTGAAACACATTTCTGGCCAAGAAATGTGAAAGAATCCATTTGGATTAAATGGAGATAGATAAAGAAGATATTCTGACTCATTGTCATCATTCTCTGCTCAAAGCAACAAGGAAATGTGCAAAAGAATTAAACAGGTTTGTGAAAGCCCACAGGAGTGGATAAAAATTTGCTTACTAAATTTAGTAAGGTTGGAAGAAGCTTAAACTACGAATTTCGTTTTATTAACCCTTAAATATAAAGACCGGTAGTGGTAACAAAAAAAAAGGGTTTTGGGTAGAAAATATCTATTCAATATTGTTTTAATATTGCCTTCAGAGGTTTAGATGGCAATACGTCAACCTTAATTCTCAAAAGAGCAAAATATATGCCAAAATTTTCAATGTTGAAGTGCATTCGCGATATCTATCCAGGCCGGATCGATATGATAATTTACCAAATATATCAATTAGTAGGCGGTTTCCCGGCAAAATTTGTATCATCACGTTTTAGCCAAAACATATTCTTTCACATCACTTGTAATATTTTTTGAGAGGGAGGCTATTTCAGAACTGGTCTATACCTTTAAAACCAGCGAAGATATTTTGTATTAGTTTGAAATGTTTTGTTTGACGTCTTTTGTTTAAAATACGATCTATTTCATATTTACTCGTTAAAACTCCATTCGAATATCATGTTATGGGGACGTCAAATAATAGTATACCTGTACGTTATCAGCATCATATTAAGTATACATGTATCACCAAGATAATTTGTGAGAAGCTGGGATAAAACATTTATTAAAAAATTGTACCAATGATGGGTAATGCTGATTAACTATGTTGAGTGTATAATTGTCTTCCAATTTCTTATTCTACTAATATAACTAAGTGCTGCGCTCTTTCCCAATGTTGATCGGACTTGCTGAAGAACAGCCATTGGCTGAAGCAAGTGATCCGTGTTGAAATAAAATAAAATGAATGAAATAAAAAATAAGGAATGATCCTTCCTACCATAATAGTAGAACAGTATGCTTACTGATATCATTAATCATAACTCTAGATCTGACGACACATTTACACATATCACCAATAGACTTCAGTCTATATTTATAAGTACACTGTTGGTCATAATGGTGGAATATTTCTTTTTTACCCCGATTTATGGAAAGATTTTTACAATAATTTATTCCTACTAGATCTAGATAATAGTATATATTCTCAGATTTTATTGCATAATAGTTTTATGAGTGTTTGTTTTGCGTGACTGCTAAAGCATGTGTATGCTAATATGCTAATCTACTAGGGGACCTACGTCCTAAAGTCATAACTGACAGTAATGAGGAATAATGCCGCATAAAAGGGCACTAATAAAGCATATCGACACGGTTTTGATCCTGGGGGCTCACAGTAACGAAGCCATTGCTTAGCCACTAAATCATGACTGTACGCAGCGGGGGCTAGGTACGTCGCAACCCCTACAAATACAAAAAAAGAAAGAAAATGCAATAGATTTTCAAAAATTTATTGCATTTTCCACCGGTCCCCAACATAAACAATTCCTCTGTAGGGCAATGCATTATGGGTCAAGGCATGCCCGCATAGATGATTTTTTATCTTAGGGGTCGGGGCAATATGCAATGAATTATTTATAATTTATTGCATTTTCTTAGTTTTTTTGTATTTGTGGGGGCGGCGACGTACCCTAGCCCCCGCTGCGTACAGTCATGATTCAGTGGCTAAGCAATGGCCTCGTTACTGTGAGCCCCCAGGAGCAAAAACGTGTCGATATGCTTTATTAGTGCCCTTTTATGAGGCTTTATTCCTCATTACTGTCAGTTATGACTTTAGGACGTAGGTTTCCTAGTAGATTAGCATAGTAGCATACACATGCTTTATCAGTCACGCAAAAACAAACACTCACAAATTATTATTCAATAAAATCTGAGAATGTATACTATTATCTAGATCTAGTAGGAATAAATTATTGTTAAAATCTTTCCATAAATCGGGGTAAAACAAAAACTATTCCACCATTATGACCAACAGTGTATATACCTCATACATAGATTTTTATTAACTTATTGGTCAAAACCTTATCACATGACAAGGAGCATCTCAATCTACCTTTGCATCAGAGGGTTTTGGCGTTCTATCAATTGACCTAAGGTCAAATGATAGAACGCCAAAACCCTGTGATAGTACGCCTAACCCCTCCGCGATTTTTGCCAGCACACAAAGCGTACAGGAATTCAAATGCCCTCCAGCGCCCAACTCCCGCGGTTTCACGGCGCTCAAGCCATTCAGTTTACGCTGAGCGTTAACTGCACTACCTTAGAGTACCTTACAGTACCTTTATAGATTAGATTCCGTATGTTGAATTTCTTTCAGCGTTGGATATTTGAAACTGTTTTGAACTTCAAAAGACTGTTAATATATGACTGTGAGGAGCAAATAGACTCTTGATATTGGATTTCTTTTCTAGACCTATCATGAATCAATGAAAAGTATGAGGTATATAAAACAAAATAATATGGACTGCTCTGTAATCGAATGGTGGTGGAAATTATCATTCCCTCTGTGGAGTTCATACCGGCCCTTCTGTCACGCCCGAGGCGAAGCCAAGGGGTGATAGAAGGGCCGTTATGACACATACATTCATGCATATGTGTTAAAAAATATTTTAAACGTTTTTGATAATGTATATGGACTGGTGCTTTGTTTAAGACCGTATCAGGACAATCACCCCCCTTGGCAATCACCTCCCCCCGAAAATTAGCCCCCGAAAAATCACCCCCAAGGGCAATTACATCCCGGAAAATTACCCCCCCCCCGGAGAATTATCCCCCTAGGACAACTACCCCCCGGGGACAATTACCCCCGAGGACAACTAACCAAAAAACAATTACCCTCGAGGACAACCCCCTCCAAGGACAACTACCTCCGAGGACAATCAGACCGAGGATTCTCTCCAATTTGCTAGTAACAGAAAATTTCATAAACTTTTATTTTCTTAGTTATTTACGAAGTTCATTTCAGTCTTTTCAAATTATTCGATTCGATGTGGGGGTGGAGGTTGCCCAATTGCCAATTGCCACGTGCTTTTGCCACCAAGTAAAGAACAGAAATTACATTTCTTAGAAATTTAACAATACATTGCGCGCAGATGAGTACGCGTTACAGCCTCTCTCACCAACAATGGCACAACACAGAAATTACACTGTCGCTCATAACGTTGGAATATTTTTTATTAACCCCAATTTATGGAACCATTGGACAATGATTCTTAAAAGATCCAGATAATAGTATAAATTCTCAGATTTTATTGAATAATAATTTGCCAGAGTTTGTTTTGCGTGAGTGCTAAAGCATGTGTATGCTACTATGCTTATAAACTAGGGGACCTACGCCCTTAAGTCATAAATGACAGTATTTAGGATTAATGCCCCACAAAAGGGCACTAATATAGCACATCGACACGGTTTTGATCCTGGAGGCCTTACAGTTACGAAGCCATTGCTTTGCCACTAAACCGTGACTGTACGCAGCGGGGGCTAGGGAAGGTGGCAGTTCCCACAAATAAACAAAATAAAAAAATGCAATAAATTATCAATAATTCAGTGAATTCCCCCCCGGTCCCCAACATAATTTTTTCCCTTTTTGCCCATGCCTTGAGCCATAATGCATGGCCATACAGAGTTTTTTTTTTATAATTGGGAAATGGTAGCGTAGGATCTACACTAACAGAAAAACTTAATTTAAGATTGTGTCTTAGAGGCTGGGGCCTTTTCAATTATTGACCTATGAACTAATTGCTAATACCTTTGAGAATTGCTATTTACGTTACATGCACACTGTACAATGTTTCCACTCAAAATGAACATCCTGTCAAAGAGACATCAACTCATTTGGGATAGCATGTAATGACTTTTAGTATCCATCACATTATCTGATCATTTTATTTCTTAGTATGGCATGACAGCATCATATGTTTAGAAAAAAAAGTGTTTCAATAGACAGCTGCATGTTTTAAAAAAAAAACGCTAACAGATGATTCGTTTATTCACCCCATATTCTGAGTCGTATCAGGACAATACCCCCTGGAAAATCACCCACGGATAATTACCCCCGAAGAACTACCCCAAGGACAGTTACCCCCCGGGAAAATTACCACCCGTGGACAATTACCCCCCTCCGACATTAACCACCTGTTCATTAAAGGGGAAGTCCACCTTTAATTTCACAACTTTAAACAATGTAAAATGTATTCTATTATTGAATGTTGAATTGTATTTCTGATTTCTTGTCATAATTACTGTTCTGTTGGAAATGAAAAATAAAACTGAAACTGAAACCCTGATAAAAAGTTGGTTATAATAAAAGAACACAACAATTTCGAGGGGGGGGGGGGGGGTAATTATCCTTGGAGGGGGTAATTGTACATGGGGGAGGGGGGGGGTGGTTCTCGGGGTTGGTTGTCCTCGGGGGTAGTTTTCCGGGGGTAATTTCCCGGAGGTAATTGGCCGGGGGTGATTACCCAGGAGGTAATTGTCCTAAGAACTTGGACTAAACGACAGAATTTACCGATTGTATGTGAGCATCTCTGGTTGCGAACAGCAGTGAACCTGTAGCCGTCTGTCCTTCAGTATCAGGAACGAAGCGGCATTTGCGATTATCACCACTCTGGTTTTCATTAAACTGGCAAGTAGTTCCATCAGGCAACAAAAGATTCCCTTTGATCTGGAGAGAGCAGCGGGTTCCCTCTGTCCCACCGGGTGTGCTGTAAAACGGTTTACCGCCTTCTTTTCCGTCATAGTGTTCTTTAAACAATCCCCAGCGGTAATACCCCCAGTTTCGGACTAAGACGCTATCTATCGACACAGATTTTATGAAATAATATTTGACATTCATGTCTACTGCAAAAATTCATGAGAAGGTTCATGGCAGTAGCGTTGCCAGCTTTTTAGTATGGGTGTGTGTGGGCCTTGTGCGGGGATGGGTGCGAGGCTTCGTGAGCGAACAACCAGAATCTACCTACTTATTGTTTGTTTTTTGTTTATTTGTTTACTTTAGCACGGTAGCATACTTCAGCCAATGGCTGTTCTTCAGCAAAGTCGTCGTGTATATTAAAAGCAATCACAATTTTACAAAGAAATAAATTATAGATCAACATGATTTACATACAAAGTTAAATAAAACATACACATATATATAAACAAATAGGTTAGAAGGCGAGAAATCCAAACAAGCCCTAATTTAGAAAAATAATACGAAGAGAAAAAAATATATATAAAGAATCTTTTTTTTAATAGAAGAAAAATAAATCAGTTGTTTTTGTTTGCTATCAAAAGTCAAACATGATATTAAAAATATTACAAACTGCTTTTGAAAGTATAGTAAGTTGGTTTATATTTAGTTTCTACCGGCAATTCATTCCATAGTTTTGCACCAAAATAACCTTTTGAAGCAGGTTTTATTTCATGATAAAGTAAATATACGAGTAGCATTTCTTAAGCTATAGGAAGTGTATTTAAAATTAAATTTACTTAAAATATAATCCGGGTTGATTGGTCTGCAATTTTATACATTATACATGAAACATGGTTGTTACGTCTCTCAACAAGGGTATCCAAACACAAATTTTCATTCAAAAGTCTAATTATCTTTTTTCCACTCTTATTACTGTTTTAAGTAATCTATTTTGTAAAATTCGTAACTTTTGAATATTTTGTTTCTTCATATTATTCCAAACAACATCACAATAATCTTATTTACTTTGAGCAATTGACTTATAAAAAAGTAATGCCGTTTTTTTGCGAGATGCAATGTCTTATTCTTTTTATAACTTATAACATTTATGT
Organism: Strongylocentrotus purpuratus; assembly: GCF_000002235.5. NCBI lineage: Eukaryota > Metazoa > Echinodermata > Echinoidea > Camarodonta > Strongylocentrotidae > Strongylocentrotus > Strongylocentrotus purpuratus. The sequence continues at coordinate 34,219,589 of NW_022145607.1, read as the reverse complement.
TGCACGCAGCGTATGTAATTTATACTTACATCTACATGATAACATGATGATGTTGATAATGGTAAAATTCGGGATAACGATGGTTAGTAATGAGTTTAAATTGTAGCAAAAAAGTAAATTGAGCAAGTGTAGTTGTAGGCGTACTGTTTGCAAACGTTAATAATTTAATCTAATTTTGTCTGGTCATTCTTTGTCAATTTGTTTTTATGAAACGTCATTTTTGCTGTCACTACATAAAACATTAATTGTTGGCTCTTATTTGTCTTTCATGCTCTCTGTCAAATGTCAATATGTTTCTGCTGATTCTCCGTAGATTTGGTAAATGCTGTCTTCCGCCAGTTGTAGTTTTACAAAACCCATTCCAAAAAAAAAGTAGACTTTCCAAAAAAGTCTAAAAAAATGGACCGTTTCATGCAATTCTAGATGGTCTAAAATATTACTTTTTCACTCAAATAGAACCAAATTTCTTGGGTTACAGAAAATAATGGTCCTTACCTTTGTCGTTATAGAACAATGTTCTTGCAAGTATCCAGCAAAGGTTCGTCGATTGCCACACTTTGATCTGTACAAGGTATTTGTCGATTGCCACACTTTATTCTTACCAACGTTCGTCGATCGCCGCACTTTACTTTGACCAAGGTTCGTCGATTGCCACACTTTGATCTGTACAAGGTTTGTCGATTGCCACACTTTATTCTTACCAACGTTCGTCGATCGCCGCACTTTACTTTGACCAAGGTTCGTCGATTGCCACACCTTGATCTATCCAAGGTTTGTCGATCGCCACACTTAACTCTTTCGAAGGGTTGTCGATCGCCGCACTTTACTTTGACCAAGGTTCGTCGATTGCCACACCTTGATCTGTCCAAGGTTTATCGATCGCCACACTTTATTCTGACCAAGGTTTTTCGATAGCCACACTCTACTCTTACCAAGGTTCGTCGATCGCCACACTTTACTCTTACCAAGGTTCGTCGATTGCCACGTAACCTTGATCTGTCCAAGGTTTGTCGATCGCCACACTTTACTCTGTCCAAGGTTCGTCGATTGCCACACCTTGATCTGTCCAAGGTTTGTCGATCGCCACACTTTATTCTTACCAAGGTTTGTCGATTGCCACACCTTGATCTGTCCAAGGTTTGTCGATCGCCACACTTTATTCTTACCAAGGTTCGTCGATCGCCGCACTTTACTTTGACCAAGGTTCGTCGATTGCCACACCTTGATCTATCCAAGGTTTGTCGATCGCCACACTTTATTCTTACCAAGGTTCATCGATCGCCACACTCTACTCTTGTCAAGCTGTACCAAAATTTGAAAAAGTTGTCTCAAATTTTCTGTAAACAATTTTGTAACTTCCGAAACAACTTTGAATTTAAAGTAGCAGAAAATATATGAACTGCAGGACATATCTATCCTAACATTTTTTTAACATCACATGGCAGCTACCCACCAAAACAAAAAATGTGCAATACATTATTACAATACTATTTTATGGTTAAAACCAATTTTCCGTAAACAGTTGCAATGTCCAAAGCAAATAAACCCAATTAAATGATGATAATCCATATTTAAGGGTATCTAGAGTGAATAAATTGTTTTGAAATAAGTTATTATAAGTCTTAACACAAGTCAAATCACAAATCAGGCCTTTCAAATCAAATAATTTTTTGTAATCACAAGAAGGGTGTTTCCGACGTTACACAATGATGGTTGCACAAATTCTTGGTGATCAGCAGTGTCTGATTCATTGAATGAATATTCATCCACATGATGAGTGAAGAGATCGCCATGTTGTTTTCTAGCGCCAACTTGATGATTTTCAGAAGATACATCATCAAGACTCAATTGTGATATATCCATACCATCAATAGACAAATCGTCCTGACTGAGTGAAGTCGAGGGAGCAAATTTTTGCTTTTTCTTGGGAGTACTTGCAGCAATACATACTGGTGCTTCTGCTAGGTCTACATCATGCAGACTTAGTTGCAATATATCTTGTAGTAACTCTGAGTCTGAGTCAAACTCATAAATACTGCCTGAATGAAAATCCATGTCATCGATAGACAGATCATGAATATGATTAATCCCTGCTGCTGTAGCCATGTTAAAGTCTTAGACTTGTTATATCTGACAATATAATGATTATTTTCAATCATGATATGATTGATTGATATTCACAGAGATTAAGTTTTTATAGTTTTTTAATGCAGTGAATGACTCCTGTCAGTAGGCCTATAATGTAGACTTACTGCTCACTACATGCTCTACGGAACTTCCACTATCCACCTCCCTGCGAGTGAGTGGATGTATGTAAATCCTGTGGCAGGGGCATTATGACATTACGAACCCCACCACTATAGCACAGCAGTCAATGTAATCTGGTGGGGTAGCACTACCCCAGTTTTGTTTCTCTCGTTAAAACTTTGAGAGAGCTACTACTATTACACAGGCATCAATAGGAATCTGATGGGGTCTCACTACCTCACTTTCAATTCTCTCCTTAAACAATTGGACAGAGCCTTGAGGCTCTGAGTGAGAGATTAAGATATTGCATTGCAGCTGGACTCTTCATCATCTTACGTAATACTAGTGTGAACAAACTCTTACTGGGGTCTGCCTGAAAGGAAATGAGAAGTAGGAAATAAGTATTTTACCTGTTTTAAGATATTTTCATGTCCTGAATTCACTAATAATTTAGATGAAGACCAAAATGAAATTTCGAACGAAGCAAAATGACCCATAATTGGCAATATAACAACAATTTTAACTCTGGCAGCGAACCCCTGCATGTGTCTTTCTCCCTTCTCCCTTCCTTTCCCCTTGTATCATGCTTATCTCTCTCTCGCTATCACCTCATCAAGGTCTCGGTGGGGGTGGATTACAGCGCTAGTGTTTACTTAGGGCTTATCACAATCTCAGCTCTAGTACAAGTAGAAATGGTGAAAGTCAAATCGGGGTTTGAATTTTAAACGACGAGTTTTTGTCATGACAGATAAACTTTGTTATGTTTATTGTCAAGGGTTTGGAGTTATACAATAATAAATCCATGTTTTGAGGAGGGAACTTTGTAGGTTTGTTTGTTCATAGACTTAAAACATATCTTGTAAGTCTATGGTTTGATAAATAGAGGTCAAGGAATTTAGGAAATGTTAGTTTTGAGCCCACTCTTATTTCCACCTACCATTTGAAATCAATTCATGAATGAAATTATATGCTCTTCCAAAGAATAGAATTACAGCTTTTCTAAATCTAAATAAAACAAAATTGTTATGTATCAATTTGAAATAAGAACCTGCAGACTGTGAATGTGCATTTCCATTAATTGAGACTTTTTTATACATATAATACATGATTTATGCAGAAGCAAGCAAATCAGAAATATCAAGTATAGTCACAAAATCCTAATTAAAATTTGAGCTCGAGGCCTCAAAATAAAATGAACCTTGAACCTTAAACCTTGAATATGAAGAAGCAAGGATAGACTATATTAAGAGTATTTATTATCTCCAAACTTTGAAGACTCGAATCATACGAACTTCCACATATGTAAAACACAAGATGAAGAGAGAGCCAGCTAGAAAGAGGGCCTTGATCTAATGGTGATCAAAACTGAACTCCTCTCTACAAAGCCAGAACCTCTCATAATTTATACAGAAGGATACAAAATGGATATGAGGGTAGGTTACATTGTGTCAAAGGGACAAAGACAAGTTCCCTCTCACAGTCATTTAGCTAACACATGTAATCTGTTCTGGGAAAGGGGGTTTTGGTTATTGGGAGAAAGACAGGAAGTCTTTTGTTTTGGAGGTTTGGGGGCTCTTATCGAGTGTATACAATTTGGGGTTTATTTGGCTAGAATTAAACAAATGTCTTGGAAGGAGGTCTGGTATTTCGCAGGGTGGGTCTTATCTGTATAGGGGCATATACTGAGTGATATTACATATTATTACCAAGGGGTGTAGACTTGTACTACCATTACATAGCAATATAAAGGAATTGGTGTGCACCTAAACTTGGACTACAATTTAAAAAGGATACATCATTCTGGATAATCACCATTCGTTCATCATTTTTTTCCTGGGCCTTGATAACTGCATAAATAAGGTGAGAATATTTCTTCTAAGGTATTGATATTTGCTCACTCAATGCAATTAAAGTATATAGATTATTATTAATGCATGACATATTTCAGCATGAATATTTGTGTTTAACATCTATAATGTTATATGTGTGTCATAAGTGTTATAAATGATTTAAAGATATATGTGCTCCATTGTTATGATTGTAATTTTGCAAATGACCTTGTATGTAGTGTAACATGATCGAAACCAAAAAGGTACAAAAAGTTTGAAGTTGAAGACTATCAGGCCAAATAGGAATTATTCACGAATCAGTTCCACAAAGAGTATGATGATGCGCCCAGCACCAATTCTGCTTGCATCAGAAAGAAAGGGGAAAAAAATTGTTATTGTCTTGGTTTGTAGAATAATCTCATTTTGCATATCATTCTTGACATGTTTGAACTAGTTTATATAAAATTACTAACCAATAAGTTTTTTCCATTGCAGCTTCACCTGAGGAATGGAAAAACTGTTGTCCAAGGAGACTGGGTGGCTGTGTTTTATTCAGGCAGCAGATTCCCCCCATTGGACAAGTTTCGCACCTGGACAATGTAAATGGTATTGCCTCTGTCCGATTTCTGAAAGGGCGGATCAGGCTTTCCAAGACAGATGTTCAGGACGTGGAGGCCGATCAGTTTATCATTTGCACCCTTCGTGTACAGTACGTGCATGAAAAGGATGAATTTTTTACACACCCTCTTATGAAGGACAAAGTAGAAATTGCTAAACAAATGTATAGTGAATTTCATATGTGACTCCCTTTCCTCAAACCCACATAAAGTGGCCAGATATATGTGCTATGAGCCAAAATGTGTGAATTATAGTAGGCTTTTTGCATTTTGAGGTACGATGATTACTAAGGACACATATTCCTTGGATCAAAAGAAAAAAAATTCATCCAAACTCTGTATCTATGCAAATTAGGTCTAACTTCCATAATTTATGCAAATTTATTCTTTGTAATAGGATATTCCATTACAATGGGTTCTTTATTGACACATTTAAAAGAGAACATATTTTTTGGATCAAAAGATTTGTTTTGTTAAGCTCTGTTTATATGCAAATTAGGCCTAATTTGCATAATTTATTCAAATGTATCAAAGGCATCGTTTAACAATGTTAAATCTGAGATGCACGGCCCTACGTGTACGGTGTCTGTGATATTGTGTAATATTGAAGCCCTAAAAAAAATTGCGCTTCAAAATGATCAAGAAGTGCCTCAAAAAAGTTTTTAAAAATCAGTGACCGGTTTTACCATACCTCTTTTCCCCAACAGACTGTAGTGTTATTTTCAAATCATAAATATCTTAATAATCAGACAGGCGATCGGCTTGTAAAATTCATGGGGTTCCTGACTTACCTAAAGGTTTATAATTATCATTGCAGCATGAGCTAACTTCAGGATTTTGTTTCAGAATCTAAAACAAAGTTTCCGGATCCCTTTAATGGAAATGGAAAATCTATTACAATGGTGTTTTTATCAAGATATTGGAATTTACATGTTCTTTGGATCAAAAGAAGAAAATTCAGCCAGAGACACTCTCTATGTATGCAAATAAGCAAATTAGGCTTTATTTTGTGAGATAATGAAAAACTGAGTGTAAGACTTGAAAATGTCTACAATTTTAATGACAGATATCAAATGCATAATTTTGTATGAAAAATGGTTGAAACCAATGCTTTTTAGAGAGCACCCTCTTTTGTTTGAATGGCTCTTTTTAAAATAATGATGGGCCTTTTATGAAGTCACTATTTTCTTTACCTTTCGAGCTTGGTGGTGTTGAACTTATTTGTTTGTAATGTTATTGTGCATGTTTTGGATACTATAGCTCGGCCTTGCCAAAACTATACCACCCCTTTAATGTAATCAGTGTAAAGGCATATCTTTTCAATGCTACACATTGATGATTTAGGGAGTAGAGAGAAATTAATGAACAGATGGATTTGTGATGTAACCAGTTGATTTTTCAACAAAATTAATATGTCCAACAGATAGGGTGCCCTTTCCAATGAAAACGATACCAAGAATAGTCCTTTTGGTCGTGTAGTTTTGCATTAGTGCTCTTAGAGTGACACCATGTCAGGTTCCCTTTTTTTGTCAATTTTTACCAAGTCAGTGCGCCTTAGCGTCGAACAATGAGCAATACGTATGGCATTGTTAGTGTGCATTCAGCTGTGTGCCAATAATGGGCATAGTTGCTCGATGATATGATGACAGGAACTGCGATTTATCAGGAAGTGACTTGGTAAAAATGGCAAAAATGGGAACCTGACATGGTCTTACTTAAGACGTCCTACAACAAAAACAAAATTACTGTTCTTGGTATCATTTCTCATCTGAACGGACATTCTATCCGGTGGACACAATCATTTTGTTACTTTATTTTGGAAAGTACCCCATTGCATTGTTGTTGTTGTTGTTGTTGTGTTTTTTTTTTTTTGGGGGGGGGGGCTCCCTGTTTATACATAAACCATTGTTATCAGAGCTAGTTTAAAAGTTGTTTCAAAGTAATTTGTAATGAGTGTAACAATGACAATTTTGTTTTCCTTCTATTTTTTTATATATATAGATAATGTTTAAATATCTGCATTACTGAAATGATCTTTGAATTTATCAAATAATTCTATAACTAGAATATTCATGTTTCTATGATAATATTTTGTAATACATAAGTCTTCCATATGTATTAATTTAATTCAAATAGTAATACAGACCTTTCACTCTGTAATAACAAGCATTTTCACTTTCTTAAACCCATGTTACATTAACCCATTTATGAGTGGTCCCCAAAATGTCCTGAACAGGGGAACATGGACTGCAATTGATTACCAGCACTTGCAAGAGTAATAATAAAGTGAATATCATATATATATTTTGAATAAAAACTACTTTGTTGTTTCAAAGATTTGATTATGATTGATATACATTGTTCTGTATGAGATAAGTGTGACATTCAACAAACCTTAGACAGATCAAGGTATGGCAATTGTATACCTCTGAAAGAGTAAAGTGTGGCGATCGACGAACCTTGGTAACAATATGGTGTGGAGATCGACGAACCTTTGAAAGAGTAAAGTGTGGCAATCGACGAACCTTAGTAAGAGTATGGTGTGGCGATCGACAAACATTGGAAAGAGTAAAGTGTGGCGATCGACGAACCTTAGTAAGAGTATGGTGTGGCGATCGACAAACATTGGAAAGAGTAAAGTGTGGCGATCGACGAACCTTAGTAAGAGTAAGGTGTGGCAATCGACAAACCATGGACAGATCAAGGTGTGGCAATCGACAAACCTTGGACAGATGAAGGTGGTGCAATCGACAAACCTTGGAAAGAGTAAAGTGTGGCAAACGACGAACGTTGGTAATAATAAAGTGTGGCGATCGACGAACCTTGGTAATAATAAAATGTGGCGATCGACGAACCTTGGTCAAAGTAAAGTGTGGCGATCAACAAACCTTGGACAGATCAAGGTGTGGCGATCGACTAGCCTTGGACAGATCAAGGTGTGGCGATCGACAAACTTTGGAAAGAGTAAAGTGTGGCAATCGAAGAGCCTTGGAAAGAGTATAGTGTGGCGATTGACGAACCTTGGAAAGAGTAAAGTGTGGCGATCGACGAGCCTTGGAAAGAGTAAAGTGCGGCGATCGACAAACCTTGGAAAGAGTAAAGTGTGGCGATCAACGAACCTTGGTCAAAGTAAAGTGCGGCGATCGACAAACCTTGGAATGAGTAAAGTGTGGCGATCGACGAACCTTGGTCAAAGTAAAGTGTGGCGATCGAAAAACCTTGGACAGATCAAGGTGTGGCAATCGACAAACCTTGGTCAAAGTAAAGTGTGGCGATTGACAAACCTTGGACAGATCAAGGTGTGGCAATCGACGAACCTTGGTCAAAGTAAAGTGCGGCGATCGACGAACGTTGGTAAGAATAAAGTGTGGCAATCGACAAACCTTGTACAGATCAAGGTGTGACAATTGACGAACCTTTGCTGGATACTTGCAAGAAAATTGTTCTATAACGACAAAGGTAAGGACCATTATTTTCTGTTACCCAAGAAATTTGGTTCTATTTGAGTGAAAAAGTAATATTTTAGACCATCAAGAATTATATGAAACGGTCCATTTTTTTAGACTTTTTTGGAAAGTCTACTTTTTTTTGGAATGGGTTACAAGTATATACATGTCATTTTAATCAAAATTCAAAATGGAGTTTCATGAAATACACCTACCTGTGTTGCCAAACATTTTTTCTCGGTACTGCATATCTAGAATATAGGCCGGTGTCAAGTGCATCAGAGTTCCTTCGGTCCCACAACCTACGAAATTTTCGACAAACGGTTCGTCATCTGTACGGCTATGCACGAGAATGTTTGCAGACTGTGAGTTTTCGGTCCTAGCAAACTGGTACTGGCTCTGGATGGACCAGGTGTTCGGGACCAGAATCTTGATGTGCCCCCAGTAGACGTGCTGCTTCGTGGCATTGTAGAGACGCTGAGATGCTGATGTAAACATCGTCTGAGAGACAGAGAGAGAGAGAGAGAAAGGAGTAAGGGAGTGTAAAGAGATGGAGATTTAAGAGGTGTTGTAGTCCAGTGGTTTAAGTCCTTCATTTTATATTCAAAGGTCGATCCCCGACACGGCGTTAATGTTCTTTGGCAAAGCATTAATCTAGATTTGTCACTCAGTACCAAAGAGAGAAAAGCCCCCCTCCTTTGATAAAAAAATCAAGTAAAAACACGTGATTTTTTTAAACCTTTTTTGGGGGGCAACCCCAAAGAAAAGTAAAAATAAGGGGGGGGGGGGGTGCAAATTGTTAAATTTTCGAGGACCAAAAAAATAAATGTGCTCACTACCCCCCCCCCCCCCCGCCCCCCCTCCCTGGATCCGCCACTGCCCCCCACTGAGCGACTTTTCGGCCGGCACGATTTTCAAATTTTCGGGAGCGAAAAAAAAAAGGTGGGCCCCTCCCCTGAGAAATCCTGGATCCGCGCCTGGCTGGCAGAAGAGGTTGGTGTCAACATTACCCCCAGAAACAGTTCTGCTTGATATTAGGTTGGGGAGGGGGAGGTCATTGCCTCACATGGTCTCATTATCATTACGTCTACCTATTATTTGGTCTAATGACTAATTAGGCTAACAGTCATTTAATCACAAATAATGATAATCTTCAAATGATTATTAGACCTTATGGATAGTAGACGAAATGGGTATTAGACAAATTGGAAATTAGACCGTCTGGCAATTACACCTAACGAATGATATACCAAAGAGGTATTATACACATGGGAGAATAGACCAAATGGGAAAAATTGTGCTCCTCCTCTGTGGATGCCAACATTTTTTTTTTTTACTCTGACAACATGCTTTAATTTTGTTTCATTATCAGTATAATTTAAAGGACCATTCTTTTTGTTTCAACTGCATATTAAGTCATTATAGCAAAGATTGGACTCGAGGATTCGCACAAAAGTAAGGAAAACGGTGATTTTAGTGAGTTTTATCAACTGAACTTTATGAAATCGCGATGACACGTGCTATATTGAGTTCATAATAGAGTGCATACAGGATGTCATTGCACTAACTTTAAATTTGCATGTGAAAGATAGACTGCACTGGTGACAATTATGACAATGGGGATGTTTTGGAAGTAAAGAATGGGCTTCCATGTGGTCTACATTTGTTCTCTTCTTTGGGTTGGTAGTAGCTATTTTCATTATAAGTCAGATGGCTGTCTAAACACAAGGGATGCTGTCTTAAACACAAAACGTTCACTCACCCATAGAGGATATCTTAAAACCCGAATCCCTTATTACAGTAACTCTGTGGCTTTTTCAACATTAATATTGGGACTTTTAGATTTGCACGTCGACATAGTGGACTGCTACGCGTGACGTCCTTTTAAGGCATGTGACATCCTTTTAAGGCAAAAGACGTCACACGTAGCAGTCCACTATGTCGACGTGCAAATCTAAAAGTCCCTAATAAGTGTTGTGGTGAGGTGAAATATAATCCAGGACTCCAGGTCCCCTTGAAAGCAAACAATGTGGGACCCAGAAAGTGAATATTCTCACGGTTAACGACAATGTATTATTATTCTTATTTGTTCAACGTCTCTACAATGCTTCTTTAATAAACAACAATTTTCAAATGCTAGCCTGCCTGGGAGAAGTTTCAATTGTTGAAAGGAATGTCTGGACTGCACCCAGTAGATCATGCTGGTTCGAAGATTGTTTTTTCTTCTTTTCAATTACAAGGTCGAGCACGTATAGTACGCGATCTAGTGGGTGCGAACCAATATTTCTGTACAACAATTTAATGTAGCGTCATATGGTAATCGATTGGGACACAAGACAGTCGAATCACTTCTACACTCCTCGAATAAGAACAGCTTTCGCACAAAAGACAATTATTTACACCGGTCCAGTATATTGGAATAACATAGATCCATCTCTTAAACAAAATATTAGTCTGCATTTAAAAAAAAAAGTTAAAGACTAAACTTTTAGACACATATAGATGTACATGATAGAATCTCGGTTTGTTTGACTCTCGACTCAATCTCTTTCTCAATCTCCCTTCTCTAGAGCTTTTGTTTTTGTCTTCTACTATTTTCCTCCATTCATTTTTTTCCTCTTTTCTTTTCTTTTTTTTCCTCATTTTTTTCTTCTTTTTTTTCCTTCTTCCTAGCTACATATTGTCTATTTATTGATCTATAAGCATACTTTGTTCATGTTTTATTGTAAAATTTACATCTGAGGAACTAACACTTCAACAAGCTCTGCTTCAAGTTGGTTCCTCTTTTCTCGTGCTATTTCCACTATATTTATCGTTTCATTACATATTTGTTGTGATATAATTGTTTTTGTATTATGTTTTGCATGAGAAATAAAAATCAATCATTTCATTTCAATTTTTTGAAATGTCAGTAAAAAAAATAAAAAATTAATTAGTACAAGATTTAATCCTTTTAGCTCAAAGCTACCAACAATCGTAGGCAATTATTGCTACGCTCACTCTTTCATGAATCATAATCATGTTGTTCTACAGTTGATTCCACTGATAGGATGATTCAGCAGAGATGGATATAAGTGAATATGTTCAGAGGTTAACGAAGATGTATTATTATTCTTATTTGTTCAACAAATGTCGAATATTGCGAAGACAATGAACAGCATTATGGTACTATTTTTATGTAGCGTTACATGCCATCCACATATGGAAGATAAATCAGTACCGGGTTTAAAAATCTTTTGATAGAAAATTCGGTTTGAGCACTGGGCCATACCCCCCTCTCTCTCTCTCTCTCTCTCTCTTTGTCCTTCCTTCCTCTTCCCCCTCTTACGTCGTTCCATGGAGTTACTATAATCACTAATATCGCCGAAATTCTACTTTTTACATCTTCTTCGTCTTCTTCTTCTTCTTCTTTTTTCTTCTTGTTCTTCTTGTTCTTCTTGTTCTTCTTGTTCTTCTTGTTCTTCTTGTTCTTGTTCTTGTTCTTCTTCTTTGTCTTCGTCGTCTTCACATCGGCGTCGTAGTAGTACTAGTAGAAGAAGTAAAGTAGTATAATTATTATTATTATTATCACTATTATCATTATCATTTTGAATTTGAATATGAATACGATGATGATGATGATGACGATGATGATTATTATTATTTGTATTATTATTTGTATTATCATATCATGATTACCAGCATCATCAGCATAATTATCAATAGCAGTAGTATAGTAGTACATATGGTAGTAGGCTTAGTAGTAGTGGTATCATTCTGATACTTAGTATCATGACTATTTTTGCAATACGTCATGTGACCATGATTTATTGCGACACTACATCCACTCTTTTTGTAATGATATGTTCATGTTTAAATCTGAAACTCATTTGTACAACGCCATTATCATTAGAAAGCTTGAGTAGAGATTTTGTTCACAAAGACATTTCGTTAATATTTCTTTTTTTATTTTAACTAACGAGAGGTAAATCGAGCAGATGATAAAATATGAATACAAAAGCCCAATTGTGTCAGGAGATTTGCTTACATTGTAGAATAGCAGTTTTCATTTGTGAAAAAAAGTGACATTTTACAATCCTAAAACCATTTTACACTTTCCCGATATTTCAGTAAATTTCGCTCCATTTCCTTTCGCTTGCCTCCTATGAAGGTAACCACTGTGTAATGCACGTATATATTATCAACTCGCAATTCATGACTGAAATATTATCAAGAATAAAGTTAAATATAAAGATTAAATGGTAGACAATACAACCATGACAACAGACAATATGTCATGCATCATTGTCTTTCATTTAACCCTAACTTGCACTGTTTGCTCTGTTCGGATGATTTAGCAGGGAGGGATAGATGTGGTTAAAGTTAAAGTTGATTTCTGGTCATGCGATTGCATTGTGAAAGAACAGGTATGGAATGGATCAGAAAAGTTGATCATCTAGCATATCATTGGTGAGAACTGCAAGGTTCTGGAGTCATCAAAATCATAACAAATTTGGCCCAGTCTTGATTTCCTTATCTTTATATGGTCATTACTCAGCCAGTATACATGTTCTACCAAAATTGTTTGGCAAATGAAATTTATTTGTAATCTTGAACATTCATTGTAAGTTTCTTTGGATTCTGTGAGAATTCGTTTTTTAAAATTCTTTTTAACCAGAACTCAAGTTTATCTTTAACGACGATGTATGATCAATCCTATTTGTACGATGTCTCTAAAGTGCCCCTTGATATATGCTCCACTTGTTACAATTGTTGTACAGTTATTTCTGGCTTGCATCCAGTAGATCACGCTGGTTCAAAGATTTTTTCCTGACTTTTTCTTTTCAAGATCGAGCACGCGATCTACTATGGGTGCGAACCAAACATTTCTTTCTATTACGAAAACATAATGCAATTTAAAGGCATCTAAATCATAAATCTTTAGAATCTTTAAATCTAAAACCATTCTGAGTGAATGAGCTAACTATGTAGAGATAGTTATTATTCGTAATGCCCGTCTTGTGATTGAAATAGTTGTTGCATTAGATAAATTGCACAATTTCCCCTATATAATATTGAAAAAGGTGAGATGTGATAATATATTATCATATAGTTTTTCAAGAATGCGCAAGGGTAAGTCACTTTGCAGTCTGTTCAAGATTGCAATGGATTTAGAAATCTTCATGGACATTTCATTTACCTGTTGCTCCCAACTCATACTTTCATCGATTATTACACCTAATATTTTGGTAAACTGTAGGCCTACCTTTTTAATCTCAGTTTATTGATATATAATTGTATTGTACTGTCATCTATTTTCTTAGTTTGGGGCTTGAAAATCACTAGAGAAGTCTTCATGGTGTTTATTTTAAGTCTATTGTATTGGAACTAATGCTATTTTTTTATCAATTTTTTTAAACAATTTTAAAGATTATTTAATTGAATAGGATCCTTCCTATATAAAAGAAAAAATGTATCATCTGTGAATAATGGAGGAGATCTAACATTCCCGTTATATTGCAGGTAGTTAACATACATTAAACAAAGGAAAGACCCCCCCCCCCAATAAACCCTTCAGGTACTCCAAGTGTGATATCCTCCTACTGTGAATGAATTGTATTAATGCACAAGTAGTGTTTACGGCAGAGGCGGCGGAGTGACTTCCAAAGTGTGGGGGGGGGGGGCACTAATTTCAATATTTGTTTCTCTTTATACATCATATAAAATACAGCATAATACCTTGCAGTTGGGTGATATGGTCGAAAAATCATTTGCGAATCAATTAAGATTTGTGAGGTCGCAGTGCGAAAACTACATCTTATAAAGAGGAAAAACCCAATCCTCATCGGGTTATAAATAAGCACATTCTCATAACAGCAGACTGAAAAGACCTTTGATAAGTAACATAATTATAATATCTTCAAATGTGAGCGAGCGTAGCGAGCGAGCCTTTGGAGATATTGCTCTTGTAAATTAGGGGCACGTTTAATGATGAGAGGAAAAGGGGACACTGATCAAAGGGATAAGACACTTATTAGAAAATAAAAGGAGCACGTGTCAAAGTACAAAGGGTACTAATCAGAGGTGAAAATGGGGCACCCACCATGGATGAAAAAGCACTTATGAGAATAAAAAATAGGCATTTGTCGACGGAAAACAGGCAATCATCATATTTTAATAGGGGCATTTATGAAAAAGAAATAAGTTCCTTATATGAAAGAAAAAGGGTCACGTATCATTGTTAAAAAGGATAATTATAAGAGGTGAAAAGGGGCACTTATCGCATCTGAAATGGGGCACTGACCATTAATGAAAAGAGGCACTTATGAGGGTGAAAAAGGGGCACTAATAATAAAGGAAAATGTGCATGTGTTAAAAGAAAAGGGGCACCGATCAGGTTTTGATAGGGGCATTTATTTGAGGTGAAAGGGGGCTTTCATGAAAAAGGGGAAGAGGCACTTATATGGAGGAAAAAAAGCATTCACTAGGAAGGAAAGGGGGCACGTGTCAAAATAAAAGGGGCTGTTATTAGAAATGAAAAGAGCACTTATAAGGAGGAAAAGGGGCACTTGTCAAAATAAAACGAGTATCTTTCAGAATTGAATAGGGTCGTTTACCAGACAAGAAAAGGAGCACTAGTATGAGAATGAAAAAGGACTATTTTCATAGGTGAAAAGGGGGATTTATGAAAAGGGGACGGGCTCTTTTCTAAATGGGGGCACTTATCATAAGAAGAAGGGGCACTTATTAGAAAGGAAAGGGGGCACATGTGAAAATATAAGATGCGCTTATCAGCGTTGCAAAGGGATAGTTATTAAAAGGGAAATGGGCACTTCTTAGAAAGGATAAGGGGCAATTGCCAAAGTAAAAGGGGCACCTCTAAGCTTTGAATAGGGCAATTATCAGAGGTGAAAGGGGCGCTTAACAAAAGTAAAAAGGGGTGCTTCTCGTACCCGAAAAGGGGCACTTACTAGAGATAAAAAAGAGCACTTATGACAATGGAAAATGTACACTTATTGCAAAAGGAAACTGGAAACTTGTCAGGGAAAAGAGGTACGTGTCAAAATAAAAGGGGCACATATCAGAGGTGGAAATGGGACGGGGTACTTTTAAAAATTAATAGGGGCACTTATCAAGGTAATAAGGGCACGTTTTATGGAAAAAGGGGCACTTTTTGGGTACTTAAAAAACGGGGGCACTGTGCCCCCCCACGGGGGCGCCGCCTCTGGTTTACGATAATTTAGATAAATGATTAATCACTTTGATACCTGTACCTCTAAATCCATACGACAAATAAACAATCTTTCAAAATAATTTGATTAATGCAATCGAGTGCTTTCGATAAATCTAAAAATACCAATCTGGTATTGATTATATTTTCAAATGGCCCGGCTACATTTGTGTTATATTTTCGAAAGAGTTTTAGCATGGATACCATGCATTACCCCCAAAATGCCGTTCAAAGTAACAAAATTACGTCTTGGCTGGTCTCTTTTAACGATTTAATACCAACTGTAACAGGAATATTTACGTGAAATGAACACTAAATTCAAGTTTCTGTTTACACGTTCAATACTCAACATCAAATCAGATCATAATTTGTCTTTATCCCAATCTAGTAAGAGGTGCATTCACATACTAATATCATCTGTGACGAGCATTTTGGGGCAATCCGTCTCCTAATATTATATCACGTTCGTGTTTTCCTTTTCCATCATCTCGCCCCTCGCTCTCCAATGCATGTCGATATCAAATTAGAAAAAGTTCATATCATAACAAAATCAGTGCCCTTTTATCAGGGGGGCGTTTCATGAAACAATCAGTCGATGGTTTTCACCGACTAATATCATGTTCACCGACAATTCTTTTGTCACCGATTATTTTCCAGGACTTTGATTGGTCAAATTTAGTCAGCACTGACTAAATTGTCGGTGAACATGATATTAGTCGCTGTAAACCACCGACTAAATTGTTTCATGAAACGCCTCCTAGGCCTCCTCGCGCTTGATGTAATATTTATAACATACACATTATTCTTTAGGGTCTCATAGCACATGGTGCTATATTTATAATGTAATAATTATAACATGCATCTGTGTCCTTTTATAACCCCAATTCAAGTAAACATGCAATCTTAACTTAACTGTTTAAGAAGGTGCATATTCACGATGACTTAGTGGACATGTGCGTGATCGAAATCAGTTATATATAAAAACCTTCTTAACTCCAAGGTGAGCTAGAGTGCCAAGTATTTTTTATTCCGAAATAACTTTCTTGTTCGGTCACTTCGCTCACTCGCATACCGTTCAATACCCAATCTCAATCTGAGCAATTCATAAAATGTAAGAAGGCTGAAAGTTGAGAGTGATTCTACAAATGCGAAATGTTTATAACGTGAATGATTAACTGAGGGATGCCTTCCAGTAGAATTCAGAAAATCGTCTTAAACTACAAAATCATATTTATTATGATAATATTGTATTTACATTAATAATTCGTAGTGACATTGTCATTCTCCAATCCCAGTATTCGATAAAGTGAAATGATATATACAAAAAATTAACTATGAGACGAAAATTATCTCATACTCGAACCTTCTTACTTTGAGATTTTCGATGATGTTTAGATCCTCAGGCACGTTCTTGTGGATTGCGATGAGTAGATTCGAGTAGGCGCCATTTTCCAGGTTGATGATATTCTTCTGGGACGTAACCACACCTACAAGAAATATCTTCAGCAGTAAGAACAAGGAAATCCTCTTTTGATATTCCATTTCCTTTCAGCAGATACACTTCGGAGAATACCGTAAGTCTCAGTGAGGAGATCGTAAGATATGTCCTGATACCGTCTTTTGGGTTATGTATCACATGTGTTGGCAAATTGTGATTTGCTTTGAAGGAAACTATAAATTATAATCCTTGATATCCATGCAGAATCGCAGTTTGTTCATCAAGAACGACTAAGTTCGTTTTGGTTTGCATAAATCAGCTTGAAGACTTATGGATCGTTCAGATATGGACTGGCGAACCCGCGGCGGATTTTTGTTATGATGATGTAGAGGGTACTAGCTTCAAATTTCTTGTACCATGACATCATATTTGGGATTCTGTAAGGGATTTCCCCCTTTATGTTTGTATTCGCAGCGTCAATGAATCGAGGGAACCAGACGTATCAAGGCCTCGAGTTGAGTGTGGGCCCTGTCGTTCAGGAACATTGCGGGGAGCATTGGCATATTATAGATATAACTATAGGTATATAAATCCATAATAATCGCAGGAACAAACAACAGGAATGATTAATTTTAATATATAAAGAAACGAACAAGTTTATTCACAATCCTGTAAGCGAGAAGTGCACTATGATTTGGGTGCATTGTTTATAAAGATGTATGTGTGTGTGTATGTGTGTGTTTGTATGTGCGTGTGCGTGTGTGTGAGCGTGTGTGCGTGTGTGTGCGTGCGTGTGAGTCTGTTTGTGTGTGTGTGTGTGTAATTGGATTTTTACAGACGTTTATCAATCAGATATGATTATTTACGTCTGTAGACCGACCTTTAACGTCACCATCCGAAAGATACTTCTATTGCCCTTTTACAGAGTTAAAATAACAATTTGTTTGCATTTTTTTCTTGCAATCTCAACAAGATAACACACTACTACCCCCATCCTTGCCGTGCAACACACACACATACACACACACGACACACATACAAAAACTTTAAAACAATTACAAAAATGTGTTCGCGCACACACACACACACACATATACGGCCACAACCATTAAAAATCAAGGAATAGTCAATTTTTTAGCATAGAAAACTTTATCTGGATTTTCCTACTCTTTTAATCGTTGGGCACGCAACCTTGCTTTCCCCGTCACCATAATGACGGTGAAAACATCACTCTCATCCTATTTCGCACAAAAATAGGCCCTTTGGTAGTGTTACAATGAATATCGCTACAAATTTAGCGATTGGCATGATTACTAACTCAAATTTTATATATCACACGGAACCTTTATTACATCGTTTAAAAACATTAAAACTACACGATATTCACATTTTTCAGACAGTCATTTTTATGTATAAATATTCCCATAATCAACATTTACAGTTCAAACTCGAATATTCCCACATATCCCACCAGTTTTTCAACAAATTACCACTTAGAAAATCCTGAAATAATTTTAGCCCCAAAGTCAGTAAGACATCATGGACCAGATGTTTGGAACTCCTTACCAAATTCAATAAGGCATTGTTCATCTCTCTATTCTTTTAAAGCATCTCTTAACAAAACTCTTCTATCGAAGTATCAACATAACTCATTTCAATCTGGAGTAGGCAATTATCATTGATATTTCAAATTTTGGTCAGATTACGACTCATTTTTGAAAATTTCGTATTCTATTTCTTATTGTTGGTTTCCTTTTTCTGAAAAGGCTACATTCGTTTCCACTCCACCATACACCACAGAGCTGCGTGCACATCCACTATTCGCTACATATACATACAAACACGCACGCTCGCGCGCACACGCACACACACAAACACCGCACACACACTGTCATTCTTCTTTCTTCTCACCCCCTCCCCCTTATACATTTGTAAGTTTACCCCGCCCTCTGCTGTTTTGTCCCCTCTTCTACCCCTACCACCTTTCTGTATGTTTCTTTCCTTTCTCTCTCCGCATCTCTGTCATTCTCTTTCTCCTTCTCTTTCTTTTTCTGTCTCTCTTCCTCTCTCTTTCTTTCTCTTTCTCTCTCCTTCTATGTATGCCTCTGTCTCTCTGTCTCTCTCTCCCTCTCTCTCTCGGTCTGTCTCTCTTTCTGTCTGTCTCTCTCTCTCTCTCTCTCTTCTGACGCGCAATTATTTATACTAGATGCATCGCAACCAATTAGCAGGGAGTGCCGTCGTCATATTTTAGGGATGCTTGAATAATTTATTCAGCTTGAGATTACTTCTCTTCTGGGTTTTTTTTCCAAGGGTTTTTTAAAGACACGAAATGTATCAGGTATTCTTGTGTTTAAAATTCCACACACTAGGCCCATTTACACTCAGGAAAAATGAAAGTAGAAAACAATTTCTTGTTAAAAATGTTTATGTTAACCGTCAAAAAGATATAATAAAATGTAAATCAATTTAAAGGAAAAATGTATACTTTACCAACACGATTGCAGGAATTTGACAATCACGGTAAAGATGCCTTTCCTTTTATGTTTCTTGTGATAGGTTTTTCCGTTATATTTGACTCTACAAGATGCAGGCTTACTTCGAATCATCGGGTCATCGCGTCCGGGTAGCAGATGGCGTTATACGACCTTTTTATGAAACGACAGCGAAAGATGACCCCCCCCCCCCCACTCCGGGGTCGGAATGACCGCATGCGTGTTACCAAAATGTCCGGTAAAGGGGTACTTTTCACGCACCAAAGTCCGGCTCGTACATACACAAACAAGACTTTACACACCGGACTTAGGGGGTGTTTTCAAAAGGAGGGAACACGCATATGTGTACCCTAAATAACACTGAGTGGGGGGGGGGGGGGGGCTGGGAAGATGACGCGATCTTTCGTAGATTTGCCGTAGGGTTGCCACAAAGTGTCGGGTAAGTTGGACCAGAACATTTATAGATGAGAGTGATTTAATTCACAAAACATAACCCCCGACATTTTGTGAAGGGGTTTATCAGATTTTCATAAAAGGTCAGATAACGTTACCGACCTACCCGACTCGATGATCTGATGATTCGAAGTAAGCCAGATGGAAATGATCATCAACATTTGAAAGGCCAGATGCCTCATTTTGTAATTTTCTTTTAGACTCATTTAGAGTTTGATGGCTATGCTCAATCATGCGTTAATGGTGTAATTTCAATCGTTGCAATCATCTTAAAGGATATTAATTTATGTTTATTTTGATATATGGAAGATAATTATGTAAATTTTAATTGTACATGGTGTTAATTTTCCTTCTTCTTTCGCTGAGTGTTTTACTAGCCTTTGTTTCATTTAATGTAAGATGTAAAATTGTACCACAATCATGTTAACAAATGTAAATACTACAATGGTAAGTGTATGAATATTGTTTATTTTTCAATTTAATTAAATTAAGTTTTTTTAATATACACAAGACTATGTCATTGTTGTAACCTCCGGAGCCTATGACCTACCAGCATTGCTTTCTCTTTAGGCTCCATCATATTTCTTCCCTTATTCAACTTAGTCTTATGTATCATTCTTTTTTTTGTATGTATAAACGCATCCTAAAATGAGTTCAAAATGTAACATGCTATATGTAATGATGTACTATACAACATGTGAGAAATATGAAAATAAACTGAAACTGAAACTGAATTTCTTTACATAATTTTCAGGTTAGGACTTTCGTACGACGCTTCCAACGAGCACGAAACACCTTCATGCAACAATTGAAACATAAACGCCCTTCTCTACATGAAGCCGAAACGACGGCAACAGTTACCAGAACCTAATATTTACTTGGAACTTGACAATGTACGTTCAGTTTCCTACAAACCTGGCGATCCATTTTAAGATGAATTGTTTTTAGGAGAAGGGAATGAATATGAGACGCTTATTTTCATTTTTTGTATTGATGGTGCTCGAGTTATTTTTGTTGTCAGAATAAATTAGCACCTTTTTCAGAATGTGCATTCTTTAGATTTTGTATGGCATTTGGTATATTAGACCAAAATTCAAAAAGGGTTTGTGGTCTGGTGGGTCAAACTCAGACTGTGGATCACAACATACAGGGTTCGAATCCTTACCACAGCAAAGGACATTAATCTACATTTGCGACACTCGACCCTCTGGTGAATTAAGTGGCTACATGTAGGCCTTTAGGATGTAATTCCCTGAATGCTTCAGCGCCTTATCAATACAGCTACATGTAGGATAGATCCGGGGTAATAATCTAAAGCTCATTGGAAGCGCATATCAAAAATTAAATATGTTAAACGCGCTTACAGGAACTAAATATCATTAATATTACTATTATTTATGAGTTTCATCTTCCCTCGCTGTGTCTAGAGAGAAATATGAAAAAAAATAAGCCAGTTAGACTTGGCTTTTTAAATATTGAACCTTTCGAGCGTAAAGAAATATTTAGTCAGGAAACATATATGACCAACAAAATGGATTAAACATAAAGAGAAACTATCGTGAAGGAAGGAAAAGGAAATAGGTGAATGTTAAAATGGACAAAAGGGATAGTATTCATACACACACATTCACACACACGTACCCACACGCACAACCACACGCATATTTATACACAATACTCACTAATCTTCTGCATTTCCCTATTGTCACACCCTCGATCAAGCACTTGTCTTCAAATTTACCAATCCCTAAAAATTACAAGTCTCAGCACTTGTCTTCATATTTACCAATCCCTAAACATTACAAGTCTCATTCCATTTCTCTTCATTTTGCAATAAAGTTTATTTTAATTTTAATATCCATAAACATAGAATGAAAAGGACCTGAATTTTAATTTTAGGTCTTTCTTTCTGACTATCATGCATAACATTCTGAGTAAATCCATTATTATCAAAACAGCGATAAAAACAACAGCTACAGAACCAAGTACAGTGTTCTGCGGGGTTTTCCGAGTATATGTGAACAATGAAACTCATATAAGCTATAACAAGTGAGACTTCAATGTTGAAAAGGAATTTTAGATATTAAAAGCATATTTCACGATCAATGAAAAGTTATACAGTGTGTCTCTAAAAAAAGTAAACCCAACTTCAACGGCAAATTTTCAGAAAACTATAAAATATTTACACATTATTTTTTATGGTTAGATAGTCCAATAAGTCCTCTGTCCAATGATACCACGTAGGTTATGTAACTCTCATGCATGACTGAGCATGATTCAACTTAGTGAATGGGTGTGAAATCATCACTGTGGCAAGTTAGAATTGCACTGGAAGTTCATCAATCAAATGACATAGGAAATGTCTGATTTCTTACAAGCATAGCTTAGGGATGTGTACCCTCGACATGACCGCCATTCCTTTCCATGCAAAGCTCGCAACGCCTCCTCATGTCCCTGACAGCACGCCTGATCATTCCCTGATCTTGTCGTAATCGGTTCACTTCACCTGTTATCTGTTGCCTCAGCTCCTGAATTGTGGCCGGTGGGGTTTGGAACACTTTTCCTTTAAGATACCCCCAAAGAAAGAAATCGCATGGTGTCAGATCTGGTGAACGTGCAGGCCACTCAACTGGGAAATGAAGAGCAATGATGCGATTGCCAAAGAGTTCAGTCAAACGATTCCTCACAGCAATAAGTCTGTGGGCTGGGGCCCCATCCTGAGCCCACCAGGCCCTGCGGAATGCTCCACGTCGTTGTCGGGGGAAGATCTGTTCCATCTCAGGCACAATAAAATTGTTCAGCATGTCAAGGTACGCCCTGCCATTGATGTTGCCTTCAAAAAAGTAAGGTCCCACCAATGAACCATTGCCACAAAGACCAATCCAGACACTCACTTTCTCCCTGCTCATGTTCTTATTAAAAGCATATCCCGGTGGATGATGGAGTTCAGCATACTCGTGCTCATTGTGGGTGTTTACCATTCCATCCATGGAAAACGTTGCTTCATCCCCGATGGTAAAAAACTGGAGGAACTGTCGATCTCGGTTGCACCGGTTCACAAACCATTGTGAAAATTGAAGTCCTCTGGGAAAATCAGCTGGTAGAAGTTGGTGCTGAACATGAACATGATATGGATGGAGATGCAAATCCAGTCTTGCTATTCTGTTAAAAGTTGCGCGTGGTATTCCAGTATCATTTCTCCTGGTGCTTATGCGTGGGTTGGCTTGGATGGCCTCTCTTACCACTTGGATGTTTTCAGCAGACCTCCCAGTTCGTCTGTGGCCAGAGTGTCCTTTATTCCTGTTCAAACTGGTTCCATGATCAGCATACTTTCTCACATTGTACCAGATGGCTCTTTTTGTTGGAGGCTGCCTCTCGGGGAACTGCACCCGAAAAGCATCTTGAACTTCCACGAAACTTCTTGTTTCCTGGTATCGAGTTACCAGGAATACTCTCTGCTCAATTGTCAACTGTACCATGTTTGGAAAGCATGTGAAGTGTGCCTGTGTTAGGAACAACCTTTGCTGAAGTTGTTATGTAATCATAGGCCTAACATGTGACAAAGATTTAACTTCAAATAGGCCCTGAATGCATGACAATAGCAAGAAATAACTTGCCACAGTGATGATTTCACACCCATTCACTAAGTTGAATCATGCTCAGTCATGCATGAGAGTTACATAACCTACGTGGTATCATTTGACAGAGGACTTATTGGACTATCTAACCATAAAAAATAATGTGTAAATATTTTATAGTTTTCTGAAAATTTGCCGTTGAAGTTGGGTTTACTTTTTTTAGAGACACACTGTACAGTGCGTCCCAGAAAAAAACGAAACCGAGAAGAATCGATGTTTTATCATAACTTAATCACAACCATAATTAATGAATAATACATATTTGGAAAGCTTAGAGTCTTCTCTTTCAGTAAATGCTACTCACGTGATGCATATTTCACGCATGAGTGATTAAAAGCAATTTGAAGGAAGGAAACAAAAAAGTAATTTGGCGGGCGGTATCTGAATTTCAAAGAAAAATTCATATTTCTAGAAAGTTCATTTTCTGCTCTTTTATATGATACCTCAATCAAGAAAAATGAGCCAGGAATAACAAAGTTCTGTTTGTTTAAAGTAGCCCTTACATTTTCATAATTTTAACAAACGAATTCGTTTTCACTGGGTACCTGCCGTAGCAAAAAGCAGACTTGACAAAAGACTTAACTCCGTTTCGTTGACAATCAGCCATGCATTAAGACTCTCGTCTACGGCTGATTGTCAACGAAACGGAGTTAAGTCTTTTGTTAATTTCGTTTATTGATACGGCAGGCAGCCAGTGAAAACGAATTCGTTTAATAAAATTATGGAAATGCAAGCACTACTTTAAACAAACAGAACTTTGTCATTCCTCGCTCATTTTTTCTGATTGAGGTGTCATATGAAAGGGCAGAAACTCAACTTTCTAGAAATGTGAATTTTTCTTCGAAATTCAGATACCGCCCGCCAAATGTCTTTTTGGTTTCCTTCCTTCAAATTGCTTTTAATCACTCATGCGTGAAATATGCATTATCTGAGTAGCATCACATGAAAGAAGAGACTCTAAGCTTTCCAAATATGTATCATTCATTAATTATAGTTGTGATTAAGTTATGATAGAACATCGATACTTCTCGGTTTCGTTTTTTCTGGGACGCACTGTATATATTGATATCGTCGGAAAAAAAAAACCGAGATTATCACTGAATAATAACAGTAAACTGATAGATGATACTTAATTGTTGAACCTTTGAAAGAACCATGTAGTTAAAGCATAAAACAGAAAAGAATCATCCGAATGAACCAGTGAGCCCTCTACCTCACAAAACATAAACAAGCAACAAGCAGTAAACAAGTATCAAAAAAAAATATATACACTTAATTTTCTTGGATTCTTTTTCTGAACTGAATTCCTAAACCTTGAAAAATATATATGATGGTTGATTTCTGGTAAGGGGAAAAATAACGTATTAGAAAATGTATACTTTATTATAATTGCCATGTTAAAGAAAAAAAAACGTTCTAGAAGCAATGATCCATTAAAAAATCTCTCTTGAATATTCTCATATTTAAATGGGACAATATATCTTTTGAAAAAAATTCTGAAACCACATGTCTGTAAAGTCCTTTGTCTCGATGTTGGTGTCCTGTCATTTTTGCTGTTTGTAATATTAAGCAGATTTGGACAAATAAATGCAACGTTGATGATTTACAAATGAAGTACAATTTTATCCTACTTACAACATAGTCTATCAATTCAATTCATCCAATTCAATTTATTTCAACCATAAAAATACATATACAACAGTTCATGAAAATATAAAAACATGAGGTTAGGAGCCCCTAAAGAAGTTTGAATACAAGCTTGTGGTTGGGGCACCAACCATGACATATATATCGAGAAATTAGAGAAATTAACAAAAACAACATTAACGAAAAAACAAATATATACAAGAAAAAGATCAATAAGACCTATATGTGAGCATAAGACATTTACAGTAATGCACCAGCCATGAACGCACACAGGACACGCCGCGGCGTCCAGCGACACTGCGTCCCTATATGCGCCCCTAGCCGGTGCTTTATAGTATTATCAAACATTACACAACATTAGGAGCAAAATATTAATTATTTAATTGGGCGTTTTTCTTTTTTGATATTGCAAGAACGTTTCATTCTTCAACAGTTTTTTTTAAACTATATCAACAGTTTTACTTAGTTTAATATCATTGTTTAGGTGATTATATAACTTAATTTAATTACAACGTAAGGAATGTTGACTGATTGTAGTTTTGGAAGGAAATTGACGAAAATCGGCGTATTGACGGGTGAAATATGAGTGACAGGAGGCATTTGTGCTATCATTGATAACTTTTCGTCAGTCTCTTTGCTAATGGAATTCCCAGACCAATATTCAACATCCGAATTGATCAAACCAGTCCCTCTCAGACATGGATAGATCAGCTACATCATATTTGTTCCTATTGGGTAGGTACAGATCACATGCAGAGGGGTGAAAATCATTCTTTTCAGAAGTCATATTACGAATCACTTTCTTTGGAAATAAACCCACCCCAAATTATCTATTCCAGAGTGATTTTTATATAACTCTTTTCTTTTGTGATTGAATTTCACAGTTGTTACCTATAAGGGCGGATTTTCACCCAAATCGAAGTAAATATGACTTCTCGACAGTCCTTTCACAGTTAAACTGCATGACCAGTATTCGACAATTTCATTACAAATTATTGAGGCTTGTTCAGATATGCCATGGCACGGTAAACCGCCGGAAAAAAGCCGCCGGTGTTTTACATTTCGTGTTAATTAAATGGCAACTACCCGCAACAGAATAATGACTTGCGCGTATGTATTCTTTGACCTCTGTGTTCAAAGATTCAGACATGTGAATCTTATTATATCATTTGGTTTTCACAAGTCATATCTGAACAAGCCTTTATTTGATTAAAAAATGTAAGAGTATAAAGTGTAATCCTATGCAAACAATCCGTTGTCCTCTGAGATATGTGCAGAATGTATATATCCACGTCCAGTGTATATTTGGACAATTAATGTAATCAAATGAAACTAAGTATATCTCATTTTTTTAGTGCGAATTTGAGAGCGAATTTCATCTGAAACAAAGAAGTGATCCCAATTATGACTCACTTAGATGTGATTTCCACTACAGTGTAAATCTAGAGAGTAAATCATTTTCTAGAGAAAGTAGGGTTATCATAGGTTGGATTCTGATGCATCCCCTCCACGTCTGGCAGCCCTGCCAGCCCCGATGCTGACCCAAATTTCATCTCTCCAGTGTGTTTTTTCCGGTAGAAGTATACGCACAGTATGACTGCTCCAACGATGATTACCACACCCACTGCACAACACAACCCGATGATCATGGCCAGGTTGTCTGGTCCAGTTGGTTCGACGGTGGTTACATACACCGGTATTGGCTCGATGGTGGTGGGTACAGACGCTGGTAGTGGTTCGGTGGTGGGTACATACACCGGTATGAAGCGGATCAACAGGGAAGCGATGTTGGACAAGTCCCCTCCGTTCCCTTCCTCATCCCAAGCTCGAATTGCGAAATAGTAGATGATATCTTTTTCCCTCTGAGGGAGTGAAATAGTGACAGTCTCAATAACCCCTGCTGGACTGATAAAGGATAGGTTCCCGGAGATAAGTTGATCCTGTGTGACCTCATGACTGTTGCTGAAGTTGTTTCGGACGTCATCGAAGTTGGAGGAATAGCGAAGTTCGTAATTATATGCTTTATGGTGGAAATTGAAACAGTAGCAGAAATTATGGACATGCTCAACTCTAGTGCACATAAAACATCTTAATGTGAGTGCATTCACTGTGAGGTTCACAGTTTAGCTGAATAATCTTTCCACAGTTCATTGATTTATGAACTTTTCCTTAATACCTCCTCAGCACTTTGATTTTGATCGTTTTTTCATTTGACTATACATGACATGCTTCCCGTTTTTCCTAAGCTGCTCTTTCCCTGATTTTTTTCCATCAGTACCAAAGTCCAGGGTCAGCGCAGCGTCTCTCAAGGGGGCGGGGGGCACAAATAGAAACGGAACTTTCTTGAAAAAAAAACTTTAAAGCAAATATAATACAATTTTTAGATATTAGAATATACCCTCAATTTTTTTTTTTTAAAACTAGAAATAACTCTTTATATGACTGTAAAGAGACACACTTTATAAGCTACAAAGGGCATGTATTGGCTTTGGATAGGGGAACTAATTAAAGGTAAAATGTGATATTTATAAGAAATGGAGAAGGGCATTTAGTATAAGGTCAAAAAGGCAATCATCAGAAGGGAATTGTCACTAGTGAGAAAGAAAAAGGGTACTTATCACAGTTAAAGGGGTACTTATCAAAGGTGAAAAGAGGCACTAATAACAAGAGGAAAGTGGCATTCATTACAAAGGATGAAGTGCGCTTTTTAAAGTTAAAGGGACACCTATCAGATTTGAGTAGCAGCACTTATGAGAAGGGGTACTTATGAGAAAGAAAAAGGGGGTATTTATCCGAAAGAGAAAAAAAGGGACATTTTCCTGCGCAAAAGGAGCACTGTAAGTGTACTTCAAATGTGTGGGGACACTGTACCACCTTCCTCCCCTCCCCCTTCGAGAACGCCGCTTCTAAAGACTCTTAAGTCATGAATATTGTTTACCCGTTCCTTGGTCCAAGTCGTCTCCTACAGCAGTCCACCTGAGGGTCACTGTGCTGTTATCATAGGAGAATGACGTATAGACCAGGTCCTGGATACGGGAAGGTGGTAGAATATCAGCGGCGTTGGGAGTGTAACCTTGGACCTTGAAGACTCCTCCCGATGCTGTACGCATGAAAGATGGCTCCACTGCAGTCTCCACTTCAGTTGACCTTTTTCCTGGATGCAAACAAATACAAGGGAAAATGTGTACAAATTGTTCCGATTGGATCAGTCAAAAGTATTGGATGAAAAAATAGTAATACTAATTTGGTCTTATGTACTCATAGTAGCCTCATCATTTTTTAATTTTGCTATTCCCGAAGGCCTTGCAGTTAATATTACCGCAACATTGCAAGGTATCCACTTTACACCTGGGTGCAGAGGGGAAAAAACACTCGGCCAAGGATGTAGAGCAAGGGTCGAATAAGGGAATTTCTATATGGGAATCAAGAGCCTTCATCAATTCAGTGCTTCCACTCGGGAAAGGCCTTCCCAGATCCCATGATGTACATACAGTATGCTAGGATTTTGTTTATTTACTGTACAATTAGAAATGATTTCAAATATGTTCACGGAAGGAATGGATTTCTATGGCTCGTCCCAATTCAAGATGATTTTTGTTTGTTTGATCCATAGGCCTAAAGTTTATCAACCATAGGAAAATTGAAAGATTAATTTACATACTTCTCTGATTTTCTGCGACATCATAGCCGATGACATCGACCTTGACGTTATATCTGCCATTAGAAGTGAAGCTTATGAAGTACGCTGAATATGTCCCGTCATTTGGTGTTAAATCCGGCTCTGAGGATCATAGAGAACAGAGTACGACGATCAAGAAATGTGCTTTATTACTATAAAGGCCATAACTGGGAAAGGCTTCGCACTCGCTATCAAATAGTTTTGCATTGGAAAAAAACAAATCAAAATCGAATTGACAACTTTCTTATACATGTTTGAATTGTTAGATTTTCCCCTATTCGGATAGCAGACAGGTCGTACAGGGTTCTATTTGCTGTAAATAATTAGGTACTTCCCACCGAATGACTTTCTTGTACGAGTTCCATTAACGTTTTGAGAACACTTTTTAAGTTTCAATGGCCTCGATTCAACGAGCTACTTAGAATAAAACTAAAGGTTGAATTAAGAAATAACGAAAGCAAAAATATCAAGCACACTTTGTGATTGTAAATACAAATGCATAATAGGCAGAGCCTTCTTGCTACCGCGGCCGTCGAGCAGACACATGCGCAGATCCCTCGGGTGCATGACGTTACTCGACGCATACCGCGTTGTCGCATCAAATCGAAGTCGCCATTGGCTCACATGGCCCTTAACAGAGCAAGTTCGCTGCTGCGGCGACAGAGCTGAAAATGTGCAGATTCCTAAAGTGACTTCACTCGATGCACAACGCGTTTATAGTCGCGTCAAATCGAAAGCTCACTTTTGGCTCACCTGACCCGTCGTCGCGCAATGTCCTCGTGGTCGTGTTAAATGTATCCGAAATGATAGCTGTGACGTCAGCATTAAGAACAGACCCAAAATCCCTTTGAACCTGAGCATATATAGCTAGTGCTGGAGTATCTGCATAATTCACCTCCTTGAAGAATGCAAATACAGAGCAAAACGAAAGAGCAAAAATGGTTAACAGGAAACGTGGTAAATAAGCTAGGCAATGTGTTTCTTATTCATTCACCCCTCATGCTATGGATGGAAAGTAAACCATCAGTATATTCGAAAGAGACATGTAAGAGGACACTTTTTTTTTTGGTCTCGAAATTTCAAAATTTGGCATTTTGTTCCGTTTGGGGGGGGGGGGTAAGGTCACCTTATTTAAGTCGGCCATTGGCATATATTTTTAATTAAAAAAAAAAAAAAAAAATTAAAAAAAACAAAACAAAACAAAACAAACAAAAAAACAAAATGGGGGGGGGGGGGGGAGGGACGGGGGGGGGGGGGGGGTTTCTTAAAAAAACATACATAAAACATACACATAACAAAAAATCAAGGGGGGGGGGGGTTTAACCCCCCCCCCCCTGCGTACGCGCCTGGTCTAGCCATACCTCAATGATAACAATAGCTACAACAGTTTGGAATATAGAATAACAAAAAAAGTATAGTATTTTACCATAAAAATATTTATATATATATATATATATATATATATATATATGTAACAGTATACTTACATAAGATCCTAAAGACACAGTTACTGTGACTGGCGAGTAATCTTGCGTAGTTGGTTTAGATGTTACTGAAACACTAGCATACTCGACGCTGACGCCAAGCTGTATGACGCTGATGGTTACATTCCACCTACCAACCTTTTTTTTTTAGAATAATAATGATAACAATAATAATAGTAATACTAAAAATAATAATATTCAAATTATAATAATAATAACAATAATACTACTAATAATAATGATAATAATAATACAAATTCTAATATTCAATTCTTAATAAGCGCATATCGCGGACCTAGAAATGTTTTCCTGTACGAGTGCGTTCTGGGTCGAATGTGCCAAATGTATAGTAATTTTTTTTGGCCAAATTAGTGACTTGTCAATAGATTTAAATCTCATTTTCCATTAGACCACACCATGTATCCATTTTAAACATATTTAATAGTATTACAAAATTTCCTACTGAATTAGAACAGATCTTTCGATCACTCATGAATTTTGCAAAATTGTATTACCGACAAGTAATATTACGGGCATTTTTGTCAGACGTTATCATCAATTAAAATTCACAGTTTTAGAATTTGGATGACCTGACCACACATTCCTTCAATGCTGGCATATTGTGGTCAGCAAGGTAAAATAAAAAAGGCTGATATCATTTTGGGAAAAGAGTCATTGTTGCTCATTCAACAGTTTTACACGAGGTTTAGTTCGTGCCAAGACGAAGAAGATGACGATAAGCAAATATATTAGACAAAATTGGATAAATCCAACACATTTAGGGCTTGAAACTTTTGATAAACAGTTTCCTACACACCTTTGGAAAAAATTGTAAACAATCTAACTTCATTTGAGGGTTTCCAAAATCGTTGAAGATATACCATTAATCTTAATAATCTATATACGAAGAATGGCAAAGGAGCTGTTTTCTTAACCAAAAAATAATTTTCAGAGGCTTCACCTGCGCCAGGGGTAAGTTGATCGTCACAATCTTGTTGTCCATATCAATGTGATAGCGAGAGTCTGTATAGTCAACTCGAGTACCGTCTGGCCCAGTAAGAACGATTGATATCGAATGACTCTTCGCCCAGGTCACCACGATCACCGTTTCATTGCCCAATTCGGCGTCAATGACCACCGAAATAATGGAGAAGCCAGAATCACGTTCGATGATGACCACGGTACTGTAGATCTGAATGAAATTGCAAAAAAAAAGATTTAAGAATATGATATCTTCAAATAGTCAGCTAGAAAACCGTGCGTTTTGAACGCCAATGTACTTTTTAACGGAAATCTTCAATAAATGATAAGAATGAAGAATTCGTTTTCTTCGTTATTATGTATTATGGCACAACACCAATTGATTCAAGATTCGTAGTCATTTGGAATAGATATAAACAAAATTTGTTAGGAGGAAACGATTGAAATACAGTTGTGTCGTCTGCTAACTATTTGACATTTGACGAAATCTGTATAGGTTATTTATGTAGAGAGAAAAGAAAGAATAGGACCTATTACGTGTCCCTGTAGAATTCTAATCACGCTTATTTGTCCTTTATCCCAGGAACCCGCTGGTTTAGCATAAAGCTGAGAAACCATTACTGTTTTGGCATACAACGTACTGACTCGCATACATACATGTAGGGTGACTATTCGAACTAAAAAGACGACAGACCTGTACAGGAACCGGTTCCATGCCAACGTCAGGTCTCTCCGTTATGATGCTATGGAATGCATCTATTAGACAATTCACAGGTCCGGTATCCGAACAGAAGCTAGATATGCCAGAAGTGCTATTTGAAAGATCTTCCATTTGCTGATCAGCTGCGTTGCTTATAGTGATAGTGTCAATTATGAATCCTGAGTTCTCAATGTCGTCATACTTTTCTCTGATGTATGGAACTCTATTCTCTCCTCCATCACTGAGGAGTAACATGTATCCACCTTGTGCATATGACCCCAATACCTAGAAAGAAAAATTGGTGATCTGCTGAGATGCTTACAGTCAGTAGCGTACGCAGGATTTTTTTTCGAGGGGGGGGGGGGGGTCTCCCCTCCCCTGCGTACGCGCCTGCTTACAGTGATGGTATCAGTGATAACTCCTCAATTGTCAATGTCGTCATTTGTTTCTCTGATGAACCTCTATTCTCATCGCCGTCAGTCAGAACCAAGAGGTACTCACCTCTCGAGTACGAACCCAGTACCCAGAAATACACAGGAAACATTTCTTCACAAGATATTCTCTAAGACTAGGCACGGCAAAGACCATTTGTTTTCAAAGAGGAGAACCGTTGGATGAATTATGATATATTTTGAGTACTAGGTAAATTATAAAATACGTGATTATTATGGAGGTGGGGTTATTGGTCAAGGTATGCTCGTCGCACACGAGCCATCATTGCTGTTCCGTCATTACTTGCGCTAATAAAGCGTGTGAAGGCAATTACCCCATACGCTTGTAGCGCAACGCGATGTACGCACTGTTCACTTCCCATTAAATATAAAGTTGAGTTCTGGTAATGCGATTGCATTGCGAAAGAAAAGATGGGGAATGGATCAGAAACAGTTGATCATTTAGCATGTAAGTATCGGTGTGCACTGCAAGGTTATGGATTAATCAAAATCATAATAAATTCGGGCGAGGCTTGGAAAAGTAACAAGCACTGTACACAGAAAGCTATATATGGGCGACACACATGGTGTCGGGGCTTGTACTACCTTGATTTCCTTGTCTTTCTATGCTCATTACTCAGCCAGTATACATTTTCTTCCAAAATTGTTTGGCACATGTCATTTATTTGTAATCTTGAACATTCAGTGTAAGTTTCGTTTGATTCTGTGAGAATTAATTTTCTTTAACAATATCAATAATCCAATATCAATGAACAATTGTTTACTAAGGAATCTATTTGACTAACAAGTAGAAAAAAAAAATCGATTTGGTGTTTTCTAATATATTATTTGGCATTGACATGTCTCTTTCGAATATACTGATGGTTTGCTTTCTATTATGAATTTAGCAAGACCTTGCCGATTTTACCTCAATGCCTGACGATATCCCGCATCCAATACACGTGAAACCCTTGGTAGATAGCGGTAAAGCATTGACGAGTCTCTCACGTGAAGCAGTATCGGTAATATCCGTAAGACCTGCCCCGATTTCCGATGTCGATCCGAAGACTACGATTCCGAGCTTGCTGTCTGAGGGAATTACATTCATGATGAATTCAGCAGATGACTGGATCATTAGGTGAAATCGGTTCCCCTAAAAACAGAAGCATGTGATGTCATGGTAGAATATGGTAAAATATAATCTTTTAAGTTTTAAAAGACACATTGTATGAGCGTAAGTAGGCCCTATTGATATCAATCGTCCACTTTCATTAACGCAATAACGATTTAAACTTCAAACTTGAATACTTAAAGTTGTATTCGAGTTCAACAGGGTGTTTCTACTTTTAATAATATGTTACGATATAAAGGTGTACATATTCCAATCATCTATTTTTATGTCTAATTTGTTCGATTACACGTGGTAAGGGCTGGGTCCCATGAAGTGGACCCTCACCCTATTTTCGTACATGCCCTAAGTTATTGCCCCAAACTCCTAAGCTTTCGGGGGCTCCGCCCCCTGGACCCCACGCCAACTCGTGAACTGTCAGTGTCACAAAAAAGGTATCAAAATATGCTCATCTGACGGTGTATAAAATGTATAAAACCCTGAGCTTCCGGGGCTCCGCCCGCTCGACCCCGCCAGGATCCCTAAGGCGGGCCCCTGTATGCTTGTTTGACCATTATAAAATGCCTAAAACCCCTGAGCTTCTGGGGGCTCCGCCCCTTGGACCCAAAGCCAATTGGTGACCTGCCAGTGTCACGAATAAGGTATCATTATGCTCATATGACCGTAATTAAATGCCTAAACCCCTGAGCTTCCGGGACTCTGCCCCCTGAACCCAACCGAAGGCCCTAAGTCGGCCCCTGGATGCTCATCTGACCGTAATTTATTGTCCGAAACCCTTAAGCTTCTGGGGGCTCTGCCCCCTGGATCCCACGCCACATATAGCTCTGTTTGAGAACGCCCCCTATCGACAGAGTCCAGCGGCCTAACATGTACGTTAGCCTATGGACTTTTACCCCCCCAAAATCGTTAAAAATTCATTTTTAGTTTAAACGAAACGCACATCCACCCCGACGTACGTTATCACTAGCTCTTTCATTGGAACCCTCGTGTCCCATTGACTTTTAAAAGTTCACCCACCGTAATTTCATCAAAATACGTCGCAAGCTCGCCATCGCCTATATATAACACATGTTCAACTAGTCGAACTTTGGACTCAATTTACGACGCGATTGTAAGATTATAGGTCAAGCACACGAAGGATAAGAAGCATGAATTATCATAGATCAGTTTTGCTTGGTTCATTAAATCTACTTCAACCAACCCCACACCGTATTTTTTCCATTTAGTAAAAGCAAACATTTTGCCGAGGTAAGCAAAAACATGGACTAGGGTAGGTGCAGGGAATTGGAGACCCTTAAGCACATTTACATAATTTACATAAACATGAAAAATGTTACACACAAAAAAAGTTTTGTATTCTCTTCAGTAACCTCTTTTCTTTATATGGTACACAAATTGTGGGTATGATGTAACTGATTAATGAGATAACAATGATTAATGACATCAGCACCAAAGGTCTCTCATTACCTATATGTGCAGGTAATAAGGGACAGTTACAAATCAAGATATTTTAAATACAATTTGAATAA
This sequence comes from Strongylocentrotus purpuratus, assembly GCF_000002235.5. NCBI lineage: Eukaryota > Metazoa > Echinodermata > Echinoidea > Camarodonta > Strongylocentrotidae > Strongylocentrotus > Strongylocentrotus purpuratus. Next base: position 34,184,639 of record NW_022145607.1, on the reverse strand, counting down.
AAATGGGATTGTTATGGTTTAATAGTTCAAACACTTTTTGAAAGAGATATATGCTGCCAAAGTACTTACTGTAATTTTAAAACACTTTTAAAACAATGTGGCCCAAAATATTTCTGTACATGGACAGTTAACCAACCAGCATCAGGTCATTGACTGTCTTCGGCATACTCGACATTCACAACAAACGACCCCCATCTCTCTCTATCTCCCTCTTTTTATCTCTTCAAACTTCTCTCCTTTTTCGTTTTCTTTTAACCTTCCCTTTTCTCTCTTCTAGCATGTACTTATATGATGATTATTGATGTCTCGCCGAAATCTGACTCTCTTAATTTTCATTAATGTATTACATGTAATTAGGAATAATTTATTTATTTAATTATGATCATTCCACTCCCTGCTCTCTCTCTCTCTTCCTTTCTCTCTTTGTACCTCCACTTTTCTCCCACCCCCCTCTCTCTTCCTCTACTCCATTCGCTTTATCACAAAATATCGTAATATTATTGTACATGTATATAATTTACATCACTGTACCTTTGTAAATTGACCCTTTCAGCCTTGTGCTGCCGGTCGATCATTACATACCAATAAATGAATAATAATAATAATAATAAATCTTGGACCTGGTGTCCCCCATTGCCTGCACGCATTTCTGATCAGACACCATTCCTAATGTGCTATGCAACACCCATTCACAACATACAATGGCCATACATTTTCTGGGTTGGTTGGCACACTTCATAAAATTCATTTTAAAACTAATTTTTAAGAGCCACCCCTAAATATCTGCATACACCACAACATTCAGTGAAAATTGTGTTTATATATCAGAGCAAAATTTTACGATCAAAATTGGTTACCTTGGCCAATTTTGCCAATTTTCTCGGAGAAAGAGCACATTGTAGTCTTCGAAATGAATTGGATATATGCAGTAGTATTGTTAAAGGCCACAAATGGCGCTATAGCAATATTGGAGCCAACATGGACGGACAGTGATGGGTTCAAGCTTGGTGGTCTCCAATTCCCTGCACTACCCTATTCGATCATTAACAGAGGGGTGCAATTGTGGACCACAAACTCCTCTACAAACTCCTCTACTTTCAGGAAAGTATTTCATTGTATTATGTAGTTTTGTAGGTTTATTTTACTAACTCTTTAACTATCAGATATCAATGATAGTTTAAAGATATGGAAAAGGTTCTTGTATTTTATATTTAGCAAAGCAATCTCACATACAAAATCACTATCAAGTGTCGTCTGATCCGCCGATTGCCGTCTGCTATATACGTTCTATAGACGGCGAACTAGCTACGTTTGTGAAGGCGGAAATGAGACAACCGGAGCAATATGGCTCGTGGCCTGCCAGTGTCACGAATAAGGTATCAAAATATGCTCATCTGACGGTAATTTAATGTATAAAACCCCTTGGCTTCTGGGGGCTCCGCCCCTTGCACCCCACACCAATTTGTGTCCTGCCAGTGTCACAAATAAGGTATAAAAATATGCTCATCTGACCGTAATTTATTGCCCAAAACTCCTGAGCTTCCGGAAGCTCCGCCCCTGGACCCCACACCAATTTGTGTCCTGGCAGTGTCACAAATAACGTATTAAAATATGCTCATTTGACCGTTATTAAATGCCTAAAACCACTGAGTTTCCGGGGCTCCACCCCTTGACCCCTGCCAGGGCTTCGCCCCTTTACCCCACGCCAATTTACGCTACGCTCTACCTCATCGTAAATACCACCACACCCCCACCTTCATAGAGAAACGTTCAGCGGGGCCTGCATGTAAGAGTGGGGTGATGCGGATTTTTTTGTTGTCTACCCCCACCCCCCAAACGTCTTTGCTCATTTCGCCACTGCCGGTGTCACCATTACGTACCAATATTTGGCTCGCATAATGTCAAATTTGGGCCTCCCCCCTCCAAGAAATCCTGGATCCGCGCCTGCCTTAAAGTGATCCGGTAACTTTGTCTCAGATTCTGAAACAAAATCCTGGATTTAGCTCATGCTACAATGATAATTATAAACCTGTAGGTCAGTCAGGAACCCCATGACTTTTACAAACCGATCGCCTGTCTGATTAACAAGATATTTATGATTGGAAATCGAATCCACATTTTGCGTTTGCCAAACGGTTTTCACAACACTACAGTCTTTCGGGGAAAATGAGTGTGGTAAAACCGGTCACTCAAAGATTTTTACTATTTTGAGGCACTGTCTTCTTGATCTGTTTGGAGCGCGATTTTTCAGGGCTTCAATATTACACCATATCACAGACACTGATAACACATAGGGCCGTGCATCTCAGATTTGTTAAACGGTGCCTTTAATTCGCTGAAAGCATTCAATAAAGTGGTTTGTACCTGCTACCCATATACTTCAACTTGGGTGGAGAGTGGCAAATGTAGATTAACGTCTTGCTAAAGGACATTTATGCCTCGGCTGGGACTCGAACGGCGAACCTTGTGATCCACAGACCGGTGTCACATTCAATAGACTACACTATCGGATAATAAGAGAGAGAGGAAGGGAGAGGGACAGAGAACACAGACTTACTGCCATACTACCACTGATGTCGAGGACAAGTACTACACTTCTGACTGACGAGAGCTGGATGACCTCAAATACAGGAGTGGTGTTAGAGACAGGTTGGACACCGGCCTGGAAGTCTGTTGTCCGTTCCGTCATGACCTTCCATGCACTGTCTCTATCGCATAACCTATTCATGAGATTTGGTGCGTGGGGGTTGTGTAGGTTATCTGGGTCTGATGCATCGTCACCACAGAACTCCTCTATCTGAAATATAGGTATATAACGATAGACATTGGATAGTTGAAAATGTTACAAGAGTTCGCATGCGCTGACATTGGCGCCATTTTATATTACTCTTTATTTAAAATGGCGCCCATGTCAATATGATGTGAGCGCACAGCGCAGGCAGTGGTGCAACATTACATTGATGACGCAATGTTTACTCACAAATTAAAATGGCAGCCTTAAAGGTACTATGTCCCATTTGCAGGCCCAAAAAATGAAAAGGTTTAATTCCAACGGCATTTGAAAGATAATACTAATTTAGAACTTCCCTAAAAAAAGGTGGGGCTTGAAAATGTCTTCAAGTGGGAAAATAAAGACTATAAATTGTCAAATCGACTTAGGAGCTATAGAGCCAATAAGTAAAAGTCTTGATTTTTCAGACCATTGTACCGAATGGTCACACGTTTTATGCTGCGCAAAGATTCAATCAGTTTAATTTGGGCCATCACAAGAAGTGGGTTATTGATGTAGAAAAATGCTCATGTACCCTTTACAGCTCATTTTATGTATGTTATTACCAAAGAAGAAAAGGCCACTCAGTCACTCAATAGTTTCTGACAGTGAAGTCTAGCAAGTAAACGGGTTTCCTTGCAAAATTTGAATATTAGGATAATGCTAACGTTTAAATTTTTACAGATAGGACATACATGACATATTCATAATTTTTGCAAAGTTCTACAGAATTTGAGGTTGGCTGCAAAAGGGATATAGTACCTTTAAAGATAAACTTGATTTCTGGTAAAATATGAAAATTAATTCTCACAGAATCAAACGAAACTTACACTGAATGTTCAAGATCACAAATAAATGTCATTTGCCAAACAATTTTGGTAGAAAATGTATACTGGCTGAGTAATGAGCATAGAAAGATAAGGAAATTAAGTTAAGTAGGCCCGACACCATTTGTGTAGGCCCATACACATTTTGCTGTGTACAGTGCTTGTTCCTTTACCAAGACTGGGCCAAATTTATTATGATTTTGATGACTCCAGAACCTTGCAGTACAGACCAATACTTACATGCTACATGATCAACTTTTTTCTGATCCATTCCACACCTTTTCTTTCACATTGCAATCGCATGACCAGAACTTAACTTTATCTTTAACCGTGAGAGGTCGTATTGGAGATATACAAAGTATATATTATGGCTACTCATTGTCATCTATCTTTTCAGCAATGGAATGTGTGGAAGCATTTACCAGACTTGCGAAAGTCTACAGGAGTGGATGGAAGATTGCACACTAATTTTAAGAATGGTAAAAGCTTAAAGGTGAAATTCAAAGAAAATCACAAATATGTCAACTAATGTATCACTAGAAACTGGTAAGCTAACAGATGGCCATCGTACAAGTTTCAGGTCAACTACATATCGGGTGATTTATAAAAAAACAAATACAACCACCTCCATAGCAGCTTGGATATACGAGAGATTCGCCGGAAAAATAACGATGTTTTAATGACGTCACTATATGGACCAATACTGCCCAAGCAGACGACATCCAATAAAAAATGAACATAATTACAAAGCTATTATTTGTCAAATTATAATGAGTTTAGTGTATATAAGTGTAATGGCATGTCAAACCATTCAAAAGGGGATATGACCCGATTATGATAACTAAAATCTTTTGCTTGTAAATACACAGGATAGGGGATAATTAACAATCAAAGAAACCAGACTTTCAAATTGAAAAAAACCCGGAATGATATTAAGGACGGCATTTTTTCCCTCTAGAAACGCCGAACATGCCGCGGCGTTTGCAGCTCAATATACAATGGCGTCTAATTTTGTTTACAAGCGACAGATTCCTTTATTTTTGTATCGCTGCATTTGTCATCAAAATAAAACCATGCACCGGGTTTAGAGTGAGGCATTAGATTATACATTTAGCCTGATGGTAGTGAAGTAAAAGAAAAAACTCAAGAGAAGATGAAAACACAGGCACTGAAAATGTGTGAGATGTCATGGGACATCGTCTGCTTGTGCAAATCATGTCCATACTGTGATCTCACACATCTCAGCAGCGTTCGGAGAGCTCTCCAGGTGCTATGCCGGGGCTGTATTTAAGCGTTTTGTAATTTATAATAATCATTACTTCGAATGTTTTCAAGCATTGAATTTTGATAATCTTGTCGAATCAAAGTTTCAACTTTGCAATAATGAAAATAAAGTTATTTTTTAAAATCAATGAATATCTACTTTAAAGATAAAGTTGAGTTAAGGTCATGCGATTGCATAGTGAAAGAAACGGTCTGGAATCGATCAGAAAAGGTTGATTATTTAGCATATAAGTATTGGTGTGTACTGCAAGGTTCTGGAATCATCAAAATTATTAGAAATTTGGCCAAGTCTTGGTAAAGTTCTGTACACACAAAGATGTATATGGGACTACATGAACATGTGGCATAAAAATCTATCCCGATTTTTATGCTGTTATTTGCCATATATAGAATATGAAGACATTTGAAGAGCCATGCTTTTCAGGGAGCATGTTTTATCTGATGTTCTTGCACACTTGCATAATAACAATGATAACGCTCACCAATTATTTTCACCTCTTCCCAGAACTCCACCTTCTCTTTAAATAACGAATTCTTCTTAAAGGGAAAGTCCACCCCAAAATAAGTTTGTTTCGATAGAGGCAGAATAATAAGAAAATCAGGTGAGTGAAAGTTTGAGCAAATTCTGAATGAAAATAAGAAAGTTATGAATTATTGAAGTTGTGATCAATCAAATACAAATTGGCAACTCTATGACGTATCATGCGAGCTCAACTTCCATTTGCTCAGTACTAAAAAAATCTAAAATTTTCATTTTCCCTCAAGAAAAATTTCAACCATACATGCACCCTAAATATAATAATTGCAAATATGTTTCTATACTCCCCCTGCAAGGAACAAATATATATTCCGTCATCAATAACGAAGAAAACATGATTTTATGGAATATTATGCACAAAGCAAATGAAGGAGAGCTCGTATGATAAGTCACAGAGTTGCCAATTTGTATTTGATTGATCACAACTTCAATAATTCATAACTTTCTTATTTTCATTCAGAATTTGCTCAAACTTTCACTCACCTGATTTTCTTATTATTCTGCCTCTATCGAAACAAACTTATTTTTGGGGTGGACTTTCCCTTTAATTATTAACCCTTCAAACCAATGAAGGTTTTCTGTATTAGGTTGAAATGCTTGTTTTTGCATATTTTAGGTGTTTAAAATACGATCTATTTCATATTTATTCGTTAAAAATCCATTCGACTTTTACGTGCTGGGGGGGGGGGGGGGGTCCAATGTATTCTACCTATACGATACCAGCATCGTATTAAAGGTATAGACCAGTTTTGGAAACGCCCCCTCTCAAAAAAATGAAATAGAAGCTCTTTTAACCAATCATGTGAAAGAATATGTTTTGACTAATACGTGATGTTACAAATTTTGCCGGGATACCGCCTACAAATTATATATTTGGTAAATTATCATATCTATCCGGCCTGGATAGATATATCGCGTAGTCCAATATTTCTGTGTCACAGTGCATGTAACTTTACCAAGACTGGGCCAAATTTCTTATCATTTTCAATGATTCCAGAACACACCAATACTTATATGCTAGATGATCAACCTTTTATGATCGTCTCTTTCACAATGCAATCGCATGACTAGATCTGGTATATACCTTTAAATATAACGGCTGCCGGTGTGACCGCGCCGTTTGTCCTTCTAGTTTCGTTTGTCCGTCAGACATAATATGCGGGTTTTCTGCTCGCATGGTCGGTCCGATGGGGGAGGGGGGGGGGGGGGGAGCAAATGGATGTATACTTACACCCAGGTGCGTACTCAGGGGGGGGGGGGGGGTTCGGGGGTCGAACCACCCTCAATTTATTTTTGTGTGTGCGTTTTTTTAGGAAACCCCATCCCCTCAATTAAAAAAAAAAAACCTTCGAAAAAAATCCTGCGTACGCGCCTGCTTACACCTATGGTGTAGATGGGCTTCTTCTTCATTTTTCTGTTCGATGTCACTCAGGCCCGGATATACGGGGGGCGACGGACCCGCCCCTCCCCCTTTTAAAAAAAAGAAAGGAAAGGAAAGGAAAGGAAAGAAAAAGAAAGCGTGTCCCATATTTGAACAGTAAGTTGCACCTGAAATTGCAACATGTGCATTATAAGCTCCGAACGTTTTCTTTCATACAAATACACAAAAAAAAGTCCCAAAAGCTTGAATGCATACTATTTCACAATAAACATGTACATGCAAATGCATGATCATGTTTTTGGCGCTTCTTTCTGCCAGCAAAGTAGTTTTCTTCTGCATTTAGTTTTGTTGCTGGTATGAGTTTAAATTCATATTATTCTTATTAAACAGGAATAAATAAATAAATATATAAATACATTTGTACAATGATAGTTATACAATGATGATAGAAGAAGCGATGAAAATCGCAACTGATCTTTCCTTCTTTTCTTTTCTTCCTCATTATTTTTTTTCCATTTCTCTCCTCTTTCCCTTTCACTTCCCTTCCTTTTCTCTCTTTTCGCTGAGAGGGGGGGGGGGGGGGGGTATGTAAATCGTGAAAAATCGTAACTGATCTCCCCTACCTTCCTTCTTCCTCTTTTTCCCTTTTCCTTTCCTTCCTCTCTCTCTCTCTCATAATATAAGTTTGCTGAAGGAGGCAAGGGCCTTTCGCCAACCCGTCCGATCCTCAGGTTGTTGACGGGATTCAATCGCAACTGATATGCCCCTTCTTTTCTTTTCTTCTTTTTTTCCTTCCCTTTATCTTCTATTTTCCTTTTTTCCCCTTTCCTCCCTTCTTTCTTGTTTATCGGGGGGGGGGGGGGGGCAACAGCACGGGAGGCAAGGACTTTTCGGCCCCCCTGATCTCCTTTTTTTCCCCTTTTTCTTTTCTTCTTCCTTTCCTCTTCTCTCCTCTTTCCTTTTCCCTTCTGTTCCTTCATTCTCTCTCTCTCTCTCTCTCTCTCTCTTTCTTTTGTGCTAAAGGGGGGGGGGGAGGCAGGCGAAGGCTTTTCGCCTCCGATCCACACCGCGTTGGTGGGAAAAATCACAACTGATCTCCCCTACCTTTTCTTTTCTTTCCCGTTCCCTTCTCTTCCTTCTCTCTCTTGTAAGTTTGCGGGGGGGGGGCGGGAGGGAGGCAAGGGCCATTTGGTCCTCCCCCGATCCCCAACTTGTTGGCAGGAAAAGTGCAACTAATATCCCCCTTCTTTTGTTTCCTTCACTTTAGCTCCTCTTTTCCTTTTTTTCATTTTCCTTCCTTCTCTCTCTTTTTCTTTTTTTGCTGGGGGTGGGGGGGGGGGGAAGCAGGCGAAGGCCTCTGCCCCCCGATCTCCTTCTTGCCCCCTTTTCTTTTCCTCTTCCCCTTCTTCCTTTCCCTTTCTCTCCTCTTTACTTTTCCCTTCTTTTCCTTCTCTCTCTTTTTTGTTTTGTTTTTTTGGGCGCCCTCCCCCCACCCCCTGGATCCGCGCCGGGAAAGACATGCAGTGTCACCCCTAACTAGCTGGCAAAGCTGAATACCAGCCGTTTCATTCATTGTGTATAATTATACTTGATATTGACTATGTACGTGTGTACTAGAGTACGGACAGTCGGTGCGGGAGGCGGACATTTGGTGCGAGACCTCTTTCGCACAGATTGTCCGTCGGACAATATATTGAGACACGCACGGAATGTTCGACACGGACATTCTGCGCCGATAAAATCCGCACCGATCTTCCGCTCTCGATCGATCTCTAATTCCCGGACGAACGGTGCGAGTTAAATTTTACGCGGTCATACCGGAGCTAAAGCTAGGTTGATAATTTCCAAAGCTTTTTGGAAGCGCATAGAGACGTTATATAATGTGATATGCGCTATACAAGAACCGAATATTATTACTATTATTAAGTATAACCGAAATGAATAGGCTGACGATTCCAAGAGCTTGGATACGACCACATTACAAGGAAATAGACAACACGCGTGATATACTAACTTCTGTTTGGTTTTCTTTATTCTTGGAAACATACATATATGGGGCAGGAATGACCAAATACCTTTAACCTGTCCTTATTAGTGGACAAGCATAAAACAAAATAATGCTCTAAAATAATTGCTTTGCATTTTAGGTTTGGGTAATCCATGCCCTCCATGCTTGTAAAAACACTATAAAATAGGATACGAGTGGATGCCACGCGCATTTTTTAAATAAAAATTTCATTTTCGGCTCAAATGAAAGAATACCCCAAATCTTGATTTTTTAATTTTTTGACCGAATACATATTATCTGAAAAAGACCTTACAGTTTTCATTAAGAGTTTGAAGTAATAAACCTGTTTAATACACATTTCAATGTTGGATATAACATAAATATGAATGGCGCAATGAATCATAAAGTGTGATTTACTCTGAATATGGGGTTATAAAAACTCTTTACATTTCTAATTTTTTTACGCACCATAAATCTGTCCATTGGAATATTTCTTATTGATTACAAATAAAATGTAGGTAGTTATGCCACATACAGCAAAGAATTGATCAGATAACATGGAAGATATGTAATTTTGTTTTCCCAAATGAATTTTGAGTGGAAACACACGGCACATGTACTGTATGTAACAATTCCCACATATTTGCAGTAGTATAGTCATTGGGCCAAAAACTGAAAAGGAACACGCTCCCAGAGACGCGATCTCAAAGTTTTGTTTCTGTTAGCTAGGACCCTTTCCTATCGGAATGTGCTTGTTAGAATTAAAGTTTGAGATTGATTTGACTACTACTAAATTTGTAACGGATCGAGAAGTTAATTTTATTTAAAACCCCAAAAGGAGGTTAAAATATGTTGCAATAAATTATCAATAATTCATTGCATTTTCCCCTAGTCCTCAACAGAAAAAAAATCCTTTGTGAGGCCATGTCTTAAACAATAATGCATGGCCGTGCAGAGGATTTTTTTCCTGTTGGGGACTGGGGAAAAATGAGAATGTATACTATTATCTAGATCTATTAGGAATAACTCATTATCAAAACCATTCCGTAAAATTGGGGTAAACAAAATTATTCCACCTTTATGACCAACAGTGTATATATGAAACCCAACGTTACGATAGTGCAATGTCCATTTTTAATGTTAGGAGATATATCTTACCCTTGACTCAAGGACAGAGTTTACCGATTGTGTGTGAGGATCTCTGGTTCCAAACAGCAGTGAAGCTGTAGCCGTCTGTCCTATAGTATCAGGAACGAAGCGGCATTTGCTATTATCACCACTCTGGTTGTCATTAAACTGGCAAGTAGTTCCATCAGGCATCTCAATATTTCCCTTGATCTTGAGAGAGCAGCGGGTTCCTTCTGTGCCACCATCGGATGGGTAGGTAGGATCAGTGCGTTTGTCACCGTCGTAGTGTTCTTTGAACAATCCCCAGCGGTAATACCCCCAGTTTCGGACTAAGACGCTATCTATCGACACACAGATTTAATGAAATAATATTTGACATTCATGTCTACTGCAAAAAATCAAGAGAAGGGTCATGGTAGTAGCGTTGCCAGTTTTTTTTTAGTATGGATGTGGGTAAGCCTTGTGCGGGGATGGGTGGGGGCTGTGTAATCAAACAAACAGAATCTACCTACTTATAACATTTATGTTGCACGCAGCGTATGTAATATACTTACATCTACATGATAAAATGATGATGTTGATAATGGGTAGATTGGGGATTACGATGATTAGTAACAAGTTTCAATTTTGTCAAAAGTAGACAATTGAGCAAGTGAAGTTGTAGGCGTACTGTGTGCAAACGTTAATAATTTAATCGAATGTTATCTGGTCATTATTTGTCAATTTATTTTTATAAAACGTATTTTTTGCTGTCACTACATCAAACATTAATTGTTGGCTCTTATTATTTTTTCTTTCATGCTGTCGGTCGAATGTCAATATGTTTCTGTTGATTCTCCCTAAATTAAGTAAATGCTGTCATCCGCCAGTTGTAGGCTTACAAGTACAAGTCATTTGAATCTTGAGAAAAAAATGGAGTTTCATGAAATACGCCTACCTGTGTTGCCAAACATTTTTTCTCGGTACTGCATATCTAGTATATAGGACGGTGTCAAGTGCATCAGAGTTCCTTCGGTCCCACAACCTACGAAATTTTCGACAACCGGTTCGTCATCTGTACGGCTATGCACGAGAATGTTTGCAGACTGTGAGTTTTCGGTCCTAGCAAACTGGTACTGGCTCTGGATGGACCATGTGTTTGGGACCAGAATCTTGATATGCCCCCAGTAGACGTGCTGCTTCGTGGCATTGTAGAGACGCTGAGATGCTGATGTAAACATCGTCTGAGTGACAAAGAGAGAGAGAGAGAGAGAGAGAAAAGAGAAAGGGAGTGTAGAGAGATGGAGATGTAAGAGGTGTTGTAGTCCAGTGGTTTAAGTCCTTCATTTTATATTCAAAGGTCGATCCTCGACACGGCGTTAATGTTCTTTGGCAAAGCATTAATCTAGATTTGTCACTCAGAACTAAAGAGAGAAACGGGGACCTGAAATGATAACAAGAGCATTTGTGTTTAATTGCCATATGCCCTCACGGTAACTATATAGTAGGAATGGTCCTCCAGGGAGTGGAGATGGTGTAACTTGTGCTTGAATGAATCCGAATACCGAGGTAATAAATCAGTAAAGCGCTAAGAGACGGTATTTTGTATTAGTGGGTAATCTTGTAGATTATTAGGCAAGAATACAATATACAAGAATACAATATACAATATACAATATATCTGGAACGATTTCTTTATCTCCATAAATATGTCAAATGATCCTTTACAATTTTCTATTTCTAATTCGTCGGTTTAATCAAGTGAACGCAATATGTCCTTAAGACGGGTATAACTTTCATGGGTCAGTGTACGTGCTTTGTGAGATGAAAGTTTTTGTATATTAAGTACGATTAGGATTCTAGCAAAGAAGGGAAGTAATCCGTGATATCTATGATCTGTAGGGCGGGTAGGACGAGTGAAGACTGAGGAAATGCGGGTGAAACAAAAGAAGCCTTGATGAGCAAAATTTGTCAGCTGGCAGCAGTGGCGGATCCAGGGGGGGGGGGGCCCGGGGGCCCGGGCCCCCTCCTTTGATAAAAAAAATCATGTAAAAACACGTGATTTTTTTACCTTTTTTGGGGGGTTGGCCCCCCCTTGAGCGCCGGGGGGGGGGGGGGGGGTGCAGATTTTTAAATTTTCGAGGACCAACAAAATAAATGTGCCCCCCCGCCGCCCGCCGCCCGCCCCCCTGGATCCGCCACTGCCCCCCACTGAGCGACTTTTCGGCCGGCACGATTTTCAAATTTTCGGGAGCGAAAAAAAAAAGGTGGGCCCCTCCCCTGAGAAATCCTGGATCCGCGCCTGGCCGGCAGAAGAGATTGGTGTCAACATTACCCCCAGACGCAGTTCTGCTTGATATTAGGTTGGGAAGGGGGAGCTCATTGCCTCACATGGTCTCATTATCATTACGTCTACCTATCAGTCATTTGATCACAAATAATGATAATCTTCAAATGATTATTAGACCTTATGGATAGTAGACGAAATGGGCATTAGACAAATTGGGAATTAGACCGTCTGGCAATTACACCTAACGAGTGATATACCAAAGAGGTATTATACACATGGGAGAATAGACCAAATGGGAAAAATTGTGCTCCTCCTCTGTGGATGCCCAAAATATTGTTTTACTCTAACAACATGCTTTAATTTTGTTTCATTATCAATATAATTTAAAGGACCATTTGTTGTTTCAACTGCACATTAAGTCATTATAGCAAAGATTGGACTCGAGGATTCGCACAAAAGTAAGGACAACGGTGATTTTAGTGAGTTTTATCAACTGAACTTCATAAAATCGCGATGACACGTGCTAAGTTGAGTTCATAATAGAGTACATACAGGATGCCATTGCACTAAATTTAAATTTGCGTGTGAAAGATAGACTGCACTGGTGACAATTATGACAATGGGGATGTTTTGGAAGTAAAGAGTGGGCTTCCATGTGGTCTACATTTTTTCTCTTCTTTGGGTTGGTAGTAGCTATTTGCATATAAGTCAGATGGCTGTCTAAACACAAGGGATGCTGTCTTAAACACAAATCGTTCACTCACCCATAGAGGATATCTTAAAACCCGAATCCCTTATTACAGTAACTCTGTGGCTTTTTTAACATTGATATTAGGGACTTTTAGATTTGCACGTCGACATAGTGGACTGCTACGCGTGGCAAAATACGTCACACGTAGCAGCCCACTATGTCGACGTGCAAATCTAAAAGTCCCTATTAAGTGTTGTGGTGAGGTGAAATATAATCCAGGACTCCAGGTCCCCTTGAAAGCAAACAATGTGGGACCCAGAAAGTAAATATTCTCACGGTTAACGACAATGTATTATTATTCTTATTTGTTCAACGTCTCTACAATGCTTCTTTAATAAACAACATTTTTCAAATGCTAGCCTGCCTGGGAGAAGTTTCAATTGTTGAAAGGAATGTCTGGACTGCACCCAGTAGATCATGCTGGTTCGAAGATTGTTTTTTCTTCTTTTCAATTACAAGGTCGAGCACGTATAGTACACGATCTAGTGGGTGCGAACTAATATTTCTGTACAACAATTTAATGTAGCGTCCAGGCGCGTACGCAGGGGGGGGGGGGGGGGGGGGGTTTGGGGGGTTAAACCCCCCCCTTTGGAAATTTTTTGTGTGTAAACCCCCCTAAAAAAACCCTAAAACCCCCCCCTTTTGGATTTTTTTTTTTTTTTTTTTTTTTTTTTTTTAATTATTAAAAAAAAAAAAAAAAAAAAAAAAAAAAAATTATTCCCATGGCCGACCTAAAAAAGGTGACCTTACCCCCCCCCAACGGAGCAAAATGTCAAATTTCCAAATTTCGAGACCAAAAAAAAAAAAAAAAAGTGTCCTCTTACCCCCCCCACCCCCCGCTTATTCAGCGGTCGGCTGAGTCGTTGCGATTTTTTTGGGACCCAAAAAAAAAAAAAAATGTGTCCTCTTACCCCCCCCCCCCCCCCCCCCCCCCCCCCGCTTATTCAGCGGCTGGCTGAGTCGTCGTTGCGAAATTTTCGGACCGATTTATAAATGTTAAAACCCCCCCCCTTGAAAAAATCCTGCGTACGCGCCTGGTAGCGTCACATGGTAATCGATTGGCACATAAATTCATTAGTACTAGATTTCATCATTTTAGCTCAAATCTAGCAACAATCGTAGGCAATTATTGCTACGCTCACTCTTTCATGAATCATAATCATGTTGCTCTACAGTTGATTCCACTGATAGGATGATTTAGCAGAGAGGGATATGAGTGAATATGCTCAAGATTAACGAGGATGTATCATTATGCTTATTTGTTCAACAAATGTCAAATATTGTGAAGACAAGTGTGTGTGTGTGTGTGTGTGTTAGAAAAGATGAAAAAGGGCATTTTTAAGTATAGGGATGAGAAAAAAAAATAGCCATTAGAATGGAAAAGCTGATTTCACATTTCTTAAAGTGGGAGCAGCTTAAGATTAATTAAGATTTGTTTTCTTCTCCACCGTGAGCTTGTTAAAATTGTAACTCTATTTTGCAGCCTAGTTAACTTACTTATTTAGTATATTTGTCTTGAGTTGAGAATGTTTAGCAGACATCCACTGAGTAAGTAGTGTGTGTGTGTGGGGGGGGGGGGGGGTGGGTGGGTGGGTGGGTGAGTATGTGTGTGTGTGTGGATTGGTAGGTGAGAATGTGTGTGGGTGGATGGAGGTGTTTGTGTGCGGGGGGCAGGGAGGGGGCAGTGAAGAGGAGACAATGTTCCAGTAAAATTACCTCCAGATTTTTTATTTTTTATTTTTTATATAAGTGAATAACATTTACAATTGACATATATATTATGTTTAGGTACTTTTAGGTATATGTTTACTCTGTTCCTAATTTATATATATACTGCAAATACGTTTTTGTTTAATTATGTTTATATATAAGCAATCAATATTTTAAACGTTTATTTTATTCAATTGTATGTTATTGTTTGTATTACACATTTGGAGAAATAAAACAAAATTGCTTTAAAAAAAAGTGTCTGTCAGTCAGTCTGCCTGACTGACTGTCTTGTTCAATGCACTGTTTCATTCCTGACCCAGTAACTTGGCGTAAGTGAGATCTGGCAGTCTTGTAAAGATTGTCTGATGTTCAGTTATGCATGTAGAGATTCAAATGAAAATGGTACCTAAATTTACTGGGTCTTGATAACTCTATCAAGTCATATCATGAAATCCATGATTAAATATTCATACTTCAAACAATACAACTTTTAAAAAAGTGAGACATTTTTTCTGTCTCATTCTTTATATTATCAACTCGCAATTCATGGCTGAAATATTATCAAGAGTAAAGAAAAAAAACTATATATTTCAAAATAAAGTTAAATATAGAGAATCATGTAGTAGACAATACAATCATGACAATAGACAATACGTCATGCATCATTGTCTTTCATTTTCCCTAACTTGCACTGTTTGCACTGTTCGGATGATTTAGCAGGGAGGCAGGGGCGGTCCAGCGACTTCCAAAGTAGGGGGGGGGGGCACCAAGAGAAAAGGGCATTTTCTGTAGAAAAAAGGCACCTACAAAGGGAAATCTTTTTAGACATTGGTATATGCCCTTACATTGTGATAACAATATTTCACTTACAATTTATACACCATTGTCTTTCATTTTAACTTAACTTGCACTGTTTGCACTGTTCGGATGATTTAGCAGGGAGGGATAGAATATCCTATACCGGTTAACGACGATGTATTTGTACAATTTGACAATCATTTGTGTACGATGTCTCTAAAGTGCTTCTTGATTAAACAACATTTGTTAAATGCTATACGCTCCACTCCACTCAACTGTTGTACAGAAATTTCTGGCATGCATCCAGTAGATCACGCTGGTTCAAACCAAAATTCTGACTTCTTTTCAATTACAAGATCGAGCACGCGATCTACTATGGGTGCGGACCAAATATTTCTTTACAACAATAAACAACAATGTGGTACTGCTTTATGTAGCGTCACATAGCAATCAAAATGGCAGATAAATTCATTAATATCAGGTTGAATCATTTTAGAGAAAACTGAATTTGAATCCCGGACTATGCCCTTCACCCACCTTTCGCTCGCTCTCTCTCTCTCTCTCTCTCTCTTGCAATACGATCTTGGTAACGAATGTGCCCTTTTGCCATACCCCCATCCCTAGCTACGCCTATGACTTCATTAATATCAGGTTTAATCATTTTAGAGAAAACTGAATTTGAATCCCGGACCCTGCCCCTGCCCACCCACCTCTCGCTCTCTCTCTCTCTCTCTCTCTCCCTTTCTCTCTCTCTATCTCTCTCTCTCTCTCTCTTTGCAATACGATCTTGGTAACGCATGTGCCCTTTTGCCATACCCCCATCCCTAGCTACGCCTATGACTTAGAACGTTATCTATGTAATTCCAAACAGTAGGTCTTACAAGTAACAAAGAAACTGGAAGCAAGGATGATTGAGTAGATACTTCTTTAGCTATTGTTTCCCAGGTTTGCAATTTGATGATTTCGTGAAGTTCATGATTTTACATATTGATAATGAAAATGAGTATGAATATTCGTATCATCAATGTGAGCACGTGAGCATGTGAGCAGTATCATCACATGATGAGCAAGAAACAATGTTTTTGTTCACACACGGTAGCCTAAACCTTGTTAACACTGTTATCTCCTTAAAAGGAACTCAATCCTATTATTACACTATGATTTATATTTTGACAATATATGTCATTAAAAATAACAGCAATAAAGAAGAATAAAAATAATATTTTTGAAAGACTTTTAGCATGGATGTCATGCATTACCCCCCCAAAAAAAAAAAAGCTGTCCAAAGTAACACCATTACATCTTGGCTGGTCTCCCTATACGGGATCATATCCACTGTAACAGGGATATTTACGTAAAATAAACACTAAATATAAGTTTCTGTTTACAGGTTCAATACCCAACATCAAATCAAATCATAATTTTGTTTTATCCTAATCTAATGTAAGAGGTGAATTCAAATACTAAAATCATCTTTGACGAGCATTTTGGGGCAATCTGCCTCCTTATATTATCTGACGTTCTTTTTTCCCTTTTCCCTCATCTCTCCCCTCTTTTTGTGATTTTGGTCATGCGATTGGGGCAGGGGCACGTGTCCCCTGAACAGCATATCGATATCAAATTAGAATCTTGTTCATAATTATCATTACAATATCAATGCCCTTTTATCAGGCCTCGTCGCACTAGGTGCAATACTTATAATACACACATCGTTCTTTAGGTTCTCAAATCACATGGTGCTATGTTTTATTGTAATTATTATAACAATAATTATAACAATGCAATCTAAACGTAACTGTATATGAGAAATTGATGATCATTTATATATTTGCGTTTAAGGAAATTAACTCCCTTTTCCAAGAAGGTGCATATTTACGATGACTAAGTCGACATGTGAGTGATTTCTATGAGTTATAGATATAACAAAAATTATTAAAAAAAACAACATTTACCCTCTAGAGTGTTGTAAAGAGCCAAGTTTTGATATTCAAAAATAAAATTCATGTTCGGTCACCTCACTCACTCGCAAACCGTTCAATACTCAATCGGAGGTATCATCGATCTGAGCAAATCATAAAACGTTAGAATGCTGAAAGTTGAGAGTGATTCTACAAATGCAAAATGTCTATGAGGTCAACGATTAACTGTGGGATGAGGAATGACTTTCAGTAGAATTCAGAAAATCGTTTAAAACTACAAATACACAATTATCTTTCTCGGTCGCTACATACCCCTGCAAATATACGATTTGCAGTATACTCAAGGAACGTCGGTAGGATACAAAACTTAGTCAACGCAAAGGTAAATCTTGTCATGGGGGAGGGGGAAGGGAATCCTTAAAAAAAAGGCTTCCCCGCTTGTCGTCATGACGATTCTTTGCATGTCCTCCCCCTGAGTGTGGCGATTACTTTATTTTTTATTTTTTTACGTTGAATCTTACTTGTTACTTGTTACTTGTAGAGATAATCCCGATGGCAGCTATCATACAGCTAAACTGGGATGTCCGTGCAACGTGCTGGCATAGTGACAGTAAATGAAGTAATTCAAAACAATGAATTATGTCTAATTTTTACAATAAAACGGTGGACGTGCAAGTAAAACCCGAGACGTGGAGTCTACAGTAGCTTGGACCCAACAGAAGGAGGCAACGCTCTGATGATGGGTAGAGCAGCCTCCTGGAAGATGGTCACTGTTGGAGATATTACCGCAGCAGCTAATAGGTGGTTCCACGTCCAGATGGTGCGAGGATAGAAGGAGTACTTGAAGCTATCAATGGAAGCTGTGGGTACTGCATACTTCAGAGGGTGATCATTTCTGCCCAGATATGTAGCTGGGATAATGTGAGTGGGAAAAGGCATGTTGAGTTGATGATGGTGCATCTTGTAAAACAAAGTGGACTGTGCAAGAAGCCTGCGATTGTGAAGGGTATCCCACCCCAGTTTGTTGACAAGTACTGTGACTGATGTTATTCTCCAGTAGTCTTGGTATACAAAAAAGGCGGCAGCTCGCTGTACTTTCTCAAGACTTTGTATTGATGTCAGAGTCCGAGGGTTCCAAGCTTTACTGCCATACTCAAGTTGAGGACGAACAAGCATTATGTAGGCTTTGGATTTGAAGTTCTTGGTGCACGGTGATAGAGTTCTGCGTAGGTGGCCAAGGGTTCTATTGGCTTTCTGGGTGGTGAGTTTACATTGGGTGTTCCATTTATTCTTATGACCTTATTATCTCATATTATGTGTTAGCTTTTGGTAAATTATCTTGTTACACGTGTTCATGTATGACTGTTTCGAACATAATTGGTAGGGTTATCTCTGGCCTGGCAGATAGAGGGAGTCGGGGGCACGACTTATCCATGACAATTTGCAAACCTAAATCGTGCATACTGCAGGTAACGCAGAAATGTTTCCCGTTAAACATTGCAAGCCCAAAATGCTCCTGAAAAAATGTCCCCTTTTGTTGTCCCTTGCCTGTCAATACATTCGATAAATGTCCTACCTTTCACTAAACCTTGTATCGGCGGCTTCAAACATGTCGGAGTAGTAGCAGCAGGAGTGGTTATAGTATGAACAGTATAGGAGTAGAAGAGAAGAAGGAAAAGAAGAAGAAGAAGTAGTAGTAGTAGTAGTAGTAGTAGAAGGAGAAGAAGAAGAAGTAAAAGTAGTTACAGCAGCAGCAGTAGTAGCAGTTGTTGTAGGGATTGTAGTAGTAGTAGTAGTAGTAGTAGTAGTAGTAGTAGTAATACAAATCATGTTTATAATGATTAAAATTATTCAAATTAAAATTAATAATTCGTAGTGATATTGTCATTCTCCAATCTCAGTCTTCGATTTAGTGAAGTGACATATACAAGAAATAAGCTATGAGACGAAAATTAACTCATACTCGAACTTTCTTACTTTGAGATTTTCGATGATGGTCAGATTCTCAGGCACGTTTTTGTTGATTGCGATGAGTATATTTGAGTAGGCTCCATTTTCCAGGTTGATGATATTCTTCTGGGACGTTACCACTCCTACAAGAAATATCTTCAGCAGTAAAAGCAACAGAATCCTCTTTTGATATTCCATTTTCTTTCAGCAGATACACTCCAGAGTATACCGTAAGTCTGAGGAGATCGTAAGATATGTCCTGATAGCGTCTTTTGGGTTATGTATCTCATATGTTGGCAAATTATGATTTGCTTCGAAGGAAACTATAAATTGTAATCCATGATATTCATGCAGAATCGCAGTTTGTTCATCAAGAGCGACTAAATTCGTTTTGGTTTGTATACATCAGGTTGAAGACTCAAGGATCGTTCAGATATGAACTGGCGAACCCGCGGCGGATTTTTGTTATGATGATGTAGAGTGTACTAGCTTCAAATTTCTCGTACCATGACATCATATTTGGGAATCTTTAAGGGATTTCCCCCTTCGTGTTTGTATACTCAGCGTCAATGGCAATGACAATGACAAAGAATCGAAGGAACCACACGAATCAAGGCCTCAAGTCAAGTGTGGGCCCTGTCGTTCAGGAGCATTGGGGGAGCATTGGCATATTATATATAACTATAGGTATAGAAATCCATAATACTCGCAGGAACAAACAACAAGAATGATAAATTTATGTGTAAGTACGTGCCGCAATCTGTAGTTCCAGATGAAACAGCCCAATGTTATATTGACGCAAAAGAATAACAGCGCCCTCAAGATTTATACGATTGTCATCATCGTTTCATTTGAAATTTGAAAATTTGAAAGTAAATGTCAAAATGTCGTTTGAGATGTTAAGCAAAACTTTCATTAATATATAAGACTAAAAACAAACAGTTATAGAAGAAAGTTATGTAATATAGTAGGGAATAATTTGTAATTGAATTAAATATTGGAAACATCTTTGTAAACATTAGACAGTGTTGCAAAAAGATAATAATAATAACATAATGATGACATGGTTAATTGTAGTGGTAATAATGCTAATGATAATGACAATGATGATTATAATCATAATACTACTAATAAATTACATTAATAACAATGGCAACACTAGCAACAATAACAACAACAAAACTACTACTTATAAAAATAACAGTAAAATAATAATAATTATCTGGATTTATATAGTACTTATAAGACGAAATACTGTCTTCACGCGTTTTACAGCTATTAGTACCACATTAATCGGAATCATCACGCAAAATGTGCACCATCTGCACTCCATGGGGAGCACTTCTCCCAAAAGGTATGAGGGTATATGGCTATTACTAACACACAGACTTTCGTCATTCTACCAGGTCCCCATTTCTCTCCTGGGTATGGAGTGGCAAATGTAGATTAATGTCTTGCCAATTCAATGACATGTGTGCCATGTCGAAGATCAAACCATCGACCTTTGCATTTCAAGTCAAGTGCTTAAACCACTTGCCTAGGACATCTGTACAAATGACACAATGACATCTTTTAGTTTGCACATGATAGCCTCATTCCTCATAATTCAGGTCTATAGACGGCCTTTAACATGATAAGACGCTCAAGTACTCAAAGAATCTCTTCCTTGCGGCTTCCCATTTAAGTCATATGGGTTGAGAGGGGCAAGTATAGATTAATGACTTGCCCATGGATATCGGTGCCGAGGCAGGGATTCTAGTCCGGTAACTTATCAACTGTACCACAACACTTCCAAATAACTAACCCAGACATGAATTACATCCGAAGTCACAAACCTGACAGATTCCTCCGGAAACCTTGGTAGGTGCCACTTGAATCAGTCGATGCTGTCGAGCTTGGAGACATCATGGTTGTATTCCTACCAGGACTGGTTCCTTCTAGAAGATTGGGTGTTCTCAGCCGACGATGATAGTAGTTGCCATGGTAGCAGTCTTCGGAGTGGCTGTATTGGATGGATGTCAGTCAACATCATCATCATCATCATCATCATCATCATCATCGTAATTTTAATCGCGCACATATCCATCTCATATGATGCTCAAAGCGGCGACAACGTACCGTTGATCAACATGACTCTAGCAAGCTTTTCCGAAGACGCTGAAATTCATTCAATGACTTACATTTTACCAGGTACTCATATTTACATCTGGTTTGAGAGTGGGAAACAGAAATTAATAACTTGCCAAAAGACATTGGTGCGGCTATGTCTTGAACCGCAAAACATTTTGTTCCAGTAATAATCTGTTTTATGAGATTAAGTGATTGTTACATCAATGTCATTTCGTTGCTCGCTATAATCGAAGGACTGGCAATTTGTGTAAAAGCACAGAGATGAATGGTTAAAAATAAACTTGAGTTCTGGTAAAAAAAAAAGAAAAAGGTGAATTCTCACGGAATCAAACGAAACTTACACTGAATGTTCAAGATTACAAATAAATGTCATTTGCCAAAAAATTGAGGTGGAAAATGTATACTGGCTGTGTAATGAGCATAGAAAGATAAGGAAATAAAGGTAAGCAGACCCGACACCATTTGTGTAGTCTCATATATATCTTTTTATGTACAGTGTTTGTTACTTTACCAAGACTGGGCCAATTTTTTATTATGAGTTTGTTGACTCCAGAACCTTGTCGTACACACCAATACTTTTCTGATCCATCCCACACCTTTTCTTTCACGATGCAATCGCATGACCAGAAATCAACTTTATTTTTAAGAAAGATCTACTTTGTCTTTTTAAACTTACAATTGAATAAATGTATTAAAAAAACGTATCCGTAGTTGGGGGGGGGGGGGGATGATAGGTGCCAACATATTTTCGGCAATGGATCAAAGCAACCAAGAGGTAGAAGCGTGTGGCAGGTTGCTACCCCTCCCAAAGCGCGTAGCCAGGATTTCATTTGGGGGGGGGGGGGGCGGTAGTGAGCAACCCTAGGGGGTTGGGTGCAGGGAGGAAGGAGTTTCCCCCTCGTTTCATTAAATTATTAGAGAAAGAAGACGATTCGTAGTATCGTGTCCTTATCTGAGTCTAATTCCCCCCGCCCTCCCGCGCGATGCGCGGAAGCTTTGACGTTTCGTTTAATTATTACTCATAATCCTTGTCTATATTCGTTTTCGCTCATCCCTGCGCGAAGCGCGGAAGCTTTCGCATTTCATTACATTATTAGAGAAAGAAGACGATTCGTTGTATCGTGTCCTTGTCTGAATGCAGTTTTCCCCTACCGCGCGAAGCGCGGAAGCTTCGACGGTTCAATAAATTATTACTCTTAATCTTTGTCTATATTCATTTTCCCCTCCCGCGCGAAGCTTTACCGTGTCATTAAATTATTAGGGAAAGATGACGGTTCGTTGTACCGTTCTCGACTCTTAATCTTTTTCTTCCTACGTCCTCTTCCTTTCTTCTCTCTCTCTCTCTCTCTTTCTCTCTCTCTCTTTTTTGGCCGGTATTTTTTTATTAATATAGGCGCCTGTATCCTCTCTGTCTCACTCTCCCACTCTCTACTGTTTTGCACTTTTTTTGCTTCGCGCTTAACATTTAGCTCGTTGCTTTTTGACGCTGCGGCTTCGCATGTGGCGCACTGCATTTCTATGATGCTGTTGATTGAATAAATTGAATAAATTGATTAATTCCTGATGAAGCCGTATGAGCGAGAATTAAATATATTCTTGTCTCATATACGGTTGTCTCATTTACGTATGTATTATGAAAATGAGATAGCAACATGTGTATATTGATGGTCATCTAGCAAGTAATAACCATTAACTACTCCCATCTGGCTCTCATCATTAATTTTTCTCCTCATTTTTAATTTTTTTTATGGTGAATTATTAGGGGGGGGGGGATGATTGTACAGGCCCCCGGGATCGACACCCATGCATACACACCAATCAATGGTTACAACGCTTTCCTAGTGAGTTTTAAAGCTATTACGAAGTTTTGGGAAATTTTGAAAATTGGCTGTAGAGTGATTCTTTACAACTTTGATATATTTGGATGCCCCTGTGAATGTACTATAAGCACTAGACAATTTAGCATCTAAGACACTTCTGCTTTCGAGAAAAATAAAATGTTGATAAATATCAAATAGGACCTACGACCGTACAATAGTACCTGCTATCATGAAATTCTCAGAGTATGTAGTTGAGATATATATTTTCCAAACGGAAAGACCCAATTTGTCGTTTGTAGTCAAGATACATTGTTATAAAGCTAATTTAATATCTTGACCTTGAGAGGGAGCTATACAACAAAAGGAGTTTATTATTTACAATTTCATCACTTTTGACTCGATTTCGACCGCAACAACGATCACTGAATATTGTATGATCGCATATGCTTCCAATATATTCCTTTGAACCAAATTCATGACCCCATACCAAAACTTTGTATTATCTTTAAGGTGATGGATTTTTACAAAGGGAAAACCCCGGAGGGGTTGGGGTAAACTTACATTGTAGGAAAAGGGCGGGGTCAGAAGAAAGGATTGGAAACGGAAGTGACAGTGTGTATGTGTTCTTTTTGTGTGTGTATGTATTGTGTGTTTGTGCGTGTACACATTTTCGTAATGGTTAGTTTCAAATCGTGTTGTACATCTATTTACTGTTAGTTTTTATAACATTTCTGTTATGTGTGTTTGTGTGTGTATATGGCGTGTGCGAGCGACTTTGTTCTTTGCCCAGGGGCCTTTAATTTAAAAGTGTTTGGGAATTATGGGGTCTTCTTCTTCTTATCGAGTCACTAGTCTACACCAGTCTCGTTGCGTTCCGTCCAGTGCCCCACGCATGCTGTGGTACAGCAGTTCACGGCTTCCAGGTCATCTTGGGTGTATGGCTCTGACAGGAGTGGGCAGACTAGCAGGTGTTTCATTGTCTGTTCCTGGCCGCATTCACATGCTGTTTGCTCGTCTCCGAAACCCCACCTCTGCATTAGGACTGTATCGTCCGCAACCAGTTCTTAGGCGGTTGGGGCTTAGCACTGTGTCACCCGCTTTTTCAGGTACCCACAAATAGCCACTTTTTACATAGGACAAGTGCCCCTTTTCTTTTTCTAATAACTGTCCCTTTCCTCCCTTTTCATCTCTGGTGAGTTCGTGTTTCATGTGCAAGAAATTCCCCTTTTCACCTGTGATATTTTTGCCCTTTTTATACTCTGACTCGTGCCCCTTTTTCTCTTTAATAAGTGTACTTTTTTCTTCTTAATAAAACCCCGCTTCCCCTTCTCTTAAATGCCACTTTTCATCTCTGATAAGTGCCCCTTTTATTTTCACACATGCCCCTTTTCCTTTTTAATAAATACCATATCTCCTTCGGATAAGTGCCCCTTTTCCTTTATGAGCCCCTCCCCCTTTTCAAAATGCCCCTTTTAACATCTGGTAAATGCCCCTATCAAAATCTTGTAGGAACCCTTCCCATTCACAGATACCCCATTTCCATTCTCACATGTAATAAAAACGAAATTTGTCATTGTAATTGCCATTAACGCTGCGAATACAAACACAAAGGGGGAAATCCCTTAAAGATCCCCAAATATGATGTCATGGTACGAGAAATTTAAAGCATAGCACACTCTACATCATCATAACAAAAATCCGTCGCGGGTTCGCCAGTTCATATCTGAACGATCCTTAAGTCTTCAAGCTGATGTATGCAAACCAAAACGAACTTAGTCGCTATTGATGAATAAACTGCGATTCTGCATGAATATCAAGGATTACAATTGATAGTTTCCTTCAAAGCAACTCACAATTTGCCAACACATGTGATACATAACCAAAACGACGGTATTAGGACAAATCTTACAATCTCCTCACTGAGACTTACGGTATACTCTGAAGTGTATCTGCTGAAAGGAAGATGGACTATCAAAAGAGGATTTCCTTGCTTTTACTGCTGAAGATATTTCTTGTAGGAGTGGTTACGTCCCAGAAGAATACCATCAACCTGAACGATGGCGCCTACTCGAATCTACTCATCGCAATCCACAAGGATGTGCCTGAGGATCTGAACATCATCGAAAATCTCAAAGTAAGAAGGTTTGGGTATGAGTTAATTTTCGTCTCATAGTTTGTTTTATCCAACTTTATTGAATCTTAAACTGAGATTGGAAATGACAATATCATGAGTATGAAATTCCGTTTTGTTGATGATCAGCCATAGACGAAAGACTTTATGCATGGCTGATTTTCAACGAAACGGAGTTAAGTCTTTAATCAATTCTGCTTGTTGTTACGGCAGACGGCCAGTGAAAACGAACTTTTAAAATCAAATTATGGAAATGCAAGCATCAATTTAAACTAACAGAACTATGTCATTCCTGGCTTATTTTTCCTGATTGCGATGTCATATGAAGGAACAAAAACTGAACTTTCTAGAAATGTAATTTTCGTGAATTCAGAATGCTCGTCACAGATGATATTAGTAATAATAATAATAATAGCTCGTTCTTTTATATAGCGCTTTTCAGGACTGTAGGCCCTCTCAAAGCGCTTTACAGATAAGTATATTATTACCCCAGTCATTGGATTCACGATTACCCGCACACAATGTATGCACATTCTCCACTCCCTGGGGAGCATTCTAGCCAGGCGTCATGTATGTATGTATGTGAATGCACCTCTTACATTAGCTTAGGATAACGAAAAATCATCATTTGATTTGATGTTTAGTATTAAACCTGTAAACAGAAACTTATATTTAGTGTTTATTTTACGTAAATATCCCTGTTACAGTGGATATGATCCCGTTATAGGAGACCAGCCAATAAGTACTTTTGTTACTTTGGACGGCTTTTTTTTTGGGGGGGGGGGGGGTAATGCATGACATCCATGCTATTAAAAACTCTTTCGAAAATATTGAAAAAATATATAGCCGGGCGGGCCATTTGAAAATATAACCAATAACAAAGCGGTATCTTTAGATTCATCGAAAGCATTCGATTGAATTAATCACATTATTTTGATAGATTGCTTATTTTCTTTGTATGGATTTCGAGGTAGAGTATCAAAGTGATTAATTAGTTATGTAAACTATCGTAAACACAACGTGTGCATTAATACAATTCATTCAAAGTACGAGGATATCACAGTAGGAGTACCTGAAGGGTTTATTTAGGGTTTTTAATGTTTGTTTAACTACCTGCAATATTTCAGTGATGTTAGATCTCCTCCATTATTCACAGATGATACAATTTTTTCTTTTATATAGGAAGGATCCTAATCAATTAAATAATCTTTAACATTGTGAAATTAACTTAAAAAAAAACAGCATTGGTTCCCATACAATAGACTTCAAATGTACAACAGGAAGACTTTTCTAGTGATTTCCAAGCCCCAAACTACGAAAATCGATGACAATACAATCAAATTATATATCAATAGAACTGAGATTAAAAAGGTACGATATACTAAAAAAAGTTAGGTGTAATAATCGATACAAGTATGAGTTGGGAGCAACATGTAAATGAGATGTTCATGAAGATTCCTAAATCCATTGGAATTTTGAACAGACTGAAAAGTGACCTACCCTTGCGCATTCCTAAAGAACTATATCATAATATATTACCACATCTCATCTATTACAATATCAGATGAGGGAGATTGTGCAATTTATCTATTAATGCAACAACTATTTCACTCACAAGACGGACATTACAAATAATAACTATCTCTACATAGTTAGCTCATTCACTCAGATTGTTTTTAAATTTAAAGATTCTAAAGATTTATGATTTAGATGCCTTTAAATTGCATTATGTTATCGTAATAGAAAGAATTTTTTGTTCACAACCATAGTAGATCACGTGCTCGATCTTAAAAAGAAAAAGTCAGGACAAAATATTTGAACCAGCGTGATGTACTGGATGCAAGCCAGATATTACTGTACAACAATTGTAACAATTGGAGCATATAGCATTTAACAATTGTTGATTGATCAAGGCGCACTTTAGAGACATCGTAAAAATAGGATTGATAATACATCGTCGTTAACCGCTAGAATGTTCACTTCTTTTCCCTCCCTGCTAAATCATCCGAACAGTGCAAACAGTGCAAGTTAGTCTAAATTGAAAGACATTGATGCATGACGTATTGTCTATTTTCATGATTGTATTGTCTACTACATAATTTTCTATATTTAACTTATATCTCACAGTTTTTTTCTTTACTCTTGATAATATTTCAGCCATGAATTGCGAGTTGATAATAAAGAGTGAGTCAGAAAAAATGTCCCACTTTTTAAAAGTTGTATTGTTTGAAGTATGATTTTTTTAATCATGGGTTTCATGATATGTCTTGATAGAGTTATCCTCCCAGTATATTTAGGTATCATTTCCATTTGAATCCCTGCATGCATGACTGAACATCAGACAATCTTTACAAGACTGCCATATCTCACTTGCGCCAATTTTATGGGTGAGGAATAAAACAGTGCATTGAACAAAGACAGTCAGTCAGCCAGACAGACACAAACACACACATAACACACACACATATATATATATATATATATACACACACACACACACACACACAATTGTCTTCACAATATTTGACATTTGTTGAACAAATAAGCATAATGATACATCTTCGTTAACCCTGAGCATATTCACCTTAATATATCCCTCTCTGCTAAATCATCCGTGGAATCAAGTGTAGAACAAAATGATTATGATTCATGAAAAAGTGAGCGTAGCAATGGCGAAAGGTTGTTGCTAGATTTGAGCTAAAATGATTAAACCTAGTACAAATCAATTTACGCCTCGGTCACAAAGGCCATTACGAACTGCTGCGAACGCCGTACGAACGATTTTCAGACAATGGAAATTCGGAAAGACAATGGAAAAACAGGGAGATTCGTACGAACGCATCGTTAGTACGAACCTTTGTGATCGTCGCTTTATATGCCATTTGATTGACATCTGACGCTACATTAAATTGTACCACATTGTTGTAAAGCAATATTTTGGTTCACTAGATCGCGTACGTACTAGATCTTGTAATTGAAAAGAAGGAAAAAAAATATTCCAACCAGCATGATCTACTGGGTGCAGTCCAGACATTTCTTTACAACAATTGAAACTGCTCCCAGGCCGGCTAGCATTTGAAAATGTTGTTTATTTAAGAAGCATTGTAAAGACATTGAACAAATAAGAACAATTGTCGTTAACCGTGAGAATATTAATTTTCTGGGTCCAACATTGTTTGCTTTTAAGGGGACCTGGAGTCCCGGATTATATTTCACCCCATCACAACACATAATAGGGATTTTTAAATTTGCACGTCGACATAGTGGACTGCTTCGTGTGACGTCTTTTGCCTTAAAAGGAAGTCACAGTGCCTTAAAAGGACGTCACACGTAGCAGTCCAATATGTCGACGTGCAAATCTAAACGTCCCTTATATATCAATGTTAAAAAAGCAGCTGAGTTACTGTAATAAGGGATTCGGGTTTTAAGATATTAGGGACTTTTAGATTCGCACGAAGACAATAGGTCTATGCTACGCTCGACGTCCTTTTAAAGCACTGCCTTGAATTGACGTCACACGTATTAGTCCACGCAAATCTAAAAGTCCCTATTCTCTATGGGTGAGTGAACGATCTGTGTTCAAAACGGAATCCCTTGTGATTAGACAGTCATCTGACTTAATGCAAATAGCTACTACCAATCCAAAGAAGAGAACAATATAGACCACATGGAAGCCCATTCTTTACTTCCAAAACATCTCCATTGTTATAATTGTCACCAGTGCACTCTATTATTCACATGCAAATTCAAATTCAGTGCAATGACATCCAGTATGTTCTCTATTATGTACTCAACTTAGCACGTGCCATCGCGATTTCATGAAGTTCAGTCGATAAAATTACACAGAAAATAAAATGAATTAAAGCATGTTGTCAGAGTAAAAACAAAATATTGAGATCCACAAGGGATTATCCATAAGGTCTAATAATCATTTCAAGATTATTATAACTTATGATTAAATTACTGTAAACCTAAATGGTCATTAGACCAGATAATCAGTAGATGAAATGAAAATGAAACCATGTGGGTAGCAGTCAAACTGGTTGTAGACCAAACGGAAATTCACCATCACATGTACACTGTCGCTCATAAAGTTGGAATATTTTTTTTGTTACCCCAATTTATGGAATTATTTTGACAATGATTTATTCCCAAAATATCTAGATAATAGTATACATTCTCAGATTTTATTGAATAATAATTTGCCAGTGTTTGCTGTGCGTGACTGCTAAAGCATGTGTATGCTTATATGCTTATCAACAAGGGGACCTAAGCCCTTAAGTCATAAATGACAGTAACGAGGATAAATGCCCCACAAAAGGGCACTAATATAGCACATCGACACGGTTTTGATCCTGGGGCATCACAGTTACGAGGCCATTGCTTGGTCACTGAACCATGACTGTACGCAGCGGGAGCTACGGTAGGCGGCTAGTTCCCCCAAATATAAAAAACACAAATAAAATGCAACACATTTTCAATAATTCGTTGCATTTTACCCCGGTCCCCAACAGAAAAAAATCCTCTGTATGACCATACATTATGGCTCAAGGCATGGGCACACAGAAGGTTCGTTCAATATCAATAATTTTTTTTATCGCAAAAAGTTTTTGTATAATTTCAGATGAGTCGGATTTCTCTGTTGCCAAATCAAAAAGGTGCACCCCTTTTTTCAGTCAGGGTATAACATTACATGGCCGTACTGATCTTCTCGCGAAGTTAGCCTATTATCTACTTGAATGTACGCAATAATTAGAGTCATTACAATTTATTATCTCCACCCTCTTTCCCCTACCATCTCCCTCTTTCTCTCCTCTCTCCCTTCCATCTTTTTATCTTCCCGTTTCCCTCCCTCCCTCTCAATGCCATCCCTCTCTCTATATCCATCCCCCTCTCTCTCCCTCTCCCTCTTTTTTCTCTGTCTCTCAGACGATGTTTACATCAGCATCTCAGCGTCTCTACAGTGCCACAAAGCAGCAAGTCCACTGGAGCCACATCAAGATTCTGGTCCCAAACACCTGGTCCATCCAGAGCCAATACCAGTTTGCTAGGACCGAAACCTTACAATCTGCAAACATTCTCGTGCATAACCATACAGATGACGAACCGTTTGTCGAAAACGTCGTAGGTTGTGGGAACGAAGGAACTCTGATGCACTTGACACCGGCCTATATTCTAGACCGGAAAGACAAGTTTGGCAATACAGGTAGGCGTCTTTCATGAAACTGCATTTTGAATTAAAGATTAGAATGGCTTGTGCGCATAGGCCTACAACTGGCAGAAGACAGCATTTCCAAATGTGTGAAGAATCGACAGAAGCATTTTGGCGGTTGACAGACAGCATGAAAGAAATATAACAGACAACAAATAATGTCTGATGTAGTGACGGCAAATAACAGGACGTTTTAAAAAGCCAATTGACGAAGAATGACCAGAGTAATTTAAACTACTGACGATTGCACATAAAACAATATGCCTACAACTGCGCTTGCTAAATCATTTTTTGAAATACTATAATTAGTATTATTACTAACCCTTATCAACACAAATCTCTCCATTATCATCATTATCATCTTATCATGTAGATGTCAATAGGAATTATATTTGCTACGTGTGACATATATTTTATAAGTCGGTTTATTTTGGTTGTTTCCTTACCTCGCCCCCTCCACACAAATGCCCTCACACACCTATACTAACAAGTTGGCTACGCTACTGCTTTGACTTATATAGATATATATCATGAGTTTTCGCCGTAGGCATGAATGTCGTAACGTTTTTCTTCATTCATCGTCATGTCGATAGGTAGCGTCTTAGTCCGAACCTGGGGGTATTACCGTTGGGGATTGTTCAAAGAACACTACGACGGCGACGAAGGCACAGATCCTGCTTACTCAATCAGTAGTGGTGGCACAGAAGGAACCCGCTGCTCTCTCAAGATCAAGGGAAATCTTGTGAATCCTGATCCGGATACTGGTTGCCTTAGTCCTTTTGGTTATAATCCCGACTGCCGCTTCGTTTCTGAGCCTGGAATACAGACGGCTACAGCTTCACTGCTGTTTGGAACCAGAGGTGCTCACATTCATTCGGTAAATTCTGTCCTTTAGTCCATGATGAATTATAATTATGTCCTATAATTCAAAAGAACATAATACTGTCATAAGGTAAGGCAGTGGCGTAGATAGGTTTGTACACCTGGGGGGGGGGGATGACTCAGGGGCGGATCTAGGTTTTTTGCTAAGGGGGGGGGGGGTTGACCAAAATAATGACGATGCGGAGCATCGTCCACGAGCCGCGAAGTGGCGAGCCGATTTTTTTTTGGGTGTTTATTTGAACCCCGTAAGTGATGTTTTCCTGGCATCTATTAACACAATGGAGACCATAAAAAGCAGTGCATGATAACGTCTTTTTAAATCAAGTAACAGTTAAATAAACAGTTATATCCAGAGTTATCATGTGTTTGGTTAAGTTACCAGATGAGTTGAATATCTTCTCACAATATTTCAACTTGAAAGGGTTTCTCTCCAGCGTGTGTTCTTTTTTCTTTCTTTTTTTCTTTTCTTTTCTTTTATTTCTTTTTTTCTTTTTTTCCTTTTTGTTTGTTTTTTGGGCCGCCCAAGGGGGGGGGGGGGTTTAAACTGCCTAAACCCCCCGTAGATCCGCGCCTGTTTAATCTTGTGGTTATCTTGTGGTTTCCAAACCACAAGATAACCACAAAATACTTGTAAGATTTTCTTTTTTTTACCGTCTGAATTGGCTTTCACCGTGTGAATGCGGCTAATAAAACACAATTACAATAATGTTGAGGATTATTATTATCATCATCATAATTATTATTATTATTATTAATATTATAATTGTTATCATTATTATTATTACTATTATTATCATCATCATTATGACTTATTAAGTAAGCAAATATCATTCCCCGAAACCTGGGGGGATGATTGTACATGCCATCCCCCTCATCCCCCCGTTGTCTACGCCCCCGAGGTAAGGTAAAGGTATTTGGTCATTTGCTGCCCATATATACTTGTCCAAGGATAAGGAAAACCAGATAGAGTTAGTATTTCACGAGTGTTGTCTTTTTTTGTTGTTAAGTGGTCGTTTCCAAGCTGGAATTGTCAGTGTAGTAGTACTTAAGGTGATATTGGTTACGTATTGGTAAAATACACTGCGATTGCCCATTGGCGTGATAGTCGACTAGAGTTTCAATGAGTAAATATAAAATAGATCGTTTTTTTTAACACTTCAAATGAATCGAGGTAAACATTTCAAACTGATACATAACAAGTTCATTTATTTAATGGTAAATCCAAAATCTTAGTATAATTCGTCCTTGTTTTCACGAAGTGACGGTAGCGAGGAAAATCGTAACGCAACGTGAATGCAATTTTTTTTCACTACCGTCACTTCGTGAAAACAGCGACGAATTAGTCTACCAACTTTAAATTAAGAAGGCAAACTTTCATCAAATCCTGTGAACTTTCACAAGCCAGGTAAATTCTCTGACATAGTCCCTTACTGGCTGCTGCGTCGAGATTACTTGAGCAAAGATAGGTGCCAGTGGGTATCTAGAACTGTCTGCTTTATCCCCATTTAATCCAGATGGATTATTTCACCTTTCTTGACAAGAATTATGATTAAATTCACTGACATGGGTATTATCCCATTCAACATTTCCAACTCTCTAATACCTATCGTTACTCGTATTACAGATAGAGAAGTTCTGTGGAGACGATGCATTAGACCAAGATAGCCTACACAACCCCCTAGCACCAAACCTCATGAACAAGTTATGCAATTACCGCAGTGCATGGTCGGTAATGAGGAATCATACAGACTTCCAGGCTGTTGTCCCACCGGTCTCTAACACCATTCCTGAATTTGAAGTCCTCCAGCTTACGTCAGTCAGAAGTGTAGTACTTGTCCTCGACATCAGTATTAGTATGAAAGTAAGTCTGTGTTCCCTCCTTCTCCCCCTCTCCCTATCTCTCTCTATTTTCCTCACTCCCTCTCTCTCCCCATTCTCTCTCTAATTGTGTGGTCTAGTGAATATGTCATTGGTTTATAGGATGAGACCGTGGCTTAACAGAGAGACTCTGCGCTGTCAAACTTTCGTGATTAATACATGTGCATGTTTGATTTAAGTCTGTAAGTCTGTCTCTCTCTCCCTCTTTCTCTCTTTCCACCTTTCCTCCTCTCTCTCTCTCTCAAATGTTGTGGTGTAGTGCATATGTCACCGGTCTGCGGATCACCAAGCCGCGGCAACTATGTCCTTTAGGAAGACATTATTTGCAATTACCACTCTCCACACAGGTTGAGTACATGGGTAGAAGGTAGAAAAATAAAGAATGTTTTCAGGGCCTTAGGATAGATGGATTAAAGTTAGGGTAAGCACTTTGTAGGTACCTTCCGCTACCACTAGTGTATAGAAAATTCTTCTTTACATGATTTGATTTTTTTTTAATGTAAATGTGTCTTCAATGGAGGGGGTCATTTATTCTGACAACAGAAAATGCACAAACTTAAAAGGGGGATAAGAACGCAATTGTGATTAGGGGACGCATTCTTCTTTTGGGTCAGATTGGGTTTTGTGACTGCACGGGCCCGTTAATTCAACCGCTCACCGCCCCACGTGTCTAGGATTGTGTTTTGCCTTTGATAACAAAGCTGAAATGTAAAAAAAAAAGAATTGATTTTAAATAAGGATTACGACACACCACAATGTACGCTTCTTACAACTTTAAATTGGAAATCGGTCGAACAAAGATTAAAATATCACTACTGTTTGTTAGATTTTTAAATTATAAATTTCATGGCCCCTACTTATTTAAAATCACTTATCAATTATCGCACCTTCAACTACTGTACCCGCTATATATTGAATTCTCTTCTTGACATCCTATACCCCAAAACCGAATGAAAAAAATGATAATTTTCGTATAAAGCAAGCACCCTGTTTATCAAACTTCTTTTCTCAATTCAATCAACCGAATCAATTGAAATATTTCAGCTCGAATGCTGATTGGCCAAGAATTTATTATAGTAGAATCCCATTGCCGGTATAATTGTTTTTCTTATGTTATATATGCTTATACTCTACATTATGTCAAATATGTCAATGTTTAGTTTTATGAATGTTATATTTTCATGAATTCCTGGTATTTTTTATTCTTTGTGTATACATGTGTATATCACATGTTTGCTATGTCGCCCTATAGGGCGTACTTGGAAAGCATTTTTGTTTTGTATTGAATGTACCTACCCTTTATTTTAAATAAAACTTGAATAAACAAACAAATAAATAAATATCTAAGTTTTCTTCAGTGTCTATATCTTTATCGTAGCCTGATATTCAATCCCATT
The DNA here is from genome assembly GCF_000002235.5 of Strongylocentrotus purpuratus. Classification (NCBI taxonomy): domain Eukaryota; kingdom Metazoa; phylum Echinodermata; class Echinoidea; order Camarodonta; family Strongylocentrotidae; genus Strongylocentrotus; species Strongylocentrotus purpuratus. The sequence continues at coordinate 34,149,856 of NW_022145607.1, read as the reverse complement.
GTTTTGTATCAAAAAGCATATAAAAATATGTCTTCATTACATATTTTAGCATTTACTAAAATAGGGTAAGGGTTCACTTAGTGGGACCTTGACCTAAATACGTGACATCGAACAAATCAGACATACAAATCGATGATTTGACTATTAACACTTATATATCGTAACATCTGAACACCTTGTTGAACTTGCCATGAAATCCTAAGTATTCAAGTTAAGACTATTGATATCAATAGAGCCTACTTACGCTCATACAATGAGTGTTTTTTTAACCATATATATTTATCATGTGCTTTTGTTTTTAGGGGAACCGATTTGACCGAATGATCCAGTCAGCTACCGTGTACATCATGAGTGCGATTCCCACAGGCAGCAAGCTCGGAATCGTAGTCTTCTGGTCGGAATCACAAATCAGAGCAGATCTTACGGATATAACCGATACCGCATTGCGTCAAACACTTGTCAATGCTTTACCGCCATCACCGACGGGTTCCACGTGTATCGGATGCGGGATAGAGTCAGGCCTTAAGGTACCGTCAGCAAGGTGTAGCTAATTTTATACCCGCTGCACACGAAGGGTCATTCGCCTGACGCAGGACTGCGAACGCGATTGACGGGGTATTTAATGCACCATGTCAGAGCAACGTCGAACAAAAAGTGAATGGAAAATGAAGAGTTTGTTCATCGCGTTACAGGCGTAGGGACAAATTGCCTTCACGCGCTATATTTGCGCAAATATTTGCGCAACGCAGATGACGGCTGGTGTGCAACGAGCATAACTAGACATTTTTTGAGTTAACCCATAATACCATGGCCCCGTTGCATAAAACTTACCATTGATGGTAACTTTGCCATCAACGGCAACTACCATGGTAACAGGGCACAACAGCCAATCAAAATCAAGGTTTCCATGGTAGTTACCATTGATAGCAAAGTTACCATCAATGGTAAGTTTTGTGCAACGGGCCCATGTATTTTATTTTTTACCTTATCCAAATATATCTAAAAAAATTTCAAGAGCAAGCAAAAGGTGAAAATTTACACGGTAAAATACATTATTCAAAGACCCTAATTTTTTTCCCCTCCTGATTACCTTTGTTTTAGCTTCAAAATAAAAATTGGTCTGTGTCATGCCTAGTCATAGGAACGTACTATAAATGACTTATGGCAAATGTTTATTTTGTATTTCTAGGTACTGGGTTCGTATTCTTGAGGTGAGCACCTTTTGGTTCTCACTGACGACTATGAAAATTGGAGGCCCATCAGAGACACAAACGAAGATTTCGAAAACTCAGGAGTCATTACCGATGCTATTGATTTTAGCAACTAATCTGTTCAGCAAATAGAGGATCTTTCCAACATGATTTTTGGTATCTCAATTTGTCTTTCTAGGTACTGGGGTCATACGCACAAGGTGGATACATCTTACTCCTAAGTGATGGCGTAGAGAATAACAAACCATACATCAGATACATGTATGACGACATTAAAAACTCAGGAGTCATAATTGACACCATCACTATAAGCAACTCAGCTGATCAGCAAATGGAAGATCTTTCCACAAACACTTCTGGCATATCAAGCTTCTGCTCGGATACTGGGACTGGGCCTTGTCTAATAAATGCATTCCATAGAACCATAGCGGAGAGACCTGACGTTGGCATGGAAACTGTTCCTATACAGGTTTGTCGTAACTTTAGTTTGAATAATCACCCTGTGTTTGCGAGTCAGTACGTTGTTGGCAAAAAGGGTAATGGTTTCTCAGATTCATACTAAACCACTGGGGTCTTCTAAATGAGAGATAAAGGACAAATGAGTGAGATTGGAATTCCACAGGAACATGTAATAGGTCATATTCTTTCTTTTTCTCTACGTAAATAACTTATACACAATTTGTCAAATGTCAGATGTTTGCAGACGACTCAAATGTATTTCATTCGTTTCCTCCGAACACATTTTGTTTAGATTTATACCAAAACGACTGCGAATCTTGAATCAATTTGCATTTTACCCTAATACATAATGATGAAGACAAGGAATTCTTCATACTAATCATTCATTGATGATTTTCTTTAAAGAAAGTTGTGTTGTTTAAGCATAGTTCATGACACACAGTTTCCTAGCTCAATATTTGAAGGTATCAAATGCTTAAATCTTGTTTTGGAAATTTCATTCAGATCTACAGTTCTGAGGTCATTATCGAACCCGATCCTGGCTTCCACATTATTCCGGTGATCATCGACGCCGCACTGGGCAACGAAACGGTGATCACGGTGGTCTTCACGAATCGTTATACGCTACCAATCGTAGTTACTGGGCCAGACAGTACTCGAGTTGACCATAGCGATCCTCGCTATCACGATGATATGGAAAAAAAAATTGTGTCGATCAAATTACCTCTGGCGCAGGTGAAGCCAGTGGAAATCATTTTTGTTCTGTTTGAGGAAACATTATTTTTGCCATTCTTCCTATATATATTACAAAGATTAATGGTATTTCCTAAACGATTTTGGAAACCCTCATATGTAGTTCGATTGTTTACAATATTCCGAAAATATGTGGAAACTGGTATTCTGAAGTGTCGAGCCAAGAAAATGTTGGATTTAGTATGCTTGTCGTTATCTTCTGCGTTCACTTTGTACGATGTAAAGCTCGCGTTAACCTGTCGTATGAACAAAATGACTCTTTCCCCACAACAATATCAGCCTTTCTTTTCTTTAACCTTGCTGCTCACAACATGCCAGTATTGATGGAATGTGTGGTCAGGTCGTTTCAATTCTAAAACATTATTTTTTTTGATGAATGCAAACATCTGAAAGAAATTTCCTTTAATATAACTCTTTGATAATAAAATTACAAAATCATTGAATGATCTTATTTTTGTTTAACCCTAATAAGGCCGGGGGGGGGGGGGGTATTATGGCCCCCCCTCCACGATTTTTCCGATTGCTCGGGAACGCATATGGATGGCGCCCCGCCGCTCACTGACTATTTCTTTCGAGTCTTGCGCAACTTTTAAAATAATTTTTTTGAAAATCGGACCTACGGTTACAAGGTCACATGACCTTTTGTCTTTGCATGTCAGCCCGAAAATCGCTAATTTTCGTGATTTGTGTACAAAACATATGGAAAAGTCATTTTTCCTAAAAACAGATCAAACATGAGTTATTAGGTCTTGTTTAAAGTTTAGGTGGTTGTTTTAAGAGTCAAAATAGTTGAATTGTAGTAAGAAATGAAATAAAACAACAAAAACGATGAAATACATAAGTTAAAAAAACAATTAATACATAAGAAATTATCAAAACAAGGGATAACATAAGGAATAAGCTGGCTCTTCCGAATTTTTTTGTCGTATTATTATTCAGAATGGTCTAATGAATATATGTAGTGAAAAAGAATGCTTAAATATGAATAATATATGATTTATTGGTAAAAATGTGATTTCTATGACTTTATTTGCATAAATTACCATAAATATGCAAATGAGGGAATTTTTCAAAAAAATTGAAAGTATCATATTATTTTATACACTTTACTTGACATGCGTGCAAATTTTCGCGGCGATCGGCCGCTTCGCGGCCGAGATCTTAAGGGGGGCCATAATGCCCCCCCGGCCATACTAAGACCTCAAATAGCCCGGCCTTTTTAGGGTTAAATTCAATCTCATTATACTTTTAATCAAATATAGGATTTTTGTTTATAGCTGAACTAAAAACTTAACCCCCAACTCCTCAAGATATTAAACAAAAAATGATGGAAAATGAACGAGACGAAAGAAAATTTGCTGAAGAGCGAGGTACATTAACTACCACCTTGGGAAATGGGATAACTGTCAAACATTAGGACGGCGAGGCGAATACATCTATTTTCGGTTGAAAAAAAAATGCTGGAACGGCTGCAATGCACTGTGCATGCACCTTTCGGTACACGTGGCTTTTTTGTTTGTATGTCAGTGTGTACGCGATTGTGCGTGTGTATGTTTGCGTGTGTGTGTGGGTATGTGTGTGGGTGTGTGTGTACGTGCGTGAGCTTGTGTGTGTGCGTGAGGGTGTTGGGAGTATGTTTAAAGGGGGTGGGGTGGGAGAATAGACAAACATTTTCTCTCAAGTATACTGTTCTTTGATCATAATGATAATGTTTTCTAAACAGTTTATGAAAATGTACTTTTGTTTTCGTTTTATTATTGCAATCTATTTGTTAAACTTAAATATAAATGTACAGTTAATCCATTTTTGTTATGAAGAATATGTACAATGTTGTTTAATATGAATGATTTGTTCAATATCTATTTGATTTAAGAGACAATTTTTAAAAATATCTTCTTTTTTTAATTAATAGAGAAATGTTAAAACTGTTAAAACGCTTGAATAAAGAGGTGCTATGGCCGAATAGAAAATGGGTTCGAATCTTTTGACACAGCACTAATTTAGCAAACAAATTATTGTAAATTTGCGACATTCGACTCAGTAGAGACACGTAGGCCTACATAGAAATATTTCTGAGACTGCGATATGCGCTAAATCAGAAATGAAGACTATCATTATCTTCGTTATCATTATTATTATTATTAGTAGTAGTAGTATTGTTAATATTATTACTGCTATTATTTTTTTCATTAATATTATAATTGTTATTATTATTGATATTAATATTGGTATTAATATTAATATCATCGCCATTTTCATTATTATCTTGTAATTTTTCAAAAGGCTGGTTTGTGGAATATAGCTATCGAAGTACGGAGAATCGAGTATGTTATTGTTTCAGTAACATCTAAGCCAACTACGCAAGAATACTCGCCAGTCATAGTGACTGTGTTATTAGGATCTCGTGTAAGTATAATGTTGCTTTATTTCTTATATCTATATATTTTGATGGTTAATTCAATTCAAGATTTATTCATTCCATTCAATAAAAAACATATATGTATATAAAAGATAACACAAGTGTAAAAAAAAACTTGTTTTTTATTCTATATTCAAAACAGTCATATGTATTGTTATCATTGGGGGTTTGGCTAACCCATGCTGCCCTTACTTAATGGCTACAATGTTTTATATCTAGTGAAGACGTCATAAACTTCGAGTTCATGTGATTTTATCAACAAACATATATTATCAATAATAAAACTAGATTTGTAATACTTGTTTGGAACAAGTATAGGTGGGCTGATCCAAGAAAAAATTGAGACAAAATTAAGAATACATTTGAGATAGATTTTTGTCTCAGCTACAACATATTCGAAGTTCAGCGTAAATGAAGCTTAAACGACGTAGATATTGCTCGCGAAAGACGGGAATGTAGAATTAAGTTTTGAGAAAAAGTCATGTCCCATAGAGAATATACGCAAAAATAAAAAAAAATGACATGCCTCAATCGCAAAAAATACGCCATGATGCCTTTGTCAAAATGAAAAATCGTGGAAAATGAATTTGTAGAAAATTGTCTCAGCTAGAACATATCAAAGTTTTGAAGAAAATCGATCAATTTTTACAAAGATACAATCTGTGAGCGATTTTTTATAAAATGCTTAAAATGGCCTAAAACGTATGCAAAATGATTTTAAGACTATTTTGAGCATTTTGAAATTTTACGCGCGTACCCGCGCGTTTTTTTACATGAAATTGACCGGACGGGTATTGACCTTAATCATGATAAATATGAATGAAAAATGCCTTTCCATTATGAAGATATGATCATGAATCGATTTTCCGAAAATTTTACAAAATGGCGCCTAGATGACGTTATCAGTAAAGGTCAATGTTGAAAACATTATTGTGCTTTGTACATATACCTATACATGTGTGTGCCAAATTTGAAGGTATTTGATTGAGCCATTTTCAAGTCATCGTGCTTACAAAAAAGTGGTTAGATGTAAGAAAGAAAAAAAAAAAAAATAAAGGCAATTCTAACGAAATTATAAGGTGGTCTGTACGTTATACAGCCCACCTGAAAAAAATAATGTGCAATAGTTTAATGAGGGGTCATATATTTACATATCTCTTTCCAATATACTGATGGTGTGCTTTCTATTCATAGCATGAGCGGTGCCTGAATATGAAACACATTGCCTAGCTTATTTATCATATTTCCTGTTAACCATGATTGCTCTTTCGTATTTCTCTGTAATCTGTATTTTTTTAAGGAGGTGAATTTTACCAAGACTCCAGCACTAGCTATATATGCTCAGGTTCAACAGGATTATCTGCCTGTTCTCAATGCTGACGTCACAGCAATCGTTTCGGATTCATCTACTACGACCTCGATGACATTGCTCGACAACGGGTCAGGTAAGCCAAAAGTGAGCTTTCGATTCGACGCGACTATAAACGCGTTGTGCAACAAGTGACGTCACTTTAGGAGTGTGCACATGTGTAAGCTCTGCCACTGCTGTACCGAAACTGCTCTATTAGGGACTTTTAGATTAGCGTGGACAGTCAGTACTGATACGTATAAGTCCATTCAAGGCAGTGCATTAAAAGAACGTCGATCGTAGCAATCCACGTTGTCGTTGAGCAAATCTAAAAGTCCCTATTAAGGGATAGGAAAGCCTTTAGTCTTGTTCAGACGATGCCAACTTTGGTCGACGTAAAAGTTGTGTTAAGAGCTAGTCGGCGGAAATATAGTGAGGTCGGCTTAAAGGATGGAGTAGTGATCGTCTGATTGATGGTCGTGTTAGCTACGCCTACCTTTACGCCGACCGATCTACTCCTGGATTTATCCAGGAGTAACGCGCTACGCGACTAGAGGGTTGCGTAAGTTGACCGTTTGGATGCTCTCACTTGGCATCTGTGACCTTTCACGAAGGTTGTTTGTTTAAAAACAATTTAGATTTCGCACGGTTAAGATGCGGAAGGGTGGTTGTGGTTGACTAGTGCGGGCGCCACAACTTCCAGGGGCGGACCCAGGGGGCGTTGGGGCGCACGCCCATAATTGCTATTAACACAATTAAAACAAATCACATACATGATGTTAAGTTCACTCATTCAGAAATGTCTCAAAATGTACCATAGAGCATGTCAAGGTTCAATATTTTTCCGGGGCCCTTAAAGTCCAAGTCCACTCCAACAATAACTTACTTTCAATAGAAGCAGAAAAATCAGACCAACCAATCAAAAAAAGTTTGAGCAAAATCGAATAACTAATACGAAAGTTATGAATTTATAAAAAAGAATGTAAAACTATGGAACAATGGACATCACTACACAAATTGCCAATTTGGTTATCAGTTTGTGACGTCATATCCTTACTATTATCAATTGCTTTATATAGTTTAATCCCAGTAATTTCCCTTTTTATCACCTAAAACTTGATTTCCCCATGCCTTTGCCCAGGTTATATGATTTGTATCATATTGCGTTTTTGACATTTCACAAACATTTTCATGAACTTTGAAGAATTGATACTATTTTCTGAATATTGTATATTCATAATTATTGATTTTTATCTCAATAGTTCTTTATGATTTAACTGGACGAAAATTACTCTATATTACTGCATCCACACAAACAAATATTACTATGGCCTGTATTCTGAAGTCAGGTTTAGTTAAACCCAGGTTTAACTTTAAACCCGGGTTTAACTAAACCAGACTTTAGGTCTAAGTATCATTTCAGTTTCTGAAAGCCAGGTCTAGTTAAACCCAGGTTTAAGTCTAAAACCCAGGTTTAAAGTTAAGCCAAGGTTTAACTACCATGGAGATGTAGTCTGCTTCTACTGCACATGCTCAGTACAGCTCACCGGTCTTCCAGGGTAGCTGATATAGGCTTTTTTATAGCTGGATTTCGTGCTGCAAATTTAATAATTTCAATTCAAAATATTCGACACAAACAAATCTCTTTCGAGGCAACCATAGAACGTTATGACATGATTTTTTGTTTTGTTTTACCCTTTGATTTATTGTTAAACTGCTGAAAAAGTCTGAACCGAGGTGGAATTGATCTTTCGCCAATAAATAATACAGCAATCGGGTGTTCTGCATGCCCAGATTAGTCAAAACTTCCAGAACATCATAAAAATGCTCTAAATAAGATTTAGTCTAGATGACTAAAAGAGAAACTAAAAATGATCAAAAATACCTTCTTGATGCAGAATAACTAGTCCAAAGTCAACATTGCTGAAGCTCATTTGTTTGATTTTTAATTTTTGTTTAGGACAATGGAATCCTTTTTCGAACCGACGTGTCGGGTATCATGATCCCCTTCTCTCGGTCACCGTGCGCGCATATCATCGATCGTGCGCGCATTCGTTCGTACAAGTACGTACACACGGTTTAGAAATATTGCATTGTCCTAAAAAAAAAAAAACGCTTAAAATTCGACCATATTATATGAGCTTCAATGTTGACTTTGGACTAGTTATTCTGCATCAAGAAGGTATTTGTGATCATTTCTCTTTTAGTCATTTTAATCTTATTTAGGTCTAGATTTACTAGATCTCTAGTGCATCTTTTGGCGCATCTTTATGATGTTCTGGATGTTTTGACACCATAGACTAGACGCGCCTAATCGGTCTCTAGAGTCTAGACTAGATCTAGGGCAGAAATTGTAGAATTAGATCTAGATTCTACACAAAACTCTACTAGGTCTAGAGTACGTTCCGGCTTAATACAATCGTTGGCTCTTAATTATACTTATCCGTGATTGTCTTATAAATATAGATTTAGCTCTTCATTAATTTACTCTTAATTCTAATCCAACCTTAGGCCTAGGCCTACAGTTTTATTTTAACTCGCATTTGTTTACATCGTTGGGACGCAATTCGAAAATGTGTATTGCACTCACAGTTTCAAAACTACGTGAGCATAACGTCAAACTAAAGGTATGCGGCTACTATATTTGTTTTCCTCTGCAACAAAGTGATACGTGTTGATTTACTTTGGCAACTTTTTAGTTTCAAGGATTGTCGTACTATACAAATCACACAATCTTATATAAAATATAAAGTCTTAAGACTTAGAAAATATTAGGCATGATAAAGATTCAATAAGCAAATGAAGTATCCAATTTAAAGTTCAAACTTGCCGAAGGCATAAAATCGCAAGGCCCACTTTCATCCGCGAGCGATGTGTGTGTCTCTCTAATAGTGTTGGAGTCGGTGCAAATCGCTGTTTGTTTGGTATTTAAAAAACGACAGCGATGATCGTCGCCATGATTGTGAAAGGTTTTTTTCATTCCACAAGAGGTCTCTCCGGTCTCATTATTTGCAATAATTCGTCGTTATGCCTTTTAATGGTGTCTTCTTCTCCTCTGAATATCCAACAAATAGTTAGACCAGACTTAAGCCAGACTTAAACTAGGTGTACCCCAGGTTTAAATATGTGTACAATTTCCACAGAGTTAGACCAGGCTTAAACCTAGGTTTAAGTTAAACCTGACTTCAGAAACGCAAAATTAAACCTAGGTTTAAATATGAGAGTTAGGCGAGGCTTAGACTAGACTTAAACCTAGGTTTAAAGTTAAACCTGACTTCAGAATACGGGCCTATGAATCTAACTTGGATGCTGGTGTGAAGAAATAAGATTCTTAGGCAGAAAATAGGAAATTTATATCATCAATATAAAGAAAATAATTAGTGGATAGTGAGGACATGACATCACAGACTCATGAGTGATTTGCCAATTTGTCTTGTGATTTTCAAAGTTTTTCATGTCATTACAAACTCATAACTTTCTTATTAGTTATCCGATTATCTTATTAGTCACACAGAAAAATCCCTTAAAATATCCCTTGAAAATCCTTTCAAGGGACAATTTTCTTGCTTCGTTAGAGGATTTTTAAGGGATAATTGATGACAGACAGCAATTAAGAGGATAACTAAAATCCGGATAACTAAAATCCGGATTTTTGGCCTCTGTGTTAAACCGCCTAATATGTTGTGAATGATGAAAACAAATTATGGAAATAGAGATAGATGTGTGTAAATGCTTAACCCTATTTCATCGCTGCTATGCGGGCCGCATTTCATTTATGAGCTATTTTATTATCACTTTTTCAATGCTCCGCGGGCCGCGGCTTGGCCACCCGTGTGCAAAGGTGCCAGCTCGGCCACTGCAGTAGCGAATGAGATCTATCTGCCTATTGTTCTTTTCTATAAAACAATTACAATAAGTGCCTGATATTTATTTTGCATTCTTAATTAAACCTTGAGTCATATTCTAAGTAGCTTATTGAATCAAGGCCATATAAAATAAACAAGTGTTTACACAAAACATTTCTGTTAGTCGATAGTAATAAAATTTATTAGGTTTAAGAAACCAAATCAGGTAAACGGCAACAATCAAAACAAGTATTAGAACATTTCAAATAAGATTTTAATTTCATTTCTTCCAATGTAAAGCTATTGGATAGCGAGAGCAAAGCCTTTCCCAGTTTATGGTATTTAGTAATAAAGCAGAACCCTTGATCTCTGTATCTTATTATATCTGCATTCATCAGGGTCTGACTTACTCAAAGATGACGGGACATATTCAGGGTTCTTCCTGAACTTCACTTCTGATGGCAGATATAACGTCAAGGTCAATGGCGTCGGCTATCATGTCGCAGAAGACCGGAGAGGTTTGTAAAATGATATAGTTTAACCGTTCCTATATGGTTCATATTATTCAGGCTAATGGATTAAAACAAAAATTACATCTTGAATAAGTGCAGGGCAGAGAAATCCATTCCTTCCGTTGACATATTTGAGATCATTTGCAATTTTACAGTAAATAGAAAAATTATAGCATACTCTATGAACAGTATGGGATATGGGAAGGCCTATCCCGATTGTAAGCAAAACTGTTGAAGGCTCTCGACTCCGGTGCATACATCCTGGGACAAAGTGTTCCTCTCTTCTTACTCAGGTGTAAAATGTATAACCTTAACATTTTGCCTTACTATTCGTTACAGGGCCCTCAGGAAAGTTAGTATTAATACTGATAAGGCTACTAAAGAGAACACATGAACAAATTATCATTACAATTATTTCATCTAATTGAAAGCAAAATGTTGGGATATATTGACTGATCGTATTAGACAAATTTATTTGAAGAAATGCCATGAATATTTAAGCGCATTTTCCCCTTTTTTGTTTGCATCCAGGAAAGAGGTCAGCTGAACCTGAAGTTGAGACTGCAGTGGAGCCATCTTTCATGCGTACAGCATCGGGAGGAGTCTTTAAGGTCCAAGGCTACACTCCCAACTCCGCTGATATTCTACCACCTTCCCGTATCCAGGACCTGGTCTATACCTCTTTCTCCTATGACAACAGCACGGTGACCCTCAGCTGGACTGCTGTAGGAGACGACTTGGACCAAGGAACGGGTAACCTATATTTCATGTCTTTAGAGGGCCTTTGGCAGAAGCAGCGCTCTCGGTGGCCTTAAAGTGCTTCATTTGCACAGGAAAGAAGCTCTCATTTTACTTCAGATAAATACCCCCCTTTTCATTCTAATAAGGTCCCCTTCTTATAAGTTCCCCTTTTTACCTCTAATATACTACGTCGGCTATGAATGGGATAACCACCCTCTAGAACAACTACCCCCTAGGACAACTACTACTAGGGCAATCAACCTCTAGGACGACTTCCCCCTTAGGAAATCTCCCCCCCCCGGAACTACCCCCGAGACAACTACCCCCTACGACAACCATCCTCCACGGTAAGTTGTGTCCTAGAACTGTACACTACATCGCGCACCGTCGTCAATCAGTTCAGCTGAGCGGCCAATTGTTCATTCGGTGACGTCATTGCAAGTTCAGCTATACTACGATCGTTGTCGGAGTCTTGAGCTGGCTTTTTTTTCGTGAATCTTAATAAATTTTTATAATTTTCAAGTTAAACAAATGTGAAATTTTTACTCAGTGTAAGTTTACGAGTGCAATGATAACAAATTCAGTCAAATTTGTAATCAGTGAACCTTCTCTTTTAAATCAATGATCTGTTGGAAAATTATCCAGCTAAACTGCGAACCTCACAGTGAATGCATTCACATTTAGATCATTCATGTCGACAATAACTTGCTCCTTTTTCAATTTCTACCACAAAGCATACACTTACGAACTCCGCTATTCCACCAACTACTATGAGGTCCGGAACAACTTCAGCACTAGTAATGAGGTCACACAGGATCAACTCGTCTCCGGGAACCTATCCTTTATCAGTCCTGCAGGGGTTATTGAGACGGTCACTATTTCACTCCTTGAGAGGGGTAAAGAAATCGTCTACTATTTCGCTATTCGGGCTTGGGACGAGGCAGGGAACGGAGGGGACTTGTCCAACGTCGTCTCCCTGTCGATCCGCTACATACCGGTATCTGTACCCACGACCGAACCACTACCGGTGTCTGTACCTACCACCATCGAGCAGGTGTCTGTTACCACCATCAAACCAACTGGGCCAGACAACCCAGCCCTTATTATCGGGGTGTGTTGTGCAGTGGGTGTGGTTATCATCGTTGGAGCTGTCATGATGTACGTATACTACCGGGAAACACATTGTAGACGAATGAAACCTAAGGCAGCACCAACACAAGAAAAGCTTCAGGACGTGGAGGCGATGCAACAGAATCCAACCTATGATAACCCTACTTTCTCTACAAATTGATTTACTCTCAAAATTTACACTGTGGTGAAAATCACATGTAAGTGAGTCATAATAGGGATCACTTCTTTGTTTCAGATAAATTCGCTCCCAAATTCGCACTAAAAAAAGTGAGATTTATTTAGTTTCATTTGATCACATTAATTGTCCAAATAAACGTTGGACGTGGATATATATACATTCTGCACATATCCCTGAGAACAACGGACTGTGCGCATAGGATTACACTTTATAGACCACTCTTTATCAAATAAAAGTTCGTTCAGATATGACTTGTCAAAACCGAATAATATAATAAAATTCACATGTCTGAATCTTTATAATAATAATAATAATATGTCTTGTTTACCCAGGGAAGCCTCATCAGTATTCATACTGTTCTCCCTGAGGGCCCTGCAATCATATTATTACTATTATTATTTGAACACAAAGGTCAAAGAATACATAAGCGCAAGTCATTATTTTGTTACGTGTCAATTAATACACGAAATGTAAAACACCAGCGGCTTGTTTCCGGTGGTTTACCGTGCCATGGCATATCTGAACAAGCCTCAATAATTTGTAATAGAATTGTCGAATACTGGTCATGCAGTTTAACTGTGAAAGGACTGTCGAGAAGTCATAGTTACTTCGATTTGGGTGAAAATCCGCCCTAATAGGTAACAATAGTGGAATTCAATCACAAAAGAAAAGAGTTATTTAACAATTACTCTGGAATGGATAATTTGGGGTGGGTTTATTTCCAATGAAAGTGATTCGTAATATGATTTCTGAAAAGAATGATTTTCACCCCTCTGCATGTGATCTGTACCTACCCAATAGGAACAAATATGATGTAGCTGATCTATCCATGTCTGAGAGGGACTGGTTTGATCAATTCGGATGTTGAATATTGGTCTGGGAATTCCATTAGCAAAGAGACTGACGAAAAGTTATCAATGATAGCACAAATGCCTCCTATCACTCATATTTCACCCGTCAATACGCCGATTTTCATCAGTTTCGTTCCGAAACTACAATCAGTCAAAACTCCTAATACGTTGTAGTTAAATTAAGTTATAGAATCACCTAAACAATGATTTTAAACTAAGTAAAACTGTTGATGTAGTTAAAAAACTGTTGAACAATAAAACGTTCTTGTAGTATTAAAAAAGAAAAACGCCCAATTAAATAATGAATATTTAGCTCCTAATGTTTTGTAATGTTTGGTAATACTATAAAGCACCGGCTAGGGGCGCATATAGGGACGCAGTGTCGCTGGACGCCGCGGCGTGTCCTGTGTGCGTTCATGGCTGGTGCTTCGCTGTAAATGTCTTATGCTCAATACATACACGTCTTTATAATCTTTTTTTCTTGTATATATTTGTTTTCCCGTTAGTGTTGTTTTTGTTAATTTCTCTAATTTCTCGATATATATGTCATGGTCACTAGTTTGTATTCATACTTCTGTAGGGGCTCCTAACCCCATGTTTAAAAAAAATATTTTCATGAATTATTGTATATGTATCTTTATGGTTGAAATAAATTGAATCGATTGAATTAAATTGAATTGAATTGATAGACTATGTTGTAAGCAGGATAGAATTGCACTTCTTTTGAAAATCTTCACCGTTGCATATAATCGCCCAAATTTACAAACTGCGAAAAGGGCAGAACACCGATATTGACACAGATGACTTCACAGACACGTGGCTTCAGAATTTTCCCCTAAAGATATGTTGTCCACACTTGTCCTATTTAAATATGAGAATATTCCAGAGAAATTTTGTAATGGATCATTGCTTCTAGAACGTTTTTCCTTTAACATGGCAATTATAATAAAGTATACATTTTCTGATACGTTATTTTCTCCCTTACCAGAAATCAACCATCATATATATTTTTTTGGGTTTAGGAATTCAGTTCAGAAAAAGAATCCAAGAAAATTAAGTGTATATATTTGTTTGTTACTTGTTTGCTGTTTGTTGCTTGTTTTTGTTTTGAAAGGTAAAGTGGCTATGTCATCGTCGAGACTGTCTTGGAAATCATTATTCAGATAGTAAAGTCATTACATCTTTAGCACTGTTTATACTCGGTAGTATTTTCTTCTTTCATATCAATGATTTATCACTGATTCATTCGGATGATTCTTTACTGATTTATGCTTTAACTACAGGGTTCTTTCAAAGGTTGAACAGTTAAGTATCATCTTTCATGTTACTGTTATTATTCAGTGATAATCTCGGTTGTTGTCTTTTCCCGACGATATCAATATATATAAATTTTCACTGATCGTGAAATATGCTTTTATTATCTAAAATTCCTTTTTCAACATTTAAGTCTCACTTGTAATTGCTTATATGAGTTTCTTTGTTCACATATACTCGGAAAACCCCGCAGAACACTGTACTTGGTTCTGTAGCTGTAGTTTTTATCGCTGTTTTGATAATAATGGATTTACTCAGAATTGTATGCATGATAGTCAGAAAGAAAGACCTAAAATTAAATTTCAGGTCCTTTTTATTCTATGTTTATGGATATTAACATTAAAATAAACTTTATTGCAAAATGAAGAGAAATGGAATGAGACTTGTATTTTTTAGGGATTGGTAAATTTGAAGACAAGTGCTTGATCGAGGATGTGACAATAGGGAAATGTAGAAGGTTAGTGAGTATTGTGTATAAATATGCGTGTGGTTGTGTGTGTGGGTACTTGTATGTGAATGTGTGTGTATGAACACTATCCCTTTTATCCATTTTAACATTCACCTATTTACTTTTCTTTCCTTCACGATAGTTTCTCTTTATGTTTAATCCAATTTGTAGGTCATATTTCCTGGCTAAATATTTCTTTACACTCGAAAGGTTCCATATTAAAAAAACCCAAGTCTAACTGGCTTATTTTATTTCCACACTCCTCTCTAGATACAGCGAAAGAAGATGAAACTCATTAATAATAGTAATATTAATGATATTTAGCTTCTGTAAGCGCATTTAACATATTTAATGTTTTATATGCGCTTCCAATGAGCTTTCGAGTATTACCCCGGATCTATCCTACATGTAGCTGTATTGATAAGGCGCTGAAGCATTCAGGGAATTACATCCAAGAGGCCTACATGTAGCCACTTAAGTCACCAGAGGGTCGAGTGTCGCAAATGTAGATTAATGTCCTTTGCTGTGGTAAGGATTCGAACCCTGTATGTTGTGATCCACAGTCTGAGTTTGACCCACCAGACCACAAACCCTTTTTGAATTTTGGTCTAATATACCAAATGCCATACAAAACTTAAAGAATGCACATTCTGATAAAGGTGCTAATTTATTCTGACAACAGAAATAACTCGAGCACCATCAATAAAAAAAGCGTCTCATATTCTTTCCCTTCTCCTAAAAAAATTCATCTTAAAATGGATCGCCAGGTTTGTAGGAAACTGAACGTACATTGTCTAGTTCCAAGTAAACATCAGGTTCTGGTAACTGTTGCCGTCGTTTCGGCTTCATGTAGAGAAGGGTGTTTATGCTTCTATTGTTGCATGAAGGTGTTTCGTGCTCGTTGGAAGCGTCATACGAAAGTCCTAACCTGGAATTATGTCACAAGAAACATAAAAACATATCACAACAAACATAAAAGGAAAGGCATCTTTACCGTGATTGTCAAAACCCTGAAATCCGGTTGGTAGAGTATTATAATTTTCCTTTAATTTGATATATATTTTATTATATCTTTTTGACGGTTTACATGAACATTTTTAACAATAAATAGTTTCCACTTTCTATTTTCCTGAGTGTTAATGAGCCTATTGATTACATTGGAGAAACTTGAGCTTGAGCCTGAATTGGAACGTGATCACATAATTACATATAGGGCTATATACCCATTACTGTGTAGCTTTATAATCATCATCACCTTCATCACCATCATCATTACTGCTTGCGCTTGTTGAACAAAAGCTGTAAATAATTTAGTTTATTTAAAATTGCAACCTTATATAAACTATGGCTCAATGTCAACAATCGTACGCTTCAAACTCGTAATGTTTTAAACTGTTTGGTTGGGGGGGGGGGGGGGACCCTTAAAAAGTCCACCAATCGATATCAAACTTCTTTCCTTCCATTATACACTACCATAATTGAGGCTACAGTTGTCGTATTCGGGTAAATAGGCTGTCTCTGTAATTTTTCTCTAGTGCACATAGCTTTAATGACGAACTGACAATCATTAGTCATAAAGATTAAACAAACCAAAAGACAAACAAACAAAACTCAGCCCTTCGCAAAACTTAGAAGCAGGAGAGTCGATATCCGGGCAGGAAACGTAAGCCCCTGGCAAAATTGTACCGGTAAGCATACCGTGTAAAGTTTAAAAAAAAAATACGTGTCGCAATCTGTAGTTCCAGATGAAACAGCCCAATATTTTAGTGACGCAAAAGAATAACAGCGCCCTCAAGATTTATACGATTATCATCATCGTTTCATCTGGAAATTTGAAAGTAAAAGTCAAAATTTCGTTTGAGATGTTAAGCAAAACTTGCCTTAATAAATAATACAAAAAGAAAACAGTTATAGAAGAAAGTTATAATAATATAATAATATTCCGTTTTTATATATCGCTCAATACATCGATCCAACAATGTGCCTACGCGCTTTACATATATATTATTACCTAGGTCATCGGATTCAGGCTTATATGTAATATGTAATATGTAATATACAGAGTGAGTCAGAAAAAATGTCCCACTTTTTAAAAGTTGTATTGTTTGAAGGATGAATATGTTTGCATGGGTTTCATTATATGTCTTGATAGAGTTATCCTCCCAGTACATTTAGGTACCATTTTCATTTGAATATCTGCACGCATGACTGAACATCAGACAACCTTCACAAGACTGCCAGATCTCACTTGAAATTGGTACCTAAATGTCCTAGGAGGATAACTCTATCAAGACATTTCATGAAACCCATGATTAATGTCTTGGCGGGTCTTGTAGAAGGGAAACATTCACAGCTCTGTGATTTAACCTATTACCACGATTTGGTCACAACTATCTCTTTCAATACGCTATGGGACAGACACTCTGTATGGAATAAAAACACAAACACGCACCCACACACCCGCACACAAACATCTTTATAGACATTTAAATCACAATGCACTTGTCTCCTACGTGATTGTGACTAAACTTGTTTGTTTCTTACTAAATGTAAATTCATCATTTTTGTTTGTTGTTCTTTCGAGTATTATGGATTTATATGCCTAAAGCTGTATTTATTAATTTTGAAACTCTGTCTTGATTCATCTGGTTTCTTCGATTCCTTGTCACTGTCATTGTCATTGACGCTAACAAAAAAAAAAAGGGGGGGGGGGAAAGGGGGAAATCCCTTAGAGGTGTACCAGAAATGACGTCATGGTATGAGATTCAGAAATTTGAAGCATATTGCACTTAAAGTTATACAAAAATCCCCCGCGGGTTTCCCAAGTCATACCTGAACGAGTCTTTATTGTTCCACGCTGATGTATGCAAACAAAAATGATCTTTGCTCGCTCTCAATTAATAAACTGCAATTCCGCATGAATATCAAGGATTACAATTATAGCTCCCTTCTAAGCAAATAACAATTTGCTAGCACATGAGATACATATATATATATATATATATATATATATATATATATATACACAACCAGAAATACGGTATCAGGACATAACTTGCGATTCGGCAATAATCCTGAGACTTACGGTACACTCTGAACTCTGCTAACAGGAAGATGAAATATAAGAAGAGGATTTTCTTGCTTTTACTGCTGAAGATATTTCTTGTAGGAGTAATTACGGGCCAGAAGAATATCATTAACCTGGAAAATGGCGCCTACTCAAATCTACTCATCGCAATCGACAGGAATGTGCCTGAGAATCTGACCATCATCGAAAATCTCAAAGTAAGAAGATTTTAGTATGAACTTATTTTCGTCTCATAATCTGTATTTCAATATAACTATAACCTTAATAAATCGAAGATTGAGATTGGAGAATGGCAATATCAATACGAATCATTACTGTCAATACACCAGTATCATTATCATCATCAATACTACCAGTACTACTACTACTACTACTACTACTACTACTACTATTACACCTACTATTACTTCTTATACGACTAGTAATATAGATCAGCAACATACTTTGCATTTGGGTGTGATGGTCTGAATATTAATTTTCGAGCGAGCAAAGCGAGTGATAACAAATTCTAAGATTTGTGAGGTCCCAGTGCGAAAAATTACATCTTTCAATCAAAGAAAAAAAACCCCTGATCAGTATTAAACACTATCTAACGAAGTAAGACTGAAAAGTTGTTTTATAAGTAACATAATTATAACATCTATAAATGCGAGAGAGCGTAGCGAGCGAATTGTAAGGAAACAAATAATAGAAAGAATGATTCTAAGTCAACTTGAGTTAGGGTTGCATGTTATGGAGAATTTTTAATAGGGGCATTTTTAAAGGGGAAGGGGCTCATATAAAAAAGGAAAACGGGCACTTATCCGAAGGAAATATGGTACTTATAAGATAGGAAAAGGGGTACGTGTCAAAATAAAAGGGGCACTTATCAAAGGTGACAAGTGGCATTTGAGAACATGCCCGTAGCCAGAGTTTGATGTTTGGAGATCAACCGATCTTGGAAATTGCCCTCCCCCCGTGGCTACGTGTCTGTTTGAGAGAAAGGGGAAGGGGTTCTTATTACGCAAGAAAAACTGCAATTATTGAAAAGAAAAAGGGGCACGAGTCAAAGTAAAAAAGGGCAAAAATATTAAAGGTGAAAATGGGAAATTTCTCGCATCTGAAAATTTCTGTTTATCACCTTATTATATCGAAAACTAAGATTGGAGAATGACAATGTCAATAAAAATCATTACTGTCAATACTGTAGTATTGTACATTATGATACTGCACATGTGACTAGCCTGAGATTTGTTATTTTTTTAAAGCAGATGTCTCTGATTTTATAGACAAATCAAATACAAATTCAATTAGCAATAATTGTACATAATAATAATTGATTTACACTTTATTGTGAGCTCTGAAATACACACAAAAAGAAATGCATAAATAATTTATTGAAAACTTGAAAAAGTATGGAGGTAAATCAAAGAATCAAGATAACTGAACAGGCCGGCTATTATAAGCATGCTTGAGTGCATAGCAGCCGGGAGGTGGGGGGGGGGGGGGGGGGGGCGGGGGGGGGGGGTGCATGACGCTGTTTAATATAGGAGTATGTTGGAGAAAAGAGTGTCACGTATAAATCTTTCTTTCAGAAGTATCTTAATGAAAAATTGGAAGAAAGAAAAGAAAGAAAACAATCCGAAACTATAAATGAAGGCAACCTAAATTTCGCTTTTCATCATATAAATATTAAGTACAAAACAAAAATGAATAGAAACTATACATTTAGGCCAACGTTTTTAACATTTACAAAACATAATACCCATGCTAGTTATTCGTTAACTACATGTCAAAACATAAAGTTGAATATAGACTTATAACGGAACGTACTGTTCAATTTGAAAGAAATGTACAAGACGCACATATAGAAGGTTGGAACGGTATGGAAAATAGAGGGAGACCTGAAAGATACAGAATATTCCGCCTTCTTTGAAGCAAGTGAAATCGAGTGAGAGATCATATGAGGCGGTGTCAGACATAGGCCAATTTTCTTGAAAAAATCTTTCTAGATAATTCGGTGTCTGTCATCAATTATCCCGGGGAAATCCCGCGAAAAATCATACAGCGAACCAAGAACATTCTACCTCATCGAGACATTTGAGGGGATTTTTCGCGGGAAAGTACGTAAGTGAATTATCTAGATAGCTATTGTCTAGGTAATTCAAGATGAATCGGGAAAATTGTGTCTGACACCGCCTATAGGCAAATGTAGACTCAAGACTACAGTATTGGGGGTATATGTGAACGTGACACGATTATGCTGATGACGCTAATAATAATAACATCAATATAATTATGATGATAATAATAAAGATAATATTAATAACTATACTACTACTACTACTACTACTACTACTACTACTACTACTACTACTACTACTACTACTACTACTACTACCACTACCACCACCACTACTACTACTACTACTACCACTACTACTACTACTTACTACTACTACAACTACTACTTCCACTTCTAGTAATAGTACTAGTACTACTACGAAGAAGAATAATTTCAGCGAAATAGTTATTATTTGCTCTAAATTTGAAGTATACTCAATTGCACATTACGCACTTCATGGTAAGAACAACGTAAGAGAGGGAAGAGGAAGGTTAGGATGAAGAGAGCGAGAAAGAGAGAGAGAGAGATAGAGAGAGAGAGAGAGAGAGAGAGGGGGGGGGGGGAGAGAGAGAGTAGGGCCCAGAGTTCAATCTTAATTATCTTTCAAAAGACTTTTAAACACTGAACAGATGATCATCTTGTTGGCATGTGGATGGCATGTGACGCTACATACAAATAGTACCACATTGATGTTTATTGTCTTCACAATATTCAACATTCCTTGAACAAATAAGAGTAATAGGGACTTTTCGATTTGCGTGGACGTGGACGTGTGACTTCCTTTTCAGGCACTGGCAGTCACGTGTGACGTCCTTTTAAGGCACTGATAGTGCCTTAAAAGGATGTCACACGTTGCAGTCCACGTTCTCGTCGTGCAAATCGAAAAGTCCCTAAAATACATCGTCGTTAACCGTGAGAATATTCACTTCCATCCCTCTCTACTAAATCGTCCGAACAGTGGAATCAACCAAGTTAAATAAACTGCAGAACAAACATACAATGATTCATGAAAGAGGAAGAGCTTGTTGAAAATGCTTCCCCTTAAATTTACAACGGGCCATAAAGCTATATAACTTTGATCGATTAAAATGATATTGTGCGGAACACACAAAGAAAACAATATACAAAGAATAAGATATAATTGTGATCATGTAAAGAATTACTTTATCATGATGATCCCCCAGAACCAAATAGCCAAGCAAAACTCGAAAAGGTGCTAATAAGTGTATACTTTAAGACAATAATTTATGCGATATTGTCTATTGCAAAACATTTGTTAAAATATCAAAACGCTAAATACTAGTGTAATAATAGGATTGCAGGGTTCTCAAGAAGGGAACAGTGTTAACAATGTTGAAGCTACCTGGTTTAACAACCCGGCCCCCTACTCAGTTTTATTTAGGGTACGCATATGCGTGTTCCCAGCGCCCCCCCTTTCAGCAAAAGTCCTGTGTGTAAAGTCAATACGGGTAGAACTTTATCTTTTGTTACGAGCAGGAGAGTTTGGGAACACGCATGGTATCCCTCCGTTCACGGAGTGGGCGGGGGGGGGGGGGTTAACAAAAGTATTTCCAACTCTTTAGGTACATGAATGATAAAAACATCCATTCTCATTTTCAACATCAATAAGGTAAATCATGAATTTTAAGAGATCATCCGATTGCAAACATGGTAAACGGTAGCTAAAACAAGTATCTACTTCATCATCGTTGTTTTCATTTTCTTTTAAAATTGCAAGACCTACTCTCTGGAATAAAATAGATAACGTTCTAATTCAATTTTGTAGCGGGGGGGGGGGGGGCAAAAGGGAACATGCATTTCCTAGATCGTATTGCGTGAGAGAGAGAGAGAGAGAGAGAGAGGAGAGCATGGTCCGCGATTCAAATACAACTTTCTTCAAAATGATTAAACCCGCTACTAATGGATTTATCTGCCTTTTGATTGCCATGTGACGCTACATCAAATAGTACCACATTGTTTTTTGTTGTAAAGAAATATTTGGTGCGTACCCACATGATCGCGTGCTCGATCTTGTAATTAGGGACTTTTAGATTAGCGTGGACTGATACGTGTGACGTCCATTCAAGGCAGTGCATTAAAAGGACGTCGATCGTAGCAATCAACGTTGTCGTTGTGCAAATCTAAAAGTCCCTATTGAAAACAAGTCAGAACAAATATTGGAACCAGCGTGATCTGTCCAGACATTTATTTACAACAATTGAAACTTCTCACAGGAAGCCTAGCATGTGTTCATTCAAGCAGCATTTTAGAGACGTTGAACAAATAAGAATAATAATACATCGTCGTTAAAGGGACTTGGTATAATATGCTAACGTAGTGACGTCAAAACTAGATGTATAATTAAAGATAATCCGAAAGTTTGAGTGAAAGATGACTATTTTTAACGATACAAATTGGGAAAAAATTTATCTGATCGATTGCTTAATTCTCTCAACTATATTACAATTTAATCACATTTAAGATGAACTTAATTTTTCACAAATCAATGAATTGGCTGTATATATTATTCCGGAAATTTTAGTGTTGAACGATTTTTTAAAAGCCTTATGTTTTAATTTCATCGTGAGAACAGTAGAAGGCAAATAATAAGTAACATTTCATGCAAAATTGACGCAGTTTTTTTAAATCAACCTTCAACAATGTTTGTTACCGAGTCATCTTAATCGAAATAATATTAAATTTATGGGTCACATATTGCTTGTTTTAAGCCCCACCGCACTACTTATAGCTACGTGCGCCCTTTATACAGTGCCCCCCCCCCAAAAAAAAGCGAAACCGAGAATTATCGATGTTTTATCACAACTTAATTACAAATATAATTAATAAATGACACATAATTATCAAGCTTAGATCCACCTCTTTCATCTGATGTAACTCATATGATGCATATTCCACGCATGAGTGATTAACAACAATTGGAAGAGAGGAAATCAAAAAGTCATTTGGCGGGCGGTATCTAGGTCAGACCCAGCGGCGACCTGGCGGCGACCGCTCGGCAGCCTTTAACCTAGCGGCTTCGATTTTTGACCTAAATCGCTCGACGGCGAACGCTCGATTAGGTCTGTGCCCGAGGGTCGACCGCCCGGGCACGGAGCTTATTTTTGGCGGCGAGTAAAAAGTGAGTAGGCGTCGCCGAATTTTAACTCCGCGCTAAAACTTCGGTGTCGACCGAACCATGCCCTAAAAACATGCGGTGCCCGGGCGGCCCCCGCTCGGTGCCCGGGAGAAATTGGCTAGAAACTCGACGTTATTTGCATAAATTACCATAAATATGCAAATGAGGGATTTTTTTCAAAAAATTGAAATTATCATATTGTTCTATACACTTCACTTGACATGCGTGCAAATTTTCGCGGAGATCGGCCGTTTCACGGCCGAGATCTTAGGGGGGGGGGGGCCATAATGCCCCCCCCCCCGGCCGTAGTAAGATTTCAAATAGCCCGGCCTTATTAGGATTAATGTGCAATTAAAACACAGTTGGTGCGTGAAATTAGACAGATAATTAAATGAATTAAAGCATGTTATCAGAGTAGGGGAAGGGTCCTAACTTACAGAAAAAAACATTTAAGATAGTGTCTAAGGGGGTGAGTACCTTTTCAGCTTTGGTCCATGCACTAATACTGCTAATTTGTTGGAATTGCCATAAACGGTACGTCTACAGTGTGTTTCCACTCAAAATGTGCATCCTGTAAATTTATTGTCTGTGTGTGGCATAAACATATACTTATTATAATATAATAATTATATGTCGGTTGCCCGGCAAAACGTCGCGTAGAGCTAAACTACCTTTTGCCGGAAGTTAAATTGTTAAAACTTCAAAAGCGTTTTTCTCGGTTCCCCCTTTTTTTTACCAGCGCCAACGCTACGCGACCTTTTACCGAGCAACCGACATATTATGTTTAATCAAGCAATACTGTTTCAATAGACAGGTCTATGGTGTGTAAACAACTTTGATACAATATATTTATATAACCCCATATTCTGAGTTAATCACACTTTTATGTTTCATTGCGACATACACATGTGCGTAATATCCAAAATTCAAATGTACATTTAAAATACGCATTACTTAAAAAATAATAAACATTATGTCAAATTAAAGTTCTGTCTCAGATAATACATGATTGGTAAAGAAATTTGTAATTGAAGTTTTGCATCCTTTCATATTTTGAGCCAAATTGACATTTTTAGTGAAAAATGCGCGTGGCATTTACCCGTATCTTAGTCTTTAGTATTTTATCTCCTTCCTCTTTCCCCTACCATCTCCCACTCTCTCTCTCTCTCTCTATCTCTCTCTCTCCTCTTTCACCTTCCTCTCTTTCCCTCCATCTCCCTTCTCATCTCCTCTCTACCGCCCTCTCTGTCACTCTATCCCTCATTTCATTGTCTTTCTTCGTCTCTCCCTCAACCTTCCCCTCAATCCCATCACTCTCTCTCTCTCTGTCACTGTCTCTGTCTCTCTCTCTCTCTATCTCTCCATCTACCTCCCCTCTCTCTCTATCTCTCCATCTACCTCCCCTCTCTCTCTGTCTCTACATCTACCCCATCTCACTCTCTCTCTCTCGCCCTCAATCTCTTTCTCTCAGACGATGTTTACATCAGCATCTCAGCGTCTCTACCTTGCCACCAAGCAGCAGGTCTACTGGAGCCACATCAAGATCCTGGTCCCAAACACATGGTCCATCCAGAGCCAATACCAGCAAGCTATGACCGAAACCTCACAGTCTGCAAACATTCTCGTGCATAGCCATACAGATGACGAACCGTATGTCGATAACTTCGAAGGATGTGGGATCGAAGGAACTCTGATGCACTTGACACCGGCCTATATTCTAAATGTGCAGTACCGGGTAGACAAGTTTGGCAACACAAGTAGGCGTCTTTCATGAAACTGCATTTTGTATTAAAATTAGAATGGCATGTGCGTATAGGCCTACAACTGGCTGAAGGCAGCATTGCCATAAAGCTCCGTTTAGTCTCATTTGACAACGCCCCCTATCGTCAGAGTCAGCAGCCTAACATGTTAGCCTATGGAATTTTACCCCCCCCCCCAAATCGTTAATTTTGTTTTGTTTTAAACGATAAGCACATCCACCCCGAAGTATGTATCACTAGCTCTTTCATTGGAACCCTCATGTCCCATTGACTTTCGAAAGTTCACCCACCGTAATTTGATCAAAATAGGTTGCAAGATCGCCATTGCCTATATAACACATGTGAAATAAGTCGAACTTTGGACTTAGTTTGCCAAGCGATTGTGAGGTTTTAGGTCAAGCACACAAAGGTTAAGAAGCATGAATTATAACAGTTTTGATCGGTTCATTATGTCCATTTCATCCAACCCCCACCGTAATTTGTCCATTGAAGATGAGCAAACAGTTTGCCGAGGTAAGCAAAAACATGAATATTCATGATCGCCATGGACTATTCGATTATTTACAGAGGGGTGCAATTGTGCACCACCCCGTGCACCACATCCAACTCCCCTACTTTAAGTCAAGTATTTCATTGTATTATGTAGTTTGGTAGGTTTATTTTTATAACTGTTTAATTATCAGATATCAATGATAATTTAAAGATATGGAAAATGTTCTTGTATTTTATATTTAGCAAAGCAATCTCACATACAAATTCACTACCAAGTGTCGTCAAATCCGCCGATTGTCGTCTGCTATAAACGTCCAGCGAGCGAAAATGAGACAACCGGAACAATATGCACATTTGTGAAGAATTGACAGAATCATATTGGCGGTTGGCAGACAGTATATAACAGTATGACAGGACTCTTTAAAAACCAAATTGACTTAGAATGACCAGAGTAAATTAAATTATTGACGGTTGCACACAACACAGTACGCCTACAACTGCGCTTGCTAAATCATTTTTTGAATACTATATTTGGTATCATTACTAACCAAAATCACCACAATTCTGTCCATCGTCATCATCATCCTATTATGTAGATGAAAATATGAATTAAATTTGTTGCGTGCGACATATAATGTATAAGTCATTTTTCTGGTTGATTCCTTACACCGCCCCCGCCCCGTCCACAAATGCCCTCACACGCATATTATAACAAGTTGGATACGCTACTGCTTTGAGCTATCTCTTGAGTTTTCGCCGTAGGCATACATGTCGAAACGTTTTTTATTTCATCTTCATGTCGATAGATAGCGTCTTAGTCCGAACCTGGGGGTATTACCGCTGGGGATTGTTCAAAGAACACTATGACGGCGACGAAGACACTGCTCCTGCCTACGACTCGCCCGGTGTTGGCACAGAAGGAACCCGCTGCTCTCTCAAGATCGAGGGAAATCTTGTACTGTCTGGTAGAAACAGTTGTCCGAGTGATCACAATGGTTACCATCCCGACTGCCGCTTCGTTCCTGACACTGGAGGACAGACGGCTACAGCTTCACTGCTGTTTGGAACCAGAGATGCTCACATTCATTCGGTAAATTCTGTCCTTTAGTCCATGATGAATTATAATTATGTCCTAAAATTCAAATGAACATAACACTGTCATAAGGTAAGGTCTAAGGTATTTGATTATTTGCTGCCCCATATATACTTTTCCAAAATAAAACCAAACAGAGTTAGTATATCACGAGTGTTTTCTTTTTCTTTGTTTTGTGATCGTATCCAAGCTCGTCAGTGGAATCGTCAGTGTAGTAATACTTAAGGTGATGCTGGTTTAATACGTATGGGTAAAATACACCGCGCTTGCCCATTGGCGTGATAGTCGAATGGAGTTTCAAAGAGTAAATACGAAATAGATCTTCTTTTTTTAAAACTTCAAATACATCGAGCAACATTTATCAAACTCATACAGAAAAAAATTCATTCGTTCAATGGTAAATCCAAATCTAAGTTTAGTTAAGCTTCTAGCAACTTTAAATTAAGAAGACAAACCGTCATCTACTCCTGTGAACTTTCACAAGACAGGTACATTCTCTCACATAGTCCCTTACTGGCTGCTGCGTCATGATTACGTGAGCAAAGATAGATGACAGTGAATAGCCAGAATGATCTGTTTCGTCTCTATTTAATCCAAGTGGATTATTTCACCTTTCTTGACCAGAAATATGATTAAATTCAATGACATGGGTACTATCCCATTCAACATTTCCAACTCTCTAATGTCTATCGTTACTCGTATTACAGATAGAGGAGTTCTGTGGCGACGATGCATCAGACCTAGATAGCCTACACAACCCCCTAGCACCAAACATCATGAATAGTAAATGCGGTGGAGACAGTGCGTGGAAGGTCATGAAGGAACGGACAACAGACTTCCAGGCGGATGTCCCACTGGTTCCTGACCCCACTCCTGTATTTGAGGTCCTCCAGCTCTCGTCAGTCAGAAGTGTAGTACTTGTTCTCGACATCAGTGGTAGTATGAAAGTAAGTCTGTGTTCTCTCTTTCTCCCCCTCTCTCTATCTCTCTCTATTTTCCTCACTCCCTCTCTCTCCCCATTCTCTCAATAATTGTGTGGTCTAGTGAATATGTCATTGGTTTAGGATGAGAACATGGCTTAACAGAGAGATTCTGCGCTGTCAATTTTTCGTGATTAATACATGTGCATGTTTGATTTCATTGAACATTGTTATCAATATAAATAGCCCTTTACTTCATTCGAATACAGTTTGATCAATAATTAGTACTATATCAAACATAGTTATCTAAGTGTTCTTCAATCCTCATTGTGTTGTGACCAAAGCATACCACATGTCTTCACTACATATTTTGGGATGTACTAAAATAGGGTCGGTGTCTACTTTGCGGGACCATAAACACGTATGATGGAACAAAAAAGACAAAGAAATAGATGATTATTCCACACTTATATATCGTAACATATGACGCCCCGTTGAACCTGAAGTATTCAAGTTTGAAAATTAAATCGTTATAGCATCACTGAAAGTGGACGATTAAAATCCTAAGGGCCTACTTACGCTCATACAAAAAGTCTATTTGTCAGAACCATAATGACATCACATGCTTTTTGTTTTCAGGGGAACCGATTTGAACGAATGATCCAGTCAGCTACTGATTGCATCATGAACGTAATTCCCTTAGACAGCAAGCTCGGAATCGTAGTCTTCGAAACTACATCGCAAATCCGGGCAGGTCTGACGAATATTACCGATACTGCTTCGCGTCAGAGACTCGTCGATGCTTTACCGCCATCACCGGGGGGTAGCACTTGTATCGGATGCGGAATATCGTCAGGCATTGAGGTACGATCGGAAAGGTCTAGCTAATATTCTACCCGTTGCACACGTGGCGTGATTTGCCTGACGCAGGACTGCGACAGCGATTGGCTCGGTATCTGATGCGCCATGTCAGAGTTACATCGAACAGTGTGTACATCGCGTTGCGTTACATGCGTAGGGGCTATATCCCCTCACGCTATTTATTAGCACAAGTAATAACGCATCACGAATGACCGCTCGTGTGCAACGAGTTTACTTTGACCAATAACCCACCCCGTAATAACTACGCTATATAATTGTTTTACCTCGTCAAAATATATAATAATTTATCCAACAGTTCTCCAAGAGCAAGCAAGAGGGAAATCACACAGTCAATAAAGTTATTCAAAGACATCACTCTTTTTTCATTAACTTGGTTTTATGCCATGCATAGTCTTAAGAATGTACTATGAATAACTTGTGACGAAATGTTTACTGTGTATTTCTAGGTACTAGGTTCATTCGCACAAGGTGGATACATCTTACTCCTCAGTGATGGCGGAGAGAATAGAGCTCCATACATCAGAGACAAGTATGACGACATTGAGAACTCAGGGGTCATAATTGACACTATCACTATAAGCAACGCAGCTGATCAACAAATGGAAGATCTTTCCACAAACACTTCTGGCATATCAAGCTTCTGTTCGGATACTGGGACAGGGATTTGTCTAATGGAGGCGTTCCACAGTACCATAACAGAGAGACCTGACGTTGGCATGCAAACGGTTCCTACACAGGTTTGTCATCTCTTTAATTCGAATTGCCACCCTATGTTTGCGAGTCAGTACGTTGTAGGCAAAAGGGTTATGGTTTCTCAGCTTTATACTAAACCATTGGGGACCTTTGAATGAGAGATAAATGGGAAAGGAGCGTGATTAGAATTCTGCAGGGTTTCGAAATAGGTCATATTCTTTTTTTTTGTTATCCACATAAATAACCTGTATACAGACTTATCCAAACATCAGATAGTTTGCAGATGACTCAACTGTATTTCATATCGTTTCCTGCTAGCAAATTTCATTTAGATTTATTTCAAATAACTGCGAAATTCATAGAAAAGGAATTCTCCATACTTATTATGCATTGATGATTTCCTTTCAAAAGCTCATTGCTAATAGCTTTCGTATTTCAGATGGGGACGTTAAAGGTCGGTCCCCACACATAAATAATCATATCTGATTGACACACATCTTTAAAAACCCAATTACACACACACACACACGCTCATGACACTTAGTTTTCTAGCTCATCATTTGAAGATATCAAATGATTAAATCTTGTTTTGGAAATTTCATTCAGATCTACAGTTCGGAGGTTATTATCGAACCCGATCCTGGATTCTACAATATTCCGGTGGTCATTGACGCCGCTCTGGGCAACGAAACGGTGATCGTGGTGACCTGGAAGAAGAGTCAATCGATATCAGTCGTAGTTACTGGGCCAGACGGTACTCGAGTTGACCATAACGATCCTCGCTATCTGAATGATACGATCAAACAGATTGTGACGATCAACTTACCTCTGGCGCAGGTGAAGCCTCTAAAACTCATTGTCTTGTTAGAGGAAACAGTACCTTTACCATCTCCCTCAACGTTTAACAACGTTAAATCTAAGATGCACGGCCCTACGTGTTATCAGTATCTGTAATATTGTATAATATTGAAGCCCCCCCCCCCAAAAAAAAAAAAGAAGAAAAGAAATCACACTTCAAAATCATCAAGAAGTGCCTCAAAGAAGTAAAAATCTTTGAGTGACCGGTTTTACCATACTCGTTTGCCCCAATAGACGGTAGAGTCATGAAAACCGTTTGGCAAACGCTAAATTTGGTTTCGATTTTCAATCATAAATATCTTAATAATCAGACAGGCGATGGGCTTGTAAAAGTCATGGGATTCCAGACTGACCTAAAGGTTTATTATTTTCATTGCAGCATGAGCTAAATCCAGGATTTTGGTACAGAATCTGAGACAAAGTTACCGGATCCCTTTAAATAGATTATAAAGATTAATGGTATCTCTTCAGCGATTTGGGAAACCCTCAACTGAATTTAGATTGTTAACAATGTTTCCTAAGATGTGTAGGAAACAGGTATTCCAAAGTTCCAAGCCAAGAAAGAGTTGAGTTTAGTAAATTTTGTTTAATGTTTTTGCTTTAATATCGTTGTCTTCCTTATCCACTTGGTATAACTTAACCTTGTGTAAATCTGTCGTATGCACAAGAATGACTCTTTCTTCAAAATAATATCTGCCTTTCTATTCGTTTACCTTGCTGCTCACAAAATTGCAACATTAGAGGGGTCAGGTCATTTCCATTGATTAAAAATAAATATCGCTTTTTCATAATAAAATGTACAAAATTATTGAGTGATCGAAATATCTGTTCTAATTTAATACCTGTTAAAGGGCAAGTCCACTTTAAAACTAACTTACTTTCCATAGTAGCAAAACAAATCAGTAGCAAGCAAAGTCGGATAACTCATAAGAAGGTTATGAATTTGTAATGACATGAAACACTTTGAAAATCACAAGACAAATTGGCAACTCTGGGACGTCAGTACCTCACTATCTACTAATTGTTTTCTTAATATTGATAATATAAATATCCAATATTCCCCTAAAAATCTTGTTTTCTTGCATCAGCATCCAAGTTATATTGATAGTAATATGTTTTTCTGTGTGAATGCACTAATATAGAGTAATGATTTTTTAAAGTTAGATCATTAAAAATGTGAATGTTGATAAACTAGTTATATCAGGCGCGTACGCAGGATTTTTTCAAGGGGGGGGTTTTAACATTTATAAATCGGTCCGAAAATTTCGCAACGACTCAGCCAGCCGCTGAATAAGCGGGGGGGGGGGGGGGGGGGGGGGGGTAAGAGGACACATTTTTTTTTTTTTTTTGGTCCCAAAAAATCGCAACGACTCAGCCGACCGCTGAATAAGCGGGGGGGGGGGGGGGGGGGGGGGGGGGGGGGGGGGGGGGGGGGGGGGGGGGGTAAGAGGACACTTTTTTTTTTTTTTTTTGGTCTCGAAATTTGGAAATTTGACATTTTGCTCCGTTGGGGGGGGGGTAAGGTCACCTTTTTTAGGTCGGCCATGGGAATAATTTTTTTTTTTTTTTTTTTTTAATAATTAAAAAAAAAAAAAAAAAAAAAAAAAAAAAAAAAAAATCCAAAAGGGGGGGGGGGGTTTTAGGTTTTTTTTAGGGGGGTTTACACACAAAAAATTTCCAAAGGGGGGGGGTTTAACCCCCCAAACCCCCCCCCCTGCGTACGCGCCTGAGTTATATTAAAATCAATGATTATGAATACAAAATATTCAGAAATTTGTTTTAATTCTTCAAAGTTGATAAAGGATTTTGTGAAACGTCATGCACGCAATATGATACAAATCATATAACTCGGGAAAAGCCACAAAAGGAAATCAAGTTTTGGGGGATAAAAGGGGAAATTATTGGGATATAAATACACAAAGCAATTGATAAATAATGAGGCAATGACGTCTTTGTTTTCTCTTGTTTTTCTGCATCTATTTAAAGCAAATAATGTTTGGAGTGGACTTAGCCTTTATTACGCGTGAACGGAGACGTGCTGTGATCTAATGACAAATGGGGTGCAAGTCTATTGACATAGCACTAACTTGAACAAACAAATTATTGTAAATTTGCCACATTCAACCCAGAACACAGATGTACTTAAAACATTTCTAGGCCTGCGATATGCGTTAAAGCAGAAATAAATATTGTCATTATTATCGTCATTTCTATTAGTATTTGTATTTGTATCATTCTTAATATTACTAGATTTATTATTATTGTCATTATTATCATTATTCTCATCGTTAATTATTATTGTCATGATGATTATTATTGTTATTATTATTATTATTATTGTCATTATTATTATTGTCATTATTAATACTATTGTAATTATTATTATTATCATTGTCATATTATTGTCATTATTACTATAATTGTCCTTATTATTATTATTGTTTACAAAAAGGCTGGTTTTTGGAATATAACGATCAACGACATACAGCAAGACGTCGTGGAGTATGCTAGTGTTTCAGTAACCTCTAAACCATCTACGCAGGAAAACACGCCAGTCTCAGTGACTGTGTTTTTAGGATCTCGTGTAAGTATAATATTGCTTTATTTCTTATATCTATCTATTTTTATGGTTAATTACTATACTATACTATACAAAACAGTCATAGGTATTATTATTTTGGATGTTGCTAACCTCTTCTAACTTAGAGGGTAAGATGTGGTATAGCTAAAAGAGACGAAAAAAAAAACCTTCATGTGATGGTATCAACAAACATATAATATCAATACTACAATATGATAATGTACTATGGTTTAATGAGGGTCTAATTGACTAACACTAACAGGCAGAAAAAAACTTCGCTCTTCTGTTTTCAGATATATTAATTTGGTATTCACATGTCTCTTTCCAATATACAGATGGTCTGCTTTATATTCATAGCATGACTGATAACTGAATATAATACCACGTTTACTGTTAACCATGATTGCTCGTTTGTTTTCTTCTGTACTTTGTATTTTTTTTAAGGATGTGGATTTTGCCCAGAATCCAGCACTAGCTATATATGCTCAGGCTCAACAGGATTATCTGCCTGTTCTCAATGCTGACGTCACAGCAATCATTTCGGATTCATCTAACACGACCTCGATGACATTGCTCGACAACGGGTCAGGTGAGCCAATAGCGAGCTTTCGATTTCACGTGACGTCATGCACTTGAGGCATATGCGCATATGTCACCTGGGCCGCCACGGTAGCGAAAAGGCGTTATCTGGATATCATGCCTTTGTATACATGTATACAATCACAAATGGTGATTGATATATTTGCATTAGTTTTGTCTTAGTTCAACCTTGAGACTTATTCTAAGTTGCTCGTTGAATAAAGGTCATTTAAAATTGAAAAGTGTTTACACAAAACGCTTATGGAACTCGTACCAGAAAGTCATTCGATTTGAAATGGGAAATGCCTAATTATTTACAGCATATCGAACATTTTTGCTATCCGAATCAGGGGAAAATGCAACAATTTAACGGGTCAAATAAAAAAGAAATTGGTATATATGTGTTATTCTTCCAAATGAATGCAAAACTATTGGATAAAAAAAGTGCGAAGCCTCCCCGGTTATGGTCTTTAGTAATATAGCAAACAAGGCCCGAATTCACAAAGGAGGTTTGTCGACAAACCTTGGTTTTCGTTCGTCATATGACGCGTTCTTACGCGTCTTTTTACAAACCTGGTTTGTAAAGAACAAAAGGAGGTTTGGCGAAACAAAAGGAGGTTTGTCGACAAACCTTGGTCTGTCGAAAAACCTCCTTTGTGAATTCGTACTCTCTTCTCTTTGCATTCATCAGGGTCTGACTTATTCAAAGATGACGGGACATATTCAGGGTATTTCCTAGGCTTCACTTCTGATGGCAGATATAACGTCAAGGTCAATGTCATCGGCTATGATGGCGCAGCAAAGCGGAGAGGTTAGTAAAAATTATTTAGTTGAACTTTTCTTACGGTGCATATACTGCTGGCTTATTGTGCGGAAAGTTTATCTGGAGTTGGTACTTGCCTAAGAAATCCACTTTTTCCCTTGAAATATTTTAATCTATTTTCAATTTTACAGTACTAATTATACAGAAATTATAGCATACTGTATGTATACAAGGGATCTTGGAAGGCCTAGCCCGAGTGGAAAACGCTGAATTAATGAAAGGATGTTGAATCCCATATAGGACGTTCATGGTTCGATCCTTGCTCGGTGCCTATACATCATTGGACAAAGTGTTTTGTCCATCTCTACTTGGGTGTAAAATGCATACCTTGCAATATTGCGGTAATATTATTTGCAGCACCTTCATGAAAAGCGGCATCCATAATGATGAGGAAACTGTAAGTACATATGACCGAATTATTATTACCATTATTTCATCCCATACAAAATGTTGAGATATATTGACTGATCCAATTGGGAGAAATGTCATGACAATTTTCACACAGTTTACCATCATTTGTTTGCATCCAGGAAAAAGGTCAGCTGAAGTGGAGACCACAGCAGAGCCCTCTTTCATGCGTACAGAATCGGGGGGAGTCTTTAAGGTCCAAGGCTACACTCCCAACGCAACTGATATTCTACCACCTTCCCGTATCCAGGACCTAGTCTATACCTCTTTCTCCTATGACAACAGCACGGTGACCCTCAGGTGGACTGCTGTAGGAGACGACTTGGACCAAGGAACGGGTAAAACATATTTCATGTTTATGGAGTCTTTACAGAGACTTTGGCAGATATGGCGCCCACGAGGAGGGGGGGGGGGGGGGGTCAAGTGGGCAAAGTGTCCCTTTTACTTCAACAAGTGAACTTTTCCCTTTGTTATTAGTGCCACTTTCCCCTTTATATTAGTGCCCCTCTTCATCTCTGATAAGTGCACCTTTTCCTTTCTTATAAGTGCCAATTTCCCTTGTAAAAAGTACCCGTATCCAAATCCGATAGGTGCCTCCTCTTACTTTTGATAAGTTTATTTTTCGTTTCTTAAACTGTCTTTTTATTGTCTAATTTTCGCCTATAAACTGTGCCTCTTTGAAGTCATATAGCCATACAGAGTCATAATCTAGTTTCAAAGAATAGGAGAAGCTTTGTTAACTACCAAGTACCTTTTTCCTACCACGTGACCACGAGTAAAGGCAGTAGCCGGGGGGGGGGGGGGGGCAGGGGGCTCAATTACCCTTATTTCATAAGAACGAATGTGTCCCTTTTACAATATTCATGCTCGTTTTCGACGCTCTCAAATGTCCCTTTAATATAAAAGTCATTATGTGTGACCTTTTAACAACATTTGGTCAATTCAAATGCTAAAAGAGGCATCTTCCAATTTTTCATGTTACAAACCCCATGCCCTTTTCAACTTTATAGAATACCAAGCTAATCAATTGCTATGTGTACAAGGTACAAGTAATGAAGGAGTTTTAAACTCAGGCAACCTGATTTACATTAACAGATATCATTCATATTAAAAAGGGACAATCACGATAATTATCATACGTTATATGATAAGGTGGGTTCAATAACCTCTTATCTATCCTGAAACGACTGATTTTTTGTAGCCTCCTTTAATTTGTGCTCCTAATTTTAATTCGTTCTTTCAATTTGAAATTGTAATTAAAATCTCATTAGGATCAGGATCTAATCTCTCAAATCTAAACTTGCAAGTGAACATTCAGACAATTACACACAACTGCAAGTACGGTGCTGAAGCAAAATTTTGGATCACGTAAAGAGAAAATGTTGAAGAACATCAATGATAATGTACATATCTTTAATAATTACAATGTAGGGGTTATACAATTGTCTAAAAAGTGTATTATTTTTGCTTTGAAGTTATCTTTTGCAGGATCCCCCATTGGCAGGAACGTGCCCTTTAGGTGAGGGGGGGGGGGGGTGGGTTGTGGGTTGGGCACCTCCACTTTGAAAGACGCCGATCATAGACTTTGGGAAAGGGCAGCTGAGGAAAAACGGGAAACATGCCATGTATCATGAAAACACGAAAACAATAAAGTGATATGGTAACGAAAAAGTTTGTAAATGACTATGAAGAATTTTTCCAGTTAAACTGCGAACCTCACAGTGAACACACCTTTAGATATTTAATGTGCAATAGAGTTAGGCATGTCGATAATATCTTGCTACTGTTTCAATTTCCACCTCAAAGCCTACAATTACGAACTCCGCTATGCTACCAACTACTTTGAGGTCCGAAACAACTTCAGCACCAGTCATGAGGTCACACAGGATCAACTAGTTTACGGGAACTTAATCTATATTAGTCCAGCAGGGGTTATTGAGACCGTCACTATTTCTCTCCCTGAGAGGGGGAAAGATATCGTCTACTATTTCGCAATTCGGGCTTGGGACGAGGCAGGGAACGGAGGGGACTTGTCCAACATCGCTTCCCTGTCGATCCGCTACATACCAGCGTCTGTACCCACCATCGAACCAACTGGGCCAGACAACCAAGCCCTGATCATCATCGGTGTGTGTTGTGCAGTTGGTGTGGTATTCATAGTTGGAGTTGTCATGACGTACATATGCTACCGGAAGAGAAATGTCGCACGTGCCCAGGAAGGGCTTCCAGAGGCGGAGGCTGCGCACAAGAATCCAACCTATGATAACCCTACTTTCTCTCTTAATTGATTTATTCTCTAAATTCACTCTGTAGTGGAAATCCAATTTGAGGGAGCCATAAAGGGATCACTACTTCATTGCAGGTGACATTCGCACTCAAAAGAAAGTGAAATCCATTAAATTTCATTTGATTTTATTAATTTGTCCCATATACGTTTGACGTGGATATTTGTTAAGCCCACATTCATGTATAAATAACAGGCTCAGAAAAAAAGTATACAAAAGTAGAAAATAGGATAAAGCATTGACACATCTTGTTGATGACAAGAATATATGTAATATTAATCCCCCCGTTTGGTTAACTTGTTTCGTTTCACTGAACATGTTAGACTATGTCATATCATTTAGCTGTTTAAATATATATATATATATATCTTTGTATAATAGGATAACGCTTAGGCACATCTTTATCCGATATATATATATATATATATATACATAAACATTAATACCATTAGGCCATGGACATATAAAAGGCAGCTCTTTACTATCTCTAAAACGTGTTCCCCTTATTAAGGTAATAATAATTCATTATCTAGCACGATATTTTCACCCTTACTAAAAACCAACCATCAAATTTTAAGGTTTAAGAATTCAGTTCTGGAAAGAATCCAAGAAAAAAGTGTATATATTCATTTGTTGTTTGTTTGCTGTTTGTTGCTTCGTTTTGTTTGGAAAGGTAGAGGGCTATGTCATCGTCGAGACTCTCTTGGATTTCATTACTCAGATAGTATAGTCATAAAAAACACCAGCACTGTAAATACTCAGTATTGCTTTGTTTCTTTCATATACATAATTTACCACGGTTTCCTTTGTATGATTTTTTTCTTCTGTTTTTATGCCTTTTGGGGTTCTTTCCAAATTGTACTATATTACGTTCATTTTTTAGTTTACTGTAAATATTCAGTGATAAGCTCATGTTTTTTTTTTCAGACGATATAAATATATATAACTTTTCACTGAATTGTAAAATACGCTTTTAAAGACTAGAATTACTTTTTGTTTAACAATTAAGTATCACTTGTTATACATACAGTGTGAGTCAAAAAAAAGTTTACACCTAGAAAATTGCTAATTATTTTTAGAATCATCTATGAACAGTAAATTATTATATATCTTATGAACGAGTGTTTTATCCCAAATCATTTGGTACCATTTTGTGCGGTATGTGATCACGCTTGGAAGAGCAGGAGGCATTGTTTGCGAGAGGTCAAAAATCGAATTGCGCCAAAGTTGCTTAGGTAATATTTGAATAAAACAATTGGGATTTGGGTATTAGTTCGGTCTTTGCAGATCCAAATAACATCCCTAACAAAATTAATCATGCTACACATATCAAATATCGAATATCAAATATCAACAAACATTTGTGCGCATGTGTATGGGTGCGTGTAACTTTGCCCTTTGCAAAATGCATTTCATTTGATACAATCATTCATTCTCTCACTCCGCTAATCCCAACATAATACATACTGTAGGCATCACTTTGGCGCAAGTCGATTTTTGCACTCTTGCAAACAATGCCTCCTGTTCATCCAAGCGTGAACATATACTACACAAAAATGGTACCAAATGATTTGGGATAAAACACTCTTTCATAAGATGTATAATAATTCACTGTTCATAGATGATATAAAAATAATTAGCAATTTTCTAGGTGTAAACTTTTTTTTGACTCACACGGTATATATACGTTTCTGTGTTCACATATACCCGGAAAAACCAAGAAAACTGTAATCGGTTCTGTTGCTGTTGTTTTTATTGCTGTTTTAATAATAATGGATATAATCAGAGACTTATCCATGAAAGTCAGAACGAAAGACCTGAAATTTAATTTAAGGTTCTTTTATTCTATTTTATGGATATTAAAACTTAAATGACAAAGAGAAATGAAATGAGACTTGTGATTTTAAGGAATTGGTAAATTTGAACACGAGGGATTGATCGAGGGTTTGACCATTGGGAAATGTGGAAGGTTGGTGAGTATTGTGTATGAATAAAGTGAGTGAGGGTGTTGGTGCGTGTGTATGTATGTGTGTATGAATAAACAAATTCTCTCCCTCTTGTCCATTTAAACATTCACCTAGTATTTCATTTTCTCTATTTCACGATAGTTTCTCTTATTCTTTCATCTGACTATCGCTTCCTTTTACATTTAATCCACTATTTTTGTCATATTCCCTGGCTAAATCTTTCTTTACACTCGATAACCACTTTGTGAAGATTTGTTAAAATAGACCTATGCTCTTGTGGCAAAAGGGTTTATGGACAAATGTTTTTTCATTTTTTCTCACTTATAGTTTGAAAAATTATATTTAAGATTACCTAAATTCAGTCAGGCTAATTATCACATCATTATGAAAGGCTGCCACCACCAATGCTGCAATATTACATAAAGACCAACATATTATCCTTCTTCACATTTTATATATGACGTGTATAAATATGCAAATACAATGGAATATTTCCTATATTCATTGTATTGTTTAACATTATTATAAGGAACTGGCGTTTCATAGATATATGGGACGTGGTTGCTAGTTATGGCCCAAGCAAATGATGGGAACGATTGCCAAATGAATTTATAGCCTCACTAGCTTTAGTTTGGCGAGAACCAAAAGGTTGCTAGCTCTAAGGCACAAAACAAAAGTGGCTTGCCAACTCTTAGAAAGAATCAATTTCCACACGAAATACATCGAAAGAAGATGAAAATTATATAGTAATATAAAAAAAAAAGAAGATATTTAGCGCAACTCACATATTCAATGACTCATATGCGCTTCCAAAGATCTATAGATTATTACCCCGGATCTATCCTAGGTGCATTGATAAAGGGATGAAACATTCAAGGGTTTAAACTTAAATGACTACATGTAGCCACTTATTTCACTTGGGTTGGGTATCGCAAATGTAGATAAATGTCCTGTGCTGTGGTAAAAAGCAATGTATGAAATACATTTGTTAAAAGTTGTAAAGCCATAGAGATTTATTTTCAGGAAAAATTCTGATTTGTAAAATTGTATTCCTTTCGATAAAGACTTTCTTCAATAATGGAAAAGAAAATAATTTTTGTTTGGTTCAGAATTCACATGTAAATAAAAAGAGGGTAAATCACACTTTTATGTTTCATGGCGTCATACATTTGTGGGTTCTATTAAACATGTTTATATTAGACATGTTTATAACTTAAAACTCATATTAATACAAGATTATATTATTTGAAAGGTCTTTATCAGATGGTAGATGTTTGTTAAAAAAAGTAAGAAATCATGATTTTTATGTTCTTTCAAATTTTGAGCAAAAATGAATAAATACATATTTAGTATAAACAACAGGAAACGCGTGTGGAATTCACTCGTATCTTCTACTTTAGTATTTTGGCAAGAGTCTTAACATGGGTGCCATGCACTTTAAAGGGATAGTTGATGTTTTCAGACCGTAAATATCTAATATTATTTTGTGGTAGTACACAAGTATTAGAAATCGTTATATTTCAGCCGTCTCTGAACCGATTTTGATCAAACAAAGATGATTTTGTCATGTAAATATTATGTTCTTTCAATCTGACACTCAGTTTTTCATTATCTCACAACAAAATGATTTTGTGTAGCGCCCTCAGCAACAGAACTCAAGTATCCCTTTAATACCCTAACCCCCCCCCACAAAAAAAAAAAAAACACGCACAACGTCTTGGCTGGTCTACAGTAGAAGAGAACCAATAGAATCTCTATGATTTAACCTATGACCACGATATGGTCACAACTATCTCTTTCAATACGCTATGGGACAGACACTATATATGGAACATACACACTCACACACACATACACCATTGTAGACCGCACGGACCAAAAGAAGAACAGCCTTTGGCTGAAGTTGGTGCCGTGCAAAAATAAAATAAACTGAAACTGAAACTGGGACCATGCACCCAAATCACAATGCACTTTTCTCTTTGATGATTGTGACAAAACTCGTTCGTTTCTGTATACATGTGAATTCATGCATACGGATGTATCTATTCTTTGCCAATGGCCCTGAATGAGAGCACCTACAGTTGTTTTTGTTGGCGATATTGGGTGAACTTTGCAATAGGGACTTTTAGATTAGCATGTCGACATAGTGGACTGCTAAGTGTGACGTAGTGCCTTAAAATGACGTCACACGTAGTAGTCCACTATGTCAACGTGCAAATCTAAAAGTCCCTAATGATGACCCGAGGCCTAGGAACACTGGTTCCTTCGATTCCTTGTCAATGTCATTGTCATTGACACTACAAAAAAAAGGGGATGGGTGGAGGAATCCCTTCAAAGGCGCATAAACATGACGTCATTCGATATATCGAGAGTTTTGAAGCATATTACCCTTTACATCACCATAACAAAAATCCACCGAGGGGTTGCCGCGTTATAGCTGAACGAGCCTTAAAGAGAAGGTTGAGTTCTGGGGAGAGGTGATAAATAATTTGTAAGCATTATCATTGTTATTATGCAAGTGTGGGAGAACATCAAACAATTTTATTTCCCTGAAAAGCAGTGCTCTTTATATGCCTTTATATTCTAAATATGACAAGTAATAGCTTAAAGATGAGGCCCAATTTTTATGCCACATGTTTGTGTGGTTCCAAATACATATTTTGTGTACAGTGCTTGTTACTTTACCAAGACTGGTCCAAATTTATTATCATTTTGATGACTCCAGAACCTGGCAGTACACACCAATACTTATATGCTACATGAACAACATTTTTTGATCGATTCCACACCGTTTATTTCTTCACAATGCAATCGCATGAACAGAACTCAACTTTATCTTTAAATGTTCAAATATGCGAACCAAAACGAACTTTGCTCGCTCTGGATGATCACACTTCGATTCTGCATGAATATCAAGGATTACAATTTTTCGAAGCAATTCACAATTTG